>NC_083637.1:30381051-30981051 GCF_963576545.1 Limanda limanda | reverse complement strand
TCTTTGACATGCATTTGCTA
This sequence comes from Limanda limanda, assembly GCF_963576545.1. NCBI lineage: Eukaryota > Metazoa > Chordata > Actinopteri > Pleuronectiformes > Pleuronectidae > Limanda > Limanda limanda. Next base: position 30,981,031 of record NC_083637.1, on the reverse strand, counting down.
CCTGCCCTGAGAAAAAGAGCCCTTCTACTTTATGCATGGTTGCATTCTAAAAAATGGTATTGGCTGCTGTGGGGATAGAGCGGCCGTCCTCTAACTAGAAGGCCTTTGCAGATCACCTTCCCCATTCTGCATGCCAAAGTGTCTTTGGGCAAGATACTGAACCCCAAAAATGGCCCCTTCTCATAGAGAGTGAGTGGCAAAAAGTTTACTGTAAAGCCTTTTGAGTGGTCAACAAGACTAGAAATACAGATATATAGATATATTTATAATAAATCTGCTGAAACAGATGATTTTTCTAGCATATACGCAACCTTCGGGGGTTTCATTTTATTTCTCATTTATTTGTGTTCGTCCAAATATGTTCACTGTTTCTCTGTATAGTTGCTTCCTATAGACAGGGTATGCGACAATGTAAAAATAACCCTACTTACTTCATTACTGAAGAGATTAGGTGCAGTAAAATGAAAAGTTAAACCTATTTCAAGATGCAGTTAAACAAGTTTTATTTGGTGTTAAATGTTTCTTCCTCTATTTATTTAGCTGCAGATAGTCATAATGGCATCATCTTCCTGCAATACTGTAGTTGGTAGAGTAAAAAAACAAAATAATGAATGAATAACATCAGATGAAGTTTTCAATAAAATAAGACCTTCTTACACATGGGTCATGAATAACTTCCGCATCACAATATTGTTGTAGACTCTACAACACTATTGTGTCTCCAAAAACTGTGCACGGAACTGTCTTTCGAACAATTGTTTCCAGCCGTCTACCAGTCCTTGAGACACAGCTAAACATAGCTTGACCGTGATCCTGGTACGGAGCAGGCAAGCCATGAAGCATAAATTACCATAGCTACTGAGCAGGAATATTCTTTGAGAGTTGAATACCGTACCCCTTGCGACACACGAACGAACGGACAGTGTACATTTTCTTTCACCACTATTTAAACATGAATACTTGCAACACTTCCTGTAGCATACCCGTTTCAAAATAAAAGCATTCCACCGTTTCTGTTCTGTCGGCCACGGAGCAGAGCTGTTAGGTGTGCGCTGACAGTGGTAATTTACGGTTTAAAACTAAATGACGCATGAAGATGTTTTCAATTTATAAAGAGGGAACATTTAATCATTACCTACTCAAATGATATAACAATCAGTTGAATAAAAATGAAACAAACGGGACTGAAATGTTAAAATAATGTAGTAATGTTTGAAATATTCGTATCAGATGTGACAGGGAATTAAGCTGGAGCTCAGACAAATGTTGATGATTAACATCTCTTCTGAATCATGTCATGAGAATACAATAGCTGTTCTGTTTATAATATTTACATGTGTGTTTCCAGGTGCAACTACAAGGTTGTGTAGCTTTTCCCTTTGGGTGGTGCGATGTTTCCTATACTAAAGGAGATGTGATAGAAAGCATTAACGCTCCTTTCCCTTTACTTTTGAAAATTCGATCAGCTCTTATTATGGCGGAGAATGATACACTTCCGGGTCATTTCAGTCAGTTATGAATGTTTCTTAACTGTAGACTATCCGAAACCTCCACCTCCTTCTCCTTCTCCTTCTCCCTCTCCCTCTCCCTCTCCCTCTCCCTCTCCCTCTCCCTCTCCTTCCTCACCCTCTCCGTCTCCCTCTCCCGCTGTCCTCAATACACCAATGACTCCGACCGAACAAAGGAAATTTCGCGCCGAAAGTTTAAAAGCCCAGGTCAGCCAATCAGGGTACAGACAACACATACAAACATGATGTCTTTATGTCACATAACACAACCAATCACAGCAGTGTATTTCAGTTATGTACTACGCTTCAAATTTAAATATCCCGATCTAGCCAATCCGCTGAAGGCAGGGCGGAGTTGTGGAAGTAGTTCTGCTTAAGTTAGTTCAGCCTCGCGGACAGTGAAAAACAGTTGCTCTTTCCTCGTCAGCCACTCGTCAACAATTTGTCTTACTGCAAGCAGGTACGGTCCACTCCACTCCTTTATAGCTCTAATTTGCAAACGCTGCTGTTTAAAGTAATCGGGGTTTCTACCGTGAATATGTGTTATGTCTACGCCGGATGATTATATATATATGTAAAGTTTGTTAGAGGACAATTGTCTTTCTAAGCCGTTTAATATGTTACGTGTAACATCGTGACCGAAACTGTCAACGAGACGAAAGTTGTGGAATTGGGGTCATTTCAAACCACAGTCGGCAAAGTTAGCGTATTGAGTCGGTCTAGTTTAGTGATGTTGCGACAAGTATGCAGCGTGCAGTGACGACGCCATTATGTTTGCTAGCTTAGCGCCGCACAATACGATAGGGCCTCCGTTTAAAGTTCAAATCGGTTGTTGCTGCTTGGGTTGGTCCGTTTGTCAGTAGCCATATATATCGTATTGGTCATGTCACATTATAATGACTTAATACTTTTAGTGGGCAAGTTTTTCGCGTAGTTAGGTTTGGGCGGGAAGATACAAAATGGAGTCTCGTCCTATTTATGCAGAGAGACAGAAATCCGATTAGAGACTAAAATACCCCTGAGCGCCTGCTTACCCATTTCTGCTGCCGTAATGCGTGTGCGACGACGCATGTGAACGTTTACCTCGGGTGATGCTCTTTATATGGAAAGTAAAATAATATGAAGACACGGCGGTTTTAATTTTAAGAGAAATAAGCCGTGTATGTTACCGAAATTCTCCAGCTTACTCCGATGGTTACTAGTTTGACCAAGTGATATTTCTGTGTTTGTAGATTGAACGCCGCCATGGCAAAGGACCCAAATAAGCCCAGAGGAAAAACCTCCTCCTATGCTTTCTTTGTTGCGACCTGCCGTGAAGAGCACAAGAGGAAACACCCAGGCGTCGGTGTCGGCTTTGCAGAGTTCTCAAAGAAATGCTCAGAGAGATGGAAGGTAAGATGGTAACAATTTGAAAGTTTATTACAATTTAGTAATTATGTTAATGGTAAATAAAGGAAATAATGTGGGGATTTTTATGCCGCTTCCCTGCCTACTCGAAGTGGAAAGGCAGGGTGCAGTACATAACAGATCATGCCGCATGCACTTTGTTATGTCAAGAGTTCATAAACTAGTTTGTGACATGGAACTGATTTGATTTTAAAAAATTATTTTAAAGACCGTGTCAGCCAAGGAGAAGGTGAAGTTCGAGGACATGGCTAAGAATGACAAGGTCCGATATGACCGTGAGATGACAACATATGTTCCTCCGAAGGGTGCAAAAAAGGGCAAGAAGAAGAAGGACCCAAATGCCCCAAAGAGGCCACCGTAAGTCTTCACACTGCGTGACCATTTTGTTACACACAGCTTTCATATAACTGAGTGTATTCTGGTGTTTTGACATTAAATCCATTTTTTTGTTGCAGCTCTGCTTTCTTCGTGTTCTGTTCTGATCACCGTGCTAGAATCAAGGAGGAGAACCCTGGTATCACCATTGGTGACATTGCCAAGAAACTTGGAGAGTTGTGGGGCACACAGACTTCCAAAGACAAGGCTCCACATGAAGCAAAGGCTGCTAAACTGAAGGAAAAATATGAGAAGGTAACTATGGATTTTTCATGGTGCCTATAACTTGCAAATGAAAAACAGTCCCTAATTATAAGTTCTGGATCAGAAATTAAAATTGCCCTGTTCTGTAAGATGCACAGTATATATACACATTACTATCGCAATGCAGTTGAATGAACATTCTTTTGTAAATTTGTTTAGGATGTTGCTGCCTACAAAGCCAAAAGTGGGTCCGGAAAGAGTGATGCTGGTAAGAAGAGTGGCCCAGGTAGGCCCATTGCCAAGAAAGCAGCACCAGCTGATGATGACGATGACGATGATGAGGAGGATGATGATGACGATGACGATGAAGATGATGACTAAACAATTTGTTAACGGATGTGAAGTCTACAATGTGTTTTTTCAGCATACGTATGTTTTGTGCATATGATTATAGCCTGCTGTCCCTGTTGGTCGGCCTCAGTAGGATACCAGACCTGTATATTTTTTTTTCTTATTCAGGGATTTAGTTATTATATTGTCACGTAGCCCCACAATGCTCCTCCACTGAACAAGGGTTTGTAATGTATAAGATCTTCATTGCTACCTGGACCAGCAACCAGGTGACTTTGATATAATTCACTGACAGTGGGCAGCAGCAAATCTGGCAAGTTTTAAAGTTCTTTCTGGAAACACAGCTTTATATCCTGTTTAGTGGTGCGGTTTCTTCAGTCATTTTACTTTCCAGATTTATCTGTAGTTAGAACAAGTGTTTGCAGCCATTTTAATGTGGAACATTGAAGAGTTTCGTGTAGAATGATTTTTTTTTTTCTTTTGTAATAAAATTTTGTATATTGATTTATAGTTGTGGACAGTCATTTGCTGGTTTGGAGCTCTAAAAGCTGTGTTTTTTAATTTTCCATATTCACCAGAGGCCATTGGAGATACAGATAGGTTCTGTGTGGATGTTATTCCAGCCTGTTAAACTGTAGTGTATACCGGTTATGCAGCAATCTCGATTAGTGTCTGCATAGGCTTCAGAATGGCTCACAGATGATATAGTAACTGAGAAATTAATGTGATGTTTCAGTACTGAGCCTTTTATACTTTTAAACCAATTCTCCAATGTTACAATTCAAAAAGCAATACCAGTAACATTTTGTCCATGACTTGTTTTCAAGGTATTCCTAATTCCACCATTTGAGTTTGGTTAATGAGATTCATGATTTGGGTATGCAGTTTTCCACAGTACACTATTGAATGTTTTACCCATTTTCATTCCACAGACTACTCAGGCAGCTCAGGTTTATAGGTGGCTATAAATATGTTGTCTGCGAAGCGCTTGGGGACCTTTCCAGGGTGGCACCCACCTCTCCCAAAATGTTAGCTGTGCTCCAGCTACCCCACATGACCCCCTTAGGATAAGTGGTCTCGACAAAGGATTATAAAGCGTCGGTACCAGGGTTGTTTCAGAGCTCTTTGCCTATATTTGAGGTCCTTGTAGAAAACCGGTAAACTTGCAGTGAACAATAAATTTAGTCATGTATTTTACTGCTCATGGTAACCTCTTTATTCATTCGGCAAAATTGTCACACTTAAATATTTATTCAGTCAGGCTGACATTTGACAACGTGCCTACTGAATATGCTGACGTTTCGGTCACAGTATTAGGCAGCCACAGTTGAGGCATCACTTGATTAATGAAGCACTGTTTCTAATTAACAACTGCAGACATGTAATGTCATGGTCCACATCAACATAACTTTAAATTGTTATTAGATGTGGATTATTTTTGTATAATGAACAAGTAAAATTATGGAATTTCTTCAATTTGGCATAGATGTTCATTTGGACTGAAAGATCAAGGTCATGGAGACCTTAAGCTAATTTTTTCGCCGTGTGAAGAAGATATCTCAGACATTTCACATTTGACACAAATAATTACTTTGACTCAAGGATGAACTAATCAAGATCCTGATGGCCTCACAAAGTGTTCGTGTTTTTCTTGAATGTGTCTTATAGCGATAGTTCATGGAAAAAGAGCTTTTGTGCTGTGTGAACGGTGTGTGTGTGAACATATTCCAAGGATGATGTCAGTCTAGACTTTTAATCTTAAAACATGGTGTAAATGATGCCATTTTGAGGCGAACTTGTATGGCAGGGCTTGTGGACACTTAGATGAAACCACAAGGGTAGTATGGAGGCATCTTTTTTTTTTTTTTCAGTTTTTTGTCTGAAGAATTAGTCACCTGATTCTTCAATTGTATGGGATTTGGCTGCAACACTGCTTACCCCAGAGACTCCAAAAGTGTTTTTTGGTACACTCTCCCTTTAAGATCAGCATGAGGATTTGTTCACAGGACAAACATTAATTTAGCCCTAAATATGAAATGATTAGATTGTGGTGGTTGAAGGTGAAAATCAAGTTCAGATGACGCTATGTTTTGGATACAAAATTACGTGTGACACTTAAATTCACTTAGAGGAAATATCTTAAGACCAGCTCTTGGGAATGTCTTCTAATTTAGTACAAATGTTCACTTGGACTCAAGATGGATGTTGTTGTGTGAGGGTGTAAGGTTCAGGTCACATTAACCTCACTTTCCAGTGAATGTGATATATCATGGAATTTAATTGCATCTCACACAATTCACTTGGAATCCCTGATTATATTCTGGTGGTCAATGTCACAGTGGCCTTAAAAAACATAAAAGTGATATTTCAAGTTTTGTTCAGTTGTCACATGGACTCAAACATAAAGTGATTCCCTTTCAGTGCTCAAAGGTCACATTGCCTGTATATTAATCTGGGGAGGACAGTATATAGAAATATGTACTAAAGGCTACCAACATTTTTACAAATATTGTTTCGAATTAAATATATAAAATTAGGTTTTCTGACAATTCTTGATCTATGAGGCAAGGCAAGTTTATTTAAACATCATATTTCAACAACTAGGCAATTCAGAGTGCTTTACTGGTATAAAAGATTGAATATAACTAAAATTTAGTAATTATTTTATCCATCAATAGGGAGAGTCAAACAATAAAGTCTTCAGCATTTATTTAAAAGAACTAAGATTTGCAGCAGTCCTGCAGATCTTTTTCCCACGTGTGGGGTGGATCATAAAAATGGAATGGTGATTCTCTGTGTTTTGCAGACTAATCTCTATCGATAGTATACAAAAATGAGGAAACACGGTGTCACGGAACCCTGGGATAGCCAATGGCTGGTCAGGGTGATAATGCTAACAGACCAATCACCGACGTGGTTGAGAGCCTCCCCACGGGGACAACGGGAGCAGGGTACATTTCAGCACCGGGGAGCTGTCCGCTGCGACCGAGCCGGCCGACACCTGATGGTAAGAAAAAGACGACACGCACATGCGCGCGCGCGCATACACACACATACAGTGCTCGTTGCATGTGTACTAGAAACAAAGCAGCAGCGCTTACACTCTGAGCAGAGTCCCTCGGTGCAGCTCTGTGGAGAACATAGGCGACAGCGTGTTACTCCATGTCAGGATGATTAGTTCTGCATAGACCTATTGTAGTCATCACGCAGCAGGAAATAGTCTGCGTGCTGGAGGATGCAGCTGCTCCTTCACGTCGGCAGCTGACAAACACGGTTAGCCTATTGATTAACTGGTAGCTTGGACTGAACGTAAAGGGTATCTTCTTCCTCTTATTCTTCCTCTTATTATTATTATTGGAAGTGTCATGTCTGGAAAGAGCTCTTTGTGTTAATATTTTTGTCCTATATTCGATCTATTAAGCAACAGCAGGTAATGGGGGTTTGCATGATATTAATAATTGGGGCGGTTGTGGCTGAGGGGGTAGAGCGGTCATCCCCCAACCAGTGTCTGTGGCTCATTCCCAGTACTCCCCATCCTCCAAGCGTCCTTAGGCAAAAATGTATGAACATGTGTGTGAATGGGTAAGCTTAATTAGACATATAATTTCAAAATAGAAGAAATATGAAGAGATGGTATGAGGGTACACTGGAATCCACAGCATGCAATCTATATATTATACAGTATTTATTTCCAGCAGCAGGAGTGAACCCTAAGAGATATGGGCCATATGTATTCTATGTTCACTTGTAAACTTTGCTCAATTTAAGACTTAGCTTCTGTTGTGTGATGAGGGCTCTTTATGAACTGTGACAAACTGTGTAATTTGTTATGGGGCTCTCCTCTTTTTCACCTCTTGAGTAGATCCCTCATCTGTCACCTTCTCCTCCTCCTTGCATAGCAAGTCTGGTGCTTCTAGAGGCAAGGATCACTCAAATCAGCTGGATTCTTTCTCTGTACAACATTTTATGTCAAACAATCTAAAAACTGAGAAATTTGTATAGAAATATAGAAAAATTTGAGTCTAGATAAATCAACTGACTGGCCATCATTGTCACTACTAGGGTAATGCTGCTAGTATGGCTTGAAATACATATTTTACTATTTCAATGTTACACATAAATGTGAGACATAAACTTGTGACTACAATATATAGTATCTGTAAATACTGCATTATGCCAAGTATAACTCAACCACAATCATCTCAATGCATTCTGTTAATTGTATCTTATCTGAGATTCCAGAAGCCAAAAGTGAGAATTTATTACCCTTGATCAAAACAGGGACCTGCACCTACTCTTAGTGAGCAACCCAGTAACAAACAACCTCAATTGTGAAGCGCTATTTCACACACTTCTCTTACTTTCCCGAAGTGATAGAGGAATTTATTTTTGGACTATAGAAATTGTCCAATTTAACTGTATGTATATTAAAAAAAACAAGAAGCAAACATGAAGCAAACATGAAGTGAATGTATGAACAAGGTACTAGATTTAGAGGCTATTTATCATAAAATAACACTTCAACTTATAAAATCTCACAAATTCACTGAGAGACCAAGAAGAGCTAGAATCAGAACTTGCAGTTAAAAAAGAATAATACCTTTTAGCCTGAGATTAAAACATCAAATACCTTATTATAAAGGTCTAAAAAATGGTATGACATGTAGTTTACTGTTATTTTACTCATCTGTATACTTGATGACATTTGTTCATCTGTGCTCTTTTCTTACAGCATCTTTTGCAAAAATACTTGTTAGAACTGCCCTGCAGATACACAGGATTGATTTAGATAACTAACCAATACAAAGGAAGCTTCATTTTGTAAAGGGGCCAGTTTAAATCTCTGGCTCAGAGGATGTGTAGCAGCTTCAAGGAGGGAACAGTAGCACCACTCGATATGTTCAGTTCCTCACTTGTATTAGCCAATCACAGCACAGATTAATACAATCCTCTTACCCATCTCCTTGTATATAATCATCTTATCCTCTCTAACCTGTGGATCTACTGTTTGATTGTTTTCTGTAAGTGTTATGCTGGTTGAAGAAGAACTGCATGCTGCAATAAAATATAACATTAACAGCACAGTAATAAATAAATGGTTTGAGAAGTTTTGAAAATGTAAATACTCGATTACAAAACAACACAACTGACAATACAATGCAACATTAAAACTGCAGCCAGGGATGATTGTACCCATGCTGTTCAACAAAACTCATGCTTCCCATAACTTTTATTAACAAAGGTCTTTAGATATGACAGACACAATTAGAAGTTGATCAAATTCATTCTCTAGGAAGAGTTAGTTAAATCACAATGTCTGGAAAAAGTAAGAAATCCCCCCAAGTGACACACAAAATTAAATAAAACAAAATAGATACTTTTTAATACATAAGATCCCGTTGACCTGATTAATTTGCTTATTACTGTCATTAATGTATATATCTGAGGTCAAATATATACACACTGGATTGTTAAATATGTGTTAAATGTGGGACTTCCTGTTGAGCCATGTAGTGGTAAGATGTGAAGTGTTTGCCTCCTTTTCCTTAAAGGGACATATTATGTAGTGCTTCTACACGTTAATTTGGATCTGGCATGTCTACCGACCCAAAAACTTTCACGATTTGTTATGGTTCCTCTATGTCAGAAATGTCATGCTTGAGTGACTGCGAATGAGCTTTCTTATCAGTCAATCGTCACAATGAAATGGGACTCTCTTACATTAGCCAAGGTTTTTCAACTTCTCTAACCTGGATTAGTATATAATGAAGGAAATTTTTCACGTCCTTCTTCACTTGCCCTATGGTCTTTGCCCCTCTTGTCCCCCTTTCTGCCCCTTCCCAACATAGCCCCATTTCTAACAATCACATGTTCTCTCTTTCTAAGATATACTTGTCTTTCACTCTGTGTAGAGAGAAAGGTCTGACTAGTTTTCAGATGTATACTTTGAGGGCACTTATGCCACTTTTAATTATATTTGTGCTAAGTATAATTTGCCCTGATCCCATCTATTCCGGTGTTTTCAAGTGTGAGAATATGTTCGCACAGACTTAACAAGTTTTCCTCAACTTCCAATGGATCCTCCAGTTGTTGGAGAAACATGGTATTATGTTAACTTTATATGAGCTTATATCCTCTTCGAGTGTGGTCTCTCTTGCAGAGGTTATGGGTAGTTGGGAGAAGGAGCTTGCGTTCAATCTGACAGACTAATGGTGGGAAAAAGCACTAATCAGGGTCAACTCCACATCCTCCTTTGCACATCCAAGTTTATTTCAGTTCAAAGTCCTGCATCAGATTCATTTTATAAAATGCCAAACTAAGCAGATAATTTCCTGGCACTAATGATACATGTGTTAGGTATGGTTTGTCTCAGGCCAATCACAATCATGTTTTTCTCTTGCCCAAAATATGCATAGTTCTGGTCTTGTTTCTTCAGTTCATTAAGTAAAACCCAAATATCACTTATCTAGCTTTTTAATCGAGGGATCCGTGGCAAAATCATCTAACTGAAAATCCATCCTTTTAACATAAACAACAAGCCGGCAACACGTTTGTGGAACATATTATTCTGCAAACAAACAACAAAAGAAAAACAAATGTCCCCAAAAGAAGAAACGGACGAGCCCCCAATTATGTTACGCCCCGGGTCTAGGGGACCCCAGAGACGTGCCATGTGGTGCTCTCCCCATTCTTCCCACTCCCAAGCAGGCCAGTGTCACAAAGTATTTCTGGTTTAGTGGTAGCTTTTATTTCGCTTCAGAGGGAGAAAGGCCAACACAACAAACAAAACAATCTTATTCCCTACGTTCCTATCTATGAAACAAAACTGTTAACAAAAAGACAAATGCTGCTCTAACTCCTAACTCAGGAAAACACAGGGGTAAAAGAAAAGGCTTCTCCCTCCTACAGGGCTACCACCCACACTCAAAACTTACATATATACACAACAGAACAATACGGCACACAGACACTGGTCCTGGTTGGAAGTGGGAGATTCGGTGGAGAGAGGGAGACTGCAGTCAGTCCGTGCTTCTTGTAGGCTCCTCTCTTCAGTCTGGCCAATCCTGGAGCAGCAATCATCAGGTCCCACCTGCCATCAATCAAGCCACACACACACACACACTAGGGAGACAGAGAGAGGGAGAGAGAGGGAGACACACAACCTCAGAGTTGTAACACTCAGGCCAATCACAATCATGTTTTTCTCTTGCCCAAAATATGCATAGTTCTGGTCTTGTTTCTTCAGTTCATTAAGTAAAGCCCAAATATCACACAAAAACTCAGCCCCTTAAAGGTTTAGTTCTGCATAAAATGGAAATTCACTCATCTACTCATCACTATGCCGATGCAGGGGTGGGTGAAGTCATCAAAAACATTTAGAGTTTCAGGGGTAAACAGTGTTACAGCCAAATCCAATACAATGGATGAAAATGGTGTCCACTTCTTCAAATGTATAAAAACAACTTCAAAAACACATAAAATACTGCTCCATACTGCTCCTGTGGTGTCATCCAAGTGTCCGTAAGCCAAATTCAACTCGGGAACTGTGTCATTTACACCATGTTTTCAACCTAAATGTATCATTGGAAACCTACTCCTCCCTCTTCCCCGCCCTGGCTGTCTGATCGGATGTCCTTTTTGATGTTTGAAAAGGTGAAATATTCTCCGAGAGGCTCTTTAATAAAACTAAAAAAGAGTTGGCAGCCTATCATCTCCTATGTAAGAACTCTAGCCTCTCTGGATCCCATTTGTTTTTTAATGCATTTATTTTTGTTCTGAGCTAAGCGTCTTGAACTTCCTTGTTATTTTTCTCCCTGTTATATTTATTGCAGTCTTTATTTAATTATATATATTTCATTTTATTTACTTTTTGACTTATTTTTTGTCCCTTATATTTGTACTTTCTTTTGAGGGTTTGCGTCGGTGGGGCGCTGGAGTTATGTGGTTCTCTGTTTCTCTGTTGTCACACCACATGATGGACGGGAAGGGGGAAGACAAAGAAAAATAAAAGCTGGATCACAGAACACTGTGTTTTTGTCTGTACACTGCTGGCCTTTAATACAAATACATGGGGAAAAATGACTTAAATATAACATGAATAATGCCATGTATGTGTTTCTTTGTCTGTAGGTGAGGATGGCCAATGTGAAGCAGGTGGGCTTGTTGGCAGCAGGCTGTCAGCCCTGGAACAAAGATGTGTGCGCTGCTAGTGGAGACCGCTTCGCCTACTGTGCTACATTGGCTATTTACATCTACCAGGTGAACCAGATGTGTGTGTACTTGTTTGCATGAGATAATTATTGAGATGTTAAATGTTCAAAGGATGTTTAATTTTAAAATCTGAGAAATTACCGAAGCAGCTCTCACATACAGTAATGTAGGCTATTATGTGTGGCGGACATTTGATCAACAAGCGAGGTTCTGAGACAAGTTGTATTCGTAAATGTATTTGTAAACGCTTTTCTGCAGAAAGGATCACACAGGCAAGGTGGAGGTTGGAAGTGTGATGAAAAGTGAAGTGTCTGTGCTCATATTTAAGTGCCTCTGCGTGGGTAATATCCTGACCCCCAATCACGAGGGGGGGAGGGTGTGAATGTATTGTTCTGTGTCTGTAACATATCGTCTGTAAAGGTGTGAATTATAGGCTGCATCCTAAATGGGTTGGAGAGGACATAGTATCATGTATGGCTCGGGTGTTGTGTCAGTCAGCTGAGTTCTTCCAACATAGGACAATCACAGTTCAACCAGAGTAGAGCAAAAGGTCACTTGAATTCAGATGATCTCAGAATCAACTTCTGCAAGACATGAATAGACAATGGACTCACATGCTAGACAATGGGCGCACCATAAAGTTTATGTTGAGCTGTAACCTAGATTGAAATGTCTCCTGTAAGCATAAACTAAGAAATTATTAAGTAAATATCCATTACATTTGTTATTTTATACTCACTACCTGATTTTGCTATTGGAATGTTGAATATGGTACATATCCATATCCGGTGGTAATAAGACACATGAATTAAGTACACATGTTTTGTGTTCAGCAAAGCTTATGCAGTATAATTAAACAGTGTATCCACATCTTCAAATGGAATGATTGAAAGCAGTGGTTCCAGAATAAGTTTTTTTCATTGGTCCTCTCTTGCAAACATTTTTACCAACTAAAAACATTATTTATATAAATTAATCCTCCTCAACCAAACAAAACCAATTCACTTTGAGAAACAATGAACTAATCAATAATTGGCTGTTGACAAGTATTGGGATTATGAATCAAGGGTCTCATATGTAAAACAATGTGTTAGACCTAAATTAAAAGTTTATGCGCACATAAGATGACCTTTTTTTTTAAAAGAGCCACGCATAGGCCTCCACACTACTTGTATAAATCATAATAAAGTTGACAATGAATGCACTTAGGCAAGCTTAATGCTCAACTTAAAACTCTCCCTTTTTTAACCATAAATTTCCATGCAAATCCCCCAATCATTCTAACTAGTGCATTGCCCGTTCTAAACCTACCTGTCTGAAATGGACCGTTTGCTTGGCCTGTGGAATTATTTCTTGTCATTAGTGAGCTCTCCTCAAACAGACAATATTATATCACTTTTTTATTGTTTGTGTGCTGGACCTTATGTGCAGAGCTTTTTATATAGTCAATGGTGCACAGTGAAGTTAGAAAACTGTGCTATCATCCTACCTGGTTTATCTGAAATAAAAATGTTATGTTAATGTTTGTCATAGAATGAAACAGAATTTCACTTATAATTTTTCAAGTTTGTGGCCCATACATAAGTTGAATGATTTAGGTAAGGGTTAAGTAGATTAGTTAGAAAAGTAAGTTGGTGTTACTATTTCATACATTGTATGTCAGCTATTTCATAGGTGTGTTAAGCAAGTGACACAATCTTCAGACCCAAGTTCACTTTTAGTTTTCAAATAGAAGTTCTGTTTTTCCGATCAATTTAACACATTATAGAAACCACAATATAGTGCTTTTAATTTGAAGACAAATTGATTAAGTGGACGTTATTTGTGTGAACGTTGTTACCATGATGGAGGGCAGCGCTCACTGCACTGGTGACTCTTTGTGTTTCAGTCCGACATGGTGAAATAGGAAAAAAACAATTAATTATCTGGCAGCGATTTTGACCCAGTTACTGAACTACTATAACTACCTTTAGGTCGAGGGTTGATCGATAAGTTGGAATAGGAGTATTAATATGGGCGTTACATACTTTAAATCCCCATATTTATCTTTTTGCAGCCAGGTTTCAGTTAAACAAATTAAGTCAAACTGATGGTCATCCGATCATTAATGAGTAGGGATTTGTGACCTGATATTTAATAAACCACATTTTATTTTTTTGTACCGATATATTGTTTGTTTTAACTTTTATTAGGTTTGACTGGATGGCTCCTCTCCTGTTTACTTTGATAGAATTAATTTGGAGGTCGGGTCAGACACAGTTTCTATAGGATATTGGTGAGGGGGGGGGGGACTGCTCTAATAGAAACTGAATTTCTAGATATGAGAGCCACTCCATCCAAAGTGGGATGAATGGTGTCTCACCTAATCAGATCAGACTTTCCCCCCAAAAAGTGGGGAAACATTTACAGAAACATGAACTGGTTGGTGGTGAACCAAGAGCTTTGGTTTCGGACTATGCTTCATATTTCGGAAAGTCTTCCAGCCACCCTGGCATCACTGTGTTCCAGTTTAATTGGGGATCGTGTCAACTGGTAATATTTGTTGTCTTTTTTCCAAATGTTATCAGTCGGTGGCAGACTCTGTCTCAGATTCGTTATTTCCCAAAGCGCCTGTGTCTGAAGTGCGGTCAAATACTAAAGGTCTCCTTGAATTTTACATAAATTAAGACTTCGGGAGTGTAGTCTGATGATTTTTTCGGAGTCATGGCTACACAGGGATGTTCCCTACCAACACTTTAACATCAAGCGCAAAGGAGGGGGGCTTGCTGTTTTTGTAAACAACAGATGGTGCAATCCTGGTCATATTTCAATCAAGGACCTTATTTGTCGCCCTGAAATTGAACTGTTGGCTGTGGGACTCCGTCCATACTATTTGCAAAGGGAAATCTTGCATGCTACTGTGGTGGCTGTGTACATTACTCCGCCTGGACCTGCTGTCTGCTAAAGTTAAGGATGCAAATGTCTCTTCCCCCCTCTTATGAGATCAAATCACAACTCTGTGCATCTCACCCCCTGCTATGTGCCTCTGGTGAAAAGGCAGCCTGTGATCACAAAGACAGTGAGGAGATGGTCTGAGGAGGCCTATGAGGCACTGAAGACATGTTTTGAGGTGACTGACTGGGATGCACTCTGTAAGCTGCATGGACAGATCATTGATGGGTTTACAGTGCAGAGTGCATTAGGAGTATATAAACTTCTGTGTGAACTGCACTGTCCGCACAAGGAGTGTTGGCTGTTACCCAAAAAACAAGCCGTGGGTGACAAAAAACATCAACGTCATCGTTAACGAGAAGAAGAGGGCTTTCATAGGTGACAACAGGGAGGAGCTGTGGACTATTCAGAGGGACCCTGAAAATCAAGATGAAGGAGGCAAAGGACAGCACACTCATTTATGTTTCTTTTAAAAACTCAAACAAGGTTTTATATTTTCCTTCGTAAATTCTGAATATATTATTTAGGTTTAACACTTCCATAGCTCCTTCTAAATTTTTTCTCAATCCTTTTTATATTTCTGGCAAAACCACATTCACACTGTCCTTATGGATCTTTCCCAATTAAATTTGTTGTTTAGTTAAATCCTGTGTCCTTATCTATTTATTGATATGAGTGCTCTCTGGTGTTTTTACCATACGTTTTCCATACGTTTTTATCCACGTTTGCTTTATTTGATATAGATGCTGACCTTTACTTCCATCAACTCGTTTTTTTTGCCAGTCAACCATGATGTATTTGCATTATATTAGCAGCCCAAACATAACACTCTTTGTCTTTGCTTTCCCTCTTTCCCAGTATGGTCTAAGGGCCCTCACAGTTGGATGATCTTCTTCCTTGTGTCCTTGTAGGTTTATCCAGTAATTTAGCATTAGTTGTTTGTACCTAAGATTCCGCAGCATTTCTCTCATTACTTTGACTGCTATAGTTGGAGAAGTCTTAATAGCACTACAACATAATCTCAGTGCCTGATTTGGTAATATTCTAGTTTCTATAGCAAAGATTTTTCTGCTGACCTGTAAACCACACTCCCATAATTGATCACTAAGCTAATTAAAGAAATATAAATATTCCTCAAAGCTTTTCTACTGGCTCCCAATACAGACCCTTTGAGATATCTCATTACTTTAAGAACCATCTTGCATTTTTTCTCTATATTGTTAATATGTAAATTCCAGATCAGCTTTGTATCAAATAAACCCCCATATATTGAATAGTGTTTACCTGCTCTCACTGTTCACCATATGTATTTATACCAGCTTCTTTCTAGAAGATATCACTACCTTTGTTTTTTCCACTGAAAACCTGATCCCCATGAATATGACCATTTCTCTACCACCCTGATTGCATTTTTTTTTTATCGTTACATCTTTACCACTTTTTTATAAAGCCCCATTATCAGCAAATAATTAATTTCCAATATCGCAAAATATGTCTGACGTATCTCTGATACGCAATCCACCATCATAATCCATGATGTGGCCGCAGGAGGGAGAACAGTAAGGTGAAGCTGGGAAGAGAAGCTATGTGTGTCATGTGCGACAGTCTAGTCCTATAGCAGCATAACTAAGAGTAAGTCTAAGACAGCCTGGACCGGCTCTAACTATAAGCTTAATTGTAGAGGAAGGTTTTAAGCCTACTCTTAAACATACAGATGGTGTCTGCCTCCCGAACTGAAAGTGGGAGATGATTCGAAAGGAGAGGGGCTTGACAGCTGAAAGCTCTGGCTCCTACTCTACTTTTAGAGACTTTAGGGACGACAAGTAAAGGCCGGTGCGTGCTTCTGCGTTTTCAGGGGCCCGCAAGCGCAAGAGCCCTTGCGGGCCCCTTACATGCTTACGTATCCCTTTTTACGTGCTTACGTGCCTCGCCCAATTTTTCTAACTATACGGCAAAGCTCCGCAAGCCTCACGCAGCCCGCAAGGCTGTGATTGGTCTGCTAACTACATCCTTTCCGGAGTCGCATTTCCGGTTTCATGCCCCATAATACCGGCAGAAACCCGAAAGATTTAGAAGAACAAATATGGACCAAACAGAAGAGCGTTTGGCAGAAGAGATCCGAAAGTATGACCACTAGTATAACCCTTCACTGACTGGCGGATTTGTCCGCCAGAAAAAGGCTATGAGGAGCCGCAGTGGCGATGTAAATAAATAGTCGTCGACTGCCACACACAAAGAAGGGCCAACTTCGACAAAAAACATTACTCCGCCTAGTAGTCTGGCGGTGAATTGCTTTGCATCAAGCGCAACCCCTGGGGGATCCATAAATTAAAAAGAGTCCGTTGACACAGCTGCGTGAAAAGCCGCAGACGCAGTTGCAGAAGCATGCGCCGGCCTTAAGCCTGAATTCTGGGAGTGCAGTGCTCTAGTGGGGTGATATGGTACTATCAGCTCTTTGAGGTATAATGGTGCCATATTATTAAGGGGCTTGAAGGTGAGGATGAGTTTTAAATTCTACTCTAGATTTAACCGGAAGCCGGTGTAGCGAAGCTAATACAGGAGAAATGTGGTCTCTTTTCTTGGTTCTTGTCAGGACACGTGCTGAAGCATTTTGGACAAGTAGCAGAGTCTTAACAACTTACTGCTGGAGCCTGATATTAGGGAATTACAATAATCAAGTCTGGATGTAACACAGGCCTGGACTAGTTTTTTTGCATCTTTTTTCGAGAAAGGACATGTCTGATTTTGTAGATGTTACGCAAGTGAAAGAAGGCAGTCCTAGAAATGTATCTTAAGTGACTGTTTCATTGGAAGCAAAGGCAATGTCGTCAAGCGCAGCTATATCATTAGATAATGTATCTGTAAGGTGTTTAGGGCCAAGTATTAGAACCTCTGTTTTATCTGAGTTTAAAAAGAGAAAATTGCGGGTCATCCAGGTTTTTATGTAATTGAGACATGCTTAGAGTTTAGTTAATTGATTACACTGTTCAGGTTTTGATGACAATTATAACTGGGTGTCATCCGCATAGCAGTAGAAATTTACAGTGTGTCCTGATAATGTTTCCTCGTCGAAGCATATATAATGAGAATTGATTGATGGTAATTGATTTGGGGCCGATGATGAGGATATCAGATTTGTCGCTGTTGAGATTGAGAAAGTTATTTTGCATCCAGGTCTTTATATCTGTAAGGTTGTTTGTGAGTTTTAAGATTCAAGACTTTATTGTCTTAGTGATTATAGCAGTCGCTGGCAATGAAATGCTTGGGTCACAGGCTCTCTTCTAGCAATGCTCCCCACCATAGTCCTGTTGATGGAGAGGGGGGCGTGTTCTACACCTTGTCTATTCCTGTAGTCCACGATCAGCTCCTTGGTTTTGCGGACGTTGAGATGGAGGTTGTTGTCCTGGCACCAAGATGTCAGGGCTCTGACCTCCTCTCTGTAGGCCATCTCATTGTCGCCGGTGAACAGGCCTATGGCGGTCGTGTCATCAGCAAATGTGATGGTGTTGGAGCTGTGGGTGGCCACGCAGTCATGCATGAACAGGGAGTACAGGAGAGGACTGAGCATGCAGCCCTGGGGGAACGGTGTTGAGAGTCAGGGAGTGGAGGATATGGGGCTGCCTATCTGCACAGCCTGGGTTTGCCCGTCAGGGAGTTCAGGATCCAAACACAGAGGGCGATGTTGAGCCAAGGTCTCAAGCTTGGTGATGAGCTTCTGGGCACGATGGTATTGAACGTTGAACTGTAGTCAATGAACAGCATTCCCAAATATGTGTCCCTCTGCTCCAGGTGTGAGAGGGTGGTGTGTAGGGTGAGGGAGATGGCATCTTCAGTGTACCTATTTGGCCTGTAGGCAAACTGAAGATGGTCCAGAGAGTCAGGGAGGGAGGAGGTGATGAAGGATTTGACTTACTGCTCAAAATACTTCATGATGGTGTAGATGAGTGCTACTGGGCGGTAGTCGTTCAGGCAGAGGGTTTTCGTTTTCTTCGGAACATGGACAATGATCGTCTCCTTGAAGCATGCTCGACCTCTCCACCAAGTCAGTCACTCCCGCCACTCTGCACTATGAACCTGGTAGCATCCCTGGCTGAGCTCTCAAGGTGTGTTCATATCAGCTGGCAGATGTGTTCACAGACATTTTCAACCTGTCACATGTGCATGTGGGGAGTATAGACTGAAGATTCAGTACAGACTGGAGATTCTGTGAGAGAGTTGGCTTGCTTCCCATACCCTGCGTACACTGCACATTTGATTGATTGATTGACTTGTCTGCCTGATCTTTGAAACTTCTTTCATGCTTTGTCTCAAAGTGACACTTAACACTGGAGGTTCGGCAAACAACATTTTCAAAACATAACTAGACACGGCACGGTCCTTATGAAAAACAAAGCCGTAGTCTTCTGCCCATGCCTTCGTTTTTTTTTAGACAGCGGGGTTGCCATCATCAATAATCCTGAACGGCTGCACTTCAGAGAGATTCATGTGGGACAATGCGAGCAGTTCCGGCTTGGAGGTTTCTTCTTGTTTTTATTTAATGGCGATTGGAATCCACCCTATGGTGCATTATTGGCACCTAGTGGCTAGGAGGTGTTAACTTCAATCAAGCCAAATAATACAGGCTGTAAAGCCTTTGAACAATTCTTTAACAGGAAATCGCCTATGTGCCAACAATTATGGCGCCACGTAGCAGCCGAGGTACTACCTGAAGCTCACATTGTTTGTTAAGTACAATACTTGATGATTTAAGTTTTTTTTTTTTAATATTTAAAAAATGTTGATGCAATATTTTGCAGTTCTTTAGTAATATTTGATGTCATATTGGAGTAGTTAACTTGGTTTTGTAGAAAAGGATTCAGTATGTTATGGTAAATGTATCTGTATTTATATAGCGCTTTTCTAGTCTTGATGACCACTCAAAGCTCTTTACAGTACAGGTTGGTGCCATTCCCACAGTGCGTCTATTGGCAGCATTTTTTCTATGAGGGGCAATTAGGGGTTGATTATCTTGCCCAGGGACACTTCGGCATGCAGATGAGGAAGACTTAGATCGATCCAACACTCTATCCCCTGCCTCTTTAAGATTTATTTAAGGCCCCTAGTTGGTAAGAAACTGATCTTGATATTGCGGTTTGATGAGTTATTGTGGCAATAAATACCCTTTACTAAAATAGATCTATCAAGATAAGGATCTCATCAATTTACTATCCTACCATTGTTCTTTCACAAGTGTGGTACATTTACTACATTTTACGTAATTAAAGGCACGTTGAATGCATGTTATTTTCAATCAAACCATCATTATCGTTTGTTTTCTGTACCTGAATTACTTAACATTTACTGCAGAGAACCTTGGGCTAAACAGCCCGGGTGATGAATCACATACAGTGCCTTGTATAGGTATTCACCCCCCTTGGACTTTTTCCAATTTTGTACTGTTACAAACTGGAATTCAAATAGACTTAAACAGACTTTTTACCATTTGATCAACACAATATGCATAGTACTTTGAAGGTGCAAAATACCTTTAATTGTGACACAAACAGTAATGAGAACAAAAAAGTTGACATCTGGTGGGTGCATAAGTATTCACCCCCCTAAGTCAATACTTGGTAGAACCTCCTTTTGCTGCAATTACAGCTGCAAGTCTTTTGGGGTATGTCTCTACCAGCTTTGCACATCTAGAGATGGAAATGTTTGTCCACTTTTCTTGGCAAAAAAGCTGAAGCTCAGTCAGATTGGATGGACACCGTCTGTGAACAGCAATTTTCAAGTCTTGACAAAGATTCTCAATTTGATTTAGGTCTGTGCTTTGACTGGGCCATTTTAAGACATGAACATGCTTTGATCTAAACCATTCCATTGTTGCTCTGGCTGTATGTTTATGTTCATTGTCCTGCTGGAAGATGATCCTCCGCCCCAGTCTCAAGTCTTTTGCAGACTGCATCATATTTTCTTCAAGGATTGCCCTGTATTTAGCTCCATGCATCTTTTCCTCAATTCTGACCAGTTACGCTGTACCTGCTGAAGAGAAGCATCCCCACAGCATGATGCTACCGCCACCATGTTTCACTGTTGGGATGGTGTGCTCAGGGTGATGGGCAGTGGTGGGTTTCCGCCACACACAGCGTTTTGCGTTGAGGCCAAAAAGTTTAATTTTGGTCTCATCTGACCAGAGAACCTTCTTCCACTTGTTTGCTGTGTCTCCCACATGGCTTGTGACAAACTCCAAATGGGATTTCTCATGGTTCTCTTTAGACAACGGCTGTCTTCTTGCCACTCTTCCATAAAGGCCAGATTTGTAGAGTAATAGTTGTCCTGTGGACAGATTCTCCCACATCAGCTGTGGATCTTTACAGCTCCTCCAGAGTTGCCATGGGCCTCTTGGTGGCTCCTCTGATTCATTTTCTCCTTGTCCGGCTTGTCAGTTTGGGTGGACGGCCTTGTCTTGGTAGGTTTGCGGTTGTGCCACATTCTTTCCATTTTCTGATGATGGATTTTATGGTGCTCCGTGAGATGTTCAAAGCTTGGGATATTTTTTTAAAACCTAACCCTGCTTCATACTTCTCCTCAACTTTATCCCTGACCTGTTTGGTGAGCTCCTTGGTCTTCATGATGCTGTTTGTTCAGTAATGTATTTATACTGAGATTAAATTGCAGACATGTGGACCCTATTTACTAATTTTGTGACTTGCAAATGTGACTTGTGAAGGCAATTGGTTGCACCAGATCTTTGTAAGGGTTTTCACAGTAAAGGGGGTGAATACATATGCACTGAACACTTTTCAGATTTTTATTTGTAAATAATTTTGAAATCCATGTAATATTTTCCCCCACTTCCAAATGATGGACTATTTTGTGTTGGTCAATTACATAAAATCACAATGAAATAAATTATAATAATTATAATTTTTCTTCATTTCATCCTTTTGAAGTGTCTACACAGTTCTGGACAGAATTGAATCTGTCTACAGTATTTACTACTGCAGAAAGGTTTCACCAGAGAACTACTGTGAAACACATTCCAGGATAAAATTTGTTGCTGATTTATTTCTGTTTATTTCCCCCTTAATTCCTCGTCATTCTCAATCTGTCTGTTTTAGTTGGACCAGCAGTACAATGAATATAAATTGAGATCCATCATGTCAGAACACAAGAAGACTATAACAGCTATAAGCTGGTGTTATGACAACTCTGATCTCTTTGCATCGGCCTCTGCTGATAACCTGCTCATCGTGTGGAATGTCGCAGAACAAAAGGCTGTTGCAAGACTGGACAACACTAAAGGTAGATGGATGGTTGACATAGGTTTTATTTTACCTGTGAAATGTTTAAGAGCAGATTATCGTACTATTTTCCATCTGTAAAGTTTACAGTGTCTCCTCCTGCATTCCTAGGTGTCCCCACATCAGTCAGTTGGTGCTGGAACTCAGCTGATGGAGTGGCCTTTGTCTCCCAGCGTGGTCCGTTGTATATCTGGGTGTATGGAGGTCCTGACCCTGGGCTTACAGTGCATAAAGAAGCTCACTCCTTCCTGTCTGATATCTGTCTCTTCAGATGGCACCCGAAAAAGAAAGGCAAACTGGTGTTTGGACACACAGACGGAAGTTTGTCAATTTTTCAGCCAGGTAAAGACTAAAGTTGTTTCTTTCTCATCTCATTCATTAACACACAAACTCACACATACACCTGGCTTAAAAACTAAGCTTAACCATAATGTAAACTGTACACCTGCACTTCTGTACCTGTAAACATACATCTTCTTTAACCTGTTCACCTCTGTCTTCTCTTGTTTAGGGAGTAAAAGCCAAAAGCATGTGTTACGTCCAGAGTCATTAGAGGGCACAGATGAAGAGGATCCAGTTAGTGCTCTGGAATGGGACCCTTTGTCAACTGACTATTTGCTAGGTTTGACAAAATAATCACTCTTTTGATAAAGTGTAATACTATTAACAGTATTACAGACACATTGAATAGAACAACATCAATATAGTTTTACTTTATTGTTTAGACCCGCTTCAGTTTGCCGACAGGCCAAGTAGGTCGACTGCAGATGCCATCTCCCTCACCCTTCACACTCCCCTCTCCAACCTGGACCAGAGTGACACATATGTGAGAATGCTGTTCATTGACTACAGTTCAGCATTCAATACCATCGTGCCCCTGAAGCTCGTTACCAAGCTCAGAGATCATGGGCTCAACATCGACCTCCGTGATTGGATTCTGAACTTCCTGACGGGCAGACCACAGGCGGTGTGGATAGGCAGCACTACAGCCTCCACCCTGACTCTCAACACCGGTGCGCCCCAGGGCTGCGTTCTCAGTCCTCTCCTGTACTACCTGTTCTTGCATGACTGCATGGCCACCCACAGCTCCAACACCATCATTAAGTTTGCTGATGACACGACTGTCATAGGCCTGATCACCGGCGACAATGAGAAGGCCTACAGAGAGGAGGTCTGAGCCCTGACATCTTGGTGTCAGGACAACAACCTCCATCTCAACGCAGCTTCAGGTTCCTCGGGGTCCACATCAGTGATGACCTGACCTGGACCCATCACACAGACTCCATCAGGAAGACAGCCAGACAGCGGCTCTTCTTCCTCCGCAGGCTGCGGAGGCTCAACATGGATACCATGATTCTCTGCAATTTTTACAGGTGCACCATAGAGAGTATCCTGACTGTCTGCATCCCCGCCTGGTATGGCAGCTGCACCGCCCTGAACCGTAAGGCTTTACAGAGGGTGGTGAAGTCTGTTCAACACATCACTTGGACGGCGCTACCATCCATGGAGGACCTCTACACCCAGCAGTGTATGAGGAAGATTAACCAGATCATCAAAGACCCTATCACCCCAGCCATAAAAAATTTTGCCTGCTGCCGTCTTGCCAACGGTACCGCAGCATCCCAGCCCGCACCACCAGGCTCAGATACAGTTTCATCCCTCAGGCCATAAGACTTTTAAACTTCTCCAATCTGTCATAATTCCACCATTTCTGCACCTTAACATATTTGCACTATTGCACACACTTGCACTATTGTTTTCCTTTTTTTCTTTAAGTGTATATATATATTTTAGATATGTATATTTTATTTCTATTTTAAATTTGTATATTCTATTTTATCTTATTTTACTCAGCATTTTTGTCTGCTAGTATTATTCTGAGCATTGCTATAAGAGAGCCTATGACCCAAGCATTTCATTGCAAGCAAATGCTTAATGTAATCATTGTGCATATGACAATAAACTCTTGAATCTTGAAAGTGTTTTTTTTCTCTTACAGTGTCTAACCTCCACAACGGTATAAGGCTGGTCGACAGTGAGGCCTTGAATTGTATCACGTCCTTCTGCTTCCCCTCAGCGGCTGCATCAGTTCAGTGTCTGGCCTGGGTTCCCTCTGCGCCAGGCATGTTCATCACCGGAGGTAAAGGTGCTACATGTTTATGTGGAATATGTGTATGCTCTCATTTCCCATCTGCCTCAATGTGTTTATCACCAGATGACACCACACACCTCATTCCAGCCATCTTTGTATGTCAGACTCTCAGGTTGGAGTACTGAGGGTGTGGAACGTGTCTCGCTCCACTCCTCTGGACAGCTTTAAACTGAAAAAGACTGGCTTTCATGCTTTGCATGTCCTCAACTCCCCTCTCGCCAAGAAAGGTAATATTTAGAGTAAAACTTGTTGGATATGCAGTCCGACTGTTCAGAAATGAAATGTTACAATCTGATGTGGATGTTTATTCTGTTTGAGTTTCTGACTGTTTGTGTTAGCATTTTGGTCTAGAGTAAATGTGTGTTTCAGTGCTTTGTGAAAACAGCTTTGTATAAGCATCACTTTTTATCATATGTGCACTGTCTGGGCAGTCATTCAAATAACTCAGGCTTCATGTGATTAATTCAGCAGCCCTCTGTCTGTTATATAAGGATGAGAGTGAATTTTAAGAAATATGAGGATTACATTGTTTTATAACACAGTAGATATTTTTCTTTAACTTAATTCACTCTCTACTCACACTACAGCTCCAAGTTCCTGTTCCCCCAGTAAAAGTCAGCACACCAGTTCTACTAGTGAGGCAGTGCCTCCCCCGACCCTGTCACAGAACTGTTCATTCTCCCTGCCGCCTGGCCATGCTGTGTGCTGCTTCATGGATGGAGGAGTGGGACTGTATGATATGGGTGCCAAAAAGTGGGACTTCCTTAGAGACCTGGTATTTTTGTAACATCCTTTGTGCTGTAAATTCTACAGCTTACACATGCGTATGCAAGACAGATGAACAAATATTTGACCCTGTTTTTAGTATATGATTTATTTGTTCTCTGTTGTCGTATCGTTTTCAGGGTCATGCAGAAACCATCTTTGATTGTAAGTTCAAGCCAGATGATTCCAACCTGCTGGCCACGGCTAGTTTTGATGGAACTATTAAAATCTGGGACACAAACACACTAACAGCTGTTAACACCTCTCCCGGCAATGAGGGAGTGGTCTACTCTCTGTCCTGGGCTCCAGGTATATAAACTCCACTTTAACAATCGAACACACAAGATTTTTTTTTTTTTCAACACTTGGAAAATAACAGCCAATTAACTTTAGATGATCATGTTCATTAGACAACATCCCTACACACATGATATATTCACAAATTTTATTACGGATACAAAAGAATTGTAGTCCCATCCGATCATCCATATAAAGTGTATCATCTTTTGCTCATGTGAAAGTTATTGATCTTTCTCTGTGATTGTGTGTGTGTGTGTGTGTGTGTGTGTGTGTGTTTGTGTGTGTGTGTGTGTGTGTGTCTTGAAGGCGACCTGAATTGCATTGCAGGGGCGACGTCTCGTAACGGAGCGTTTATCTGGGATGTCAGGAAAGGAAAGATCATCACTCGCTTTAATGAGGTTACTAAAACTTTCAGTGCAAAATGTATGCAAAAATTAACTTCAACGATTAACCAGTAAAAATGGCTGCTGTCTCAACATTTATTGCAACTGTAATTCAAATCAAATTTAGGTGCAGCTGTAGACAATTTCATCGCAAACATTATTCGATTCTTTAAGAAACTATTAGTTAGATGTGGTGTGAATTAACGACCTCTCTATCATCCTGCAGCATGGTAAGAATGGTATATTCTGTATATCATGGAGCCATAAGGATTCTAAGAGGATTGCTACCTGTAGTGGAGACGGATTCTGGTAAGTGCTCTTATTCTGCTCTGTTAGGATTTTGTTCTTTTATCAGAGAGAGTATTTCATGTATTCTATCTATTTATCCCTCGGAGAGTCATACATGTTTTTTTGTATTGTTTTAACAACAGTATTATTCGGACCATAGATGGCAAAATCCTCCATAAGTACAAACATCCTGCTGCTGTGTTTGGCTGTGACTGGAGCCAGAACAACAAGTAAGACCTAAATCCCTCTGTCACATCACCTCAAGTTGCTGTTAGCTACATAAGGCCCACCTAGTAATAACTACTTTACTCATTTCACTTATTTGAACAATATATGTGGCATATAGTAAGACTTGAAATACAGCACTTAACAATAGCATAAAGCACAATTGCAAGATATTTCTAGTGTTATAGGCGACCTTCCTGGCCTGGCTTCAGGCATCACTTAGCCAGGATGTGTAAACCCAGCCTATGACCTGTAGGCTGACTTCCACCCCATCTCCACAACATAAAACCTCCATTTCCGACAAGAAATCAAAAACAAGGGTTGCTGTTTTTCCATACAAACGGTTTTTAACCTGACAAAATAAATATATGACTGGCACTGCAGATTAGTTTGACCAAACTGGCAGAAGGGGGGCAATTACAACCAAATTCCATGCAACTAACTGACAGGACTTCCCCTGCCTCACTCCCCTTCTCAGATAGAGAGGTGCTTATCTCTTGATGATGATGAAAGCCATAAAACACAAATCCACTGTGAACTGAAAACCAGTCTGTTTTAATGAATTTCTGAAACAAGAGAGAATAATGTTCAAACTTTCTGTTATGGGATTTCTGGAGCCATGTGAATTCTGGAGCCATAGGTTCAAGTGAAAAAAGTTCCTATAATAGCTAAAAACAAAGTTCAATGAATCAAAACCCACAGAAACATGAGTAAACTAGAAAAAGCTGAAACACACAACTGGTGTGGAACAAGGGAAACAAGCAGAACTGACCAAGACAAAAGGAATCACAGAGACTTATATACACAAGGGAAGCAGGAATGATTGAACACGTGGAAACAAATTAGGAGAACAGGTGCAGACGATCACAAGGGAGAGAAAACTTGATAAAGGCAGGAAATCAAGTAAGAGACACACAAGGAGCATAATTTCAAAATAACATAGGAAACTGAAAACTCAGGGACAACAACCAAACAGAACACAAATCTAAACACAAGGAAACCAATTTAGAGATCCATAAACTTATTCAACGGTTCATGGGAACAAGGGAAAAATCATGACAGTTTATTGCTGTTATAATTAACAGTTCATTATACCGTTGTCAAATTTACTTCTAATTTTGTATATTGATCCTTCAATGATTACCTATAGATAACCTACAATATAGCATAGTGGGAATAATAAAGACAAAGAGGCCAAAAATATATGATTAATGCTGCCTTCATCGCTATCAGACATTTTCTTATGTATAAACACTTTAAACATTGAAACAACTTTCCATTATGCTAAAAAAACATTTCTTCTAATCAATGTTGTAAATATTGTCATTTTGGAGATATGCTTCTGTCTGTCCTGGGATATTGATCCCTCACATGTGGCTCTCTCTGAGGTTCCTACATTTGTTTCCCCTGTTAAAGTTTTTTTATGTAGTTTTTCCTTTCTCTTGTTGAGGGTTAAGGACACCGAACCTTGTTAAGCCCAATGAGACAAATTGTTATTTGGGAATATGGTGGAGGAAGGGACAAAGGTCTAGAGCAGACAGGTTTGATTAATGAAAGATAAAAGGTGGGATTAGACTTGCAGCCAAGGGAGGGACATGGGTTAGGTCTGTTAAAACAATGAACTAAAAGCAAAGGAGGGACAATGTGTCAATAAAAATAAAATTATTAATTATTAAATTAAATGTTTTTTAGATGTTATTAATCACTGCATATCGAAATCTATGTGTCCTTGGATGTCAATCCTTTTTTTCGGGCGGCTGTGGCTGAGGGGTAGAGTGGTCGTCCTCCAACCTGAAGGTCGGCGGTTCGATTCCCAGTCTGAACCGTCTGCATGCCGAAGTGTCCATGGGCAAGATGCTGAACCCTGAATTGCCCCCCATAGAATAACAAAGTGCTGCAAGTAGATGCACTGTATGAATGTGTGTGTGAATGGGTGAATGAGAAACTGTACTGTAAAGCGCTTTGAGTGGTCATCATCAGACTAGAAAAGCGCTATATAAATACAAATCCATTTACCATTTCTCTAATGCCAATCTTTTAATAAAAAATATAACACCCACCACTCAAGCCAATCATAATCGAGCAGCCGCTGCATCACAAAGTTCCTGTATGCCTGAGAAATAGCAAGCTACCTCCTGCTAAAGGCTAAAATGGAATTTTTAAAAAGAAAAAGACCATCAGACAACCAGACTTAAGATCACTTAGCTGCAGAACTGCCACAACCACGGAATCTAAAACTCAGAGGTATGAAATCTCTTCTTCCATTTGCCACCACCTACCTCTGCGAGTCTGGCTGCTCTACATTGAAGGTAATGAAAACAAAGCACAAAGCATGTCTGCAAGTAGAGAATGACATTCATCTGGCACTGACAGCCATAAAACCTAGGATAGATCAACTGTGTAGGAGCCACCAAGCCCACCCCTCCCTGAGGGACCAGGTATACACACAGAGACAAACATACTTAAATGACAAGCACTCTTTATAACGGAACAGAGACACTGAATGTAATGAATAAATAACAAAATGGAAAACTAGAATATATATTTGTATATATATATATATATGGTTACGGTTAATATTACTGTACAGAAATGACAAGGAAGTTTGGGAACCCCCGATCTAGTTAATAAGCAAATACTTAAGCTGAGACATCTCCCTGATACGCCCAAGTGGTTGCAATTGGAATCATACAAGACACAGCTTTCTTTCAGCTCTCCTGTTTTCCGTTAATGTTTTTCCATTGTATCTCGTTGATGGTAATTAAACATTTTTAAAAGGTTAAAAGGTCCTCAAATTTCTTTTTATTTTCCCATTTGTTCTAATCATAATTTTATCAATCTCAATCTGATCCAGCCTTTATTTACTGGAAAAATAAATAAATAGTAAATAAATGGATGAATAGGTAAATAAATAACTTTATAAATAATTAAATAAATATTGCTATGAAATAAACCCTGAAATAAAAATATATGGCAATAAATAGCCTAACATAAATATATAACGGAATCCATTTAATTAAATAAATAAATAAATACAATTACTTATTTCAAGATGATGTTTTTCAAAAGAAGACATTTCCTTACTTCACGGTTCTTATATTTCATAATGCCACATTTAATTTTTCATTTGATTTTATTTCATGATGCCACATTTAATTATTTCATGGGACTTTTATTTCATAACGCCACATGTTGTGCATATTATAATACCTTAAGCGTGACACCATTAAATGGTGTGCCTTTGGGCATTCAATATATTTCTGAAAAAATATTGAATATTAGCCAACTTTCATTGGTTAAAGTTACCTCGGGGCACCAGCCTTCAAAGGAAGGGAAATTACGTCTCATGAAATTACCAACTACAAACTTGGAACTCTGATTAGTAATTAAATTAATAACCATAAGCAAAATAACCATATAGGTAGTTTGCAAAGTGGAAGGATATGGAGTTCTTGACAGTGAAGATTTAGAAGAACGAATATGGACCAAATAGAAGAGCGTTTGGCAGAAGAGATCCGAAAGGTTCCTTTAGGTTCCCAGCAAAGAAACATGAGGTTGTAGGCTTTGGCTGCACATGTAGGCCGAACTATAGTTCACAAATACTATGTCCCAACACGCATTTTTTTGTGGTACTTTTATTACATAATGCCACATATATTTATTTTATTGTACTTTAAGTTAATAATTCCACATTTATTTATTTCATGGGACTTTTATTTCATAAGGCCACATTTATTTCACAGCATTCATAATATGGAAATGAGGGGCGTGGTAATCTTCAGACCAAAGCAACTATCAGAACAGCACTGATTCAAGACTGAATGGGAGTGAGAATAACACCTGAAGGTGACAGTAATGTTAAGTCTCTTATTCCCTTGGACCCCAAAGCACACTATGAAAAACAGGTGATGATAAATAAAGAAGTGTATTGCTAAAAAAATTAAAGCAACAAAGAGCAGGCAGTGGAGGCAGAGAGCAGGCTGGCCTGTGGAATCCTAAAATGAGTGTTGTATTCAGAGCAGGCAGAAACTTTGAGATAATGGTAAGTCACGGCAAAAACACTCTTGAACGAAGCTACTAATGCATGTAACACTAAACACTTTTTTAATTTTTGCATCTTTTGCAGGTTAGAAGCATCATCAACCCCAACTCACCCCCAGTGAATCAAGCGGGGGATCTCCTGCTGTGTTGTCACAGGCTTTATGCAGCCTTTCTGCATTCTTTATACTAGGGGGCCAGGTGGGGAAAGTTTGCCGATAATACGGTGGCTCTCACCCTGACATTGGCGTTCACACTGAAAGCGGCTTAAGTGGTAGTTGAATCAACGATCTTGCGGTGTGAACATGGCAAGGCAGAGTATATTAAGAGGGCTGATTAGGTAATGAAACATGCCGGTGTTCTTCCCCGACTCTTGCTCATCAGCAGAAAGTGAAAAAGAGAGAGTGAGAGAGACTGCCTTCAAGGAAACTTAGTTTACGGAGGCCTTGATGCAGACGTTTCGAGGGCAGATGTAACAATGCTGTGTCCTCTGCTTAAGTGGCCCCGGTTTGTCACTTATCCTCTGGCCTCTTCCTCCTCTTTATCTTTCTTTCTGCAGGGACATGATCGCAACAGGCTGTGAGGATAAAAATGTCAGAGTGTACTACTTGGCCACAAGCTCTGATCAGCCTCTGAAGGTCTTCACTGGTCACTTAGCTAAAGTATTCCACGTTCGCTGGTCTCCACTCAGAGAGGGGATACTGTGCTCGGGATCAGATGATGGGTGAGTATGTTTAAAGAGACCGAGGTGTAGCTCAGGCTGAGATTAACAGGAGGAATTTGTATTAATGCAGCGAGATATGATCAGGCACAAAATTAAGAACGAGGAGTCAAATTACAACATTTAGCACAAAAAGACTAACATGTACATATTTTCTGTTTTTAATTAGAATTTTTTCAATAGTAAATTTCCCAGACTTTTTCAAGGATTTGTATTCTGTGTTACAATAATTTATTGACCATTCCATGTTTTCAAAGTGTCATCCCACCACTGAAGTTAACACAGCAGCATTTGACTAAATTGACTGTCAGGTCTTTTAAAACAGCTGTTCTAAACAACAACCAGGTTTATGTCATATATTTATTTTAGATGCTTGAATTTGTCAATAGGATCTGTTGATTTACCATTTGTAACTTAACTTTGAACTCACAAACTGATCTGAATATACATGCATTTTGTAAGGTGAAGAAAATAAGGATTAAGTATTTAGTTTTCTTTAAACTTAAACAGTAATCTCTGTTTTTCTTTATAGAACTGTTCGTATATGGGACTACACACAGGATGCATGCATCAATGTGCTGGGTGGTCACACAGCTCCGGTCAGAGGCTTGATGTGGAACACAGAGGTTCCTTACCTCCTAATTTCAGGTAACTAATGCAGTTCTTAACATGCCTGTTTGGAATGGGCTGTTTCTTTAGCCTTAACCTACTTTAGAATTAAACATTGTTAGTCAGTCTTCTTCAAACAGTTCTACAATAAAAGAGCGTTCTAAATACAGTCTATGCTGCAGAGATAAGTTAGTTAACTTTGCATTCATTCTACCTGGTTCAATGATTTTATATTCAATGTTTTTTACAAAATTAAACTGAATTTGCTTTATCACTGTGTGTGTGTATAATACATGTTTAATATCCGTTTAAATATATAGGTATATATAGAATTATATATGTTTGAATGATTGACTTAATAGCTGTTATTTTGTCATATATTGCAAGTCAGCTATTTCAGAGGTCTGTTAAGCAAGCGACACAATCATTTGACCGAAGTTCACAACCTTTTCAAAATCAATACTAATAATAATTCAGCTCGGTATAAAGCATTGCAGCAACAAAGATGAAGATGTCATTTGCTATACAAAGATACATCCCAGAGCTGTGCTGGATCTTTCAACACCATCCTACCTTACTCAGGTAACCCTGGCTGGGTGAGCAGCATTGGCCCATGGATCCTCCCTCCTTACCCAAGCCATCTGAAGGCCCTTTCTTCAGCCTTGATGGTGGACTTGATTGTTTTCCTTTTTGCTGCCCCTGTGATGATAGAGGGTAGAACTTGCATAATGAATGGCCAGCTAAGCCTCTACACCCGACTTCAATGTGCTCACAGCGTGCCTTCAGTCAGGTCTATAAGAAGCACTTGCCTTGAAAGCCTTGTTGGCCACAGCTTAGTAGATGGCCTCAGCAACGGTCATGGGCACCAGGTCGTACTCCCAGTGGCCTTCCCCGGAGGCTGTTGGGCAGCTGCTTTAACATGTGCTTAATATCATTCCAGGAGATCCTCTTCTCCAGAGCACCCTCCTACCTTGTCCATGCTCTCAGCCGCCACATGTCCACCATCCCGCTGGTCCCTAACATCAGCCCCCACCTTGTCCAGCACTAGATTTTGTCTGTCCATGGGAGCATGGGCCTTAATCTAGCAACATTGAGGTTTTGCTTCCAAACTGGTCTGGTTGCCACTGTGCCTCGTGTCTTAGCCATGACTTTGTTATCTCGAGGCCTTCCTTGCCTCTTTACCTCCTGCCTGTCCATGCAGTAATGCCTGCTGATGCCACCCTAGAGTCCCTGAAGTAGCGATAGAGTATTGCCTTGCTTGTGCAAGAGACCTAGAACTCCTCATCTAGGCTGCTGATGGGGAGCTTCCTTGAAGTAGGCAAGAGGTACACTGTGCTTCTGCCTTGTGAATCTTAAAGGATTGGCTATAAATAAAGTCCCTCTTTCTCCTTCGTCCCCTCTGCCATTCTGCACTGCGAGGGGTAAAGAGCTACTTCCCAATGATGTTGTGAACCTCCCCAAGTGGTTGTTTATCCTCCTCAGATGCTTTCAACTTCCTTTTCGTAGTGGATGGATCTTGTCTGCCCTTTGGTTCAAGGTGAAGTTTGTGCTGGTGGACCTCTCTGCCGCAAAACTGATGTTTGCAGTCAACCGTCCGCATCAACTTTTGCAGTTGATTTGACCATTTTGGCCTTATCATCGTGGAACTGGTGCGGAAAACTCTGCTGGCGTGAGAAACAGGCAGGCAGGCAGGCAGACAGTAGTTTGTATTAGTGGGTAGATGCCAGTAAAAGTAGTGATTAATTACAATTTTCTTCATTAACTCCAACCGTTTTGTTATCAGTCTGTTATCAATGACTGCACTACTCCACACATTTTCGTGCTTGCATTTTTTCAATGCCTTAATAGACTCCACAGGAGAGGAAACGTGACCTGTTTTAAAAAAGAAATGCATATTGTGGGTTTGAGGTTGACTTTTGATATAAGGAATTGTACAGAAGAGCCCACATACCTGGATAGAGCTGGTTTTGTATAATTCACCTTTACTCTAACTACTATAAAATGTAATGTTAAAAGTCAATAGGTAGATGACTCATTATCTGCTGGAGCTAACTGTTAAATATAGCTATTAAGTAACTTCTTCTGTCTGCAGTTGAAATCTATGATGGCAGGCAACATGTCTCCTCTTTATACTTGTATTCTGGAGTGTAATTAAAAGTGGTGTTACTATTTCAGAATTTGTTGTATTTGAGTAGTAAAATGCTGTATTATTTTCTAGGTTCTTGGGATTATACAATCAGAGTTTGGGACA
This sequence comes from Limanda limanda, assembly GCF_963576545.1. NCBI lineage: Eukaryota > Metazoa > Chordata > Actinopteri > Pleuronectiformes > Pleuronectidae > Limanda > Limanda limanda. Next base: position 30,947,026 of record NC_083637.1, on the reverse strand, counting down.
CAAGAGATGGCACATGTCTAGATACAGCCTATGACCACGGTGCTGATGTCTATGGTAAGACAGTATTCTAGAATTAAGAACCTAATAATGCCAAACATACCTGGCTGGTTTCAATAATGTATTTGATGAATGACCTTCTTCACTGAAAACGCAATAAAAATAACAGTTTCATGAAATTAAATTTATTCAAAATTATTTAAAAGTTCTTATAGACCAGAAAGGAAAGGCATTGCGTCATATTAAGAAGTTTGGATGAAGACAGATATTACACATTGGGTAATATACTTTTCAGAAGAAATTTATATCAAAGTCACTCCTTGGGCAAGATATTGAACCCCAAATTGCCCCTCATGGCTGTGACGACGGTGTGTAAGTTTTGTGTAATAGAGAAGGTACTATATATAGGAGCACTGTAGGAATGTGTGTGTCAACAGTTGAAAGTTAAAAAACGTTCTGTAAAGAGCTTTGAGTGTTCATCGAGACTAGAAAAGCATAAAAACAAACCATTTACCATTTACTTTAAAGTTAATGCTCAAAATTCAATGGCGTGCTAACCAGATGTTATTCGTTTAACATGGTAACAATTGAATAAAAACGTGGGAATGAATTGTATCTCAATGCACACTATACATTTTTTAACTATAAAATTTCCTATTTTCCATATATGTAAGTGTATATATTTCTACTAGCTGAATGGAAATAATGGGAATAATGGGAGTGAAATCCCAAGTGAAATTTTGAATGAGGTATTAATGCTCACATAGAAACGTACCCTATTTTAATTAAATCTAACTGTGTGTGTGTTTGTGTTTGTTTGTTTGTTTGTTTGTTTGTTTGTTTGTTTGTTTGTTTGTTTGTGTGTGTCTGTGTGTGTGTAGGTTTGACATGTCACCAGAATCGTCCTTTCACCATGGCCAGCTGTAGCAGAGACAGTACAGTAAGGCTGTGGTCTCTCACACCCCTGATCTCTCCATTGCTGCTGAACATTCTTACTGACCAGCCTTGGGAAAAGATAATAGGAAACACAGGTGAGAAACAGACTTGGTTTGTTCTGTGTTATGGTGTTATGTTCTCAGCTCTCAATAAACCATGGTGGCTGTGTGTTTCTGCAGACACAGCTATGGTTCCTGGTTCACCTCCCCTGCTTTGTGGTAAAGTATCTAGAGACATCAAACAAGAGCTGGACAAACTGAACTTAGACATCAGGGCCAAGAAGCTACGCTGGTTCTCTGAATGCTTTTCGGTAACCACATTCTAAATGCTTATTTATCAATGCTAGGTTAGTGTGATGCCCTCATACTGCCCTTCAAGGTTGATGACTGATTCTGAAAGTTCTGATGTAGTCTGTTTGTATTATCAGCAGTTTGTCTTGATATGCAACAGCCAACATACAACTAGGGAATGATTTTTAGGCCTGCAAATATGCAGCGTTTTCCTGCTGCAAAATTTGAACTTCACTAGGGAGTTTGTTTTCATACTTAATTAAAAACTGCTACTTTCTCCATCAAGCTGATGTTCTCTATTGTGTATCACACCTTCAACAAATAGAAGTATGAAACTATCTGTTGCTGACACACCATGGATTTTAAACCATCTGATGCGAGCTTGGTTGTATAACTGGTATACACATGCAGACATTAAGAATAATCATGTAAAATGCTCACTGTATTTTTTATATATAAATGATAGATTAATTTAAGTAGCCTTTAAGAAGCTCCAGCCCCTATTTTCACTGATTGAATATATAGCAAAAAGTAATTAGCTGCATTTAACATAGTTTTTCGTCAATGAATCCCTGTTGTGTGTGTGTGTGCGCTCGTGCGTGCGTGCGTGCGTGCGTGCGTGCATGCGTGTCCACGCTGCTTGTGTGCATGTTTATGTGTTGTTGAACACATCTGTGTACTCTATCCCATGCCAGCCTCCAGGAGGCACCAGTAACCTGTGGGACATAGTGTCAGTCATTAATGGCCAGGATGACTCATTGCTACCAGCCAGCTACAGCAAAGGAGTGATGCACATGAAGCACCTGCTCAAGTTTAAAACAGTGAGTTGCTCCTTTTTTCAGAGTCTCGGTTTAAAACAGAAAAGTCCAACTAAATCAAGAGCGACCACACAGTGATCACTGTTTATAATCAGCTGTAGTTTATAACAGACAGTCAATTCAATTTAATTTAATTTGTATTGTGCCAAATCACTTACCAAAGTAAGGGCATGACCAATCAAATAAATAACACACTCAGATCTGTTTACTTCATTCAAGGTGAAGTAAATTAATACAGTTGATTCCTGCAGTCTGCTTCCTTTTATTTCAATCATAATTATATTTTTTCCACATGTATGCCACTAGATTTGAATTTATTTAATAACATGGGGGGAAAAAGATGATAGAAAAATATTGTGTGCGCATGTGATATCTTTCATACCACGGTGCATTTCGAATTGCTATGTGTCTGTTTGGAAATGACAGTAGTTACTTGACTGCTGTAAAGTTGGAAAGATATTCCCAGATTCTGAATTTGATCAATAACTAATCAAGCCTCCTTCCAATCAGATCTATTTACACAAACAGCTACAATCTCTTTTCATCAAAACAAGCCTGACTCCATTCAGGAGGAAAACCTTTGTTCTTTATGCATTTTAGACGAGTGGGCAGGGTCCGTCTACAAAGTGCAATGCCGAAAACACGGCAAAATATTAAATAACATAAATGCTGACAGTGTAGTCACCAAAATCGATAAACCTTCTGGTTCATATAATTTGAATCAAACTTCTCCAATTCACAATGTCAATCGAAGAATACATATAGTGAGTGAAACTTTGTTTACAATTTGTACCAATTAAAACAGTGTTTTCCTGTTTTATTGTTTTCCATCCTGTCACTCAGTCTGAAGCTCAGGAGCTGACTATTGTGAGGATGTGTAAGTTTGGAGGAGGCATTGGAGCTCCCAGTAAAGAAGAGAGGCTGAAAGAAGCAGCCGACATCCATCTGAGACTGGGACAGATTCAACGATACTGTGAATTAATGGTGGAGCTGGGACAGGTATGGAATGTGCGTGTGTGTGTTTTTGTGTTATTTTTTTATCTTCTTTCCCTGAAAGCATGGAACTCAAACATTAATGAGACTTAAAAGTTGGGTTGGGACTGATCCTTTGTGTGACTTTTTCCATTTCAATATTTTCTCTAATCATTGGCTGGCTCAACGAAAGTCTGTTTCTATCTTTGTATACCACATCAAATTGAAATTAAACTTTTCTACTATGAAAATATCTGTGTCTCCATTTTGGCTCCATCTTCATGACCAGGTCATAGATAAAATCAAGTGGAGCCTGGAGGTGAAAGGAGTTGACAGGAGAAAAGTCAGTCATGTAGGACTTGTGACTGAGTGGAGAAACAAAGTAGGACCTGACAGGCACCAGCATGCCACAGCTGCAGATAGAAAGGCCAGGTGTAGAGGAGGTCATAAATTGTGAGATCTGAGCATTATCAAAGAGCTTTTGACGAACCAGTTAGTTTTGTATTGGAGAATGTTTGGTTACAGTCATACCAATGAATCTCTTTCTGGTATAAAAAAGATATAGAAATGAAAAGAAAGACAAAATATATATATGACAATGTAACTCAAATGAATTGACGGAAAGTATGGACTCATTTACAAGAGTGTAGAGTGATATTCACAAATATGTTTGTAAATCAATCTTTGTAAACCTGTTCACTAAATGTGCAGGGGAAAAGAAGTTTGTTCATGTGTAGAAAAGATATGTATTTGAAAAAATATACTACGAATAAGATGACAGATGATATCAGTGGGAAGGTCACACAACTACTTGTACAGACTTTAAGCAGAAACATGTGTGTAAAACTCAATGTTCTAAGTTCTCACGCTCAGTGTGATACTGAAGTTTAAATTTTGACCCTGAATCTAATTGGATAATTACAGCCCAATCACAAAGCAGAATGGTTATACGGTGTAATCAGAGGGTAGCTGAGCAGGTGATCTTAATTACACTTAAGTAAGATACTCTAGAAAATAATGGTGAACATTTAATATGTTGTGTCTGGGTGCAAGCCCACTTTTGTCATGCATGATCATCCATCTTGAAAATCTGCTCCACCTTCAAGGACTTAAAGGTAATGAAGCCATCTGTCCGTTAATTGGACTCTGCTTTTTGAGTGGTTTGTCATCTTCCAATCCGATTCATTTGTAAAATGGAGTCAGACGTACCTGTAACGTCAGTGTCACTAAAGGCCGATATATGCTACTCCGTTTTGACTGACATGGACTGAAACGGACAGAGAAACGCCCTCTCCGAGCGCCTCAGAGAGCTTTTCGTGCAGCTCTGATTTTTCAAACTATCCGTGGGCATTTTGGAGAGCCTAGGGACAGCCCTTGGCTGTGATTGGTCCGCTAACGACAGCATTTCGGAACGACATCATTTCCGGACCTCAAAGTTCCTGTTTCATTCCCTATTTCACAATAAACCCAAACACAACTACGATTCTATGATTAATGTGACAAGTGTGTTAAGCCAGTGGAGTTGTCGGGCTGACGGTGGCTTGTTAGAGCACTGACGGCAAGTGTGTACGGTCACATACGGTTATAACGAACTTTCATAGCGGCGCTAGCGTTAGCCACCATGCTAACTGCGGTGGTAACAGCGCAAAAACCCGCTGCAGTTTTCTCGACTTACAGTTGTCGGAAAAGCATAAATGAAAAAGGGTCCGTGGGATGCGTGCGTCCCTCCGTGCGCCACGAAGTCGGAGAAGCATACTGGAGCCTTCAGAGTGTTCTATGCAGTTTTCTGCTTTGCATTTGTACACATTAGTTGATGAAATCCCTTATTATTCACAGTCTCATTTTACAAATACACAAACTTTTTACGAATTGTAATTTCCCACATTTACTTTATTTGTGTACAAAGGTTCTTTTACAATTAAATACTTTGTAATTGTTTGTAAATCTTACCAACTACTCTGAGCTTTATTATCTCTCTGTCAGTGGGAGAAAGCATTGTCTGTGGCTCCAGGAGTTTCCATGAAGTACTGGAAGAAACTCATGCAGAGGTAAGCCAACTTTTTTTGCTCTTCAACTAAAAAACAGTATAAGTGAACTACAACAAATAACCATGCTCCCTTTCAGTCAAAGGTGTGCACCGCTATCATGATTGTGAAAGGTGTTTGCTCGTCAACGGGCTGTCACAGTGTCTGTTTCAATTTATTTGCTGCACTTTGAAAGCAGATGAGCAAGGGAGTGGACAGAATAAGAAGTGTTGATTCACAATTATGGGGATCTCTGGGGCAGCAATGATGGACAAAATATCAGGATGAGCAGAAAATGAAATAACAACTACACAACTTACCTTACAAAGTATTGAGAAAAGTTAAATACTACTTGAATGAACAACTCATCATCATCATCATCACCATCTGTGTTTTGATTTGTAGTATGCTGTTACTTTTATTGTGTCCACCCTGCACACTTCACGTATAAGGCTTGCTCAATTCAATTCAATTTTTGTTTGCATAGTGCCAAATCAATACATACATTATCTGAAGGCACATTCTATAGTAAGGTTGAGACCTTAAAAATGATAAAGAAACAAACAAAGAGCAAGCAGAGAGAAAAAACGTAACAGCAATAAACCTTTAGACAACCAGAGTCAATGTGGGAGTTGTTATTTTATATTTGATGATTGTTATTTTAATAATTATAATATTAAAAATACATTTTATTTTAATGAACCTTTCACAGCACACATGGTCACCTAATAAAGCTCAGATAAAAAACAAAGAAAATAAACTGATGGCAGTTCAGATATGCTGATATGATTTATTGCAAGAGAGACAAAAGAAAGACAACAAACAAAGCTTCTGCTGATTATGCAGCTTATCACTGTGAGGCCCCTAATAAATGTAACGTAATTAATAATAATAAATCGATAAAACATTTTTTTTTTAAATGTAGAGAACAAATGTGCAAACTGCAAATTTTTCACAGGAAAGTGAGATACTTGCACACCACCTGAATAGCTCTTTACATTAGTGTCTGCTTAGCAAGTTTGCATTGTTACATTTTTTAAATTGGATTTTCTTGTAAATTTTGGCCCATTTTAATAAACATAAACACTAGATGTGGGTAAATGAATCGTTTGTTTGATGCATTGCTATGGGGACATGGACGACAAAGAACAATATCAATTTATTTAGATTTTTGTTTTTTTATTTCACATTAAAGGTCCGGATGTATTTTACTGTGTGTCTGAGTCTCCTGTCTGAGTGTCCCCCTCCACTCTCCTGCTTTACACTTAAACAATAAACACCATCATCAGAAGTTATTAGACCCTGACAGTCTAAAATACTTTTAAAGCACAAATAATTAGGCTAGCAAAGATGCACACAGTGCTGAAAAAGGACGTAATTTATAGAAATTACTTTTTTTATGCATAGAGCTGCATCTGTAATCGTTTTATCATCGGTTTGTAGCGCTCTGAATCGTAATTGAATCGTGAGTAGCAGATTCCCATCCTTAATAATCATACATAGAAAACACATGATTGCAACTTTTACAGGTCACATGTTGTCTAATAAGTATAGAATTGTAATGTGTTTGTGTTGCAGGAGAGCTGACCAGCTGATGGCCGAGGATAATGATGATGTTATCCCATACTGCATCGCCACAGGAGACATAAAAAAACTTGTAACTTTCTTCACTGGCAGAGGACAATTGCAAGAGGCCTTACTAATAGCACAGGTACAGAGAGCGAAGGGATAGTAGCGGAGAGGGAAGGGATAGGGCGGCTGTGGCTGAGGGGTAGAGTGGTCGTCCTCCAACCTGAAGGTCGGCAGTTCGATCCCCAGTCTGACCCATCTGCATGCCGAAGTGTCCTTGGGCAAGATGCTGAACCCTGAATTGCCCCCCCATAGAATAACTAAGTGTTGCGAATAGATGCACTGTAGGAATGTGTGTGTGAATGGGTGAATGTAGAACTGTACTGTAAAGCGCTTTGAGCGGTCATCAAGATTAGAAAAGCGCTATATAAATACAAAGCCAAAGCCATAGTGTTCTTAAGGACTTGATTAATGATATGCATCCTAAGCTAATGGCTACAAAGTTGAAAAGGAGGGCTGGATGAATAAGTAAAGTGGAGACAGACACCCTGTTCAGACTTTAGAGACCAGATCACAAGTGTTCTGCTCTTATTAGTTAATCACAACACACCTGAGAATATGTCTCAAGTGACGTGTGATCAGATCTCACGTATCCTCTCTATATACAAATAAACATGAACATCATATGTGATCACAAAGACCAAACATATATATCATATTATTCTGTCAGTCAATGTTCATGTTGTGTCAGGGGCCACAAAGAAATCCATGTATTAGAAACATTGAGATTTTTAAAATAAACTTTAGGTTGGACTTTAGTGGTTCAGAGGACATCAGCTAAGTATATAAATACAGTCCATTTACATGTGTCACCTCTCAATGTGATTGATCAGATCTCAAATGCATAGTTAATAACAGGTCTGATCAGGGTCAGAAGCACCTTCTAAACAGCCTGTTCAAGGCTTATATATTGCACCCTTTTCCAGCTCATTAATCTTTATCAGATTTACAATTATAAATGTGGGGTTGCATTGTTGATCCGCCTACAAGACAGCAGAGTAAGTAGATCTGAATCAAAATGTGTGTAAAAATTGGGGAAAGTGTGATTCAGGGGGCGGTGTGGCCTAGGGGTAGAGTGGTCTTCCTCCAACAAGAAGGTTTGTGGTTCAATCCTCACTCTTCAACATCTGCATGCCGAAGTGTCCTTGGGCACGATACTGAACCCCTATATGACCCCTCATAGATGTTGAATGCACTAATTGTAAGTCGCTTTGGATAAAGGCGTCTACCAATTGACATGAAATGTGACAATATAGATAAAAATGATAAAAGATCCAAATAATATTTGTTTCCAGGGAGCATGTGAAGGGAACATTCTTGCACCACAAAGCTCCCAAGTCAACCACACAACTAATGATATGGATAACATACAACAATACCAGAGGTAAAGCAAACACACCCACACACTCTTATGTCGGTAAAGCCAGTAGCCAATTGCATGGATTTTACTGGTCATGTCAGAAAAAGCCTTAACAATGATCAAATTTTAATGTGGAGTGGGGCTTCCTGATTATTTTCAAAATAACTCTAAAACTAAACTTGACTAAATAAAGAGAGCCTTGCTTAGTAAATTGAATTTATCACTAAAATTCATCCCAGGGTATTTTGGTAGCTGATTCACTTCCATCTCAACTGCTGACCTTTGCTTCTCTCCAGCCTCCTCCATAAGATCTGTAAGGAATTAGCCGAATGGTACTTCCAGAATGGAGGCTCTGTCCGGGCAGCATGTTGTCACCTTGCTGTAGAAAACATCAAGGTATGCACACCACAGCTTGTGCATGTCTACATTAGCAATTTGTATGCAAACTTTTTGTAAAAATGTGGCTGAAATGTGTGTGTGTGTGTGTGTGTGTGTGTGTGTGTGTGTGTGTGTGTGTGTGTGTGTGTGTGTGTGTTGCTATATTTTTAGCTATCCATGTGTAGCCTGATCCGGGGTAATGAGCTGGAGTTGGCTGCATGTGTGGGCATTGTCATAGGAGACAGAGCCAATCAGAGCACTGTGTACTGCCTTGAACTCTTGGCCAGGAAGTACATGACCACACCTCAATGGTACGTCTATATCAATGCACGTCCAGAGTTTGCGCTTCACTGATCCAAACTCCAAACTATCACTAGTCCAGTTTGGATTTTTTTGTGTAAAATTCTTTTTTAAATTTACTTTTTCTTACCCATGAATCTGACCCTTATTGTTTGACCACAGGTGAAGCTCAGTGGCAGCTGCTATAGGCAGATCTCATCCCTCTGTGGAGCCAGGAACGTATCTTTAGATACATAGTTGTCTAATCAGAACCAATTCCAGTGTCCTTCTCTTCAGTTTAGACTGTATAAATCTGTCAGAATTCACCCCTGCATCATCAGTTTTTTTTTAATCAGCTGGAGTTAGTCACATTTTTCCCTGTAATTGGCGGTGGCTGTTTGAAAGCTACAACATTTGAAAAACTGTTTTAATTTTCTGTGTTTTCTTGAAGGGAGCTCTCAGCCAACTTACTGCAAATGATTCCTGACAATTACATCTTACTGGCTAAGCTCTGTGCATTTTACCAAGGGAGTGCTGCTGAAATCAACCAATTACATAGGAGGGTGAGTAGATAAACTCTAAATTAGAATTAGTTTTGGATGAGATGGCATGAAGGCTTCATGTCTAGTGCTGATGATACTGACAGCTGTGATGATTAGAGTGATAATGTGTTGTTTGTCATTCAAGTGCGGCCTCCCTTCAGTAGACGAGTGTAAGGCCTTGGCAAAGGAAGCTATGAGTGAAGGAGATTTGTTTTCAGCAGTTAAATTTCACCTGCTCAGCTCTGAACCTGAGAATGCACTTCGGATTGGGATTGATCATATTAAAGGTACTGACAACACACTGTGTGTTTGTATGTTACTATTGTTATCACATTTGAGCCTTAAACAATGGCATGTATAATTTTTAGTTTATAATACTGTATACTATATCTAAAGATAAATTCAACAATTTGATGGTGTAATTTATGAATAAACAGATTAGTCCTTGTGAAGACCATAAAACTATCTAACTGATTTGACCAAAAATACAGTGTAACAATAACAATCGAATAATTCATCAGAACTTTTTACTACAAAGACGGATGCAAATGAATAACTAATTAATCTGAAATCTTTCTCACCAGAACAGCTGAATGGATCTGATTGGACAGTGGATAGCATTCAGCCAATACTTGACCTGATGAGTTACATAAGAACAGATCGCCTCATCATGGCCAAGCTGACAGAGTAAAATCGATTATTACTGCTGCTTTAATGTGAAATAGTAATTTCCCTCAACTCCCACTCTGCTTTTACTTCCTATATTTGGTTATATGTGACAATCATCCAGTGTGTGTGTGTGTGTGTGTGTGTGTGTGTGTGTGTGTGTGTGTGTGTGTGTGTGTGTGTGTGTGTGTGTGTGTGTGTGTGTGTGTGTGTGTGTAGAGTTCGCAGTGAGCTGTTGATCCTGTGTGGTTATATTGGAGGTTTGCTCGCCATTAGAAGACAATACTCCAGCATTGTACCTGCACTCTACGAATACACCAGGTAGACACACTTTACTGTGTTCCAAACCTCTACATTAGATTGCATCTGATTAGTCTTGAGACTGACTGCCTGTTGTTTGTAGATTAATCCAATTCTTCTAAAATCTTTCTGAAATCCTCCTTATAAAAGAATAGTTAGTTGCCTCAAACATATTTCTTATCTCAGTCCATGAAAAACAATGAAAACACTCTTAGTCTAAATCTTTATTTTACCCCTGTAGAAGAAAATATTTTACTTTCTTTTCTTGTTATTTTCTTAACACACCCAGATCTAGTTCCTTGATTGCTCTACACAACACTCAGGTCTGCATTGAGACAAACAGTTTATAAAATTAATTGATCAGGTACTTGTGTAGAATCAACTTTACAAGGAAGTTGACCTGTGAGAAAGCTTACTTAATTAAACTGCTCTGATCCTCTGGTGTTTCTGCAGACACTCCAGAGGATCCAGAGCAAACCAAACTCTCCAGACCAAACTCTCCGGAGATTCTATTCAGGACATGTCTGAAAACAGCTTTACTTAGATTAAATTTACCCAGAACTCCCACTGATGCAGACAGAGATGTGACATTAGCAGAAGGGGATGAACGAATGACCAAATGAGTTACAGGCAGATAGGAATACTTTGCATTGTAAATTAGACTGTCTATGACCGCCCCAAATTGAATTTGACCTTTGTTTGCACATACACCCTTTGTTTAGCTCAATCCACAACCTATTGATTTGGATTTATCTTTGATGTGATGGTATAAAGACTCTTCTGAAGGTTGACCAGTAAACAGAATTGTGTTGTCTTAAGGCCGATATATGCTACTCCGTTTTGACTGACACGGACTGACACGGACAGAGGAACGCCCTCTCCAAGCACCTCGGAGAACTCTTCATGTACCTCTGATTTTTCTAACTATCTGTGGGCATTTCGGAGAGCCTAGGGACAGCCCTTGGCTGTGATTGGTCCGCTAACGACATCATTTCTCCACGACGTAATTTCCGGAATCTCACATTTCCGGACCTCAAACTTGTTTCATAAAATACGTTACTAGCAAGTCCTCTTCCATGTCAAGCAGCTCTAGCTCCATCAACAGCCTTTGTTTGTTAGTTGCCATCGTTCACTGTGTGTGAGGAAAGCCGGGAGGAGGTAAATAAACAAACGTGGACTTCTTCTACATACAAAGAGGTAGGCCTCTCTGAGCTCATCTTCCGTTGCGCCACCTACTGTTCTGGCAGTGAATTGTTTTCAGCACCCCAGCCTTCGGAGAACCATAAATGAAAAAGAGTCCGTGGGATCCGTGCGTCCCCCGCGCGCAACAGAGTCGGAGTAGCATATTTCGGCCTTTACTGTGATACATTTATCCACTGCACAGTTAATTACACTCATCTGATCCAGCTACAGAATTTGGTCATTATAATACTGTCCACAAAGCGCTATTGAATGAGTCCTGCGTCTTTTTACACAGTTGGCATATATACATCTAGGATCTTTATTTGTACTTTGTGATCTTAACTTCCCCATGTTAGATATAGCATGAGTCTTCAAGAAAAAGTTTTTCAATGATAATTAGTACTAATTAATTTTAATCTTAGAAAAGATAGTAAGACTAACTAGCATGTTTTTCTTTCTTTATCTCAGTCAGCTGTTGAAACGGAGGGAGGTGTGTGTTCCTCTGAAGATTGAAAAGTTGTCCTTGGAACTTGATGCCTGGCGAGCCTGCACACAAAGTATCAGCAAGTACGTTACTTACACACACAGACACACACACCAACACAAATAGCCTTACATATTACAGATAAATGTTATTAAAAACTAGGGCTGTCAGTTTAACGCGTTATTAACGGCGTTAACGCAAACCCATTTTAACGCCGTCAATTTTTTTAACGCGAGTTAAAGCAGAGCTGCAGCTGCAGCTTCAGTATCTGTGTTCGCCTCCAGTCTGACCTGCTCTCGCTTTTTATTTTAATATTTCGCCAACTAAAATATATATTTTGAAGCTATCGTAGCGTCCCCGCTTACACAGGCCACGGAACTTCTTCGTGGTTTAGTAACTTGTATTTTCCTCTACACGAACATGTGCACTTCTCGCTCTTACTCCGTCACTCGCACACATCAACAACACTTCACTTCCTCATTGATCCCCGATCCCGAAACAACCCCATCCTATTGGTCCAAACAGTCACACAACCCACCATAAACATAAACCCAGTCCGTTACACTATTAGGCTGCAGCTATATGTTTTTATTTATTTCAAAATAGGGTACTTCTTATTTCATACATTTTTCCACAAATAAGGGCAGGACTCAAATAGCCCTACAAAGTTCTGTGTTTCATTTATTTCAAAGTAGGCCGACACTTGCCTGTGTATTTTGTTTGTTTGTTATTTTGTTGCTTGTCTGTTGGAGTAGCTGGCTGAAAGCAAAGAAGTAGTAGGCTTACCTTTTATTGGTAACCTAACTGTTATGGTTCATTGTTTCTGAAATAAGAGGCCTGGCTGCTATGTTCACAGCAAACTTGAAAAAAAGAAAATATTAAGCCATGGTTTAACTGCACTATAGGCTGAGTCCTTGTTTACCTGAAATGTGCACTTTATAATTTTATTTTGTACCGCCCTGTTTGGCAATGTTGTTTTTCAATAAAATAAAACATTTGCATAAAGCAAGCCAATCCGCTTTTCCATGTTGATAAGAGCATTAAAACAAAGGTAAAATTATGGAAAAAAAATAAATGAAGGGACATTTAGAATAGATAAAAATTTGCGATTAATCGCGAGTTAACTATGACATAAATGCGATTAATCGCGATTAAATATTTTAATCGTTTGACAGCTCTATTAAAAACCTATTAAAAAAAAACAACAAAATAATAAAACAAAGACTGAATTTAACAAAAGTAGGGCCAAGATGTGTACAGGAAAATTGTGATCGTTATAATCGTTATTTTGCAACACAAAATTGCACAACAAAAACTATATATTTTCTTCTTGCCACTCACAAAATATAGAAAACTAGAATTAGCGTAGTGTGGTTGTTTGATTCCAACAATCATTGCAGTTTTCCATGTACATATTTCCACATATTTGTTGCCAGTTTCATATAAGGTCACTGTGACATTTACATTTGACCACTGAAATCTAATGAATCTTTGAATCCAAGTGAAAAATGTAAAAGAAACAAATTTAGAAAAGATCCCTCTAGGCAATCTTGAGGTATCACATTCAAGAGACCAAAAACATGTTTTTTGAGGCCATACAGTAGTGACCTTGACCTTTGACCACAGAAACATACTCTGGAAATCACTGAGTCCTTGTGAGCATGTGTGCCAAATTGGAAAAAAAAATCCTAGAGGTGTACCCTGAGATATTACATTCATAAGGCATAACCTCTGTTTGAGAGGTCAAAGTGACCCTGATTATTTATCACCAAATTGAATCAGGTCATCCATTAGTCCAAGTGAATGATGCCAGAAGTAATGAAATCCCCTATGGGCTGGCCACCGTGACGTTGATCTTTGACCTCCAGCCACCAACATCTAATCATTTCAATCTCAAGTCTAAGTGAACTTTTTTACCAAATGTGAAGGCATTCTTGAGATATAGCAGAAGGAAACAGACAACCTGAAAACATAATGCCTCCAGCCACTGACTGTCGCTGGCGCAGATAAATACAACTTACAACAAAAATAACACCCATGTGACTGCTGATAACATCAGACGATTTCTGATGTTTCATTTTTTTTTTTTTATCTGGATGGATGTAACAAACACACCAGTTAATTATCTGGACAGATTATATGGTGACATCTTAACATTTAAAAATTGTTATTCCACCTCGACTCAAAGTGAGCACCAGAGATTATCAGTGCAAAGACAGAGTTTGCCTCCTCATGTCACCGGAGTCTTTTGTTCTGTCCCTATGGAACAAGTTCTTCGCATCTATGTTGGGTCAGAGCCAGGTGTCTGAGAATGAGTGTCTTCTATGTCTTTGCACTGGTTGTGATGAAGTTTGGTCTGGCTGATCCTGAGTGCAGAGTATTTGAGGGTTCTGCTGCACTGTAATATAGCAAAAAAACTAAAATCTCTATATAGTGAGTAAGGGGTATTGTGTGATCTTGGACACAGCATGAGTGCTTACACATGTCTATCTGTCTGTCTGTCTGCAACAGTCCTCCATCAGAGTGTCAAAGAGAGGAGTTTAATTGCCTGGATAGAAGAATCCAGCCAACAGACTCTGGTAGGAACAACATACAATGCTTCATTAGGAAAACCCAGTTAATAATGAAATAATGCCGTGAAATATGTTTTGGGATTTGATGTAAACTTCATCCAGGACTAAGCCAGGATGTTAATGCTGCTCTGATGTTGGCTTCAGCATTATCAGCTTGATGCAGCAAGCTTTAGGTGCAGCTAAAGTGGGTGAATGAGTATGTTGATAAGTGATTGGCCACTGTGCATCTTCTTGGAATGAAGAATGAATGAAAGAGCAGAGGAGACAGAATTAACCATTACCTCACTAAGCTCCAGTCAAAGTTGTTGGTAGTAAATACATACTATATGTAATCATTTACCAGTAAACCATGCACCCTTGTCTCAGCTGCATTAGTCCTGTGTGGAGCTGATTATGTGACAGGCTCCAATCTGCCAAGCCACTCTGATGTTCAACTGTCCTGTTTCACCGGGCAGAGAATACAGGTGTGTGTTCTCTTTTTTAAATATGTGGGACATAGATCTTCATAACTTGTGACTTCTCACATACTTCTCTTTTTTTATTGTGCAGGGTCCAGTGTTTTTGTTGGAAGATGGTAAATCGGCAATCTCCCTTAATGATGCACTTATGTGGGCAAAAGTCAATCCATTCTCCCCACTGGGAACAGGACTCCGCATTAACCCCTTCTAGCTCATAAGGAGGACATTACAAGGGAATCATTTACAGACCATAAGAAAGGAAAATAAGCAAGAAGATGAAGTGTGGAAGTTGCAAAGAAAATGAAAATGGTGGAAAATAAAGATTTGTGTGCATCAGTTAAGCAGCTAACTTCATTTTAGAATTGACTGGGTCAACAAACATGGTGTCTCAACAAACAATTATTTTGTGAGGATGATTGTGTTTCCAACAAGCTTGTGGTTTTGGTAGGTAACAACTCTTCAATGTATGAGTATCTGTATATTGGGTATTAATCTGAAGCACTGTCCTCTCTTGTTGTAAAAACGAAATAAGGGAATAAAGCAACCTCTGTATATAAAGAGGAGGGACTCTGTTTAATTGTATATCACTCATACTGAGATGCACGTAATAAATAGGGTGGCTGAGGGGGTAGAGCAAACAAGAAGTTGTTAGTTCGAACTGCAGACCCCTCTTGTTAGAGGACGACTGCTCTAACCCATCTGCATTCATTGCTTTTTATGTCCCACCTCAAATCAAGAGCCCCCCTCCACCTCCATGCCACAACAACCCTGAAGCAGAGTCCAATAGCCTGCTGAAAAGTACTGGAGTATTTTCTTTTAATGCTACTTTCCACTCCACTTTATTTTTTAAAGGGAAATATAGTATTTTTTACCTCACTACAGTATATTTGACAGCTCTCTATTTCAGATGGATATTTTTAGTAAGGAATCATATGGCACAATTATAAAATACCAGTGTTCCACCACTTTTGGCACCATGAAGTGTCTGGCCGGAGTTCTGTGTGACATCTAACATGTCTATTTGAGTCGTTAGCAGTTCTATCAAAGAGGCACTTTAAAAACTTAAATAACTTTGCAGGCCAATGATGTATAGGCCAAAGTCTTTATGACAAATATGTGCATGAAAATGTATTTCTCCTGTTTCCTCTCATTCTCTCTTCTTCTTCTATCACTTTATGGTGATCAGTGTTGATATCGGTATTCAAACAAATTAAGGAGAAGGGAAAAAACTATGTTCGATTCGTAGTGAAACTGCAACAGCTCAGGGACGTTACTTGAGTAATCGTTCTTTCATATGTGGGCCAGCGTTCCTCGTCCGGTCTTGGACTGGCTCCTGTGATGCTTGTCCCGTGCCCCAGCGCGCTTCTGCTGATAAGGGGAGAGAGTCATTAGTGGAACTGGAACACCTGTGTACAATGAGACTCTCTCCCTGGCACCGATCCCAGAACCCCATCTCCACTCCCTCCCTCCTGTAGCCGACGCTGACCATCCCCCCCTACCACACTTACCTACCTAACTAACATAAACAGTAGAAAATATAGCAAAAACCAACAGGGCTTCTCACCCCTGCAGCTAACGAGACTGCTCTTTAGAATATTATTTACAGGCTTTCAAAACAGAGGAAAGCACAAATTGGATTGTTACAGTCAGTATGGTCGTGTTGGGAGCCAGGATAAAGGCGAAAACCATCCAGCATCGGCAGGTGAGCTTTCAAAATGAGCTCCATCAGTCTCCACTCCAGTCACCAACCACGACCTGAAACTCCACACACAGGAAACATACAAAATAGAGTGAACAGCACCACCTTTAGACGGGGAGGGAGAACAACAGCATATATCACACAAACTTGCACACAGTATGACTCAGAGTAATTACAAAGTCCATATTAATCCAGGAGAAGTGGATGTGTGAACCCAGCAGGGATAATATTTTCAGGATAAAACAGTAGGTCATTAAAGACCCTGCAGCTTGTCCAAAATGCTTCAGCATTTGTCCTGAAAAGAATCAGGAAAAGAGATCGCATTTCTCCTTTATTAGCTTCACTACATGGGCTTCCAGTTACATTTAGAATATAATTTGAAAAATGTTCCTCCTCACTTAAAAGGCCCTTTATAATATGACACCATCAAACCTTAAAGAGCTCATAGTACCATATCACCACACCAGAGCACTGCGCTTCAGGAATTCTGGCTTACTTGTATTCCTTAAAGTCTCTAAAAGTAAAGTAGCATCAGAGATTTGAAGCTATCAAGCTCCTCTCCGATGGAATCATCTCCCAGTGCCGGGTAGGGAGGCAGACACCTTCTCTATGTTGAATAGTAGGCATGAAACCTTCCTTTTTGATAAAGCTTTTAGCTAGAGCTGGTTCAGGTCTGTCTTGGGCCTGCTCTTAGTTATGCTGCTGTAAGTCTAGAATGCTTGGGGACACATGAGACGTGGAGCTTCTCTTTGCTCTTCTCACTCTTTCTCACATTAATATATTATCAATACATTTTACTAGACTTCTCCCCCAGAGTCCTTGTTCTTTATCATTTGCAGATCCAGGACCGCAGCTGCGCCAACATATTTCTTTTCAATGTTAATAGTGTTTTTAGTTTTTCCATACTGTTGAGGTTTTAAAGACAGAAGATGTTGCAACTTGTCAATGCGATAGTTACCAAAAAAGGAAAATTCACTTCCCCACAATTCATCTCTCCAGCCTCAACATCAATATCTCTGAGCACCTAGCAATCTATGGAGGACCATACATGACTAAAGTATAAATAAATAAATGTATAAATAAATAAAAAAGGAAATACAGAAATGAATACAGAAATAAATAAATAAATACGTTAATAACAACAGAAATGTCTAAATAAATGTCTTAAATATATTTACACATTTATTTATCTATTTCATTCCCTCATTTCTGTGTACTTATGCTAATGAGAAAGGCGGGCCTAACCGCAGTCTCATGCAGGATTGGTCACAGGAGTGTAATGATCCAGCCCTTTTATGTCTGCCTTTCAATGCTGACTGGTGTCCAGTAGCTGTTTGCAGTGTTGAGCCGGTTCACACTTAAAATGAACTAGTTCAAGTTCAGAGGGTTAGTTCAGGTTATTTTTATTGGGATGATTAAGGTGTCAGTAATCCTGACTGTGAGCGTCACGTCTCGTGTTCTACTGAGCACAAGGACAGAGCAGAGAGGAGGAGGAATGAGAAGCTCCAGCTCGGTACAAACCACCTGCAGCTTCTGCTCTGCGCATGAAGCAGCTGATCTCTGAGCAGATGTGACCAGAGAAACGCTGTGTCACTGTTTCCACTGTTCTACAAAGTAACTGAGCAGCTGCTTCGCGGTGACGAGCTAAATTCTCAGTCACTGCTTCTGTCTCTGAGCAAGTGTGATGCGCTGTGAGGAGCGGAGCCCCGGGGCCTGTGTGTGAGTGTGTGTGTATAGCTCAGTTGAACAATCCTGCTCGAGACTGAGTTAGGGACCGCCTACCTCATTTACATATGGACAATTAAATGTTGAAATATATAAATGTTGAAATAAAGAAAAGTTGGAATAAATGTGGGAATAAGTTTAACACATTGATTAATTTACTTCCTTACCTCCTGAATGAGACTGCGGTTAGGCCCGCCTTTCTCATTAGCATAAGCACACAGAAATGAGGGAATTAAATAAATAAATAAATGTGGAAATATATTTAAGACATTTATTTAGACATTTCTGTTGTTATTAACGTATTTATTTATTTATTTCTGTATTTATTTATTTATACTTAAGTCATGTATGGTCCTTCATAGCAATCACCCTGGACATTTACATCCCTCTCCCCCCAAGCGCAATATATCCTTTAGAAATCTCAAATCTATCTCCCACACAACTCTTTCCGCCTCTTTTGCCCATTTACTACTCAAACCTCATCAATGGCTCCTCCAACCCCAAGGCTCTCTTATCCACAATAAACAAACTCCTCAAACCCAGGGACAACACCTCCAAATCCTTCACAGGGAACAAGTACAACTCTTACATTTCATTTCCCCCCAAAATAATTAATACCATTTACAGCAACCTGAACACAATAAATCATATCTTATAATCAGACATCAGTATCAACAACTGCACCTCATCCACTAATCCTCTGTCCCAAGGCGTCCCCCAGGGTTAGGTGCTTGTTTCTCTGCTATTCATCCTCTACTTGCTCCCTCTTGGTAATGTATCCCACGTCAACATGGTCTCCACTTCCACTGCTACGCTGATGACGTCCAGCTCCACTGAATCCATCACCACTGCTACTCACTCCACTCTGACCAACTGCCTCACTGACATTAAATCATGGATGCAAACCAACTTCCTCAAACTAAACTGTGATATATCTAACATTCTCAATCATCATCGGTCCCAGTGTTTCCCCTAGGTTTACAGCTTTGGGGGGGGGGGGCGACGGTGGCGGCAGAGCGTCGCGGGGGGGGGGGGGCGAGACAGGGACACAAAAACTTAAAGGAATCATGATGTTAATGTGTTTCTTTTAATGATTTTGAACTTTACATTGGATTTCTGACTGGCATGACAGGCTATTCTGTGATGCTCAGACATCATGTGTTTGTCCAGTTTGTCCCTTCTGTAGGACTGGCAGGGAGTCTCTATAAATGTCCGGGTCTGGTTTCCTCTCACAACTGCCTGTTTATGCTGTCTACGTATTCGACAGAACATTCCTAAAACCAAAAAGAAAACTGAAATAATCCCCTATTCATTATCTATGAACTGTAATTTATCCAACTATCTATTTATTTATGCATGCATACATGTATGTATGTAATGTATGTATTCACTGACTTCCATACGTAACCTGGACTGCCGGAATCCGGAAACCTTTTTGGATCCAGTACTTATGTTTATCGCGTCTACACGAAGCCCTGTCACGAAAACACGAAAACGCTGGAGCGGAGTGGTTGAAATCACTGTAAAGACGTCATGGAGCATGCGCATAAAGTGAAAGAAGACAAAAGTCGAGATCCTACTAGCAATCTTCCCATATATTTGTAAATGTATATATAATAACGACTTCTCTACCACCTGAAATCACTGTTACCACAGCAATCAAACAGGACTAGATCTATTTCGACCTCCCTCAGACCGTCACCACGGTCTTAACACGAATGATGTCCTCATCTCCCTATCCTCGAGACCAAATATCAACAATGTCACGTGAGTGACCTTAAGGGGGCTGGGCTCACCGCCCATAAAGCTCCCCGGTGAGCGCGGCCGCCTCCTCTTTTCTTCACTCGCCTCATCCGAGACCGACAGGTAAGTAAGATATTTTGGGACTCCACTTTTATCAATCCGACACTTTTGTGCAGGCGCCTTGTGTCCCTGAGGATTGTTTGTGGTTTTCCCCTTCTCTAAAAGTGAGGCAGAGGGCTACACTGCATGTGTTAAGCTCTGCTCTTTGTTTCAGGCAGCTTAATTAGCTGCACCTGGCACTAACTACTCATGTTCACAGCTTTGGGTAAGTATTGTTTATCTCGTGCTGTTTGTGTCCATACAGAGTTTGTTCTCTTACAGGAGTGAGTAGAAAAGTTGGGAAGCTTAATCAATAAATAATCTATCCCTTAAAACTGATTTGGATCGGGGGTGCCCCCCCCCCTCCTCACCCGGTAACTCGCTGTCCGCAGGGAGTGGGGTTTCTCCAACTCCCCCTCGTGCGTTCGCGCACAGTGAGTGGAGGTGAGTTAAAGCCAACCTTTTCACGTTTATTTGCCTTTCAAAAATGAATAAATAAACCGTGTTTGAGGCCAGGTAGTGTCCCCTTTTCACCTCTGTGCGCAGCAGGTGGGATTGTTTGCCTGTGTTCCCTGTATAAAATACAGTTGGTTATTGGTTATCACCCTTTGTAGGTGCTATTTTGTTTCCCTTAAAGCCCTGTTCGCAGTGGCTGGGATGTTGTTCTCTCTCCACCCCCCCACCCCCCTTGAAAAAGGCACCCCGTAACTCGCTGTCCGCAGGGAGTGGGGTTTCTCCAACTCCCCCTCGTGCGTTCGCGCACAATGAGTGGAGGTGAGTTAAAGCCAACCTTTTCACGTTTATTTGCCTTTCAAAAATGAATAAATAAACCGTGTTTGAGGCCAGGTAGTGTCCCCTTTTCGCCTCTGTGCGCAGCAGGTGGGATTGTTTGCCTGTGTTCCCTGTATAAAATACAGTTGGTTATTGGTTATCACCCTTTGTAGGTGCTATTTTGTTTCCCTTAAAGCCCTGTTCGCAGTGGCTGGGATGTTGTTCTCTCTCCACCCCCCCACCCCCCTTGTTTTCTGCCATTGCAGGCATACAGTGGGCATTTTCAGGTGAATTAGTTATTTCACCCCTTCCTTCGTTTTATGTGATATTGGCCAGCTGTGATTAGCCTGTTTATAAGATCCCCTTTACCAGCTATCCGTAGCTGCTGGGCGCCATATATTTATTCTTAAATCACAAAAGTAACACAGAAATGTCCTCACATTTGTGCCATTATTGCCGGGGTATCATGGATCCCCGAGATGGCCACCGTGAATGCCCGACTTGTTTGGGCATGGCACATTTAATGGATGATATTGAGAACCCCTGTGTGGCAGCAGTGGAACTGCCTGTGGAGGAGCGTGTTAAAAGAGCCAGATGGGTGGAGCAGTCTGTTCGTGCTGGGGCCGTGCAGCCTCTACCAGCCAAACTAAATGAAAGGGGACACACCTCAAGGAAAGCCCCCCGAAAACGTGGGCATGAGCACACCCCTGTTCGCAGGCGGGACTCAAGCGAGACACAGGCTCCAAAACCTTCACAGAACCCAGCTGGTCAGCATGATGACACTCAGCTGCAAATCCTAGCGGCCATACGTAGTCTGTCAGACAGGTTGGGTAGAGTTGAGGCCCAGTACCCGGCCACAACAGCTAGGGCATCGAGGCATGGGCACTCCTCCCCGGACAGGTTACCCTCCTATCAGGAGGAGAATGTGGTTCACCCTGACATTCTCTCTCTCTATGCTCAAAATTCCCTTTTTGAAAGTGATGGGCAGTCTGAGGGTGCTGCTGGGCTAAAACAGCCTAAATCCACACAATGTGAGGGGGCGTCCAACCTCAGCAACATGGGTGAAAGTGAGCCTTCACCCATGGACGTCATCTCAAGGGTTTCAAGTGCGGCAAAAATTGTGGGGCTCAATGTTCCAACTGAGGCTCCTGCTCCAATGGATGGGATTTGGGCCGGCATCACTCAGACCCAGCAATCAGTTACTGTACCTGTGGCTGGTGACTATTTGCACATGCTCAGGAAAGCATGGAACATCCCAAGTGGGGCACCTCAGTTCAATGCAGGTTGCCGGAGACTGACTAAGAATCAGTATGCTCCTGAAACAGGTATGGGGGATATGCCTCCAGTTGAGCGGGAGATGGCAGCCTTAACATCTCTGGGTCCAGAGCGGGTAACCACCAATCCACGCTGTCCCCTGAAAGAGTGTGATAAGTCAGACCGACTGGTGTCTCGGACTTATAATGCAGCCACACGAGCAGCCCGCTCGGGCAATGCACTCGCCATTTTATTGGCAGCTCTTAGGAGAACAGCCAACCCAGAGGACCAGGACACCATGAGCCTGATAGACTCTGCCCTGGTCACTCATTCCCAGTTAACAAGGGACATTGGTGCAGCTATGTCATCTGCCATGGTAGCTCGGAGGCAGATCTGGTTGGCACAGACAACTCTTCCCGAGAATATCAGGAAAGAACTGACCAATATGCCAGTCGTGCCGGCACATGTTTTTCATCCTGACTCCCAGGGTGTGTTAGATAAGGCTGAACAGTCTCGGCGTACCAGAGAGTCAGTACAGCGCACTTTCAGAGGGGCTGCGTCTACCAGGTATAAACTTAGGGGCTCCCAGCCTCCCCACCGATCATCATCCTGGGCCCGTAAGGAGCCATGGGTGAATGACAGGCGACAGGCTACAGGATTCACAGCCTCTGGTGACTCCAAACAGCCTTCACAAAG
Source organism: Limanda limanda (assembly GCF_963576545.1). Classification (NCBI taxonomy): domain Eukaryota; kingdom Metazoa; phylum Chordata; class Actinopteri; order Pleuronectiformes; family Pleuronectidae; genus Limanda; species Limanda limanda. The sequence continues at coordinate 30,924,151 of NC_083637.1, read as the reverse complement.
TCGACGTGGGTTCTATCCCCGTTTTTCGACTAGAGGTGCTCCCCAGAGGAGGCGCCCCCCCAGAGGTCAAGGACCTCGGGGCGGTACAGCCTAGGGGTGGGGGGACACCCGCCGAACTTCATTCTCGGCTATGCCTGGACAGCTGGGAAGAAACTGTGTCAGACCCATGGGTGCTTGCTACAGTATCAAAGGGGTACAGAATTCAGTTTCGGCGGCGGCCCCCCCCTTACTCCAGGATCCGCATGACGATTGTCACGGACCCAGTCCAGGCTCAAATCCTGGCACAGGAAATTTTAACCCTTCTGCAGAAGGATGCAATTATGAAAGTAGATCCAGACGAACAGCTCACTGGCTTCTACTCCACGTATTTCCTCGTGCCGAAAAAAGATGGCGGAATACGTCCCATCTTGGACCTAAGGCGATTAAACGCCTTCATAAAGGTACTTCCTTTCAAGATGCTGACCACGGGTCAGATCTTAGAATCTATCGAAAGAGGAGAGTGGTTCACCTCGATAGACCTGGAAGACGCGTACTTCCATGTGCCCATCTGTCCAAACCACAGACCTTTTCTTCGGTTTGCATTCCAGGGGCAAGCCTATCAGTTCAAGGTCCTGCCATTTGGCCTTTCCCTCTCACCAAGGGTGTTCACCAGAGTGGTTGGGGCGGCCTTGTCTCCTCTCCAGTTGTCAGGAGTAAAAATCCTTCCCTACCTGGACGACTGGCTGATTTGTGCTCCATCTCTTGGCCAAGTTGTAGAGGATACCCAGAGGGTGTTGTCGCATGTACGGTCCTTGGGTTTCAAGGTAAATGTGACGAAAAGCAACCTCGAGCCAAGGCAGCAGGTGATTTTTCTGGGACTTTGCTTGAATTCCCTTACAATGTCTGCATCCCTCACATCTCAGAGGGTGGGGAAGATTCTAGTCTTCCGGAAACGATTCCGTCTCGGCAGGCAGCTACAATTTATCAGCTTTCAGAGGATGCTGGGGATGATTTCAGCCGCAGCAGCTGTTGTTCCTCTGGGCCTCCTAAGGGCCAGGCCAATTCAGAGGTGGCTGAATGCCTTCAAGCTCAACCCGAAGCTGGACAGACACGTGAAACTTCGTGTGACACGCACATGTCTCCAAGCCTTACGCCCATGGGCAGACCGGGTGCTCTTGCTCCAAGGAGTCCCCCTTGGGAACATTCCCTCGAGGAGGACAGTGGTGACGACAGATGCTTCCCTCACAGGTTGGGGAGCAGTCTGGGAAGGCAGAATGGTGCGTGGCCCGTGGATACCCCCTTGGGGTGGCGAACACATCAATGTTCTGGAGTTGAGAGCGGTTCACCTTGCTCTGAAGGCTCTCCTTTCCTCCATCCAGGGCAGGCATGTCTTGATAAGGACAGACAGCACTTCAACTGTGTATCATATAAATTACCAGGGAGGCACAAGGTCCCTGCGTTGCCTCCAGGTGGCACAGAAACTTCTGTTTTGGGCTTTTCAGCATCTGGCTTCACTCAAAGCAATCTTTATCCCAGGGATTGTAAATCGAGCAGCAGACCTCTTGTCCAGGACTGGTCCTCTCCCAGGAGAATGGAGACTTCATCCAGAGGTTGTATCCCTCCTATGGAGTCGGTTTGGCACGGCTCAGGCCGATCTATTCGCATCAGCAGAGACAACCCACTGCAGGATGTGGTTCTCTCTGGAAAACCAGGGAGGTCCCCTAGGCCTAGATGCACTATCTCAAGAATGGCCGGAAGGGTTGTTGTACGCTTTTCCTCCATTCCCTCTGATTCCCCAGGTACTCAACCGGGTTGCCTCGGGCCACTACGAGGTGCTGTTAATAGCCCCCAGGTGGCCAGGGAGGCATTGGTTCCCAACGCTCCTTCGCCTGGTTCACGGTCAACCATGGGCCCTGCCAGTCAGGGCAGACCTCCTCTCACAGGCAGAAGCTCAGATATGGCACCCCAGATCAGACATCCTGCAGCTTTGGGCTTGGCCCCTTCTCAGTACCTCTCTCAAAGGTTAGATGAGGCTGTCCTGAGGACCATAGACAATGCCCGGGCTCCCTCCACTCGGGCTAACTATGGCCATAAATGGAGTGTGTTTTCTACATGGTGTCGCAACAGACAGGAAAATCCAGCCGCTTGTCCTATTGAGCTGATTCTCCGTTTCCTTCAGTCACTTTTGGACTCTAACAGGGCACCTAGCACCATTAAGGTATACACTGCCGCAATCTCTTTCTTCCATGAGACAGTGGGAGATGTTACAGTTGGTAGACACCCTCTAGTGTCTCAGTTCATTAAGGGAGCACACCGCCTGCGACCAAGCAGGGCTCCCAGGGCTCCATCGTGGCAACTCCCCTTGGTATTACGGTCCCTGATGCAGTCTCCCTTTGAACCCATAGGGCAATCCAGCCTTAAGTCTCTATCTTACAAAACAGCTTTCCTCCTGGCTATATGCTCTGCCAAAAGGGTGAGTGAATTGCATGCTCTGTCAATAAGTGACGATTGTCTAAGATGGAGGGCAGGTGACTCAGGTGTGTCTCTGTGGCCAAACCCCTCGTTTTTGCCTAAGGTCATAAACCATCAGACGGTAAATCAGGTGATCGAGATCAGCACTTTTCAACCTGATCCGGCTCTACTACAGGAGGAAGCCGGCCTGCCTATGTTGTGCCCAGTAAGGGCACTGAAGGCTTATATTGCACGCACAAAGTCTCTGAGGGGCTCATACTCTCAGTTATTTGTCTGTTTTGGGGGTAAGAAAGTCGGCCACCCTGTGTCTAAACAGTGTTTGTCCCATTGGATCGTTAATACTATCGCTGAGGCCTATTCTGGACAGAACATACCAGTCCCAGATTCCTTGGTAGCTCAATCCACCAGGGGTATGGCCACTTCCTGGGCTGCTTTAAAGGGGGTCCCTCTTTCAGAAATATGTGCAGCAGCAACATGGAGTGCTCCCTGCACATTCTCTAGATTCTACAGGGTCAATGTGGCTTCCCCCACACCAATGGCTTCCGCAGTGCTGCTCTCAGCTGCTGGGCGAGGATGTGAGGCGGTAGAGTCCTCCGTTCTTCGCGACCCTGATGATACTAGTCATCCGTGTTAAGACCGTGGTGACGGTCTGAGGGAGGTCGAAATAGATCGTAAGTTATGACCATAACTATGGATCTATGAGACCGACCGATGACCGTCACCCTCTTTTGTCACTCAGAACGGGCTGAGGCGTTCAGACAAGGAGGAGGCGGCCGCGCTCACCGGGGAGCTTTATGGGCGGTGAGCCCAGCCCCCTTAAGGTCACTCACGTGACATTGTTGATATTTGGTCTCGAGGATAGGGAGATGAGGACATCATACGTGTTAAGACCGTGGTGACGGTCATCGGTCGGTCTCATAGATCCATAGTTATGGTCATAACTTACGTTAGAATAGAGCACCTTGCCATAACCCTCGTTTGTGTTAAGTTACCGTTTTGAAACTTCCTTCTATAATAAAAATATTTTCACGTCAGATTTGCCGGTTAAACAGTGATAGAAGGAAGTGACGCAGCTGGATTAATAATGGTTCAGGCTGAAGTTGCCAGGCGAGGTGCGTTCACGCTTAAATACAACAAGCGGAGAAAGCAGAATTGACCGAGAAATGCGCGTCCCGTGTTAACAGCCAGGCGCCTGCGCGCTGGAGAATTGCGTCCGGTGTAATACTTGAGATCAGTCTTGTACAACCAGGGGGAGTATTTCCCCTCTGAAAGCCAAGCTGGGTCAGAACCTGTCATCCGGTGGTGACTGAGCAGATTCTAGTCTGGGGCAGGGCGTGCAACACGTGGATTCTTCTCTGAACTCGGACCCGGAGCAGGAGTGCTCCTCCGGCTGCTTCTCACAGGAGAGCGGGTGTTACCATCCTCCACCTGGGAGCGCGGATATTTTGAACTGCTTCTCAGGTGGTTCATGCGACATGTTTTCAGATGGATGCTCTGTCCGCTGGTGGGAGGTTGCTCACCTGTGTGTGCGCGCATGTGTCAGTGTGTGCGCGAACGTGTCTGTGTGTGCGCGCATCTGGATGGAACTCCGCCGTGCGCGATACAGAGAGCTGAGGAGAAATCTAACCGCGCGACCATGTCAAGACAGAAATGCAAGCTATAGACCTGTCTTATAGGAAATGTAACCTTAAAATGATTTATGTAGAGATCTGGCGCTATATTCAAAAATAAAAAATAAAATAAATAATTAACTTGACCTTCCAGGGGGGGCGGGAGGTCCCGTTGGGGGGGCGCAGCGCCCCCCTAATAGAATGGTAGGGGAAACACTGGGTCCCAATTCCCTCACTAAAACCAGTCACAATTTCTGCCTCACCATTGACAACTCCACTCTGTCTCCCTCCCCACACATCCACAACCTCTGACTCTGTAATGGTTTTGTCTTTTGAGCGTTTATTTTCTGCCTGTTTTTGAAGAGTGTTTTCAGTTTAATTATTACCTCCTTGTGTCTCATGTTTATCCATTACATTACATTTCATTTAGCTGACGCTTTTATCCAAAGCGGCTTACAATAAGTGCATTCAACCCCAAGGGTACAAACCAAGAACAACAAGAATCAAGAAAGTACAATTTCTTCAAAAATAAAGCAAACTACAAAATGCTATAAATAAGTGCCATTTAAGTGCTACTAAATTGTTAGTTTCAAAAATTGTTAGTATTTTTTTTTTTAAATTATTTTATTCAAGGTATAGTCTGAAGAGGTGTGTTTTTAGTTTGCGGCGGAAGATGTGTAAACTTTCTGATGTCCGGATGTCGATGGGCAGCCACTGGTAACCAGTGAAGGGAGCGGAGGAGTGGAGTAGTGAGAGAATTTAGGTTGGTTAAAAACCAGTCAAGCTGCTGCATTCTGAATGAGCTGCAAAGGTCGGATGGCACTAGCAGGTAGACCTGCCAGGAAGGAGTTACAGTAGTCTAGGCGTGAGAAGACCAGGGCCTCGACCAGAACCTGCACCGCCTTCTGAGTGAGAAGGGGACGTATTCTCCGGATGTTGTACAGCATGAATCTACAGGAACGTGTTGTTGCAGTAATGTTGGCAGTCAGGGAGAGTTGGCTGTCGAGTGTCACACCCAGGTTCCTAGTGGTCTGAGTAGGGGTTAACACTGAGTTGTCAAAGTTAATAGTCAGGTCGTGGGTGGGAGAGTCTTTCCCTGGAAGGAAGAGTAGTTCAGTCTTGTCTAGGTTAATTTTCAGTAGGTGTGTGGTCATCCACTGAGAGTTGTTAGTCAGACAGGCAGAGATTCGTGCTGCTACCTGTGTTTCAGATCGGGGAAAAGAGAGGATAAGTTGGGTGTCATCTGCATAGCTATGGTAGAAAAAGCCATGCGAGTGAATGACAGAGCCGAGAGAGTTGGTGTACAGAGAGAAGAGGAGAGGACCCGGGACAGAACCTTGAGGGACCCCAGAAGTGAGAGGACAAGGTTCAGACACAGATCCTCTCCAAGTTACCCGATAAGTGCGGTAATTGAGGTAGGATGAGAGCAGGGAGAGAGCAGAGCCTGAGACATCCAGGTCCTGAAGGCAGGAAATAAGGATCTGGTGGTTCACTGTGTCAAATGCAGCAGAGAGGTCTTGAAGGATAAGGACAGAGGAGAGAGAGGCTGCTCTAGCAGTGTGAAGTTGCTCAGAGACAGCAAGGAGGGCAGTCTAAGTTGAGTGACCTGCCGTGAAACCAGACTGGTGAGGGTCAAGAAGGTTATTGTGGTTAAGATAGGAGGAGAGTTGATTAAAGATAGAGTTTTTGAAACAAAGGGAAGAAGAGAGACAGGTCTGTAGTTATTTACTGCAGACGGGTCAAGGGTGGGTTTCTTCAGGAGAGGATTTACTCTTGCCTCCTTTAGAGTATTAGGGAAACAGCCAGTAGATAGGGAAGTGTTGTTAAGATGGGTGAGAAAAGGAAGAAGGTCAGGAGCGATAGACTGGAGAATGTGAGAGGGGATGGGGTCAAGGGGGCAGGTCGTCGGGCGTGCAGAGGTTACCAAGGTAAGAACTTGATTGGGAGACAGAGGGGTGAAAGAGGAGAGCTAAGGGGACGAAGATGAAGATGATGGAAATTAAGTTATAGAAGGAGGATCAGAAAATGAAGAGCGTATGTCATCTATCTTTTGTGTAAAGTAGTTGACAAAGTGGCATGGTAGAAGGGAGGAAGGAGGAGGGGGACTAGGGGGGTCAAGGAGATTGGAAAAGATGGAGAAGAGTTTTTTGGGGTTAGAAAATTAGGATTGAATTGCAGTTTGGTTAACGTGGTTTTGGCTGCAGAAATAGAGGCAGAAACGGAGGAGAGAAGAGACTGATAAGCGAGCAGGTCGTCTCGGTATTTCGATTTCCGCCATTTCCTTTCTGATGCTCTCATAGTGGCTCTGTTGGCACGGGTCGAGTCAGATAACCACGGAGTTGGCGAGGACTTGCGGACCTGTCGTGACGTAAAAGGACAGAAAGAGTCAAGAGTGAAGGACAGAGGATAAAGGAGAGTGTCTGTGGCAGAGTTATGCATGAGAGAGAAAGAGTCAGTAGAATGGTGGGCTGATAAAACAGAGGAGGCAAAAGGGGGGGGGGTTTCTTTTAATGACAGCAGTCAATATAACATCTGAACAATTTTTGAATTGTACATTGAACTAAACATGAACTGGATTATCCACAAACTGTGCAGCTTTTGTCACTGCCGTGTATTTTTCTGGGCTTCTGGAAGAACATTTCCAGAGCCTCTTGGTATGGGAAGTCAGAAAGGTTTTGCCCATTTAATGAGATCCGCATGCAAGCTGCAAGAGTGTCTCCTTACAGCCTATTGCGGATGTTTGTCTTGACCTGCAAATATATTAACTGTTAGGCTTTAAAAGTGATAACTGATAGCTTAAAATAGTAATAGCTTAAAGCAGAAATCCAAATTGTGAAAAGTATTTATTACTCCCCTCTCCCAGTTTACACTGCTGACCGGGACCATCAGGGCAATGGAATTCAGCAGGCTCATAGTTGGGTACAGGACACCAAACTCCTCATAATTTGAGGACCGATCAGACAGTATGGCCAGCTGTGTCTTGTTCTGAAAAGGTTCAAAATGATATCAGTAACACAGTATAGTGTTCATGATAATGTCATGTGAAAATTTTACATTTTTAAGTAACCTTCAGTGGACCAGCGACCACTTGCTCCTTGAAAGAGGCCCATTCTTCAAGGATTGTGCCAAAATCGACACGGGAACAAAACTTCTCTACCAGTATCCTCAGTTTTGTGTGTGCACTGTCGTCAGGGAGTGTAGCTGCTTGAGGACCTAGTATCCATAATGCAGCCACAACTCCAACCTCGCAGAAATGCTCTCGAGATGGGCAATGAGGCCATCCATATATGGATCCATCACCAGATCAAACGCATGAAAAATGTCAGTAAACTATAAGGTGTAAGTAAAACTTTGCAACAACTAAATTGAAATTACATCTGTAAAGTCAGCCAAAAGCCACATAATCATACCCATGATTCTTTGCCAGTACTACTGTCTGTCTCCTGCATTATCCCCTCTTCTCCCTCTCTCCTGTTCAGCAGAGATGCAGAATGCCCCCAGTCCTGAAGGGTCATCCAAATTTGGGGTCAAATCAAGTTTGAGCCAGGTTAATGACCACCAGAATCTTTGATGCCCTTTATTAAGGCCAGGGTGACAGGGACCTGGGAAAATAAGCATATTGACTCATGTGAAAAGATTAATTGTGGTACCCTATGTTTCTGCAAAATAAACATGAAGATAAAACATAGCAGTTGAGCTGAGTTATTTAAGTTACCTGCTCTTTAATTGCCAGGAACATAACATCCACCTTTTGGAAGAGCTTAGAGAGGTTTACCAGGTGAGGAAGCACATCAGCTTGCAATGAAGCGATAGGTGGCAGGAATGAATACAGTACATTAGCAGTAGGACATTTGCGGGTCTCTACTTCCTCTACCAAGGCACCCAGTACAGCAGTTATATTTCTGAGGAGGTTTTTCACTGCTTCATGTTGGGAGAGCCATCGTGTGTCCTTTACTTGCTAGTCAATGACAGAAGAAACAACTGGTTTCAAAAAATATATATAAATGCAAGTAAAGTATTCAAATATGTGAATTTATTTGAGGCATAACTTATTTACCTTCACTTTCAGCTCACACACACCGAGAACCTCTGCAGCGGCTTTCAGAGAAGCAGAGCAGTTTGCATTGTTTCTGAAGTACAGGTGCAGTTGTTCCAAGTGGTCTCTGAATGTAGCCATGTAAGGCAATTCTTTAGATGCATCCTTACAGGCTAGAGCTAGCCTATGTGCAGCACCGTGGACACTTATGTCTTCCTATTGAATACATTTGTTTATTAATTTAGCGAGAAATAAATAGAAATAAATATTTAAAGCAGTTTAATTATGTACAAAAAAGGTATGGCACCTGTCATTTCAACAGCAGCATCAGTTCCAAGGCGAAATATTAAGGGTGTGGGGATGCCCTCTGTGTGAATAATATTCTTTAGTGCTGCCACAATTGAATCTGCTTCCCATCAGTCAGGCAAATCAGATCCAGGAATTGCAGAAGACCTTCACCTCGTTGTCCAAGTATCTAATAATGTCCATATGACACAATTTATACATTTCAATTATCTGTATATTGAAATGTTATTGGTCAATGAAATGTTTTGGGTAGACCTACACTTTGGGTAGACCTACCTCACATGAATGTCTAACTGTTTGCACACAGAGACATCTGTGGTCTCATCAATCTCCAAGCCTATGGCTTGTGACTGAGAAATAGCTCTCAATATTGGCTTCTCGATGACAGCGGCCAGAATTTCCAGCATTTCATCAACTATTCGATATGACCTATAGTTGGTTAGGGTTAGGGGTAGTGATGGATAAAGTTTTCTTTAAAAAACAAGTTGTCTTTCATTATCACTTGTCACCCCTAAAACTATGAAATGAACTGAACTATGAACTCGTTCAGAATTAAATGCTAAACTATGAACGTGAACTATTCATGTTTTCTTGTATGAACTGAACTTTGAACTTGTTCATGAGAGTTGTGAACTTGCACAACACTGCTTCCCGGGTAGGCCAGACCTGTCTACAGCTTTCAGCCAACCATCCACCCCAGTGCAGTTCGTCTGGATGGATGTTGTGTCCCTCAGAGAGCTGTCAAAAACACTTGCTGAGGAGGTGCTTGCTGAGAAAGGTCAGCAAGCACCTCAGGAGAAAGCTGGGGCTGCCAAAGAGCCTGAGCAATATTGCACTCTATGGACACAACAACAAACTGCAACTGCCCTTCAAATCCTTGGAGGAAGTTTTCAATGCAACAAGAGCTGCAGTACAGTCATTCAGGTGATCCGGAAGCTGGAAGCTGAGGCAAGGCTATGCCACAGGAGGCTAGTGGGAGTTGTCACATGAGGCCGAGCTGGGTTAGGATCCTTTCCAACTCCCTAAGAAAACATCATCAGAGGAAAGGAAGGGTGCAGTCTAGTTCAGAAGATGGTGAGAGCAGCAGTGGAGGAGATCAATCAATCAATCAATCAAATTTTATTTGTAAAGCCCATATTCACAAATCACAATTCGTCTCATTGGGCTTTAACATTGTGTGACATCCTCTGTCCTTAACCCTCAGCAAGAGTAAGGAAAAACTACTAAAAACCCTTTTAACAGGTAAAAATACGTAGAAACCTCAGAGAGAGCCACATGTGAGTGAACATTGTCCACTGCCGCCAGTTATGATCCATCATCAGCCACCGCCTCGGTCTTGGTCCACCACCATCCGATGCCAACGCGACAAAGGATCCTCCATTACCACTACGATCAGCCCGCACGATATAGAATCCGCCATACTGGATCCACCATTGCAACCTCTGATGCGCGATCCACAAATCGTAATCCATGGTGCGGCCACAGCTGTGGCCCTGCATCTGCGGGCGATAAAGCACAGAAACTCCGGGGAAGGGGTCAAGTTAGTAACATGTACTGATGAGATAAGAATTACTTTGATGTGATAAGGATGGAGAAGAGGAAGGAGAAGTTGGAAAGAGAAGCTCCATGTGTCATGTGTCATAAATTCCCTTTGCGCCTTAGCGTCATCAGGGTTTTTTGCCATGTAATCAATGATACAATGATACAGGCCAAACTTAAGGGTACACTGAGGCTCAAGGTAAATCTGACTGGCTACTGGTTTGTATTAGCCTGGGTGCCAGACGAACTTAGCCCCGCCCACGACATTATCGGTCAGGAAGTTCGGTCTGGAGTCGCTCCGTTGGGGAGAAATTATCTCCGAACAGAAGTTGTTCGGACCAATCAAATTGTCAATGCGGGCTTTATAAGATGATGGACAGATGATCAACAGTTACATAATCAACTACGTCATCAAAGAGCGCTTGGGTTGACTTTGTTTTCCACAAACATGCCTGCCGCTGGAGAGCTGAGATGTGTAGATGCTGCCATTGAGTCTGTTTTAGGAGACATCGTCAGCGCATTCATTTTGAAAGAGGAACAGAGAAACGCGATCAAGGCATTTGTAGATCTAAAATATGTTTTTGCCGTCCTTCCTAGGGGATTCAGAAAAAGTTTAATTTTATCAGCTGGTCCCGATGCGTCGCATTTTATTTCCTGGCTCGGTTGAAACACGCCCCATAATCACAGCCCAATGGAGCGGTCTCAGACTCATATTCTGACTAGAATTATGAGTATGACAACGTCAGGCTAGGTTTTTATGGTAGTACGATGAAAACCATGTGGCCCACTCAGTAGATCAGACATCAATACCTCTATGCCTTTTTAAACTAAACGCTTCCTATTTTAGAACATAGGACGAGTTACTTTCTGCCGCACTAATTACCTCTAGCTATAAGCTTTATCAAAAAGGAAGGTTTTAAGCCTACTCTTAAACGAACAGATCGTTTCTGCTTCCCGAACTGAAAGTGAGAGATTATTCCACAGGAGTGGGGCTTGATGGCTGAAAGCTCTGGCTCCTACTCTAGTTTTAGAGACTTTAGGGACAACAAGTAAACCTGAATTCTGGGATCGGAGTGCTCTAGTGGATTGATAAGGTACTAACAGCTCTTTAAGGTAAAAAGGCGCCATATTATTAAGGGGCTTGAAGGTGAGGATAATTTTAAATTCTAATCTAGATTTAACAGGAAGCCAGTGTAGCGATGCTAATACTGGAGAAATGTGTTATTTTCTTGGTTCTTGTCAGGACACGTGCTGCGGCATTTTAGACAAGCTGCAGAGGCTTACTGCTGGAGCCTGATTATAATGAATTACATTAGTCCAGTCTCGATGTAACAATGGCGTGGACTAGTTTTTCTGCATCTTTTTGCAATAGGACATGACTGATTTTTGAGATATTACGCAAGTGGAAAAAGGCGGTCCTAGAAATTTGTTATAAGTGACAATTAAAGGACAAATCAGGATTGAAGATCACTCCCAAGTTCTTGACTGTTTCATTGGAAGCAAGGGCAATGTCGTCTAGCGCAGCTATATCATTAGATAATGTCTATCTAAGGTGTTTAGGGCCAAGTATTATAACCTCCGTTTTATCTGAGTTTAATAAGAGAAATTGCAGGACATGCTCGAAGTTTAGTTAATTGATTACTTTGTTCAGGTTTTATCCGCATAGCAGTGAAAATTTACCGAGTGTGTACTGATAATGTTTCCTAGTGGGAGCATATATAATGAGAATAAAATTGGGCCGAGCACAGAGCCCTGTGGAACACCATGGTTAACTTTGGTGCGCACAGATGACTCATCATTAATTTGTACGAATTGGGAGCGATCAGAAAAATAAGCTTTAAACCAGTTTAGGGCGGTTCCTTTAATGTTAATAAACTCTTTTAGTCTCTGTAATAAAATGCGATGAAAGTCGTCATATATATTATTTTCCTGCAGAAACTCACACAGCTGATTGGCTAAAACTTTTTCTAAGATTTTAGACAGGAAGGGGAGATTAGATATTGGCCTGTAATTGGCTAAAACATTTAGGTCTAGGGTGGGTTTTTTGTAGTGATGTGTCCTCCCGTGTCGAGGCTTCGAAGCGTGTATCGAGTAATCCAGGATGATTTTTGTGAAGCGCGTATCGAGGCTTGTGTTGATGACGTTCGAAGCCTCGCAAGCTGGCCAAACAACGTGACTGATTTAGAAAGTGGTCCGCGGGTTTGGTGTGCGATTCAAAATAAAAGGGGCCGCGAAACGCAACGGACCCCCCCCCACATGTACTTATTCTAGAGTATTGGGGGGGGGGGGGGAATACATTTATAAACTTGTACAGACTTGCGGTATCTTTTCTTTGTACCCCAGCTTCATCTGTGTCCTGTGAAAGGATCTTTTCTAAAGCAGGCGAAATTATTTAAAAAAAAAGAAACCGCCTGAAACCCAGCACTGTTGAAAAGCAGTTGTTTTTAAATAAAAATTCGAGGAATACTGGGTTCGGTGGAGGTGTGACTCTCTGTCAGCCTGGCTACAGTGCTGAAGAGAAACCTGGGGTTGTTTGTATTCTCTTCTATTAGTTTTGAATAATAGGCAGCTCTTGCTTTGTGGAGGGCCTTTTTATATTCTTTAACACTACTCTTTCAGTCTAGGAGATTTTCAACACTGTTGCTGGAGCGCCACTTCCTTTCTAGTTTTCTTGATATTTGTCAACTCATTTGTCTTGGAATTATACCACGGAGCTAATTTAGTATGTTTTACACATTTCTTTTTTAGAGGCACTATTGAGTCTAATGTTAATCATAATGACTCTGCAGAGCTATCGACGAGGTGGTCAATCTCAATGGAGCTCGGGTTTTTAAAGAATTTGTTGTTTATGTCCACGGATAATACAAGTTTAAATGTAATCGGAATTATTTCCTTTAATTTAGCTACAGCACTATCAGGTAGACATCTAGAAAATTAGTTTTTTATTAGGGGCATATATTCAGATAATGAAAAAACGAAGGTTATTAAATTATGGTCTGATAGTATTGGATTGCGCGGAAGTACTGTTAAATGTTCAATTCCGACACCGTATGATAATACAAGGTCAAGTGTGTGGTTAAAACAATGAGTAGGTTGGTGTACACACTGACTGAAACCAATTGAGTCTAGTATCGAAATAAATGCTACGCTAAGGCTATCTTCATTATTGTCAACGTGAATATTAAAGTCACCAACAATAATAATTTGCTCGGTCTTTAGGACTAGGTTTGATAAAAACTCAGCAAATTCAGTATAAGCCCCAGGAGCACTGTAAACTACAGCAAATATTATTGGCTGTTGGTGTTTCCTGGATTGGCGTTGAAGACTAAGAACAAGACATTCAAATGAGTTGTAGCTGAGTTTAGGTTTAGGATTAATTGATAGACTGGAGTTAAAAATGGCAGCAACTCCACCTCCTTGTCCGAGTTCCCTGGGAACGTGTGAATTTATATGACTGGGGGGAGTAGATTCATTTAGACCAGGGGTGTCCAAACTACGGCCCGCGGGCCAATTGCGGCCCGCCATCAATTTTTAATTGGCCCGCATCAATGTCTAAAAATATAATGTATAAAAAAAAAGTAGCGCTCAAATGGCACTTACTTAAAGGGACTCTTACCTTTGTTGCATTTTTACACTTTTTTTGGATAAGGTTAAATTGGTATTAATAAGGTAATGACACTCTAAAATGCAAGACAGACCCACCAGGAGTAAAAACAAACAATTATTTCACTCTCATAATATTTAGTGAAAACTTCAACCAATAAAATTCTTTGGACCGAAGGACCTTATTGGCCGACAGACCTGTCTGTTTGCTGCATGGACATGCAGGTTTTCCGTCTGTTTCTTGTGGCGCATTCGGGCCCGCGTCATCAATGTATATAACTTACCGGTGCTTCTGAATCCGAATCCATTGCTTTGGTAAACAAAAACTCACGTGCGTGCGCGGAGGCAGTAGGTTGTAAGTCTGCTTGTAAATAAAGTTTCTTCAAAAAAACACCACGGATGGGAACGAGGGGGTGGGGCATTGGAGGAAGGCGGGATGATTTGAATGTGCTGTAATTCTCAAATGCAACAAAGGTAAGAGTCCCTTTAAAGCACTTTGTTTTGCTTTATGGGGCCAGGCTTCGTCGAAAGGGGAGAGGCCGGTGCATGCTTCTGCGTTTTCTGAGACACCTTCTTGCCCCTTCTTTCGTGCTTGCGTGCGTTCACCAATTTTTGTAACTATACGACAAAGCTACGCAAGCCTCACCCAGCCCGCAAGGCTGTGATTGGTCCGCTAACTACATCCTTTCCAGAGTCATATTTCCGGTTTCATGCCCCATAATACCGGCAGAAACCGAGGAAGATTTAGAAGAACGGATATGGACCAAATAGAAGAGCACTTGGCAGAAGAGATCTGAAAGTATGACCACTTGTATAACCCGTCACTGACTAAATACAAGGACACGCAGATGACCTGCAATTCCTGGAAGGAGATCTCGGCTGACGTCGGTTTGCAGGCGACGAATGTACGTAGCTGTGCAGAATGATCAGGGACAAATTTGTCCTCCAGAAAAAGTAATAAACAGTCGACAAAGACTGCCACACACAAAGAAGGTGTCTCTAAGGTTGTCTTCGACAAAAAACGTTACTCCACCTAGTGGTCTGGCGGTGAATTGCTTTGCTGACTTGCTAGCTGTCCCTCAGAACGCCACCACACCACGCCACCCCGCCCTGAGTGACGCGACTGTCAACAGTCCACTCCAGGGCAGAGGGGGCGTGGCGGCGTGAGTGGCCCAGTCCTTGGTATTTTTTTCTGTATGTGGCCCTCGGGACAAAAAGTTTGGACACCCCTGATTTAGACTGACATATTCATCAGGATGCAGCCACGTCTCAGTAAGGGACAATAAATCGTTGTAATCTGAGGCTAGTTCATTCACTAAAATAGCCTTTGAGGACAGTGATCTAATGTTTAAAAGACCACATTTGAAAGTCTTAGTTTCCTGCGTTGTTTCATAGGTTGAGTTAATTTGCATAAGATTATTGTGTGGAGTTCTCACTCTGTTATTGTTTAATTTAAATAATTTAATCGGACGGTAGACAGACACAATCTCTATGAGGTTGTGTGACTGATCCAGAGGGAGCGCAGAGAAGTTTTTAGCACTGCAGCTCTGCTTCCTGGTCCCAACTCTGGGTTGTCATGTGATAGACTGGGTAATATTCCTAGATAAGAGAGCTGCTCCATCCCAAGTGTGATGAACGCCGTCTCTACTAACAAGACCACACCATTTACAGGACACCACCTTGACAGCCAGCGGTTAAAAGACAACATGCGACTAAACATGTCATCACCTGTTGTGGGCACCCGGCTGCACGGGGCAGGTCGAGGGACTGCTATTTGTGGCTAAGCTACGTGGCTCCGCTGCGGCTAGCACGGGCTGGCTAACTACAGCTAACGAGCCGAGCTTCTAAGTCGTTAAGTCTCGCCTCCATTGCTACCAACACACTGCATTTATTACACGTACCACTACTGTTAAGGGAGGCAGAGGAGTAAAGGCCAGGGCATGCTTCTGCGTTTTCAGGGGCCGCAAGCGTAAGAGCCCTTCCGGGCCCCTTACGTGCTTACGTATCCCTTCTTATGTGCTTACGTGCGTCGCCCAATTTTTCTAACTAGACGGCAAAGCTTCCCAAGCCTCACGTAGCTGGCAAGGCTGTGATTGGTCTGCTAACTACATCCTTTCCGGAGTCGCATTTCCGGTTTCATGCCGGGAACCGGCGAAAACCACGGAAGATTTAGAAGAACGAATATGGACCAAATAGAAGAGCACTTGGCAGAAAAGATCCGAAACTATGACCACTAGTATAACCCGTCACTGACTGGTGGATTTGTCTGCCAGAAAAAGGCTCTGAGGAGCCGCCGTGGCGATGTAAATAAACGTCTCTTCGTGTGTGGCACGAAGAAGAGCAGATTTCGACAAAAAACATTACTCCTAAGATATGGAGCTCAGTATAAAAGACTATAAACCAAAAGATAAGAGCAAAAGGAAACAACAAAAAAGAGAAAAAAACAAATCTCAACTCACCAGGCGGCTGTGGCTGAGGGGTATGAATGTTTGTGTGAATGGGTGAATGTGAAACTGTACTGTAAAGCGCTTTGAGTGGTCATCATCAGACTAGAAAAGCGCTATATATATACAAATCCATTTAGCATTTACCAATCCAAGTAAACATGAATAGTTCACGTCCATAGTTCACCATTCAAATTCTGAACTAGTTCACTGTTCATTTAACTTCATAGTTTTAAGGTGGAAAGTGAGAATGAAAGACTTAACTTTTTTTTTAAAGAACTTTATCCATCATTACCCCTTGCTTTAAACTGTACTTCATATGTATCAATTCCTAAAAGATTTTTTTTAATTTAAATTTTTTTATTATTGCTAATTTTGCCTGTTTATTTATTCATAACCTGCAAACAAAAGACACAACACATCATAATGTTTTATAACCATAATGGTTTTTCAGTGCAGGAGGACACAATTTGCACAGAAAGGTGAGATTTTTACTGTCTGAATCTTTATCAGATAGTGTGTAAAAATCCCGCAAATAATAATAAACGTGCATCGGACGTAGTCGCTGAGTCTGCCTCTCTGCTTTCACTTGCCATTTTTATATGAGACTGAGAGCTGTCTTGGAATACGTTGCTTGTTTGGTCTACATGTGTATGCGATGAATCATGGCTAACATAGTGCGAGATCGAGTTAGTTGGTTTAGGCTAGGCTACATCAAGGAAATTTTACGGGCACTGAGAAACGACATGGTGCAAGCATTAAATTTAGACAGCGTCTCTCCTCAGGAGAAGGAAAAAACCCTGCAACGTTTTAGCTAGACCTAAGTTGCGTTCTATTCATCGTTCTCATAAAAATGAAGGTGTTCAATGAACGCGTTCATGCACAACACTGCACTCTGTTAATAAGTCTTGTGCGGAAGGAGCTGCCCAGTACTGTGACAGTGTCCTGCAGGGGGTGGGACTGGTAGTCCATGAGAGAAGACAGCTTCGCCATCACCCTTCTCTGTCCCACCACCTCACCTGGGCAAAGCAGATATCCCAGACCGAGCTGGCCTTCCTAATCAGTCGACCCAGTCTCTTCCTGTCAGCAGTTTGCTGCACCAGCAAACTATTCCAGAGAAAAGGGCAGATGCCACCACAGAATTATAATGAGTCTTCAGGAGTGCCCCTTGTAGTGTCCATCTCTTAGCACGTTTCACAAATATGTAACCTCTGGCAAGCAGAATTTTTGCTTAGCAAGGGAAGCTCTGTGACCACATTCAGTTAGTCTCTGAAACAGCAAAATAGAGTAAGAGCGTCTTTTGACAGGGAGAATATCAACAGGTCTTCAGCATACGGCAGGAGTGTGCTGCCAGCAACCAGGCAGGTGATGATCATCAGGTCATGTTTTACCAACGCTGCATACACCACCAGAGCTTCCCTTGGTGTGTTGGAATTAAGAGAAATCTGTGCACAAATCGACATCTGTATCATAATTTGAATCTGGCAGCAATGAAGAATCCAACATTATGATGAACTACGAATAGATCTTGGCTAAAAGACTTTTTATTGGTTGGGTGTGAATGGGGTAGCTGCATACAGCTTCTCTCTTTGGCTGGCATGTTGCCACCATCTATTAAATATATGTAACAACCTCAACAACATGTGGATGTGTTTCACTTACTTATTTGTCAAGGTACAGCATTGTGGAAAATCAAAATTTTTTCATATTTCAACAAGTGTTTTGTATCCAAACATGCATTAGCTTACTGTATTGTATTTATCTGTAGAATGTAATGCTCCTGTGCTGTTACACTGCAAGACAGGTCTCATTGCAAACATCAATACCACTAAAGCTGGCACTTTGTATTAGGTTGATTGATAAAACAGTAAACAAAACTTCAAAGGTGAAAACAACTTTTTTAATTGAGTGTAAAGAGAGATAAGGTCAAATTTGTAATATCAATATTAAATAGTGTGTATACTTAATTTTCTGAAAGTAACGTAAGATAAATGTAAAATTAGTACCGCCCACTGGTGGTGGTCTGCTTCTTCCAGTTTCTTACAGAAAACAGTGAGAGTAACTTATTTTTTCCTTCAACTGAACCCAAAAAAGGCAGAAATATGATTGCTACCATCTCCTCACACACCTAACTCACAAACATGCTGGGTCCTTACCTCCATCTCATTACTCCTCAGGGAAGAAACCTTGGTGTTATATTTGACAACAACCTCACTTTGAACAGCAAGATCAAATCTATCTCACAGTCATGCCTCCTTCAACTACGGAAGATTTCTAAAATTAAGCCTTTTCTCTCTGCCAAAAGCCTAGGCTAATCATTCACTTATATTAACATGGTAAGATTATTCGCAACTCCCTTTTCTCCGTCTGCAGCACAAAATATCTCGTCACTTCAGCTCATCCAAAATGCAGCTTCCAGGATTTTAACAGATACCAAAAAACATGAACATATCAGCAAGTCAGCATACACTCCCTTGCTTTTTCTGTTGTTAATGTATAAGTATGATCCTCCATTCAGTGTAATTTCTGTTAGCATCTTACAACAAACTTTGAATAACAAACTCACGGTCCAGATTTTCTACGTTTTTTTAGGGTCGTTGTTCTTTGTTAATTTCAAACTGCTGTATCAATATACAAATGCGAAATGCCATCTCTAACCGGTTTGTGCGTTCTGGGCGACTATGTCAACATTGCCTTGAGAGCACGACCCACTTTGTTCTCAACAAATTATGCAATGTACATCTGTAGAGATTTTAAACTTGAATAATTGGTTCATCAAGTTCTTATGTATGATTTAAGTGTTTCCTTAATTCTTTTGACCAGTGTATATAGGGCTCTAATGTAACAAAATACGTTTAGGGTTGTTACACAGTTGCTATTGACTTCAGAAGGAAGAAATTGGACCATTTAACACAATGAGTAACAACATATGTTTGCTGATACAGTATATGTGTGGAGTAAAAATTAATAGTGCCTTAAAAAATATATCCATTTAAGTAAAGTACAGATATATGAAAATTGACTTACGTTTAGTAAATGTACTTTTTACAACCCACCACTATACTGTTTTGCATCATAAAACAGTTTTACACACAGATCTGAGCATATCACAGACTTGTTCTAAACTGGGAGATTAATGTGTTTTTACTAAGGACAGCAGCAGCAAAATGATCTTCAGTTTATCTTTTATTACAGGATTTAAAAATAATGCAATTACTATTTTTAGTAATAAAGACATGGTATACTCTATGTTCAAATTCACTCCTGAATCATCAAGGTATTGTCCAAACCAGAATGTAATTCAAAGTTTAAGAAGGTTAATGTAAAATTTGTAGAATCTTAAGGAAATATCTATTGGAAGTATGTATATGATAGGTACGTCCTACCAGCACAGTTCAGATCCATCATAAAAATCTGTCCAAACTGTGACCAGATCAACATGAAATATGAAATGGATGGACATGGTCCTCAGGGGATGAACGATAATAAGCTTTCCTCTGGTGTCATTGCTAAAGGTTCAACTTGCACCAACCTCTTTGGTAAATCACAGTTGTAAAAGCTTATGTATATGGTACTGAGCGCATTAAAGTACTGGCAATGTTTGTAGAATATGAGGTTTTATTACTTTTTTAGCTTTTATAAGTGAAGTGTGCAATGAATTGCATGCCTGGCATTTAGAGAACATCTGTATTAAAATGGTTACATTATTATCTCTCCTTTTCAGCCAACAATCAAAACTGTAACTATAAACTTTAGCAAAACAGCCTTCAGTGTGTAAATCTTAAAACGCTGGTTTGGTGTCTCAGTGTGCATGAGGTGTATTAATTCAGACATCCCACTAGGGGTCAGGACCTGTGAGGCAGTAAAAAGCTGCTCTTGTTTCAAATGCCAGTATAGCCGATGACACAACAGATTTTGATGTCAGACAATTTGTATGTAGTTAACAGAGACAGGGATTGTAAATTATTTTATTAGCAGCTTCAGTTGGTTCATGTGATGTTTGTGGGCCACAAGAAAATATTTTTTGGGTGGTTGCCTAATTGTGTAAATGAGAACAACTTGTAACCATACACACACACACACACACACATAATGAGTTTTTAAACAAATCTATCAAATCAGCTACAACTCTTTACAGTAAAGTAATGTCTGAGGTGGATGACTATGAATGACTAAACCTAACTGAAAGAGGCTCATCTATATGTTCGCCAAATAATTTAATTCCGATAATTATGGAATTATTCAAAATAGTTCTTAGATGATCAAAATTCAAATGCTGGTCAGATGCGGTTCAGATGTTAACCCTAACAGCAGCCAAGTGTTGTCCTGAATCAGTGTGTTATAGTGAGATAGATTAAAGCGCTGCACTGTTACGTTAGCAGCAGCATGGAGTCCAGTTTTTCTCCAGGCTCAAGCAGACATGGGTTCATAGGTGTGGAAGTGGATTCCCTTGGAGCAGGTGATCTTCATGACTGCTCCATTCAGACTGGAGTCCATGATCAACTTCATCATTCCCTCTGCTATCAGTGAGGGCCTGAGAGGACAGAGAGGAAGAGGAACATGAGGCTGAGATTATACACACAAACGGACGCACACACACACACCCACACAACACAAAGTGAACAGTAATGTATTTCCAAGGGAAATGCATCTTTGTTACTTTGTCACTTTGTTCTTTGTCACTGATGACTGACATTAAGGCCAGGTCGGAACAGGGTCTATGGATGTGTGTTTCAGGAAGTCATCTGGCCACAATTTCCTCTGACAGTTAAATACTTCCTGCTGCACGGTTTTAACTTTTAAATGTTTCCCAAGAGCAATAAGCACAGAGCACAGTTTGGTCAAATTGTCTGATCAATGCTCAGTATCAACTGTAATGAACCGGCATAGTAAAGTAATAGTGACATTTGACACATTATACAATTATACTTTGTTTCATTTGATTTTCTAAGCTTTCCTGTTATGTGTAGTGCAAGAATATACATGTGTCTTCTTTCATTCTCATTCGGAACTGCTCCAAATTACTTAATTATAAATAATCATTCAACAGCCAAATGAACTCTGAAGCACTTGTATGTAAAAATAATGTAATGATAACAGAGACAGAGAAAGGCCAGAAAGTAGCAGAGGAGGTCTGACGTAACTGTGTTTGCAAAAAAAAAAAAGTAGTTGAAAAGCAGGAAGTAAAGGAAAAACAAAACGAAAAAAACAAAAAACAAAATGAAAAGTAGTTTAATAGCACACATCAGATTGATCTTGACATGTCTTCTCGCTGACGCACATGCACCTTAGGCTTTTTTGACCAGTTACTGTGGGGCATTAATCAAGCTGAATAAGTTAAAGCAATTCATCACATTGATCCAGACTGAACTATCCAAACAGTGAAATAAATTAGGCTTCTAGTTATACCTCACCACCATCAACACAAAATCCCACTATTAATTCAAAGCACTGTTTTCCTTGTAAAATATATTGATTCTGCATTAAAGTTAGCAAATAGATTTAAGGAGGACAGTAGACAGAGTTGTGTTAGTCAATGACTCACTGTAAAACTCCAAACTTGTGCATGCTGCGTTTGAAATCATCCTTGAACTTGACAAACTTGCCCATGTTGTCCTCATGTTCCACCGAGTGCAGCAGAGGTGTGTCGACGAAAGCTGGACACAGGACGTTGATACGAACACCGTAGTTACCCTGAGTGGATGCGTCCTGCAAGGACATGTGGAATGAGCTAAGGATAATGCTACTGTGTGTGTGTGTGTGTGTGTGTGTGTGTGTGTGTGTGTGTGTGTGTGTGTGTGTGTGTGTGTGTGTGTGTGTGTGTGTGTGTGTGTGTGTGTGTGTGTGTGTGTGTGTGTGTGTGTGTGTGTGTGTGTGTGTGTGTGTGTGTGTGTGTGTGTGTGTGTGTCTCTCTTACTGCCATAGCTCTTGTAAACCCGATGACTCCATGTTTGGTAGCAGTGTAGACAGGCTGATGAGGAGAATGGAGGAAGGCTGAGGACAGAAGAAAACAAACTCGTCAGCAAAAGAACTTAGACTCAGTAAAAATTATTCGACTTCTTTTCAGATATATAGTGTTTTTTGCCCACCGCAATTCCTGATGTAATTCTTTAACAAGGCACCCATCAGAGTTGGTCAAATAACCCAACTGCATATGCTTCTGAACAGCTGCCTTACATTTCAACCACTGATCCGCTCATAATTCTCACAGCTGCACCAGAACATCTAAATCTACAGGTTTTACAGTCACATGTTTAATTAAAATATATCTGAAATTAGTGTTTCAAGTCAAGCCACGGATGGGGTATTTAATGGTATTTGATGTATGGTGCTTTAGAATAAATATTTTTATTCTGAAATGTTCCTGTTTTCTGAAGTGTTGAGTTTGTTGGCCCTGTTCCTTCATGACAAATGAATGACAATATAAGAGTTTGCCAATGTTAGAGTTTGCCTTTAATTTTAGTAAAGCTTAATGCACATACAGCTGAAGCCCTGGGCCAAGCATAAACACAAAAAGTGACAAAAACAGTCAAGCCCATGAGGCAAAATATGCAGCAATGATGACATTGTGTTAAATAAAACGTTGGGGAGAGGCGGTGGACTAGTGGCAGAAACTTGGACTATGGGCAGAAAAGGTCTCTGGTTCGACTCCGAGAAGAAACAACAAAAAGACGAACATGGATTGATCTGTCCAAAAAATCCAAGAGGATTCTCCCTACCCTGTCTTGTGCCCCTGAGCACGGCACCTTACTCCAGAGACTATGATTGCAGCAGGACTACTTGACATATAGTATTGAAGTTATCCTTCAAAAATGTTTACCCTCATCGATGCTGCTAAAAAATTTTAATCCCGATGCTGTTTTCCTACACTTGACATCTATTGCACTTCTGTCCGTCCTGGGAGAGGGATCCCTCACATGTGGCTCTCTCTGAGGTTTCTACATATTTAAAAGGGTTTTTAGTAGTTTTTCCTTACTCTTGTTGAGGGTTAAGGACAGAGGATGTCACACCATGTTAAAGCCCTATGAGACGAATTGTTATTTGTGAATGTGGGCTATACAAATAAAATTTGATTGATTGATTGATTGACTCCCCCAACATCTGCTCCCTGGGCGCCGTACATGGCTGCCCACTGCTCTGTGTGTCCTGCACCAGATGGTTTAAAAGCAGAGGTTAAATTTCCCTCCTTGCATGAGTGTGCTTGTGCATGTCTGTGCATGTGTTTGGGACAAATAAATGTATCTTAATCTTCAAGCTGTTAAAACTGTGTATGTGTGGTTGCAGCTCAGAGATCATTTCATTAACTATCTAGCAACTGATGTATTTAGAATAAATACCCCCCACCCCACCCAAATAGTGGACACAGCTTTTGTACCTTATTTACTCAAGTCCTAAATGTGTTGCCAAAGGTAGCTTATGACAGAACTTACTAACTCACTCTCTCTGTCATACTTACACACACTAACAAAAACACCTTCACACACACACACACACACACTCACACACACCTTTTTATATTGTTCTCCTATTGGGCTTGTGCTTTCAGGGCAAGGCTTGTAAAATTATTCATCTTCTTTTAAACTCAAACAAAGACCCTGTAAAAACTCTTAGGATGAACCAAGATGCATTATACTGTATATACTCTCCAACCACTTTATTAGATTCTGCAGGTGATTGTGCTACTACTCCATACCCAATAAAAACAGCCAGTGTCTTTACCTCCCATTTCACTTAAGTGTAGATTTTGTCATGTTTGTGTCTGCATGATCACTGCTGGATGCCACTGAATTCTCTCGGGGAACCTCTTAAATATATAGAGACAGGGGTGCAGTAGGTAGCACTGTTTGCATGTCTCTGTGTCTGCACAGATTTTCTCCAGTGATCAACTCCCATTATCAGATGCCAACACAATACAGGATCCGTCATTATTATCATAATCAGCCAGCTAGATACAGGATCCGCCCTACAGGATCCACCATTACGTTCACGATATCTGATACAAAAGCCACCATCATAATCCATGATGTGGCTGCAGCTGCGGCCCTGGATCTGCGGACGATAAGGCAAAGGGACTCCGGGGAAAAGTCAGCTCAGTAACATGCATTGATGAGATACTACTTTTTTTGATGTGATAAGGAGGGAGAAGAGGAAGGAGGAGCTGGCAAGAGAAGCTCCGTGTGTCATGAGTCTGGATGTAAAAAAGGCGTGGACTAGTTTTTCTGCATCCTTTTTGAGATATTACACAAATGGAAGAAGGCGGTCCTCGAAATTAGCTTCAGGGGAGATAATGTATAATCCGGTCCAACAAGAGTAAGGAAAAACAACCCAAAAACTCTCTTAACCTGGGAAAAACATAGAAACCTCAAAGGGAGCCACATGTGAGGGATCCCCTATCCAGAATAGACAGAAGTGCAATAGATGCCATGTGCTACTAAGAACGTCAGCAAATTAAAATTATTTACGACATTGATTAGAAGAAATATGATGGAAAAGATAGTCAATGTTTAAAGGGAACATATTATGAAAATTCCACTTTTGTAGTGCTTCTACACGTTTATTTGAGTATCTGGCATGACTACCGTCCGGAAAACTCTGGAAATAAACTCCCGCTATTTGTTATGGTTTCTCTATGTCAGAAACGTCATGCTTGAGTAACTACGAATGAGCTTCGGTGTGCCTCCCTCGTCACAGGCCCAATGGGAGTCTCTTACATGGCCTGTGACGAGGGAGGCATACGGAAGCCTCCCTTGTCACCCCCGACCCCATCTCACCCCCGCCCCCCTTACACCCATTACTGATACGGATCCGCACAGATCTGTACGTAACGCCCCAGCCTCAGAAGACACAAGAGCGAAATGGATTGAATTCATATTTGAAGGCAAAGTCCCGGAAAGAATTGGCAAAAGTCTGTTGGTGTGCGCCCCGGTAAGCCCCAGGTTCATCACTCGGAGCCTGCTTGCAAGGCGGGGGCTACCGCGGTGTCTCCCCCTGTGTCTGCCGGTACAATCTGAGGAGGGCTGTTTTAGTCAGGATAAAAAGTGTGCTGTTTTAAATGGTCCTTGTGGTATTTTGACCAAAATATGTTACATTAAGAACCCAAGGAGCCATATCAACTGTGGTAAAATGGGCATAATATGTCCCCTTTTAAGTATCTATACATAAGAACATTTCTGATAGAGATGAAGGGAGCAGCAATGACAAATTAATTGAGGAGTCATTGTCAGTAACGGTATATTATGAGTATGCTTGTATGCTTGACTTCCTTAGCACACATAACTCGACTACAGTCTGTTATTACATACTCTATACTGTCAGATGACCAAACTCTAATTACTCTCTTCTCTGGTTTTCTACTTTTTAGTTTAGACTTATATTTTGACCATGCTTTATTTTCTGTTATTTTGTTATCTTACCTAGCATATTCTAATTGATCACCTGTGGGTAGAACCTGAAAAGTCAGAATAGACCCTTTACTGGAATTGTTCTTTTGGAAGGTCTGCATTTGGGTCCTCACCTGTTTCTGCTTTACAGTGTAGTTGACATTCACACAAATTCATACAGTACTTATTTATAAAGCATTTTGTCTATCAGTCATGATCATGTTTGGGTTCAGTCTTAATCACCAACCCTTCTGTTAGAGGACAACCCGCTCCACTCCCCTAGCTCCCATAACAATGGAGGTGCTGCCACCTGCAACAAACTCTGTTTCTCCAATACATAACCATTATTTTCATCCTCCAATTTAAGTTAAATGATTTGCTTTTGAAAATGTTAATGTCAAATGTGCAGCTGAGCAATTTAGGCAGTCAATAATTTGCCCATGATTGACCTTACATACGAAAGGCAACAAGGTCTAGGGTAGAGATGCAGAACATTTTTCATTTGTATGAAATATGGAACATATATTGAAAAATTGCAATGTGGTAAGACTATCAATAAGTCACGACACAAATAAACGTGCACTACAGGTGACCTTTGTGTGGTTCATCAAGAGTTAAAAAGAAAAGGACCCGCTTTCTCTTAGATGCACTGTTTTCATACTTAAGAGAAGAATTTTGCTGCTGTATGTTTTAAAGGAATTCCAAGATAAGCGTTGTTTGGTTACAGTCCGTGCTGTGTGTGGATGTTCTTGATTTCTGCAGGCAGACATATCACCTTGTAGATCTAGAACAGTTCAGCCTCTGGTTAGCAGACATATGGTACTCGTTTTTCACTTATATCACTCGTGATAAAATCTGTGTGTGTGTGTGTGTGTGTGTGTGCTTTTCATTCCTATAACAAACAGACTTGTCCAAACATGGGCAAACATATTACAAGCCTATTGTTTGGGGGAGAGAATTTGTGTGTGTGTTTGTGTGTGTGTGTGTGTGTGTGTGTGCGTGTGTGTGTGTTTGGCTGTACGTTGAAAAGAGCAAAATAAGATTTTGAAGAAGCATGAGCTTTTCAATGCACATTCATATATGTGCACCATGATTCAGTAGTTTCACTTACAGTGGACATCCAAAAACCTGGAGTGGCTGTTTTTTGTGTCATGCACTTCACACATAACATTAACGCAAAAAAGAGATGAACAGATTTCAAACGAGCATTTGGAAAATAGAAAGTGTAACATTTGCCCCTTGTGCTCCCAACTAGAACTGAAGTGTCACTCAAGTTCATACTAAAGGTCATACTCAACCCTGTCATTTCAATTTTGCAAATTCAAAAGGGTCATAATCATTATATATGAACATAGAATTAAATACAAATTGTAGTCGGACATTTGACATTATTCCAACAGCTTCAGTGAACAGCTACATTTTATGTAAAGTTTCCTCCTTGCTTCTTTGTCATCTAATGGCTGACATATTCTTTACTCTGTAATTTGATACCAGTGAAATGACTACACTGCAGCAGGATCCTGAGTCAGAGGAAAGTGAAAATACATTTTCCGTCCTACCTTCCAACAAGGTTAGTCCTCAAGGTTAATGTACAGTCATTTTTTTTTCTCCTACATATTATCTTCCTCTGAAATCTGCTGTAGTACACTATTCACAAATCAACAGGACCATTCATAATGATATCTTGTAGTAACAATGGAGACCATCCTAATACTGGAATGTGCAAATGGGTGTGTGTGTATGCATGGGTGTGGGAGAGAGAATATGTGTGTGACATTATATATCCATAGCTGCACACATTACTGCACATCGCTCACGTCACTCCTCTCCAACTTATATACACTGAGGCCAATTAAAAAGCAACACAGAACATTGTAGTGCTTTGTGACCACAGCTTGGGCAGTTAAATGTGAGGTATAGTTGCTTTTATTACCAAACACAACATAAATAAACTGACATAGAGAGAAAGCAGTGAGAGCCAACAAGAGTATACCTTTTCAGTCCAGGAAATCAAATTCTGCCAAACTTTCCTTCCACAGCCTGTTTAACTGACATAATGATTCCATCAAGTTCTGGCAGCAAGTCAGTATTTGTCAATGTGCTATGCAAACACTTTTCCTTATCTTTTTTAAAATGTGCATGCATAGAAAAAATATATATTAAAAAAACAACTTTGCTGGTTCACCTGATCCCACCTTCATTACGAACCAAACTGAGACAGGAAATGCCTTTACAGTTGGCATCTCTGTAAATTTGTATACAACTCAGATCTATCTGTATTTACATGACTTAAATAAGTCAATCAGAAGAAAACCGTTTGTTTTCTATGTTGTCTTTTAGTTCAAACAATGTTTACCTCTTCTGCTTGACTGATCGTCTTTAATGGTTCAGTAAACATGGGAATACACACGTGTTAGTATATGTGCATGTGTGTGTGTGTCTGTTACCTGCCATAGAGGATACATTAATAATGGTGCCTCCTTCGTTGCCATACTCTTTACTCATGTGTTCCAGTGCCAAGTAGGTTCCCTTTATTACAGATGTCTACAAAGATAAAGAGAACACATAGTCACAGCAGGCAAGTGCAGGAAGTGAAACTAAAAGTGATCAATGTGTGAACTGAAAGGCTTAGGTATTTATACTTGTGTTTGTAACTCAGGACATCTGTTGCTAACTGTGATACTAATACAGTCTGCAAAGCAAGGTGCTTTTATAACCCAGATCACAAATGTAAGATCACATGAAGTCTTGCAGAGCTGCTACTGAGCTACAAACAGGTAGCAGACAGTTGCTTAGTTAATGGAAATACTTTTGCTAAAGCACAGGCAATTTTTGTATCCCACCAAATTTTTTGTTCATGGGCTCATAAAAACAGGTCATAGTCCTGCCGGAAAACCCGCAACAACGTTTTTTATTAGTGTGTAAATTCACGGATACTGGCAATGGTAAAAGCAAATTAAATTCTGGCAGACAGCAGGTGAGAACAAAACTATGTGGTTGCTGTAATTGTTTTAATTGATATCAGTGATGAAAAGTCTAAGCCACTGGAAAATGTTTTTACTGCGAAATCCTGGAACACAGGTTGACCTAAACTTTATTTTGACATCACTGATGCGACAGCGGTGTGGGCTTGCTGCTAGCTAGTAGATCAGAATGGATGAAAACAAACAAAGATCGTCAGTGGTGAATACCAAAATATGGACAACACATCGTCGAGAGCCACGTCGGACGTTTGGGACAAATTTGGTATTATCAAAGACTCTGAGAACAACATTGTCGGTGGCTTTGCTGCTTGTAAACAATGCCAAAAAGTATTAGATTTTGATCGCCGAAAGCTAGGTACTTTGTCGCTGAGGAAACACCTTGACAGCTGCAGGAGCACAGGTGCCATGCCCATTCACAGATACATTTGTAAAAACTCAACTCTCAAACCACCGCAACGAGAAGACATCAGCAAGTTGGCGGTAAAGTTTGTGTGCCAGGCTATCAGTACATTTGAAACTGAGTCTGGCGATGGAATTCTGGCCCATTATGAAGGTTAATTAGTTGGTTAAGATAAATAACTGTGTTGCTGAGCAACCAAGACCTCAACAATGAAGAATATTTAACTTACTTTGACATTTCAACCTTTTTCGCCACTGAAATGTCCATTATTTTGTCACCGGATAAACCACACATATACCATCAGGCAAATTACATTTTCAGCTGACACAACCTTTTACATCTTAATCCACATGAAGAATGTTACTACAGGAGATAATAGATCTTAAATTCTTTTAATGAAAACAATGAAAATGCTGTATGTGTTGTGAAGCCTCCAGCCAATTTGAACAAAAATAAGTGGTTTAATGGTGAAGGGAAACTGCAGCACCTGATTCAGAAAGATACAGCTGTCCTGCTTCAGCAAGGTTCTAATATCATGTGATAAAGTGGCATTCTGCAGTGTCTACGAACGTTTCACAAAATATCAAACCAGCGTACAATAATCGCAGAAGTGGATTCAGTCAAATGTAAGGGTTTATATTTACATATGTACACAGATGTTCTCAAAACCTCCGCTCTTACATGTCTGTGTGTTAACTTTACCACTTTACCACTGTATAATTTGTTTACACTGTCAATTTTTTGTCTCTGTACACATTTTTGATTTTACAGGTTTATAAAGTCTTACTGCAATCTTACCAAGTTGACTTGAATGGTCTTCTCCCAGTTATTTTCATTGTTAATGCCAGCATTATTTATCACGATGTCCAGGCGACCAAACTGGTCCACGGTTCTCTGGAAGGCATCTAGCACAAACAAAAGTAATTTGTGAGTAACTTTAGACACTGACATCATAAGAGCAGAAAACCAGGATTTTCAGCTTTAGCCAATTTCCTGAAAACTCCGGAACAGAACTGATTAACTTCTCCACTGTTATGCAATGATCAAGATTGAATGTGGAAAGAAGGGTAGAGGGAGAGGTACATATTGTTATTATTTTTACATAATCATGCTTTCACATCCTTAATATTATAATCTAGCAACTTTAAGCTACATTTCAGAGAGCCAATAGCTACTTCTGGTGAGACTTATTTGGCAACATAGTGTACAAGTCGACGTGTCTGATGTATGTACATGAAATCCCAGAGGTGGGCACTCACTGCCAAGCCTCTTTGAACTGTGCTGCTTGCAGTCTGCCCTTTCCTTCTATGAAATGTCCTACAGATTTTTACCCTTCCGAGCGCCTCCTCAGTGCAGTCTATGTGGACCAAAAATCCACCCTGCTAAACTCACCCCAGCAGTGTAACCTTATGCCAATTCTTTGTTTCAGTAACATAATGTTATATTGACACCCAAAAGAACCAATCAGATTTCAAGTGGGAGGTTCAACCAAGAAAAATAACCAATCCAATTACACTTAAGTAAGAGATGGGTGGAGATTCCCCACAACTCACGCTTGCATAAAAGATGATGTTTTCACTTATCCCTTTAGTCTGTCCAGACAGGCTCTGGTTTATTTTGTTAGCTGTCTGTCTGTATTTCTTTACTGAAGAGACACACAGACTCTATGGTACTCTGTGCTGTAGGCTGTGCACCTACAGTTATGTTTTAAATATATATTTTATTGAAAATGAAAATATAAATGAGGAGCTGCAATGTTAATAATATAATGACATGAGGAATATTCCTGGAGAAAACCTTTTATAATTGGACAGGATTTTGTTTGGAATGCATTCTGCAATTGGTAATCAAAACAACTTTTATATTTGTAATTTGTTGTGATTATGGTATTTATGTGTGCATTTAGTTTTGATTATGTTATTGTGAATTGTATGTTTAACATGTTTGTTGTTCAGACTCCTTGACAGAAGAAATCAGGGGCTCAGACACTCATCGGAGGATTTACCTTAAGTCTGCATTTTGACACGTGAATAAAACAGCTGTTGTTTTTTTATATTTACGTGGGTCTCCAGGTGCTACTTAAAAGATTGCATTGACAGACATGGCTGGATAAACAGCTGCAGGAGGAAACCTGAGGTGGTAAAACCTGCACGTGTCATCACCTACCGCATTCCACACCTGGACAACCCCCAATTAGAAACAAACACACTCACCTGCCTGAGAGACACACAACACACACACACACACACACACACACACACACACACACACACACACACACACACACACACACACAACACACAGACATGCAGGCTAGCATGTATATACACACTGTGTCCATATCAATAGCAGTGCTATCACAAAGTTAGGAGCAACACCAAACAGCATTCCGCAGCCATTCGCCTGCAGGGATTGACTTTTTCAATGTCAGACAATGAAACCTTGTTCCTCTCCCTCGCTCTGTTCCCTGCTTCTTCTCTTCTTCTCTCACCCACACAGACACAAACACACACAACAGCAGGGGCAAAAGTGAAGAGCAAGTAGTATAAGTATAATTTTAGTTCAACTGTTAAGGTAATCTTAAGGTAAGAACCTCCTGCTTTAACAAAAGTCACAGATCATCCTTTGCAGTCTGCTTGACTGAGTATGCTGCTTTTTCACACCCTCTAACTGCGGCTGTCAACTCAAAGAGGCTCTCCAGGCTAAAGCTTCTAATGCTTGCTAAAAATAGACCTCTGTTTTTGCTTTTTTAATTCACTTCATTCATCAAGAGGAAGCTTAAAAGGATTGGGATTAGTACAGCCTTCTTGTGCAGTCATATTTTCAGGCTGCCTAAGGAGTCATAACAACTGCCTAGGCAGCTGCCAACAAATCAACAAACTGAATGTGTTGTGTCACTCAACAAGGGGTAGGTGATGTAAAGGCACCAATGTCATTTATCTATTATCTATAAGTCCCATAGGCACTCTTACCTTTCAGTGAATCTCCATCAGACACATCACACTGAATAAAGGTGCAGTTGCCCTCTCCAAACTCTGCATCCAGATGTGTCTTGCACTCTTCACCACAGGTCTTGTTCAGATCGACCATAGTCACCTGGACGATAAAGTTGCCACAATTAGCCTGCTTTCACAGAGTGTGAATGAAGCTCTAAGAAGCTAAGTTGTCTCCCTTAAAAACCTGTTTGGTTTGATATATATTGTTTTTCTTATAAAATAGTTTGTATAATTTCAAAATAACTCCTTGGTCTCATTTTAAAACATTAGTTAAACTCAATGGAATCAGCTCTTGAAAGCAGCATATGTGCGGGCCTTAAAAAACAACCGAGCTGACATTGCTGGATTACTATTAGAACAAATGTGGTGATTCAGTAAAAATAAAACACAGGAAATATGATTAAATGTAATAAAGACAATCACATAAAAATAGCCGCAGACAGCTCCAGGACACTGGAAATATTTTTAGTAAAGTTTAAACAGGCAACAGTAATGTTGTTCAAGAGCTGAGCAGAGCTCTTAATGTGGAACATGGTTTAAACAAACAGGCAGTAAAGTGAAAGCACCATTCGTTAAACTTAGCATTTTAATGAAGAAGTTAATAAAGTCAGAGGATTAAAATGGAGAGTTGTAAGGGAATTTAGACGCTGTGGTACTGACCTTGGCTAAGCTGTGTAGCAGTGACTGGACCACGGCTCTGCCAATGCCCTGAGCCCCCCCTGTCACTAGAGCCACCTTGCCTTGAAGAGACATGATCCCAGCACAGCAGCAGCAAACCCCCTAACAGTATCTTCTTCTCCGTCAGACTTCACCTCTCCTGCTGCTTTCTCTCTCTCAGCTTCCCTCTCTCTGTCTTCTTGCTCAGTCCTCCTGTGTGTGTTTATGTACCTATCTGCTCTATGTAACACAATCAGACTTCTCACCCCTCACTGTTTTCATTCTCTTAACTGGGCTGATTTCCCTCCCTCTCTCTCTCTCTCTCTCTCTCTCTCTCTCTCTCTCTCTCTCTCTCTCTCTCTCTCTCTCTCTAGAGAGAGAGAGAGAGAGAGAGAGAGAGAGAGAGAGAGAGAGAGAGAGAATCAAAGGTTAAGTAAACAGTGGGATAATAATTACAGATTGTTGTACCTGCCCTCCTGCCTTCACCTCATCTCTGAAATCTATCTGTGTGTTGACCTGAGAGGAAAGGAACTTGGATGCTAGCTTCATAAGAAGTTGTTTATCTCTCATTCTCCTCTTCAACACATCAATGTAAGCTTTTAATTTGTTTTCTGTGTGACTGCTGTTACACAACATGTTCGGTGATGCATTTGACTAGGCGTCAGGTCTCTGCATGTTTATTTTCACACTATGCTGAAATAAATGGAAACAATTGCAGCTAACTGGTGACTTGGTCATATCTTTCCTCCTTGAGATTCCTAAAAAAGAATACAGAATAAACATGGGAAAAGATAACACAAAAAGAAAAAACTACTTTTTGTACCCTTCACTTCCCTCCTCCCTTCCTTCCCCCCTCCTCCTTATCTTACTTCCTTCCTTCAAGGATGACCTGGCTATGCTCAGCACTATCACCCATCATTACTTGAAGTGGAGTGGGGGCCTCTTCATCGCAGAAGACGGACGTCCTGTTCCAGGTAAGCCTGAGCTTTTGAACAAAACCAAAGTTCAGGAGGCGAATGCAACAACAAGAACTGTAGAGGAGATATTCAGATCTCACTCCCCTTTGCTTGTACATGCTGTAACTCAGGGAAGAGACAGGTAAAATTATTCTAGACTCCTCACATCGTGGATGTAAATGGTTTTAGCCTCTCCCCTTCAAAATATACTACAGAATAGATACCAGAATAGCCAGACACAAGATTATCTTTCCACATGGCATTACACTCAGTGACATTCCATGTCTGTGCCTCTGTACAGTCTCTCTCAAATTGACATGCATCATGTATGTATACAAGAGATTTTACTGTATATATTCAAGTACATTGTGTAGCAGCTTGTCCAGCAGTAAGTGAAATTCGAATCAAACTCACCTATCGTTGAAAAGATTAGCTTGTATCAAACGTTGGTTAGATATTGTCTATTTGCTGTCTTTATGACTTTCCTATCTCTCTCTAATGCTCTGTTTATGTTGGAAATGTTCGAAGCGTTATCAAGATGACAGTTTCAGAGTGACGTCATCCATGAGATCAGACATGGGGCAGAGAATGACCCAAACTAACAGAGAGCGTGTGAGGAGATCAACATGAAAAGGGTTTTTTTTGTGCCTAAAAAAATGCAAAAGTAATGACTGGAAAAATAATCATTATCTCCTTGATAAGCCTGCTTGTTAGCTCAGAGTGCTGTGAGCTACAGTGATCTGTAGAGAGATCAAGATTATATAAAGGCTGTGGCTGGGTTTATAATGAAATTGCAATTTATAACATAAGGCAGGCCGCTCTGTTACTCTGTTTGATTTTTCATGAATATAGTCTGATATGCATGGGAATGGATGTCAGCTTACAGAGGAGCAGAATGATGGTTTTAGATGGAAAATGTGTCACATGGTGTTGTGTCTTCTTTCTGCTCTCTCTCTGCTCTCTCCTAAGTGTCCATTCAGGTGTCACCCTTTTCCCTGCCTAGCAGCTGCAGTGTGTGACTGCTGGGCTCAATCACCAGTTGAGGCCATGGTGGTTAAGAGGATGGGAGTAGCAGACAGACACCCCAGTTGGCCAGGTTGCAGTGTACAAGCGGTGTGTGTTGTGGATGTTGTGATCTCCTCTGCTCGAGTCGTGTGTGCTGTAGTTGGGGGCATAAGCAGTTAGTTTGTTTTATATTGTGGTATTTTTAGTACATTTTTTACTGCTGTTTGTCAGTGTCACTTTCCTTATTAGAAAGTAGTTTTCAGTCAATTGTTAATAAATTACTATTTTTGATTATTCATCCATTGCCAATTACTCTTCTCCTTGGGTTATATATATTGTTACTCCCTGCATCCCCTGAACGTAACAAATTGGGGCTCTTCCGGGATAGAAAGAGCTGATTGGGTAAGTGGAGGTGGCTGGGAGGGTACCTTCACCTGTACCAGAGGATCAATCAGCGCAGGGGGGACACGGACATGGGAGAGACTCATGACAGATTGAGCTGAAAACCTGGACACCAGCAGAAAGTCGGTGGCCCTTCGTTGGTGGTGAGGCCGACGCCACCGTCCCTAGGTGTTTCCCACTTAGTGTCTAGCGCTTACAATCCAGAGTCACAAGATGCACTCAAACTATGGCATCAGACTCTGAAGTGTGCTACCAAAGCAGTGTGGCTGAGGGGTAGAGCGGTCATCCTCCAACCTGAAGGTCGGCAGTTCGATCCCCAGTCTTCCCCATCTGCATGCTGAGGTGTCCTTGGGCAAGATGCTGTACCCCTAATTGCCCCTCATAGAACAAACAAAAAAAAGTGCTGCTAACATATGCACTGCATGAATGTGTGTATGAATGGGTGAAAGTAGAACAGTAAAACTGTACTGTAAAGAGCTTTGAGTGGTCATCAAGACTAGAAAAGCTCTATATAAATACAATACCATTTACCGTTTTACCATTTACGACACCGGGAAAGACTGGGATGAGGGTTTGCCTTTTGATTTTCTTGCCACTCTTGATGCAAAGCAATAATCCCTTGGGTTAAGTCCTTCTACACGTTTGGTGACAAAGTGCATGGCCCGTTAAAGTGTTAAAGGAGAAGTTGCTCTCTGGGTTTTCGCCCAAGACTGACGTGGTGAAGTTTGTTTCACTGTGTCTGGAGCGCTAACAGCGTGTGTCCATGTGGACAGGGGAATTCTTTCCTCCTCCCAGAACAGCAAGAACAGAAGGTTTGATAAGACAGCTGTTGAGCGACAATTCAAGCTTTGTGATAAAGTGCTAGTTGTGTTGCCCATGTCTGTCATGGTTTTGTCTTTGAGTGTTTAGTTTCTTTTTGGAGAGTGTTTTCAGTTTATTAGTACCTCCTTGTGTTTCATGTATATCCTTGTGTTTACGTCTGTATATGTTGTTGTTTCTGTGTCTTTGGTTTTCCCACTCCCTGTGTTCTGTTTCCTGTTTTATTTTGTAGCCCCGGCTCCTAGTGTATTTTCTTTCTTCACTTCCTGTTCAATTACCCCTGACTTCCCTGTGTGTGTATATAAGCCTCTGTGCTTCCCTTTGTCCTTGTCGGTTCGTTGTCTTAATGTCGTAATCTCCTGTCCTGTCGTTATGCTTCATCTTATGTGCTCACGTCCCCTGCTTCTTCTGGTCTCTTGTAAGCTTCTGGTGTTTGCCCCCATGTGCTCTGTGTTCTTTCAGTTTTGACTTTTTGAGATTCCTGCATTTGTTCTTATTTCTGTTGGACATTGTCCATTAAAATACTATTTTTGTTTAAAACTCTGCATCCTGGGTCCACTTGCCTAACCAAACCTGACAGTACGAACCGACCACAAACATGGACCCAGCAAAGATTTTTCCATCAAGTTTTTCAGTTGTAATCCTTGGTGGACAGGCTGTGCTACGCAGGCACCCAGCACCAAGCAGTGCTGCTCTGAGAAATCTCTGTTCTTCAGGCTTGGCTGAAGAACAGAGATTCGACCCAAGAATAACACGAGGGTTAAGTCAGTATATTGACATATTAGGTGAGTTCAAAGAAATTGTGTGTCGATACACTACATTGTCAGTGTCGGTGAGTATGGTGCATTGAAAGAGAGAGTTGTTTACTCGTTGCTGGTCAAAGCAGTACTGAGGCAAAAAAGAAGGTCAAGGGTTCTGGCTTATTCCCCAGTGTGAGTGTGGAGCTGCAGTTGTAATAAAATGTGATGCAATCATATTATACACATTATAAACCCAGAATATAGTGCTGAAAGGGTTTTTATATCAATGATCTAGGAAAATAAGACATAGAATTGTTCTTCCTTTGTATCAAAAAGAACATGCAAGGTGTAGAAGAAAATCAGGTTGCACAACATCATCATAATCACACAAGTCTGTGGAGAAGACAACAATGCAAAGAGAATCTCATAAGGTGAAATATTAGACCTGGTTCCTTTTCTCATCCTCATTTACATCAGCACCAGAGGAAGGACCATTGTCCATGTGAGACCTGTGCCTTCTCGGCACTTTGCAAGCTTAGTTTTGAGTGTGCTGTGTTATCGTTCCACAGCTCCACCAGTGGCCTGGTGACCACACTTGCAGTTTGTTTTGAGGCAGGAAAGGCTTCAAACCATTTTGACCACATGTCGACTATCACTAAGCAGTGAGATTTACGTCCTGATGGTGATAGCTCTATGAAGTACATCATCAGATGTCCAAAAGGTTGTACAAGCGGTTGGTGTGCTGCCTGGCTGGTTACAGCCACTGGCCTGCCAACATTCTGTGTGCCGCAGATAACACATGCCTGACAGTATTTCTGAGCATAGGTGAAGAAACCTTTCGTAAACCAATGTTCTTTGATCATAGATAGCAAATCCCCATTTTAGATGTGTGATCTTTACCGTGAGCCAACTTAGAATAATGAGGGAGGAAATATTTTGGCAAACAGGGTTTGTTGTCAGGACCATACCACACACCAGTTCGGAACATAGCACCAGAGGTCTTGAATAGGAAGATCAGGAGGACATATGAGAAGTGTTAAATACTGTCTGTGTATCAAAAAGACGGAAGTGACATGTCAGATGTTAGTGTGACAGCCTGTTGTTTGAAAGAGGAAGTGGTAGGCGAGCCGCAGCTTTAGCAGCAGCATTCTCCTGAAACACCTCATCCGTATTACGTGTATGTGCCATACATTTGCATACAGCAACAGTCAGTAGCCAATTTGCATACTTCTCTGCTGTTTGGGCTGTGAGGTGATGAGGAAGAGAACTCGAGATGAGAATGTCGTTATCTGAACAAACAGAAAAACCAACACAGTTAGTACCAGAGACAGGGTCACGTGAGGAAGACCCATCTACATACAGAGTCAAGTCAGAGTTAGAAGGAGGTTCGTCAGAAAGGTCAGTTCATGGTGAACACTGGACTTAAACTTAAGCAATACAGTTGTGTTCTTCCCTTTCGTCCCCCCAAAAAACATTGGATAAGTCTACAACCAAAGGCATGCTACATCAGGCGGAATTTGTGAAAGCAGCGTGTATGGGCTGGGAACAATAGGCGATCGAACAATTACAGCTTCATTCACAGCCTTCAAATCCGGCACACAGTAGGCTGACTTTTGTCTCAGATTTTCTTGACTGGAATCAGTGGAGTCAGGGCAGGGGACAATTACATCAGCCTGCAAAAAGTATTCAAAAACAGGTTGTATCCCCTCCACAGCTACTTGTCTGAGTAGATATTGTTGTTTACATGGTAGATAACCAAATTTTTGAGTGATTTTGACTGGGTCACAGTTTCTGATGAAGCCCACATCGTATTTGTCTTTTACCCACAGTGCTTCAGTTTGATCTGAAAGTAAAGGAGGAACATCAGAGGGGCTGGACCACATGGCATAAGAATGAAGGTGATTTTCAACCACAATCAGGGCATTTGGCTGGAGGACAGAAGGTTGGAAAACTCTTCGATCAAATGCACTCAGACTGGGTGAATAAATTACGTCAGGTGTAGTTGTGGGTAGCCAATCAAATGCAGACTAGCATGATCTGACCAATGGGCATAAATCGTGCGACTGGTCATCATGGGACTTGGAAAGCAAGATGTTAGGGCTGGAGTTCGAGAAGCTAGGCAGTGCCATCTGCTGGAAGGTGAGTGAGACGGCAGCTGCACTAGTTCTGGAACCAGACCCCAAAAAATTGCACACATTCAGAGAATCTTCAGGAAAAGGCAAAAACAGAGATTCATAAACGTGATCTGGTGTGTCTGTCACATGTGAGGTGCAGTGCAATGAATCAGTGTGCATAAAATCTGAAAAAGGTGTGACAAGAGAGTGGCCATGGAGTTTTAGATCAGCTGAGGTATTTATAGGAAGATGCCACTGGTATAAAAGCAGCTGCTTATGTGTGATTTGTGACATAAGGAAAGGAGTTGAGGAATTGTGCGTAACCGTCACTCGATCAGGGGAGGATACCAAATACTCCGAGACAACAGAAAATCACGTTCAAACCTTATGCGATGTTTGTCAAATTTAACCGTGCATGGGAGAGGTTTTGTGAAATTTTCCTTTACTGTTGCTGATGAGCCTTGAGAGAAAATAAAGCGACCACTCTTTTGATTTTCTGTTCTCCTGATGTGATCATGATTAAATTCGTGTTTAGTATGCCTATCCTTGCAAAACCTCTGGAAGGGAAAACTGTTTTTCATTATACGTCACTACTGACACACGTTAAGGAAGGAGAAAACCCATTCAAGCGAGATATGCTTAAACATGTCCCAGATTGTTTGTGAGCACAACATGAGCCAGATGTGGATTTAGTGAAAAACACACACACCTAAAAAAAGTAGTGCAAATATAGTAAGTTGCAGATTTTAGAGGAATTATGGGAGATTGGAGGAGTTTAAAAGTCTTAACGCCTCTGGGATGATAACTGTCTCGTGCACCTGTAGAAATCTATTACAGCCTCCGAAGCCTGCAGAGGAAGAAGAGCCGCTGTCTTCGTGATGGAGTCTGTGTGGTGAGTCCAGGTCAGGTCAGGTCCAGGTCAGAACCTGAAGCGGCTGACTCTCTCCACCGTAGTCCCGTTGATACAGAGGGGGGCGTGTTCTACTCCTTGTCTCTTCCTGTAGTCCTTGATCAGCTCATTTGTTTGGCCGATGTTGATATGGAGGTTGTTGTCCTGGCACCAAGATGTCAGGCCTCTGACCTCTCTGTAGGCCTTCTCACCGTCGCCAGCGATCAGGCCTATGACGGTCGTGTCATCAGCGAAATTGATGATGGTGTTGGAGCTGTGGGTGGCCATGCAGTCATGAACAGGAGAGGACTGAGCACGCAGCCCTGGGGGTACCAGTATTTAGAGTCAGGGTGGAGCCCAAGGTGACGAGCTACAGGGGCACGATGGTATTGAACGCTGAACTGTAGTCTATGAACAGAATTCTCACATGTGTCCCTCTGGTCCAGGTGTGAGAGGGCAGTGTGCACTGTGATGGAGATGGTATGTGGATGACCTATTTGGCCTGTAGGCAAACTAAAGTGGGTCCAGTGAGTCAGGGAGGGAGGCGGTGATGAAGGATTTGACTAACCACTCAAAACACTTCATGATGGTGGAGGTGAGTAATACTGGGTGGTAGTCGTTCAGGCAGAGGGTTTTCGTTTTCTTAGGAACAGGGACAATGGAGCAGTGACAGGTTGAAAATGTCTGTGAACATCTGCCAGTCTATCTGAACACACCTTGAGCTCAGCCAGGGATGCCATCAGGAATCAGGTGCACGTCCTTCAATGACGGGTTATACAAGAGATACTTTCGGATCTCTTCTGCCAAACGCTCTTCTATTTGGTCCATATTCGTTCTTCTAAATTTTCCTTGGTTTCTGCCGGTATTATGGGGCATGAAACCAGAAAATGTGACTCCGGAAAGGATGTAGTTAGTAGGGATGAGCGAGTACAGCATTTTCTGTATCTGTTAACCACATGAATTATCTGTATCCGTACTCGGAGTGGGCGGAGCCTAACCAGGAAGTGGGTGTGATTTAACCCGGAAGTGGGCTGGATTTAACCCGGAAGTAGGCCGGGTTGTCTTGAAACGGGCGGGGCTTTAACCAGTATGTTATTTTAAGCATGCAATTGATATGGGTTGATCAGAAATTGTTATATTTATTGCTGATTAGAAAACTATTACAGGACAGCATCAGCATTGAGCTTCAGATCAATGATTTTGATCACAATAGCAAACGAACTATTTACAGAACAAGTTTTGCAACAATGAATACAACACATGCTGTTGCAATATGAAGTGAAATGTAATAACAAGTGTTTTCATACTCAACATAACTTTCTTTTTTAACTTTGAAATTTTTTTATGATTTTTTTATTTTTATTTTTTTTAAATTTATTTCCACACCAGGTGTGTGTGTGTGTGTGTGTATGAGTGAGTAAGAGAGAGAGAGAGAGAGAGAGAGAGAGAGAGAGAGAGAGAGAGAGAGAGAGAGAGAGAGAGAGAGAGAGAGAGAGAGAGAGAGAGAGAGAGAGAGAGAGAGAGAGAGAGAGAGAGAGAGAGAGAGAGAGAGAGAGTAGTCAGCCGCTAGAGCAGTGGTTCTCAAACTTTTTCTGTCATGCCCCACTTTGGGTCTAAAATATTTTTCATGCCCCACCCGCTCCCCCGCCCCAACAAAATGGGCCAAGTTTAACATGTGTATTTACATAACATACACATGAACATTAAATCCACATTACTTTCAGGAATTTCTGACAAAAAGTTGTTTGAAAAATCATTTTTCAAACAACTTTTTGTGACATTTGTCACTTATTTTAAAAAATTGTGCGATAACTTTGCTTAAATTCAACATAATTGAAGTACTTTTGGTGACATTTATCACTACATTCCTCCATCAGTCTGTACTTTTTCAATAATAGAGAAAAAATTAATTCAATTAAAATCACTTTGTTACAAAGATGATAAAGCTCAACCAAAAAGAACACATGCATGTGACAGGGGTGTAATGTTTCTCAGTGTCTTCCTAATTTGTTTGGTCTCATAGAGTTTTCAGACATAAAATACACACTTGTCTCTCCTCATGTCCTACCACATTGACTGTGAACCCAAGAACAAGACAGGTTTCATCGTACTGTCTTTTCAACCTGGTTTTTGAACACTGTCTCTTGTTTGTCCCTGACCGGCTGCCTCACGTGAACGAGCTCTGATCTCCTGTGTGTCTCTGAGCAAGTGGGTGGGGGCGGAGCCCCGGGGCCCGAGTGTCTGCACTGCCAGGGAGCCGCTGCAGAGGAGCTGAAGCCGAGGGCTGCCGACAACTGGCTGCGGCGAAAGAGCGATTTGTTTACTGCTCCGCCGTTAAAGAGATGCAGACGTCAAAACATTAGTTGGGCTATAATATTATTTCCGCCTCACATTTCCTCCTACCGGTCACGTGCCCCACCTGTTATGCCTCCACAGACCTCTACTGGAAATAAAAACAAACTTCAAGCTGAAGAAACCCTAAACGTTAACGGAAAAGACCCGCGAACCTGAGTGACTGAGAGACAGAGAGCTGTTCTGTGAGTGAGTGAGCAGAGCGGTGTGTGAAGGGGAGGAGCGCTGTGACGCTGTGTGAGGATTTTCATTCAGTCCGAGCACAGATATTGACTCGTATTACTCGTATAATACTCGTGCTTGGCAAAAGTGCTTTATCCGTACCGGATACTCGTTTTAGCCGAGTATCCGGCTCATCTCTAGTTAGAACCATAAACAGGTGTGCAGTCTTGGGTGAAGAGGGAGTAGAGGAGAGGACTCAGCACACAGCCCAGTGGCACGCCGGTGTTCAGGATGAGGGTTGAGGAGGTGTGGTTCTCTAACAGACTCGGGTCTGTTGGATAGGAAGTCCAGTATCCAGTTGCAGAGGGAAGTGTTGATGCCTAGGTCACCGAGTTTCTTGATCAGTTTGGAGGGGATGATGGTGTTGAAAGCTGAACTGAAGTCTATGAACAGCATTCTAACATAGGAGTTGTTATTGTCCAGGTGAGAAAGTGCGGAGTGAAGTGCCGTGGAGATGGCGTCCTCCGTACTCCTGTTCTGTCGGTAGGCGAATTGGAAGGGGTCCAGTGTGTGTGGTAAACAGGTTTTGAGGTGAGCCAGGACCATCCTCTCGAAGCACTTCATAATGGTGGGGGTGAGTGCAACAGGGCGGAAGTCGTTGAGGCTCGCTGCAGAGGAGTGTTTGGGCACCGGCACGATGGAGGTGGTTTTAAAGCACGTGGAGACAGCTGATTGGACCATTGACAGGTTGAATATGTCAGTCAAGACCTCAGCTAGCTGCCCAGCACAGGCCCTGAGCACGCGTCCGGGGATGCCATCAGGGCCAGCAGCCTTACGTGCATTGATCTTGCTCAGTGCAGCACACACGTCGATGGAGGAGAGTGTGAGGGGCTGGTGGTCTGTAGTGAGCACAGCCTTGATGGCTGCCTCCTGGTTGTCCCTGTCAAAGCAACATAAAGGCTGTTAAGCTCTTCAGGGAAGGAGGCATCACTGTTTTGGGGGGTGGTGTTGGTGGGTTTGTAGTCTGTGTAAGCCTGGATGCCTTGCCACATACGTGTGGGGTTAGGGTCAGCAGTAGGCAAACCTCTTTGTTCATTCATGGCTTCTGGTTAGGGAATGTGGTGATTCGTTTGAGGGTGGTGACACTGTTGATGTTGGTGTTGATGAAGTCCAGAACGGAAGAGGCATAGGAGTCGATGTCCGTGTGGGAGTCCAGTGTGGCTTGAATGGCAAACGCCCTCCAGTCTGTGTGTTCAAACCGGAGCTGTAGTGCAGTGTCTGCTCCCTCTGGCCACACTTTAACTGTCCTCACTGTGGGTTTCACACGTTTGATGAATGGTGTGTATTTGGGGAGTAGGAACAAAGAGAGGTGGTCAGACTGTCCTAGGTGGGGGAGGGGGACGGCTTTGTATGCACCAGCCATGCTGGTGTAAACATGGTCCAAAGTCTTGACTCCTCTTGTGGCGCATGAGACATGTTGGTGGAATTTGGTGAAAGCTTTGTTCACATAGATGCAAAGACCCCCACCTCTGGTCTTACCGGAGTCATCAGCTGTTCTATCCGCCCGGAGGAGGTAGCGCCCCGTTAGCTCGACGGCGCTATTGGGAACGCTGTTGTTGAGCCATGTTTCTGTGAAGATCATGATGTTGTAGTCCATAATCCATTTGTGAGTGGTGATCCGCAGCCGCAGCTCATCCATTTTGTTCGCCAAAGACCGACCATTGGCGAGGAAAAGGCTCGGTAGAGATAGCCGGTGAGGAGTTAGCTTAAGCTTAGCCCTTAGCCCACCTCTCTTCCCCAGTCTTTGTTTACGATCTCGATCGGAAGCCTCGGTAGTCCTGACGATCTCAGGAATGAGCCTTGGACCATCGAAAAAGTGAGTAGTAGTGCAAGATCCGATGTCCAAAAGATCCTGTCGGCTGTAAACAGTTTTCGCAAGACTGTTCTGAGGGAACAGACTTGAAACGAGTAAGCAGATAATTACTATTTTGCTAAATCTGGGGAGACGCTGAGCCTCGCGTTGTGCACACGCCGCCATCTTCGTGAGTTAGATATCTCTACTTTTACTCAAGTATGGCTTTCAAGTACTTTATACACCACTGCTGATCCCTGCAGGGACTTTGCACTTTGCAATTGCTCAATGCATAGTTAGAAAAGTATACGTGAAATGGTGTCCGAGGAAGGAGGAGAGTCTTTGTACCCTTTGGTGACACAATATTTAGGTTGTAGTGAGTAAAAGCAGTAAGCAAATGTTTTGGCCCACAATAATGTTTACATCATCATTGTAAGTGCACAATGGCTGTATTTGATCTGAGGCAATACTATCATTATAATTAACAATGTAGTTTTCTGTAGTTTAATAACATGTATATGTTGGTGTACTAACGGAAGGATCCAACATTAAGAGACCATGCAGTCTCTCAGGAACAGTGGACAAACTCTTTATGTCACAGTAATTA
The DNA here is from genome assembly GCF_963576545.1 of Limanda limanda. Lineage (NCBI taxonomy): Eukaryota > Metazoa > Chordata > Actinopteri > Pleuronectiformes > Pleuronectidae > Limanda > Limanda limanda. The sequence goes on along the minus strand of NC_083637.1, from coordinate 30,879,847 downwards.
AAATATTTAACTCCATTTCCATCAGTGGTTTTGTGACAAGGACCTGTGACACTTTGTGAGGCAAGAATGGCAATTGTTACATTACTTTTCTATTGCAAAAAGGGAAAAAAGGAACATTTTTCACGGCTACTTTAAAACATTGCAGTAGCAGTGAATAATGGTTCAAGTGTCCAAGCTGGACAGGTCACAATATCTACTTGACCTGTCTTGAATTTAAGAGAAGTGAGTTGCTTTTGTCACCTTTGGGATTTGTAAAACTGTATAAAAGAAAGCTACTGTCATATCTGTCAGGACACGTGTCCTTGTGGAGACGGATACAAATTGATTGCCTCAATGTTATTCAGTCAATTATTTCCAGAGATCGTTGATGGTCAGTCAGTCAGTGGTACAGGTCACAGTGTGTATCCCCTGAGAAACAGTTTGGCAGTACATTCTATCACGGGCTACAAATTCTATATCCTCCTGTTACTTCCCCAACTTGGTCTAGGGCAAATATGCGTCACATCCTATTACATCTACGGCCCAGCGCTCTTCCCTGCAGGTTGCTAATCTATAGTTTCCAACCCAGCCTAGGTAAACTAACCATGGATAAATCCCCAAAAAGAAAAGTCTGGGAGGGAAATAGAGAGTTTAATTCTGAATGGACAGATTCATTGGTATTCACTGCCAACGATGCAGCTTTACCTGTATGCTTGATACGTGGCGAAGAATTAGCAAACAACAAAAGATGTTATGTTGAAAGACAATTCCAGAGCAAGCACACAGCCTTTGCTGAAAAGTAACAAGCTGGAGAAGGGCAAAGAAGCATAGTTCTGTATTGAATTTATCTCAAAGTAGGCCTACATATGTATTTTGTTCTCCTCTTCATAAGAGTATGGTTTTTTCCTTTGTTGTAACAGGTAAAATTAGCAATAAAATGTCAACAGTTTTCTTTATTGTTTATATATATATATGTACGTATAGTAAAACTATATATACAACTTTATCATCCGTGTTATCAAGTATGTTGTGCGGCTCCAGACAAATTTTATCTGGGGGAAGAGGGGCCAAAAGGGCTCTCTTGTTAGTAAAGGTTGCCTACCCTTGGTCTAGGGGTAGGGAGAGTAACATATGACCAGATTTAAAGATGCCAAGCAGGTCAGTTAATGTTATTTATTGCCCACAATAGAAGAAAAATGACCTCAGGGAGAGCCTAACCAAAATAACTAAAAAAACTCATCCCTTACTAAAAACAAACATACTTCTGCCTACCAAGAAGATTAGTACAAAATATGAACCTCCCTAGCAGTACATAAGAAGGAGAAACAAAATGGCTACTCACTTCTACAGTTTCATGGCCAAAAGTCAAATAAAGAATCCCACAGCTAACAAAAGGCAGTTGAGGAACAACAAACAGTTCACTAGAACGAGTGGACACACAGCTCAACAAGTACATACACAGGCAGTGGATAGAGCAAGCAGTCGATGACAGCAGAGTGAGCAGAGCAGGAGGCAGAGAATGACTGAAGAGAAGTTCCTCAGCTTTATACTTTCCAGCTTGATTAGGGCTCCAGGTTTACAGAGGCACCACCCACGGCAGATGCAGAGCTGAGGATCTGGAACTGACTGAGGCCCAGGAGTAGCACACATACAAACACACACACACAACCGCATCAGAAAAACATTTAGTCCTCAGGGGAAGTTAACACCTCCACACCCAAAAAACACCCCGACCTGTTATCTAGCTGTAGCTGCTATACCTACAAAAACAATACACTATACGAACAATATCACAACCTCGAAAGAGCATCTGCTACTACATTATCACAGCCTCTCTAATGCTTTATGATTATGTTGTAACTGTGATTTCATTGTGTGATGAAATTTGCAGCGACACTTACTGACACAAACTCTTCTTTTCCTGCAGTGCAAGGTTATATTTATTATGGGTCTGTTGTGCTTAATCTAAATGCTGTACAATATATTTCTTCCTGTCTCTGGTTCCTCAGCCGCTGTTGAGTCAGAAAAGCCTCCTTGTTGTAGGTTGAATGTGGCAGCAGATTTAGTCTTTTTGCTAGAAAATTGGGAACTCATGATATTAAAGGGGACATAATATGCAAATTCCACTTTTGTAGTGCTTCTACACGTTAATTTGGGTATCTGGCATGTCTACCGTCCCAAAAACTCTGGAAAAAAACATTTCCCGCGATTTGTTGTAGTTCCTCTTGTTGCGGGTATTGGAAATCAAAGGCAGGAGGCATCGTTCTCAAGTTAAAATTAAGCAGGTTTATTCAGAGGTCACAGGTCAGGAAACTGCGGTGTCTAGCAAATGGACATGCATGGTCCACTGATCCTGTACAGGAAAAATGGCGCTTAGTCAGAGTGCGCACAAAGCTTATATATTGATACTGGGCATGACAGAGGTTCTTCTTGGATTGGGATTGGTCGAGACTAGACGGTCCTGCCTTCCTGGCGTTGGGTCCTCCTCCTGGCGTTGCGTGATGACGACGTTGTACGTGCACGCCATTGCTATGGTTACCAGAGGTCATAAGCATGTTGCCTGAGTTTGTGTGCTCAGTATATGTGTGAAGTGAAGTGAAGTGAGGTCGTAGTGTCCCGGCCTCAAAGCATTCTAAGACTGATAATTTCACAGGAGAGAAGACATCTCAGTATTTAATATAATTAAGTTATTCATGAAAGCACTGTGAGAGAAAGCCTCCCCTACCTCTAATCTGCTGTGTATTAGACTCCCTGTTTGATACGGAGTATGAGAATGTTCAATCAACTAGCTGGAGATGTGTGTGTGTATCTGAAGTTGAGGAGCAGTATGACGTACTGTTATGTGTGAATGTGTGTGCGTTTACGCTCAAAGGACATTATGTGTATCTGACTACACGTTAAAGTGTGTGTATGTGTGTGAACAGTGGTGTATTATCAATACTCTATGTCAGAAACTATACTCTAGATGGCGTCGAATGGGAATACACCAAACTAATACGTAACAGATAAAAATGCCCATGTAGTACGCCCCCCACCACCACTCAAACCACCACTCGACCCACCCACTTTTTCAGTCCATCGGAGTCCGGCCGGCCGCCATTAAATTCTTGCAAGCCTTGGAAACACTTGGATAAGCTAACTAGAGCATGAGTCGAATTCCACACCCAAGATGCTCAGTGCTCGGCTGCACAAATCAGCACAAAGCTCTTCATGTGACTCCAGCTTCAGAAGACACAAGCTTGAGATGGATTGAGTTCATATATAATGGCAACGTTCCTGCAAGAGTTGGCAAACATCTGTTAGTGTGCTCTAACCACTTTGAATCGGACTGTTTTATCAACCTGGGCCAATATAACGCCGGATTCGCGAAAAGGTTGTTATTGAAAGAGGGGTCGTGCCATCTTTCCATCGCAACACTCAAGACGAGGGAAATATAAGTTTTTTTTTAAAAATAATTCTGGTATTTGCTTCTTTTAGACATTTTGTGTGGAGGCTAGTGACGTTAGCATGTTGTGGCGTGTGTGTGTGAGGGGCTGGGGGCTAGTATGTAGTGGTTGGGGATAGGGATGAGACTTTACAGGAGTTTTCATGTTGGACTATTAATAACGTTATTGAACAATCCCCGTAGCAGCAGTGTAGCTACAGCTGCTGTAGCTAACAGATCCTATGACTACTTACAGGGCTGGAGAATTAGCGCATCTAAACAATGACATAAAAGATTATCCACAGGAGTCTGTCTGTAGGGTCAGAAGTGAGTCGTTAGATGTGTAATTAATCAGCCTAAGCCTTCTCCAGACAGAGGCAGAGTCATTGACTGAGAACTGGTGTTGGAGTTTGTTCATTATCAAAGTCGTGGAGCACATCAATAATTAGCATAAACTGGTGATTTCCTTATTCTAAAACCAGAGCAGAAAGTTCAACTAATTGGCAATTTTGTAATTAATTCACTCACTCACACAATACATTGAAGGCATGCCCTGTTTGGAACATGATTTAGACCTTATATGGGGATTAATTTTGTTTTTTATATATATAATATAATATATATTTTAATACTTAATTTCTGAGTTGTATAATGTGTTCTGTTTATTTATTTCGTCTGTTTTGTTATGGTTTGTTTATTTATTGTTCATCTGTATTATGTACCCTCAATCAAGGCATTGCTGCAAAATAGTTGGTGCTCAGTCAATTCTCCCTGAATAAATAATGATGATGATGATAATGTGTCTGTGCATGACTAAAATTTTATTTTTATTTTTAGGACTGTACAAGAAACTGGTCAAGATTTCCCAGGACAAAGAATGTGTGAAACTGAAGAAGTGGCTTTGCAGCATATAAAAACACATCTACTGGACAGCCGCTATGTCAACATCAGGGCCAGAGAGAGTGGCAAAGTGGACCTCCATCCTCAACCATGTCCAAGACAGGCTGGAGATGTAGCGAGGGACGTTCACTGTCTCCCGGAGAAATGAACACTCTGTGTTTTTAGTATAGAAAGACGTGAATTATATTTGTTCACAAGTCATAATGACTGGTTTTGTTATTTTCACTTTACATTTACACTTACTTTACAGTAAAGTAAACCTCTATTAAATACAGTACAACATGACAGTTTGTATGGTTTGAAATTGTCATTTATTATCACACTGGCATTTAATTATCACGGCAAACAATTACACTGCACAAAACTTTAAGTGTTAATGTAAAGTGAAAATAACAAAACCAGTCTGTATGACTTGTGAACGAATATAATTCACGTCTTTCTATACTAAAAACACAGAGTGTTCATTTCTCCGGGAGACAGTGAACGTCCCTCGCTACATCTCACTCACACACACACTTACACACACACACACACACCTGGTGTGGAAATAAATTAAAAAAAAATAAAAATAAAAAAATCATAAAAATATTTCAAAGTTAAAAAAGAAAGTTATGTTGAACCAGCCCACTTCCGGGTTAAATCACACCCACTTCCGGGTTAGGCCCCGCCCACTCCGAGTACGGATACGGATAATTCATATGGTTAACAGATACAGATAATGCTGTACTCGCTCATCCCTAGTGTTGACTAACAAGACGGTTCTGAAAGATGTGGGGAAGCTGATCCCTCACTACCAGACCTCGTCGTTGGAGTCTTTCAATAGCGTCATTTTGCGTTTTGCACCCAAAAACGTTGTCTTTCCTTTTCTTGGAATGTTATGCAGGTAACAGTACGATTATTTTTTCAAAGAAATGTATACCTATTATTTATTATACAAACTATTATACACGCATACACACATGCTCTTATTAATATTATTTTCTCCCCAAAGTCTCTACCTGGCAGCCCTGCATTACAATGAAAATGCTGGGTGTCGCCAAGCAACATAATAATGAATAAAAGGTGACACACAAATATAAAGTGTTCCTTTGTTTACAGTATGGCTACTGATGGCACAAAGAGTATTTTTATAATCAATGTTTTTATTATACTTGGTATTTTTTGTATTTATTACCTCTGTCCCAGCCAGTACATTTAATAACTATGTTTGAAAAGCTCTGTGGCATTCTGTCTAGCAATCTTTCTGACAATAAAAGTGTATAGAAACAGTTGTGTGCTTTTAGTGTTTTATATGTTACATGTCAACAATTGACACGTGTAAGATGAGCAGTTAGCAAAGTAATACAGAGGGAAGAGTAATTTATTGTATTTTATTCCTCAGTCATATTTGTATTGCAGAAATGACTAAAAAAACAACAACTTACTGCTCTATTCCTCTTAGACGTAAATGCCCATAATCTGCCCTATAGATGTTGAATGCATTCTGTAGTGAGAACACATTCAAACACAGACTAATTAATGCAGGTAAAAAATGTTATGTCCTACACCTCCATGAGAGGAGGGAGGGGTGAGAAGGGGGAGGAGTGAAAGGGGCGGGGTACGTGGGGGCGGGACGAGAGGGGGCGGGGCCCTCAAAACAGCTCAATCTGAGGAGGGCTGTTTCAGACAGGGTAAAAAGGGTGCTGTTTTAAATTATCCTTGTGGTATTTTGACCAAAATATGTTACAGACATTTCATTAAGACCCCAAGGATATAATATGTCTCCTTTAAGCAGTGACTTTTCCTAGCTCTAATTTAATTGTCTGGTGTCATTTTGGATAAGCACAAAAGGTGAATTCAAATATCAATTATATTAGAATATATCCAGCCATCCGTATATGTGTTTGAGTATATGTGTTAATATGACAAAGATGGGCCTTAAGCTCATCTTTAATGTCAAAAGTAGGCTGCATAATTTATATTTAGTAATTTGTGTAACTGTAACTGTTCAGACATAAAATAATATATATATTTATTTGTAAGTAGATATTTACAGAAAAGTGTATTGAATCTCTTCTCTTCTGCAATCATGAAGGCTTCTACTTGTGTGTACACGCATATCAGGTAAGGATCATATTTCAAAAATGTCTCTGTGTGGGCGTGACCCAACCCAAAGGAGAAAAAAAATACAGAAAACCGTATACCTATTTCCTAATCTAAAGGGCAGTACATTTCCTTCCCAGATGGACACCTACACCAAAACAGGGAAGGTTTACCTCCAACAATACAAAACCGGCAAAGTGAGTATGGACATACATTCGGCTGTTTTGTTGTCTTGTTTTAGTGAGCACTTGAGAGTCAAATATTTGCAGTTGAGCATTCAGTTGATTTCTTGTATTGCTTCGTCATTATTCTGTGTATGGATCACAGTAAAATGAAGGCATATGTCTTTACAAGATAATGTACTATCCTTCAAGCTAATAATACACTATGGCTCTGTGCCTTCTGCACAGAACATAACAAGTGACATTCAACCACTAGTTTTATTCAACTGTTTGCTAACGGAATGAGACATGAGCCATAGCTTGGGATCAATTGTTCTTTGTTCTGCACAAATGAGAAACTGGCACAAGAATCCAAAGGAACATGTTGAAACACAACACAGTTTGTACAAAACACATTCCTGTGCAGTACTTACAGGTAGTATGCTGTGTGCTACTGTTCTGCACTGAAGTACACATTTAACTTTAACCTTTAGTTAAGTCTAAGTTATTAATATAGACAAGTTTGAAATACAAAGAGTCCATTCCTTATCATTGTTAACTGCAATGTAAAACTTACTTTTCCATTCCCTCATGCTGATGCTCCTCTGTACCTGTATATATGGACAACAGAGAAAGTATGTCTCTAATGTTTACCTCTTTTGCTCAAATTTGGAAAGTTTGAAACTGCTTTCATAAAGACAATGTTTAGCATGAGCATATTGCAAGTGTGTGGGAATGGAAGGGGTGTTATGAAGGAAAAGTGGAGAAAAGTATACAGGACTACCATATGTAATGTGTGTCCAACATTTTTGAATTTCTGCAAAGTCAGACCGCCCTGAACTGTCCTAACCATTTTCTGAATACTCTGTCATTACCAGTCATTAACCATTAATTTATTTCTTCACAGAACTGGAAGCCTGTGTTGTTGTCTCTGTTTGCCTCCAGCTGTAGAGAAGTGGGCCGACTGGAGATCCAGAATATGGGAGGTACACCAACCTTACAGTGTCTACTCCTACAACTATTTGTCCTGGTGTGATGTTTCACTTATTTGCTAGGTTGGTCTTATATTAAAGGATTTGGCCATACATGGTTATAGTGCAGTGTTGTAATAGACACACAGGTCAGGTGATGTCAGGTGACATGTTTTAACACAAAGCCTTATACATATTGGGGGATAACTGTTCTGCAATAATGAATTCAACGTCATACCATTAAAAGGTGTGCCTTTTGGCATTCAATAAATTTGGTTATCAAAATAAAATATTGAATATTTATGTAAAAAAAATTAATATTAAATAATAACTTTAATTGATTAAATTTACCTCGGGGCACAACCCTTCAAAGGAAGGGAAAAGATAGCCAATTTTTTGATTAAGTCTCATAAGTACTAACTACCAATTTGAAACTCTGATTAACAATTAAATGAATAACTATAACCAAAATTACCATATAGATAGTTAGCTAAGTTGAAGGATATAGAGTTCTTGACAGTGTAGAGGTTGCCAAAATTCCCACTTATGCAACATTAATGAAGATATGTTTTAAAGAATCTTTTTTTTTACTGAAAATGATAAAAGTATAAACACAAACTAACTAAGTGTACTTAGTATATACAAGTGTATATGAGTATACGTTTGTGTGTGTGCAGTGGCAGATATGGCAATTTTGGGGCTAAAGGCGAACACAGGCATGGGGCGCTCCGCTTCCGTTGTTCTCCACCTTTTTCAATTCGTATTTATCTAAGAAAGACCGACTTGTAACTTCTTTACCGACAAAAACATATTCATATTTTAACAAATGCACTCACAGTAAAATCTTATTATCATAAACAATGTGATGTCATAAACAATATGACATATATATACACAATAAGGTCCATTCACATGTAAGATCTTTTATCTTTCACCTTGGTTTTCAGAAGGATCTCTTATTGATGTTGATGATGGGCCTCTGTCTTATATCTTGTTTTAATGAAGTGAGACGGTAGCAAATAGGTAAATTATGGAGTTACATAAATAATAACAATATATACTTTTAAATGATTACCATTTCTTTGTCACCGTCTTTCGCTTCCTCTCCTCCTTTGTCCCTTTTTTCTCTTTCTCTGCCTTGAATGTTTTTATTTTCATGTGTTACCTAAAAACGGCCTCAAGTTTTTAAAAATCGTCATCATGTATAGGCCATGATGTGAAATACAAGGAACAAGTGAAAATGTGTTTGTGTGTGTGTGCATGCGCGTGAGTGTGCATGCTCACACACAGAGGCTCTGGGGCCCCGCCCACACTCACTTGCTCATAGAGACATGCAGTGAGCCCAGAGCTAGTTCACATGAATCGGCCGGTCAGGGACTTTGTTGAACAGTGGAAACACTGAAAACACAGAGTTTTTCTGGTCACATCTGCTCAATGATGAGACCAGAAGCTGCAGTTCGTTTGTACCGAGCTGGAGTTTCTGTTTCCTCCTCCACTCTGACTGCTCTCACTTTAACTGATAAACACTCATCACTAGTTATCAGGTACGGATCAGTACATGAAGAATTAAGTGTTTGTTTGATTCGCTCCAAAGTTTATTTGTGTAGAGTGGTAGAAACAACATGGTGGAAAACAGCAGGTTCCGGCTGGTCAACATGAGGATGACCTGCACCATCTTCATCAGCACAACACTTCATGTTTTCGAGTGCTGGCTGTCTGAGTCACCTAGAGGAAAACTCAACACAGACATATCAATACAGTATGATAAGTAATACATGTAGCAGGTTAACTCCTTCACAGACTTTTACATGCTAAAAATAAAAGTTCATTAATTCAAAGTTCAGTAGATCATAATCATTTCACTTCAGTTGAGGAAATAGGTGGTGAACAGCAGTCTCTGGTTCTCTCTGTTACTGTCTATTCTAGTAAAGTCACACTATTATTTTTAATAAGTTAAGTTAAGTTTTCCCTATAACACATTACGACACATCAAAAAGTTTTAGTAGACGTTATGTCACTTTTAACAGCTCCTCTTAAAATGCAGTGTGACGTTTCAGGCGTCATCACTGTAAATCGGTTTCTGCAGTATCTGTTTGTTTTGATAATATTATCAAACTATCTAAATTCAGAATTACCTTACCGTACAGATGCAAAAACAAAGTACAGCTCCACCGAGTTAAACTGTTACAACTGCACTTACATTATTTCTGGAACAATAATCAAATATTGTGGTGACAAAAATTAAATAAGAATTCTCAGATCGAACTGTCTTTTGTGAATTTATTGACGCAGGAATTACAACAGAGAATGTAACAAAACATAAATGGTAAATGGATTTGTATTTATATAGCGCTTTTCTAGTCTGATGATGACCACTCAAAGCGCTTTACAGTACAGTTTCACATTCACCCATTCACACACACATTCATACAGTGCATCTACTTGCAGGTCACTATTCGTCCTTGAAAAGCATGAATAGCTGGGGGTGACAAGACGGGTTCCCTGGCCTAAAGAGCCATGTTGCCAATAAATAAAATGCTAATATGCTGCAGTAACATTGTTGTCATCCCCAGGCTCCCTTGTAATATGGTCTAACACCGTAACATACTCATGGTACTCCCTGTGAATATGTAAAAAACGTCTAGGTAGTAATTGGAGAAGTACAGTGGTAGACTGACACAGTTTTCTGGAACAGTTATTAGGGGTTGTAGGCTGTAATGTTTTGTATTCCACATATGTAAAACAATAACAAAATATTCCTGTAATATACAGTATTCATATATTTATTATGCAGTGGTGTCTCTGAGGTTTTACAGACAGTAACTGACATGCACTGCACTCCTGACATGCACTGCACTCCGAATGTTACAGCAACATTACTCAGTGAGATGTAAAGTGTTGTGGTATAAAAACACAGTGTTGTATTGCGCTTGTTGTCAAGCAGACCACGTAGTAATATTATAAAAACACAAACCTGTAGCCTCAGTCTGGTCCCAGTGGTTCATTCTCTCCTCCTCCTCATTGCTGCAGCTCCAAGACCTCCCCCTCTTCTCTTGCTCAACTCGGTACAACTGTCAGCTTTTTAAGTGTGTAAACGGAGAAGGCACGCATCTCCTGCTAACGCCATATACCTATTATCTTGCTAAACGACTCTGTTTACTAACCTTAGCATTTTTAGCCCGCATTAGCATTCAGCTACCAAACGTCAGTAAAGGCTCTTATATACTACTACGTGTCCGTTTCTCGGAGAGGTCTCAGCGGGGGGCAAAGAGTCTTTTTGATTTTTACTTCTCCGACACAGTCCGTCGGAAAAAATTCATCGCCAAACCCATAGGTGGCGCAACGGAAGACGAGCTCAGAACAGCCTACCCCATTTGGGAAGAAGAAGTCCACGTGTCTCTGTTTACATGTTAGCCTGCGTCCCACACACTGAACCATGGCAACTAACAGAACTAAATAAAGTGACACCCAGCGTGTCAAGATGCTGATGTAATCGTTTCTTAGCGCAGCGGTTCCCCGGTCTTGTTTCCGAACTGTGTTGCTGATTCCACAGCTTGAATCTGCTTGAGGCTACATGTAGCTAGAAGCTACCCGGAGCTAGCTCCCCCCCAGCTTCCACACACAGTCAGCAGGGACTCCCGGCACTAACAACTACTATCCAGTGTTTGCTTCTAACCTGACGGTATTATAGAAACAGTGTCATGATAGAAGTGGAATTAAAGTCGTGACGGCGGGTTCTTGCACTGTTACCACCGCAGTTAGCATGGTGGCTAGCCTAGCCCGCTAGCCTAGCCTGCTAGCGCCGTTTTGAAAGCTCGTTATAACCGTATGTGACCGTGCACACATGCCCTCAGTGCTCTAACGAAAAGCTGTCCGAAGCATTCGGAGAGGGCGTTTCACGACGGATAGGGCGGTCTTATCTGTCCGTAATAGAAAAAACGGAGAGGCATAAATTGGCCTTAATAATGCACTACCACAGCGTGGTAACATATTCTCTACATGTAAACTATCAACTACAGTTTTTCTCGATTGCTTAAGCACGGTTTTCAGAACAGGGCCCGGTGTTTCAAAACACTACACACAATTAGCACAACCACACACCCAATCAGCAGAACACCTCAGATCCTTTGCAAAATGAAACACTATTGTAAAAACTATACACTAATTTATCAAAACCATATTTTTTTTACCATATGAAACACATGCTTCATATGACTTAATTCAGTTTGAGCCAGTTACACACTGCTGTTACTAACCTAACACACTTTTAGCAATTCCAGTTCTCAGTGATAAGAGTCCTGTAAGTGAAGTACACAGAGAAAGTGCAAATATACAATAAATTCACCACACACTACACAAGACCAATGCTGCTGTCTCATGAAAATATAATTTATTTCTCTCCATATTCCCAAATCAGTCAACATTGAGAATCAAAAGAAAACATGTCCCAGTTTTCATGCTACTATAGGAGTGTGCATAACACTGTAAGCTCAGCAAATATCAGACTAGCAGAAAATTCTGTATCCAGTACAGGTTTCAATGAGGGGTACCTGAGCCTGGGGCCAGAGATCGTAAACCCTCCACCACCATGCCGAGAAAAGCGCTTTGATTAGGTTTAGAAAGGGAGAGTATGGTAGAAGGTATAGTACTGTAAACTGTGGATGGTGTCGAAACCAGTTCTGGACCAGAACAGAGCGGTGGAATGACACATTGTCCCAGATGACAGTGTATTGCATCTGGTGCATGTGGTTTACTGCTGTGACGATGTTGTGCAATCGCTCCAAAAATGTGAGAATGTGAGGTGTGTTGTAAGGGCCCATATTGGAGGAGTACCCCATTCTGTGTAATGGCAGTGGAAAGGGTGATGTAGTCCCCACGTTGCCCTGGAACACTGATTATTGCCCCGTGGCCAATGTTATTTATGCGTCTCCTTGCTTTTGTCAGGTTGAACCCTGCCTCATCTATGGATATGAATTCATGCGGGATTTCCTCAGCATTCATCTGTAAAACTCTCCGAAATACAGTGAAAGACAAGATTGTGTAGTTCAGCATAGGTCTGATATACAGTACATTTACATTATAAAGGTTACATGTGCAGTATGCAACATCACAGTGCTAAAGTGAACAGAACATCCCTCCACATACTAATGCTACAGCCTTCTCCTCCTCCGTGGATTCCCCCTCTCACCCTTCTTTTTTGAGCACAAGCTCCATTTTGGTTGAAGACAGGTGAACTCAGCTGCTGCATATGTATAGTGCTTAAACCTAATTGGTGTGTCTACAATTAAGAAATCATGTGTTTGCGCACCTGATGGCTGTGTTTAACCAACTGGTTTTGCAGATCACTGTGTGTATTGTTTTGCAAAAAGTGTGAAGCTGACATTGTGCTTATAGTGGTGCAGATCTGGACCCATGTTTTGCTCCTTGAGTGTAAGGTTTTGATAATTGTGTAATACTTTTGATTTTTGTGTTTATGCAATCGAAAAAAACTGTAATGTTTAAATACGAAATACACGGGACATTATTAAATATATTGATCTATATACTCCTCCTCACTGGCATGAGGACCATCGTAGCGCTCCTCACGCTCAGGACTGGATTGGGGAGCGATAAGCGCTCAGTTTGAGACAATGTTGCCTGCCCTTTACACACTGAACCTTAAACCCTGAAGGTACTGGGCCACTGGTTATCACGAGAATATCGTTTCTACATCCGTTACAACCTCAACGATATCCATCAAGCCAAATGTCAACTCAACTCAATTTATATCTGACTTTTGGTGGTCCAACATCAGCTGGCGGAAATGTGCCTGAGATGGAGCCCCTACACTGAGTATCTATCTTCCCAGTCTTCAGCATATACTCACAGACAAGTCCTTGTCCTTCACTTCCATAAATCCATCCGCAAAAAGATTCAAGGGTGGGTTTGTGTATTGTTGGATGATATTTTCTCTCTTGGAACTTAGGTTCCTACTGTCATGGCTCAGGCTGTTCCTCTAGTGGTTCCCCCTTTTCTCCCTGATCCCCTCCTGTTCGCCTCCTCCCTTGTGTTGCATGTGAGTTTGTGTGTGATTGCGTCAGTCCTGACCCCTGGCGCGAGTCCAACACTTGGTCGCAATAAACTCATCAACAGCCCTACAAGAACCCCGGTCTTTCTCCACTCATCGCCAGATGTTCCTTCACCTCAGTGGTACAAAATCTCGGCCGATCTCAAGTTGTCTTCTAGTGGAAACTATTACTTATGTAACTCGTGAATCCTCCTAATGTTTTTTTCTATTTTTGCCTCAAGATTGCCAGAGTCAACCAGCCTGCCTTATCTCCAGCTCACTGGATCACAGGCTCAACTCAGCCAGCACAAAGCTTTTTACCTGCCTGCCTCTGCGCTTTATTAAAACACTTTTTTGCTCAATCACAAACCAGTCCATCTCTGTGTCTGCTTTCGGGTCCAGATAAACAAAAATAAACCCTCTCAGTTACAAAGGAATCAATCTGCTTGCTTTAGTTGAGACTGAATGGGTTTGTAGTTTAACCTGGCTGACTTGTCTGTGTGTCTGTCATTTATCCCCCAGATGGTGGTGCAGAAGTGGATCATAGCACCGCAGTCAGGAAACACCACCAGCCTCTTGGGAAGAAAAAGCTGAAGGTGGTTCAACTGTCCAAGCTGATCAGTGTTGTTAGACTGCCTTCAAATGCTGAGGCCTGCCCCATGGTGAGGTTATAATCTTTACATATTTATAGACGGTTTACAATCTTTCCATGGTTAAAATAAATACTACAATATCCTATTTTGGCTGCTTGCAGGAGAACATGTCTGCATTTTGTGTGGAAACACAGGACAGAACATTGGTGTTTGCTGCACTCAAAGACGACTGTGTGGACTGGGTAAAAAAACTGTGTCACATCATGTTTCAGGTGAGATGGAACAGAAATGTTTTTGTCACATTGTGACAATTGTCTTAAACCTTACTTATTCTAGAAAAAACCTGGAAAAAAAGAATGCAGCATACCTATTTTGTTTCTGTGGATTACAAAATGAATTTAATTATATAATTATACAATGATAGCACCAAATCACTATATACATTATCTCAAGGCACTTAACATTGTAAGGTCGAGACCTTAAAAATTGTAAACAAACTACAACAGTTACCACAATAAGCAAGCGCTTTGGCGACTGTGGAGAGAAAACCTTCCCTCATTAACTGGAAGGAACCTCTAGCAGAAGCAAACTCAATGTGGGTGGCTAAACAGCAGAAAAATGGGGAGGAAAGGTGGGTGGCAAAGAGGGGAGACAAGAGAAACAGAGGGGGGAGCGGGAGACACCAGGAACAGTTGTGTGTGTCATGTTTTTGCTCTGTCTGGTTATTATAATAAGAATGATAATTAGGGCCCGAGCACCGAATGGTGAGAGGCCCTATTCAAATTGTAAGGATTATTAGGGCCCGAGCACCTCCGGTGGGAGGCCCTATTGAAATTGAAATGATTATTATTATTATTATTATTTTTCTTCATACAAATGAATTGGCTTTTTGAGGCCTTTAATTCTTATTATTATCTGCCAAATGAATTGGCTTTTTGAGGCCTTTAACATGCTGAATGGGCGTGGCAAAATGGCTCAACAGCGCCACCTATACACAGCCCCTGAGTTCACTTTGACCGATCTTCACGAAAAATTGATACACAGGTGTATAATGTTCAGACACACAAAAAAGTCTCAAGGAGCATTATGAAAAACCCAACAGGAAGCCCGCCATTTAGGATTTAGTGGCCATTTTGGCGATTTTTGCTTTGACGTACTTGTCCCAGGGCTTTCATCAAATCAACTTCAAATTCAGATGAGTGTCATCACAACAAGATGGAGAAAAAAACTGACTTAAAAAATCAACTTTTCGCCACACCGTGTGACCGTGGCGTGGCGTCAAAGTTTGATTAAACGCCATCAAAACACGAGGTTCTGTATCTCGGACAAACACGATCCAATCGGGTCCAAACTACACACATAAGACAAGAGTCCCGGCCTGATGACATCTGCACTGAAATCATGACTTAATATCACAGCGCCCCCTGGTGGCAACAGGAAATGTCTTTTTTTTTGCATGTCTTACTCTTGGATGTATTTCTCCTCATCCACTGAACTCAACCATGTCAAACTCTATCAAATGGGTCTCAAGACATTGATAATGAAGATTTAAGATTACTGTGGCTTTTCGTCAAACACAGTATTAATGGCTGGCATCAAAGTTCATCAGCTCGCCGTGAAACACGAAATTGCTGTAACTTCCGTGTTCATGGTTCCATCTCACTCAAACTACATGTGTGTGTTAACATCCCCACCCTGAAGATATTCATATGCTTTTAAGAAATGGGCGTTTTTTCATAACAAACAAATAAGTCTCTTGGATTGATAGATGTCCTGTTTGATAGATTGATTAGACCAAACAGGAAGCCCGCCATTTTGGATTCAGTGGCCATTTTGACCATATTCCACATTTTTACTTTGACATACTTGTCCCAGGGCTTTCATCAGTTCAACTTTAAATTCAGATGAGTGTCATCACAACAAGATGGAGATAAAAAATGATTTAGGGATTGTGTTTTCGTCACACCGTGTGACCGTGGCGTTGCGTCAAAGTTCATCAACTCGCCGTGAAACACGAAATGCTGTAACTTCAGTGTTCATGGTTCTATCTCACTCAAACTACATGTGTGTATCTACAGCCCCCCCCTGAAGATATTCATATGGTTTTAAGGCCGTGTGACCGTGGCGGCAAAGTTCATCAACTCGCCGTGAAACACGAAATGCTGTAACTTCAGTGTTCATGGTTCTATCTCACTCAAACTACATGTGTGTATCTACAGCCCCCCCCCTGAAGATATTCATATGGTTTTAAGGCCGTGTGACCGTGGCGTCGAAGTTTGATTAAACGCCATCAAAACACGTTTTTCTGTATATCGGACATATATTGTCCAATCGAGTCCAAACTAGACATGTAAGACTAGAGTCCCAGCCTTATGACATCTACACAGAAATCATGACTTTAAATCACAGCGCCCCCTGGTGGCTACAGGAAGTTAAGCGTTTATTGTCCAATTGAGTCCAAACTAGACATGTAAGACTAGAGTCCCAGCCTGATGACATCTACACAGAAATCATGACTTTAAATCACAGCGCCCCCTGGTGGCTACAGGAAGTGAAGCTTTTATCCTTGCCACAGAGAGGAAAACGCATCCAACGCGGAGACGTGCGCTTGGTCATCGACCGCTCTCTCCCCCGACTGCAACAGGCTTCAACGTGCAGGTGCTCGGGCCCGCAAGTGCTACAACGTAGCCCTAGTTAGGGCCCGAGCACCGAAACGGTGCGAGGCCCTATTGAAATTGAAGGCATTTTTCTTCTTATTATTATTTCCCTTCTCTGCCTGCTGCAGAAGGGCCTAGACATAGTTGAATAGTTTTGAAACTTTGTAGGAAGTACAAAGCCCAAAAAAGTAATTGCATTCTGGAGTAATTTGAAATAGGCGTGGCAAAATGGCTCAACAGCGCCACCTACGGAAAGCCCCCTCAGTTAACTTTCACCGATCCTCACGAAAAAATAGGAGGTTGTGTATCATGACCAGACGCACAAAAAAGCCTCTCAGTGCATTATGAAAATCGCAACAGGAAGTCCGCCATTTTGGATTTAGTGGCCATTTTGGATTTAGTGGCCATTTTGGCCATATTTCACGTTTTTACTTTGATATACTTGTCATAGAGCTTTCATCGGATCACCTTAAAATTTTGACAAGTGTCATCACAACAATATGGAGTATTAAAGTTATCAAAAAAATCAACTTTTCGTCAGAGCGTGTGACCGTGGCGTTGCGTCAAAGTTTGATGAAACGCCATCAAAACACGAGCGTCTGTATCTCGGACATATTTGGTCCAATCAAGTCCAAACTACACACATAAGACAAGAGTCACGACCCGAAGACAACAACACAGAAATAGTGACTTAAAATCACAGCGCCCCCTGTTGGCAGCAGGAAATGTCTTGTTTTGGGTACGTCTTACACTTGGAAGTATTCCTCCTCATCCACTTTGCGAAACCATGTGAAACTATGTCAAATGGGTCTCAAGACCTTGATAATGAAGATATAAGATTACTGTGACTTTTTGTCAAACGCCATATTAATGGCGTGGCATCTAAGTTCATCAACTCGCCATGACACACGAAATCGCTGTAACTTCTGTGTTCAAGGTTCAATCTCCCTCAAACTAAATGTGTGTGTCAACAGCCCCCCCCTGAAGACTGTCAGATGGGTTTAAGAAATGGGCGTGGCAAAATAACTGACTAGCGCCCCCTGAAGGGCAGCCCCGGCACTACGATTGGCCTACTTCTACAAAAATCGACAGGGACATGTGCCTTGTCATGACAAAGAAATAAGTCTCTAAGATTCATATGGTAAACCAAACAGGAAGTCCGCCATTTTTTATTTAGTGGCCATTTTGGCCATAATCCATATTTTTACTTTGATGTACTTGTCGTACAGCTTTCTTCGGATCTACTTTAAATTTAGATGAATGTCTTCACAACAAGATGGAGATCTAAAGTTATTGGAATTTTAACGTTTCGTCATACCATGTGACCGTGGCTTGGCGTCAAAGTGTGATTACACGCCATCAAAACACGAGCTTCTGTATCTCAGGCATATTTGGTTCAATCAAGTCCAAACTAGGCATTTAAGATGAGAGTCGAGTCCTGATGACATCTACAGAGACACCATGACTTAAAATCACAGCGCCACCTGCTGGCTACAGGAAGTGAAGCCTTTATCATTGCCGCAGTGCCGAACGCATGCAACGCGGAGACGAGCGCTTGGTCATTGAACGCTGTCTCTTCCCCGACCGCAACAGACTTGAAACGCGCGTGTGCTCGGGCCCGTTAGTGCTACAACGTAGCCCTAGTTATACATGTTATTGATAGCAGCACCAGTTAATATGGTCATTCAATAATACATATATAATATGTTAGATTTAAAAAATGCAGTCAGTGGGTTAATTATTGAAACTATTAATTCATAAATAAATAATGGAATTTGAATTAACTTTATACAATAATGCATATTTGATTACCTAATTTGTTGTTAACCACTGAAATGCTTGATTATTAATTCTGAATAACTTGGCCCTCCATATTTTAGTATATTTGTAATATCAGTTTATATACAATGCATTATGTTCTCTCAGGGAGGAGGTCCCTCAGGCTCAAATCAGCTTCATTTGGGGGAGAACCAGATATACGCCTCATCAGATGAAGGTACATTTTCTACTTCATTGATTTTCATCTCTTTTTCCCCCACCATTTGATTAACTGTATGAAGCTAAATGCATGGCAAAACAAACTAAACAAGTTTTACAAACTGCCTACAATTCACTTTCAAACACAATGTGGTTTGCAAAAACAAAACCCTAATCAGATTTTTTCCCGGAAATACAAAACGCATCCGACAAACAAATACACTGCATATTTCCAACAAATAATGCTTCAGAAACAGAACATTAAAGCATAGAAAAATGACACTTTTTTTCTAACAAGTACAGAATATGCCTCTCTGGGCTGTTTCAAAATGTACTGTAAACATCTGAACATGAGCAAACTCCAAATTAAGAGGTGGCTGGTTTGACTATGGAGAGATAAACAACAGCTGGTTTTGCCGCAGTGTTGACTCATGCACATCACTCATTTTTTAAAATAGCCCTATGAGACAAATTGAGAATATGGGCTATACAAATACAATTTGATTGATTGATTGATAATAATCACAAACATTTTTATCGTGCCTTTCAAGGGACCAAAGGAACCCTAACCCTAAAAGGACATATTAAGGTGGCACAAAAACAAAAGGACAGATAGCATCAGACCAGGTCACATATTTAGTGTTTTTAGCTTACACTGATGTGGCATGGAGGGTGAGATACTTATTTATATATATTTTGGTACTTTATTTTTCTTGTCAGGTGTATTTGCAAAACAAAATGCATTAGTTTGTTAATGGTGTTTTGTATTAGCAAACTATATTGTGTTTGCAAGTGAATCGTATGGAATACGTAAAACATGTTTTGTTTGTTTATTAAGTTTTGGCACTCAATAACTTTCTGTGTTATTTTTGCATTTCTCAGAAAATGTGTGTACTTTTATTTAAGTGGTGTTTCACAGCACTTAACACAGGTGTGTTACGTCTGAATGAGTTAGATACTGGTTTGTCTCTTGCCTCACTCCTGCTACCAATTATCAATTAATGGAATTATGCAAATGCATCGCAGTGCACATACAGCGGACAGAAACCAAGCCCCATTATAAAAACATGGCTCCATAATGCCACTTGTGATTTACTTAGAGGCAAGAACTTTGCAACAAAATTGTGCAATCTTACTGTCTTAACACTTCTTCTTTATTCCTGAAGGATCATTTTTAAAAATGATTACTCATTTTATGTGCATAGTGATTACAGAGAATATTCTCATGCTTTGCAGAATTCTGGGTTATAGTTCAGAGGACGGATGCAGCAATACGTTGTGGTCTACAGGGGTTTGCCTGGCTGCAGGTGGGACAGGAGGCACTGCAGCTGAGAGAAACACAGAGAAAGAAACTTGTCATGGAGTGGCCTTATGAACTGCTGAGACGATATGGAAAAGATAAGGTATCATAAAAAATCATAATATCTCCATTTACTGTTCACAATTAATTATTACAGGAGTGTTTCATTGTACTTCTTTTTTAAGTGCTGCTGGTCAGAACATGCTTTATGTTCTTCTTTGTCTTCTCCCACCAGCTGACTTTAACCATTGAAGCAGGGAGACGCTGTGACTCTGGTCCTGGAACATTCACCTTCGAGACATCGCAGGCTGAGAAAATATTTTTCCTGATCCAGAGCACCATCAACCGAAAGACTTTAGCTATTACAACAGGTAACCAAAATCAAGAGGGTAAGAAAGTTATCACAACATATAAACAGACCAATTGCCCTATCCCCAAAATACCTGATATGACCGGTATGGCTATTGTGGAGAGGGACCTGAGGACAGAGGTGCGGAAATGTGGAGCTCCAGAAGAGAATGCTCGTATTCAAGGAGAACTGGTTTCACAATCAGAATGTGTATCACCACAGCCAGCTCCTATTACCCTCATGCCTCTGCCATTGGTTCCCACAAATGACAGCCTCTGTGGAGGTCATCAACATTGCCAATCAGACCCTGTATATGCTGACCCAGCAGAATGCATTCAGTCTGTATCAAAACTGCAACTGTCCTTGGCTCTCTATGTGGACCCTGCAGTTGTTCTTCCACTCAAACCCCCCACTTTAAGAGCAACTGTTCTTGCTCCCCTTCCTGGCTCCTCAATGTCATATACTTGCTTTGACATGGATTATCCAGATTCAGTCTACTCAGAGGTTTATGACAGAGTTGGTCCAGTCCAAATTAAACATCTTATCACCCACAGCAAAGAAAAAACTAAGTGTTTTACAGATGATGACCCAATTTATACTGAGCCTTTGAATGAGAAGGAGAAGGTCTTCCATAATACTGAAAACACACTTGACCCATTTGCCCACCTGTATGCTCAAGTCTGCAAGTCATCTTGTCCCTCAACATCCTCTAAAACCACCCCTCCCTGCTCTGCTCCCCCTTTTTCTGTTACTGGCATCACATCAGAAACAAATGACATGGACCTGTCACTTGATGATGTCATCATTTAGGTAATCATTTTCCAGTGTCGGGAAGTAACAAAGTACAAATACTTTGTTACTGTACTTAAGTCGATTTTTCACATATCTGTACTTTACTTGAGTATTTATTTTCCTGACGACTTTTTACTTTTACTCGATACATTTGAACACAAATTTCTGTACTTTCTACTTCTTATATTCTCAAAACTGGCTCGTTACTTGAGCAGCGTAAGTTGGCGCAACGCGCCTTTATGCACCTCTCTCTCGCTCACTTGCGTGCCCCCTGCCTCGGGAGCTGCGCAGGCCCGGCAGCATGCCATCGGGGGGGCCGCACTAGACCCTAAGCGTCCGGATGTTGGTCGTGTTGCCTTGGTCGACCAGGGTCGAGAAGGCTGTACCGGTAATGATCCCTCTGCAGGTTCACCTTCAGAAACTTTGTTTCGAGTTTTACTTCCTATAGATGGTCAAGTTTGATCGTCTTCTCGGCGCTCCGCCAGGGCCGTGAACAACTCTGGCAGGGCCAATCCGAGGACCTCACTTAACCATCCAATGGGTAGTAGTGATGTGTGTACAAAGGGAAGGGACTTAATCAACGAAAGCACATTCCCCATCCATGTATTACCTTTAGAATTATCCAGGTGCTCATGCAGGAAATCAGTTCAGTCTTTTATTCTGTCTGAAATTTGGCCTGCAGCAAAACTAGACTGTGTCCAGGGATTTTTTTCTTCTGTGTACTAGCACTGTACAGGTTGTTAACAAAAGAGGGAAACTATCATATTTTGTGTGCCTAGAACTTGTTTCCTTTTGCTGAGTTATCATAAGGGGCATTGTGTATCATTCCTGATACTGATTAGAAAGTGAAAGGTCCATGTTTAGTGTTATTTACAGATTTTTTTTAGTGGTTATACTGTGGTCTTTTAGTGTTCTGAGGCACTTGTTTATTCTGTTGTGTTGGTTCTTTGTTGTCCCTAGAAGTTCAGATGCACTAGTCCATTACTATTTTAACCTCAGCATCTGTTATAATTGAAAAGTTGAAATAAATCCTGGAGAGAAAAATGTTGGGTTGTTTTGTGTTTGTATAGGCCTACTATAAAAAACACTTTGCATTTAAAATGTTTGTACTTGTACTTTTACTTTTGATACTTAAGTACATTTCAACAAGTACATTTAATATGAGTTTTTCCATCACTCTGAGATCGCGGCTGTGTCTCCGCGGCTGGCAGCCCCAGCGGAGACACAGCCTGGGGCTGTCGCAGGCAGGCTTAGGCCTGCCTGACTCTGGTTCAAAACGATATGGTTGCAAGATGGTATCTTCATCTCCAGTAGCCATATTTCTACAAAGTTAATGGATAGCCAAAAATCCGGGCGCTCGTATCTCGTGTAGGAGGGAGGAGGTGAGGGGGAGCTAGCTCATTAGCTTTTAAAGGAACAGGCACTCAAAACAGGTCAATTTGAGGAGGGCTGTTTTAGACAGGGTAATAAGGGTGCTGTTTTAAATGATCCTTGTGGTATTTTGACCAAAATATGTTACAGACATTTCATTAAGACCCCAAGGAACCATATCAACTTTATGACTCAAGTCATTTTCTTACGGATGATTTTTACTTTTACCGGAGTCACTTTTAGTGAAGATATCTGTACTTTTACTCAAGTATGGCTTTCAATACTTTATACACCACTGTCATTTTCTCACTTAATGTTAACATATCAAAAAATGTCTAGAAACTATGAGAAGTGAGTGACATGACATGTCCTTACTGGTCTTATCATTCTCATTAAGTGACCATAATCTTTTCTATTTTTCTGATAAAAATTATATTAACGAGCTCTTGTTATGGTAATGCTACATTAACATATTGTAAGAAATGCACAAAGAAGATAACATATCCTGAGTAAACAAAGACAATTTACATGTTACATTAATTACATATTACACATGCAACAAAACTGTTGCTTTTAAAGTTAATACATGTATAGCTGAAACCAAAGAGGTATTGTTATTTTAGTATGTTTTAGTGTTTTGCATCGTAAGTTCTCATGTTTTTCTGAACATAGTAGCATATACCACTGACACGTTTTAAAAAAGGAATTAATTCAACCATTCAACTTCATTTGATCATCAAAATGATTTAACATAAATGGTTCCAGGTCTACGATTAATACTGTATGTTATTAAGACAAAATGTTAAAAGTTGCCAAATCTCTTAACCCTTATCATGAAGAACAGAAGCTGTTTGGACCAATCAAATTGTTAGGGCGGGCTTTTTACGATGATGGACAGATGATCAACAGTAACATAATCAACCACGTCACCAAAGAGCGCTTGGGTTGAATTCATTTTCAACAAACATGCCTGCCGTTGGAGAGTTGAGATGTGTAGATGCTGCCATTGAGTCTGTTTTAGAAGACATCGACAGCACATTCATTTTGAAAGAGGAACAGATAAACGCGATCAAGGCATTTGTAGATCGAAAAGATGTCCCCACGGGATTCGGAAAAAGTTTAATTCATCAGCTGGCCCGATGGTCGCGAAGAAGATGGGACACAATGAAAACCCAGTGGTCATTGTGGTTTCTCCTTTGGTCGCACTCATGGAGGACCAAGTGAAAGAGGCGACCAAAATGGGCATCACGGCGATGCAACTTGGCGTGCACGACGAGGAGGACATTACCACCGGTCGTTGGCAGCTCGTTTAACATACGTCACATACTACGTTGCTCTGATTGGTTGTAGGTCTATCCAATTGAGCGAAGAGGCATTTTTTTTCCTGGTTCGGTTGAAACACGCCCCATAATCACAGCCCAATGGAGCAGTATCAGACTCATATTCTGACTAGAATTATGAGTATGACAACGTCAGGCTAGCTCTCAGGGAAGTAGTATGGGTATAGTACGTGTCTGACAGGCTATTTTGAGTGTGAATGCATGAGTAACATGCTTGTCTTTATAGATATTTAGAGTTATACAAATTATACCCTTACAACTGCAACTTGATTATTTTTAGGAAAGTCAGAAACCTCTAGTAAGGATATTTATATTTATGTCAAGGAGTTTTTGTTTTCGTTAATGTTGGTCTTTCTGGTTGCCTGTTAGCACATAAACTACCGAATAATTTTTCTTGAAACCTGGTGGAAGGGTATGTGCCAAAGAAGAAGCCATTTACAGGTTTTTAGATTTTCACCAATGTGTGTGTGTGTGCGTATTCTTCTAAACTGGTAGTATTTGTGCTGGCATGTTGTCATAGATAATGTTTTTTTCAATATTCATGTTATCAGCAGTGTGACAGTGCTTTTAAGTGAAATGAAGACAAAAACTCACTATTACATTATTAACAAGTACACAAGTGTATTATTTTGTTTTATTTATATATGCAAGCAAGTTAATGTCTATACAAATAAAAAAGACACTGTTTGCCCAAGCTGTTGGCACAGATATGTACAAAATTGAAGGAGTGAAAAAGATAAAGTCTGCTACTAAACAACCAGAGTGAAGTACAAAAAGTCTTGAATATCATTTAGAGACATAAAAACTCTACTCCCTATGTCCAAAATGTCCAAACTGGCATAATGCAACGATAGAAAAACATGATGATCAGTATAAGGTCACAAACCACGGCATCATCTACTTTTAGGTTTGTGATTCAGTTCACAATGAACAAGAAAGGACTTAGTTCAGGTAAAGAGAATCTGACTTTTCATCCTGTGATAACCAGCTGAGCTGTTGTTGCACAGAAGGTCTGATTTTGCGTGCTTTATCTCACTGACAGTGGCCAGTTTTTCTGAATTAAATGGATTTGTGGTCAGGATCATGGAATGTTAAGGTTGGTCCATTCTCAGCTGTGATCAGCAGGTAGACAAGAAAGTCTCAGGATTACTACATTTCAATACATATTTTCATCTTTACAAAGAGACGTGGACTACAGGGTTAAGGATAAAGAAAGTAAGAAAATAAGAGTAGCTCACATTCTCTTACTGGTTTAAACAGTAGTTGAATCTTCTTCAAGAAGTAAATCATTTATGTTTGGTGATTTGGCTACATTTAGGCCACAGTGACTTCTGGTAAATATCACACTGTGTTCTGCTCCAACTGCTTAGGTCAATATTTTTTTGTTAAATTTACTTTACAACTAGCTTGAATGATAATTTGTGCCTCATTAACGTCTGTTACATAAAGGGCTCTAGATATTTGAACTGTGCTGACTACGCTAGTTGCTTATTATTTGAAGCTATTACTTATGCATCAGTGAAACTTTAATAAACATGCAATGTCAAATCACAGATGAGTAAAGGACAATGGGTTGCCAGAGAAACATATTATACCATGTTTGCAAATCAGTTTTATTAGCATAAACACTAATAACGTGATCATATCCTTAGGACTTGCAATACTAGGTGATTCATGCATTTGTATGCCAGCGATTTATGGGAATAGATTTCTGGCAAATTGCTACAATATATTGCTCTGGTGGAAAACAAAGGAATAAGCAAACAATCTTAGCAACGCCATTATCAAGAGGAAACAGCAAAACTTCACACTGAAAATGTTGAAACAAACAGCAGAACAGTGCCAGTATTTTTGTTTTAATCATAAAATGATGACCATTGAATGCATAACCATGCCACAAACAACAACTAGATTTTCTTTTCTTTTTTTTCAATCTAGTACAATATTATCTTCTTTATTATCTATGCATTCATTTTCATCTTTATTTAGGTAATTCAGGTTATTACCAATGCTGCAAGACTACACAAAGGTCCCACAGTGGGGACCACAATGCACTTACACACCAAGAACGAGAGAGAGAGAGAGAGAGAGAGAGAGAGAGAGAGAGAGAGCTCACAATGGTCAATAAGTGCACAAAAAACATTATTTTCTTTTATCTAATGTTAAAAACACTGACATGACATCCATTGTCAGGCAATAAAAAGAATAAAGAATAGAATACCGTTACTGTACAACCCTTAAAAATACTGACTGTACGCAGCCAAGAAACCCCTGAACAGGCCACGAGTCTGAAGGAGTAGTATTCTATCCCGGTAGTACACATTTTTCAAATGTTATTGGTACACAAAGAACTGTATTTGAAGTCTGTTGTACCATTTTCATACTGGAAGAAATTTGATTCCATGGGGTTTGTAAAAAATGTCTTCAGTGCCTTTTTGGATGGATTATTTGACTTTCTGTCTCTATGAAAACTAACAGGTTAACAGACAAATGTTATATTCTATCTAGTCTATTCATGATACTGAACTGTTAGTAATTACTGTGAAAATATATTGAAATTGTATCAGAGCCATTTCAGCTAATAAACTAAGCTGAAATAATATACCATAAGAAAATCATCTCGCAGAGGCCCAGAACTTGATAATCTGCAGCACACCCATCTGTTTTCTGTGTAAATAGTTTTTTATGTACTACAGCTACTGCTGTGTTGCACAGTAGGCAAATACAATTCCTCTGTGTGTTAATTCAGATTTCGTAGAAAGAAGAAGCTCAGGACATCAGGCAACGGATCACCCCCCTCGAGACTCCGGACCAGTAGGAAATCATTATCTTGACATTTCCACTCAACTGTTGCACATATCTATATATCTTTATACAGAGTCAATTTGGGTACAGTGCTTGATACTGCACTTTTAAAAAATGACGTAACACAAATTAAAAACACATTTAAATTTCTAAATAAATGGTTTCACATTTAAACAATTTCAAAGATTAGAGTAATGCATCTGTCTGTGTGGTATATGTGTGTTGGTATATTCATCAAATTAAACCAGTCTTCACCATCTTCATCATTCGTTCAGGAATCCTTCTGCAGACACAATGAATAATCTCTCATTTTCATCTCTACTGGCAGATATAGAATCACCTCTTTCCTTCACAGTTACAACCAGGACAACACAAACATCATCGTATTCTAATGGCTGGGTCAATTCAATTTTATATTTAATACAAATGAAGCCCCTGCAAAAAATGTGGGATATATTTTCTAATCTCACTTTTGCGCTTACAAAAAAATGTATCCCTCCAGAAGGACCAATATAATAACGTTTTGGTATCATAACTAAAGGTTGAAACAAGTCTAAGTGTAATTTCAAAACAATATTCCAGTTAGAACTATGACAGTTTTAAAAATCCAATCTTTGCAGATTCATAGAAAAATCCACAAACGTATGCTCATCCAAAAGTAATACATTGTAAAGCCTAAACTGGAAACCATAAATTTATTATATAAAGAGTTTTTTAAGAATCATTCATTTTGGACTTCATTACGAACAATACTACTCCAATGGAGTCACAGTAGCTACTGCTGAGTTCATCTCCTTCTACCTGTTCCCACCACTGCCTCCCATCACATCCATTTTGGTATCAAACCAACTCCTGAAACTCAACCAAACTCCTCACATGTTGGTACAAAAAGGTGCTCCTGAAAATGCTTTTTGGAAAGATCCTCTATCTTTAAACCGAAACCTGCTGAGACCAAAAACCATAAACTCAAATGCTGAACCTTTAGTAAAGACACAACCAAGACACCACCCAGAAGTCACAGTAACCATCTGTTCAGTTCACCAGTGTTTGTCACATTAGCATCAGATATTCTTGAAAAATTAAATGACAAGTACATTTTGTTTAGATTAGGGCTCAACTAAATAAAGAGGAAAATAACAGGGGCTCTTGCAGAACCACTGAAATGAAGAATGATCATCCGGGTACTTTATCTGTCCATAATTGGTCTAATTATCATTATCACAATAACCCACCTGCTTAAAAATTTCAGAATTCAGAAAATAATTTAATTTCAAAAATCAACTACTTGTGTGACATGCTGTCTTCAGTATGTGGAACACGTATGTAGAACAATTATTGTATGTGGACTCAAGATGAGGAGGTGATGCATAGGATAAAAATGGTTAGGTTGGATGAAAAAGTAGGGAAAAGGGCAAAGGGTAGGAAAAGTTAGCATCCTATTTGTAACAAGGGGGTACATGATTCCTCAAGGCCCACACCTATCTGCAATACCAGTCATCATTTAGTTGTGCAACACAGCATGACACCACCATACAACACTACCTGCAAAGCACCGACCATTTAGCCACATCTGTGTTAGTGTGTGTGTGTGTGTGAGAGAGCGAAAGAGAGAGAGTGATACCATGTCCGGTGTACGGCAAGTTCAAGGCTGTTGAGCAGGAGTGGCTCCCATATTATATAATGAGGTCATTGACACCAGACTCATGCGCATAACTGCTGTAGATAGTTGGCCTTTGTGTGTTTTGCTAACAGCTCGTTCCATTTCTATGATATGTTTCTGTGACAGCTGTTTTGCATGCTGAGCAATGGTGCAGTGTGCTGCCACAAACTAATGAACAACCTTTTACTAAAATATTTAAAATCTTTAAATAATTTTAAAAAAACCATGGCAAATTCAAACTCAGGGTAATTTGATCAGATGATTCAGGAAAACAGGGACCAAATTAAAAGTATAAAAAGTGTTTTTATTCTCCTCCTCCTCATTTTGTTTTTATTTTGTGTTGAAAAATATACAAACTCACATAGACCCCCAGAGCCAATGATCTACTTCTGACATGAGGATGAGATTGGTGTTAGTGGCAAGTTATAATTTGTTTGTTAAAGTCTTCCAACTTGTTTCTGTATCTGTGTCTGAACACATGTTTTTGTGGTCTTTTTCACCTATGTATATATTATATATCTCTGATTGACTTAGGCTTGTATCATGCCCTTTGTGTTTGTGTGTGTGAGAGTGCCTATGTTTGCATGCATCATCCTCAGTGTGTGTCTGACAGGGATGTTTATGTGTAGGCATTAAGGCGTTCTTTTGAGCGTGTGGAATGGATGTCATGCAGCTCCTGTTCCTCCTTCGACTTGATGTCCTCGTACTTCTGCATCCGGCTGGTGTCCTTCAGGTAGCCCCAGTTAGCAGCTAGAGCCATCAGGAAATGGACCTGAGAGGAAAAGTCAGGGTAAACGTTAAAAATAGTACACATGGAGCAAACCAGGTGCACTTTACTACATACACTTTACAACAGTGCAAACAGACATCCGCAGTTTGTATGGGGCAACCATTGTAGCCTATTGGTTGAGGCAACTACCATTGAACTTCAACCTGGATTTGTTTTAATAGCTGCAGATGAATAATAGCCTGCATAACTAAATATGGCACATTTACATTTTGGAGACATGAGACTGCAGTTCTGGTTTTGTCTGTGGCACTGGACATCACTCTCAACACTGTAAATTAAAAATATCTTGAAACCCAATGTAGATTAATGTATCCTTGATTGACGCTGTGTTTACAACTTGTATATTCTCTCCATATACAACTTGTATATGGAGAGAATAAATTAGATTTTCATCAGTCTGCAGCATCTTGTGTAGTGTTTGGTGAATTTATTGTTTATTTGTACTTTCTCTGTGTACTTCACTTACCGTATTCTAATCACTGAGAAGTAGAATTGCTAAAAGATTTTTAGGTTTGCAACAGCAGTGTGTTACTGGTTCAAACAGAATTAAGTCATATGAAACGTGTGTGTTTCATATGGTGACGAAATGTGTTTTTTATAAGTTAGTGTACAGTTTTTGCAAGAGTGTTTAATTTTGCAAAGGATCTGAAATGTTCTGCTAATTGGCTGTGTGGTTGTGCTAATTGTGTGTAGTGTTTTGAAAAACTGGGCCCTGTTTTAAAAATCGTGCCTAAGCAATCAAGAAAAACTGTAAATAGAAATAGAATATATGTTCTTTATCTAATATTATTATTATTTTCTCAAAACTAGTGGTGGATGAATGTCGTATTTGGAAAAAGTTTAGGAAAAAAATCAGTAATGATTTCTG
This sequence comes from Limanda limanda, assembly GCF_963576545.1. Lineage (NCBI taxonomy): Eukaryota > Metazoa > Chordata > Actinopteri > Pleuronectiformes > Pleuronectidae > Limanda > Limanda limanda. Next base: position 30,849,782 of record NC_083637.1, on the reverse strand, counting down.
AGAACAGTTTGAGACAACAGCAGCAGATCAAATAATGTGCTGAATACAATTGTCTCTGACAGACCCATGATGAGGACACCATCTTACGTGGTCTCTCCACTCCTGCTTGTTGCAAAAACTGATTTTCATGTACTGTAAACAGTATAGATATACATAGTCACGTTCAATCTATATCAAATAAGACATCCCACCAGGCACGTGCACAGATAGACCCCTAGTGGTGCTCAAGCACCAGCCCTTTTGCCCTGGATGAGAAAAGTGCCCTTCTGCTGGAGCCCAATTTTTTCCTCATTCATCAATATTTAAGAATAAAAATTACTCTCTTTGTCATCAATTCCCCTCAAATGTGTTTTGATGTCTGACGGGGCATTTATTTGAGTTCTTGTGAGAATTTCGCCCCGACATGCTCCACGGCGCTCACGAGCCCCTGCTGGCCCCTCCCTCCCCCTCCCTCCTCCTCCTCCTCTTCCTCCTCATACAGCGCTGAGGGCCAAACGGCTGCAGCCGCTTCTGCTCTGACCCGCAGCATCAGACAAACAGGTAATGACGCTGTGTGTGCAATCCCCTGACGTTGTTTGGTGATAAATTAACCACAACATTAGCGCTGAAAACATTACGTCGCAACTGGTCCGACGTTTCATTAAAAAATAAACAAACAAAAAACTCCGTGAAACTCCGCAGATAGACAGACAGGTAGGCAGACAGAGAGACAGACAGACAGACAGACAGACAGACAGACAGACAGACAGACAGGCAGGCAGGCAGGCAGGCAGGCAGGCAGGCAGACAGACAGACAGACAGACAGACAGACAGACAGACAGACAGACAGACAGACAGACAGACAGACAGACAGACAGACAGACAGACAGACAGACAGACAGACAGACAGACAGACAGACAGACAGACAGACAGACAGACAGACAGACAGACAGACAGACAGACAGACAGACAGACAGACAGACAGACAGACAGACAGACAGACAGACAGACAGACAGACAGACAGGCAGAGAGACAGACAGACAGACAGGCAGGCAGGCAGACAGAGAGACAGGCAGGCAGACAGACAGACAGACAGACAGGCAGACAGAATGAATTTAAGGGCAGTTTTACTGGTCTACAAATTAGACAAGTTCACTAGTTTTGTTTCATTTAAAATCGTAATTATTGAAATGAAAGGTAGGTCTTAAGTTGAGCTACATGACAGTCTGGTGAGGTATATCGTGGTATAATTATTAGTGTAATGCTGCTTATGCTTCAACTCTGTCAGAAGACAGTAATAAAAAAAACGTGCGTGTAATGTGTTGTCAGCTTTATAGAGATTATGTAAGTCACTCTTGATAATTATGCACAACATTGATTTATCTCATTAACAAAATTTGCAGCATAATGCCAAGAAAAGACAGACTCCAAAAGCAGAAGGACAGGGAACTGCAACAAGCAGCTCAGGGTAGCAGCTCTCTTTTATATTGGATCAGGCCATCAACTAGTAAAACAAATGAGGGAGTATCAATAACCCTACCTGGTCCAGAGGAGCCCATCACATCACTAACCCTAACATATTATTTGGTTATTCAATATGGCCTTGTTTTGTCTGTTTTTGCCTGTTATTCATTTATTTATTCAAATTGATAATTTTAGTTAGTTTGTTAACAAAAATAAATACATAAGTTGAAATAATCTTACTGTGTTTTTTATTTATTTATTATTATTTTTAATTTCATGAATAATTTTGGCGATGGGTGCCCTTTTTTTTGGTTTGAGCACCTGCCCCCCAAAATGTCTGTGCACGTGCCTGCATCCCACATACCATTCACTTTTCAAGGCTGCAGACTTTTCTGACTCAAAGGGAACTGTGGGGGAGACAGAGTCCAACCCCTTGAGTCTAAGTAGGATAAGCAGGTTGAGAAATTTAATGGATAAGGAAGTATGCATGTGGTTTTGTAGGCTATATCTGACAGGACTTATCCTTTCCACACCTCATATATCTGAACAGCATTGTGACTCATCTTCTGTATTAGTGTACACACACACACGCTTAGAATTGCTCTGCCCTTCTCTCTCTGTCTCTCTTTAGGTGGCGAGGCCTTTCCATTCATTTTTTATAATTTGTGGTCATATGTTTCCTACTGTAAGCGTTACCCACAAGTTGGAGGGTATACCAATTATTGCCAATAAGTTCTGATTCTCACCATGGCAATGACAGCAGCTCCTGCTCCTGCCAGGGCGCAAACAAACAGATGGAAGGTCAAGTCCAGCTGCAAAACACACAATACAGCTGTCATTCCAAATGTAAATTAATTTGAGTTTGAGAAGTCACAAACCATGATATTTTCATCTAAATTACATCAAATACAAAGCTAGAGGAAAGAGAAAACAGCAGGACCCTGCCTGATATCTCCCAGTGCTCTCTTACCTCATTAGATTCACACATCTTGGAGAACTTTTCAGATCCTGTACACACCTTCTTCTCCTCAGAGATGGTCACTGCTCCTTAAGAAAATAAGAAAATAAAAAAATAAAAATGATATTATCAGCACAAACTGTGACCATCTTTCCTCAAGGATGGCCACAGCTACTTAACAAAAAAAAAATATATAATTGGCACAAACTGTCTATTGGCTTGCATCCATCTATGACATTAAAGGGAGAGTTCACAAAGAAATTAAAATTCAATCATTATCTACTCAAGCATATGCTGATGGAGTGGTGGGTGAGTCCACAAAACACTTTTGGAGGTTCAGGGGTAAACAGTGTTGCAGCCAAATCCAATACAATTGAAGACATCAGTAACCTATCTTCAGACATAATAAAACAGAAAAAAGATAGCATGCCTCCATACTGCTCGTTTTGTGTCATTAAACTGTCCATAAGCCTACATTCATAGGTGACTCGAAACTAGGTAATTTCCATCGTGTTTCAAGCTTAAAAGTCCACCAGAAGGGGCTAAACTAACATTATTTCCGACGGTATGACTGAATGCACATCGTAGGATTAAAACTTTGTATAAATGAGGCAGTTTCAAGTCGAATTCTAATCGCGGGGATTCCGGACACTCATGTGACACCACTCATGGAGTATGGTTCTGTTGTTTTTTTACGTCCGAAGATAGTTCACTAATTTCTTCAATTGTATTTGATTTGGCTGTCAATTCAGTTTACCCATGAAACTCCAAACGTGTTTTGTGGACTCAAACACTTCACAAACCCATTGGCAAATGAGTGAATTTTCATTACTGGGTGAACTATCCCTTTAATGGTGATGAAAGAGCATTCAACTGGGAGAATGGCCCCCTTGTGCTTCAGTTGGGAGTGTAGAATCCAAGCCTTAATGAGCCAGCTATTTTCTTTTGAGGGAAATGTTTGTGATTGCTGCCCATGAAAAATCAGTTTGCTTACAGAGGCCCATTTGTAGTTTTTATGTTTGTACTGCAGAGGGCAGTGCTTACAGACACACAATAAAACGCCTCCCACTGTGATTGTTGGTTTTATGTGGGGAACCTGGAGACCCTGTTGAAAAGCAGAAATCCAGACACATTTAAGAAGTGAGTTATTGTTCTTTTACAGACAAATAGAAAATTACATATTCTCCAACAGGGTTTTAAGTGCACCTGTTACTTACTCATTTACCCAGGAAAACCTGGTTTTACTTATCAAGTTGATATCCAGTGTCGTGTGACTACTTTGCCTGACTGTTTTTCAGGTTATGTTCAGCCAGATATCCTCTGTATGTTTAACTCGCTTTCTGGTACAGGACCCACATCACAGTTCCATCTGCCTAATCCCTGAAAATCCACAACTGAGAACAAAATATATGCATCTCATAATTTTTTTTTGTTTTTCCTTACTCTTGTCGAGGGTTAAAGGCAGAGGATGTCACACCTTGTTAAAGCCCTATTAGACAAATTGTGATTTGTGAATATGGCCTATACAAATATAATTTGATTGATTGATTGATCGATTGATTGATCCACACCGATACCACCGGATATCTAGATAACCACAACAAAAGGTTGCTCCCAGTCTCCATCAATCTATCAATTAATCAATCAATCAATCAATTCTAATTTGTGTAGCCCATATTCACAAATCACAATTTGTCTCATATGGCTTAACCTGTTAAGTAGCTCCACAGTTGGAAATCCTTGTTCATGCCTCCACAGAAGCCTTCCTTAACAGCAAAATATTTCCACTACTAAATCTCACAGTGAGGAAAATTCAATATTTCTTTCATAATTAAAATAACTTGTAGCTGTGGTCTCAATGACATGATAATGTACAGCTCTTCTCATGCGGAAGCAAGGTCAATGAACTTCAAATTTCACCAAGTTTAAAGAGGAATATGATAGTGTTCCAGTTTTTATGGCCTTGTGGATGTGACTCAGAGTTTGTTGTTTTCAATAAATTGCCTGCTCACAACTTTTGGTCTCTTGTTCCCATTTCTTCTTTTTGCATTTTGAAGCTCTACTTAGAACCTTCCTAAGATCCAAAATGCAAATTCATGCAATTTTTTAACTGGTCTTAAGATTTTGATCAGGAGTGTATGTATGATTGCAGATATGTATAATGTTCTCTCATTAAGTAAATAAAAGTAGGACTGCATTTCAAAATAAGATAAAATAAAAAAATTTGCAACTTGACTTAACAGTCTCAACCAATTTCACAGATGATAACAATTGAACAGTTTTATAATGAATTCCCCTCTTATATCCCACTCCCCACTTTCATCATTGTATTCATCACCTCAGCATGCACATCTGGCGCAGAGGACAGATTGATGAATGATGCAACGGTAAGCTATGAGCTCAGGATTGTCCTCTTTCAGTCTTGCTACAGCTCCTTTCTCTCTCCCTATCATAGCAGGGGCTCCATCTGTGGTTATTGAAACCAGTCAGTGGACAGTCATCCACAGCTAAGCCTACACATGGTGCCTTATGCATGGCTTCATCCAGCTGGGTTAGCACATTCTCAGTAAATATTTCACTTTTCTTTGTGGCAGATGATGCTGACATGGGGATTTGCTTTATTTGATCACAAAGCTCTTGTTTTTATTTTCCCTCAAGAAGAGTTTCAGCAACTGCACTCATGCATTTGACAACCCCTCCATCAGTAAATGGCTTTTTGTGTTGACCCAAAATCCAAGCAACTCTAAAGGGAACACTCATGAGCACATTGTTGGGCAGTGAATGAGTGGCTCAGGATCCTGGGGAACTGGTCATACTGACCACTTATTTTCTGTGATCTCCGTTCAGATTCAAGTGGGTATGTTTGTTCAAAACCTTTATGTTTTGTCTCATAATGGCGTTTCACATTGGCACTTTTAATAAGTGCCACAGTTTCTGAACATATGAGAAACACAGGTTTAGTGCTCCCAGTGGGAAGTATGAACAGAAATTAGTCTGTCCATTCCGGATTAAATGCTCTATTTGCGCTTTCCACTTCTCTTTTTTTGGAGAGCGCCAAAAATCCTCTGTATCTCTCCCCGTGTTTCCTCTTCCTGTATAACTATCTTTCTTTTTCTTTCTACCGTATTTTCGTTTGTAAATTGCCTCTAACTCTCTCATCTGTCTGCATTGTAGAGGCGCAATGTTTTTCGCCTGGAATGCACAGACTTCATTGGCTGAGTAGTATCACGTGGGATGGCTTAACTCGCATGCAATTGATCTGTGCGTTTCCTCATCCGCTAAACCCCTACCTTAACGACTACAAAAGCTGCGCAGGTTACAAATAGAAGCGCCCCGTCAGGTTTTAAATCATAACCTTCTGTTTTGGCTGTAGGTCCGGGTCCGTATGGGATGGCTTCTGGGTTCGGACCCAGACCTCGGTCCGCCTGTAAGTGACCCCTGGTGTAAAGCAACAAGTCTGTCTTTGGCTGTGTGTGGAAAACCCCATTGGCATCAGAAATTGCAACAGCCTGTATAGAGACAGCCATGGCAATGTTGGAGGGATTTTATATTTGAATTAAATCTTAGATTATAACATACAGACTGTAAGTAAAGACCGCCATTGATATAACCACGTCTGACTTATTCTGCCTTTGCCTTTAACAGATCTGCTTAACTGGAATGCAACGATCCATTTTTTTGTTTAATATAACTTATTTTAATTGGAAAATGTTCTGTTTATGATCAGTATTTATATTGTTGTACTAGTTTTGATCAGTTTAAATGGAAGTTATAATGGATGTTCTCCCAAAGGTCCGATAAGGCCTCTTTGAATGTATAAATACTGTTGATCAGGTGTTTCTGTGATGTGAAATTATCATGTTTTATTGTTTTATGTCCATTATATATACTAAGGGATCACACATAAACATGTGCACAGTGCTTTATCTGGTCATCAATATGTTATGTACACTGTCCCTGTTTTAAATAAACAAATATAAATCAACACAAAGTCAAGATGGCAACAATTTCAGTGACTAGAACAACAGCTTTATAGGGCAGATATGCCAAATCAGTGATCATTCCTGACATAATGGCACTTACCGAACTGACGCAGGTCCAGGCAGAGGTTGGCTCCCTCCAGCAAGCTGGTGTTCTGACACATGGACCAAACGTTGAAATACATGAAGACTGGCAGGCTGGTGAATGCTGTCACTCCAAGACACACCAGGAAGAACAGGTAGGCCAGGAACATGAGCTGCAAACACACCATCACAGATAATGTAGTTGGGGGGATTAGGGGGTCCTCAAATTAAGGTCCCCAACAGGATATTTATGCTTTCTACAACCCCCCCCCTCCCCCCCCCCCCCCCAGGGTTTTTTGGGGTAGTTTTCCCTTACTCTTGTTGAGGGTTAAGGGCAGAGGATGTCGCACTTTGTTAAGCTCTATTAAACTAATTGTGATTTGTGAATATGGCCTATACAAAATGGTTGATTGGACAATCAGTCTCAGCTGTGCCAACTCCCTGGTTCACCTGGAGCTCTCTCTTAGTCACATCCACAAGGCCATAAAAACTAGAACACTATCATATTCCTCTTTAAACTTGGTGAAATTTGAATTTCATTGACCTTGCTTCCGCATGAGAAGAGCTGTACATTATCATGTCATTGAGACCACAGCTACAAGTTCTTTTAATTTTGAAAGAAATATTGAATTTTCCTCACTGTGAGATTTAGTAGTGGAAATATTTTGCTGTTAAGGAAGGCTTATGTGGAGGCATGAACAAGGATTTCCAAGTGTGGAGCTCTAAAATGTATTGATTTGATTGATAAATTACACGTAAATCAGTTAAAGTTAGGTTTTACATAGACAGCAATTTATTTAATCAAACATATCATTTTTATTAGGATTACCAGATCATTTTATAAATAGGATAATGTGACATGTAGAATACTGCATTTAGTAGGCAACAGCAAGCAGTATGTGTGCAGTTCAAAAATAAGCGGTAATTTTTATGATAATAAAGAAACAGCTCAGTCAATGCAATTATGTGGCTCATTTATGTTTTTTTTAACAAGGACAAATAAAATTATCCGTCTGTGGACCTACACAAAACACTGATCAGTAGGATCAATTTATCGTTGGATTTGGTCTTTGTCAGTGACTGTATATAAAAATGGTTGCCTAAAAGTGAACCCAAAATGTCTGGTTCGCCCCCTGGTGGCCGGCTGCAGGATAGGACTGAAACCCCACTCCAATTAGGTAAATAATGTTTTCTTAAAAACTGTTTAATATTAATTTTAATATGGCTTTAATTTTTTTTAATATGCTATTAAAAACAAGATAAAATGTGGTGATTGACAGCTGAATCGTACTACTGATTGGTCAGACATCTGCATACCACAGCTCCACGATCCTTACTGCGCAGACACTAGTTCCAGATTATGTCACCAGCAAAAACTTCACCCATATCTAGGTTAATTGACGTAATTTTTGTACAGTGGAGACGCTTTGTATGACTTCAAATATAGTTACTGTTTGGGTAATTTCGTGAGAGTAAGAAAAAGATGATATCACCAAACTTGCCCTCTAACCACACCATCTATCACTGTCATTTACCATGCAACATCTTGCTGTCTATACCCTGCTTAAAAGTATTAATTGAAATAAATATCAGTGTATAACATGAAATCTATTAGTTGTTAATTGTTCTTACGAATGCAGTCAGGCAGCGTCCGCAGGCAGTGATCTTGAACTCTCCATAGAGATCCCTAATTGCTCCAGTCGTGAAAAAACCCTCCACGAGTAACAGGACTCCAAATACAAAGAATCCAGCTGCAAGGCCATAGATGGTATACTTCAGGATGTCAATACTGTGGAGAGAACACACAGACACACACACTCTGAGCTCTCTCTGAGTCTTTATGTATTTATTCAGGCTTACTTTTCCAGAGTTAAGTAGGAGCCAGAGCTTTCAGCTATCAAGCTCCTCTCCTGTTGAATCATCTTGGGTGTTGGGAGGCTGACACCCTTGTTTAAGATTTAGCTTAAAACCTTCCTTTTTGATAAAGCTTATAGTTAGAGCTGTTCAGGGATCTCATTTATAAAACAGTGCGTAGGATTCATACTAAAAGTGTACGTACGCAAAAGAAAATTCTGATTTATAAAACCATGCGCACGCACACCTAAACGCAATGTTCGCTTTATAAATCACAGTCCACCTGAAAACTGACTCCAAATCCGCCCTCCACACGCCCACTTTCAACCATAAATGGTCAATGACCATTACTCATCAAGCGATGAGAAGAGGAAGCAAAACTTTCTGACAATGACATCAAGGTGTTTGTTAGTGAGGTGGAGGTGAAGAACAATGTTATGGGACAGCAGTGATGTCACTAACAAAGACTATACACTGACACTCTGCCGCTGCTGTGGATAACACACTGTGTGAGACTGAAGACGATAGAAGGAACGAAGCCTGAAGTAAAAAAAAAGATCACAGATCAATAGAATCTATATCAGCTGATTAAACATCTCTGAACCCTTGTTTCTTCCTCATCCTTCCATTCGCATGCACACATCACTTAGAACCCTGCACCACTGTCACGGCAATATTTATTTATTTAGAGCATCGGACCGATTCCCTCACATCAGTGGATCCTCACCTCCTCTAGGATATTATTTTGGAAAGTTTCTTCATTTCTTGTAAGTGATCTCCTGTGCACTCTGTGCCCTGGGTGCCACTTTTCCCGTCTCCAAAAGGTTTGTGCGCATGAGTCAGAGTTTGCGTGGAAATACGCACATTTTCCCGTGAAGTTTGTTTTTATAAATCCCAATGTTTGCGTGAGAAGTGGCGTACGCACGTTTCAGGCCCCGTTTTGTGAGTACGCAACGGTTATAAATGAGACCCCAGGTCTGTCTTGGACCTGCTCTTAGTTATCCTGCTATAGGTCTAGAATGTTGAGGGTCACATAACACATGGATATTATCTTTCCTTTTATTCCTCTTTATCACATTAATGTCTCATCAATACATAACTGACTTGACTTTTCCCCCAGAGTGTTTGTGCTTTATTGTGTGTAGCCACATCGTGGATCGTGATGCTGGATCACAGATTGTGATCATGGACCAAAGATTATGATGGTGGATTGTGAATCAGATATCGTGATGGTGGATTGTGATCATGGTTGCAGCTGATTATGGATCATCAAGGTGGATTGTGGATTATGATTGTGGATCCTGATGATGGATAGTCGTGATGGATCATTATGGTGGTGGATTATGATGGTGGATTGTCGATCGTGTTGGTAATACTGATCGTGGTAGGTTTGAAGCGATAGTGATAAAACAAGACAACCCACAGGTGAGGCCCTTTGATCTGTGTAAGAAGTGATGGTTAAAAACACTTACAAGTCACTTACATCATAAACACATCCAGTGTTTCTCCCGGGGCTCTGATGACTTCAAAATAGTTCTGCAGAATGCTGACAGTGCCGCTCAAAGCCTCGTGGCCACACCCACAGAACAAGGCCACGCCCATGTAGAGGAGAATGGTGGCAATGAGAGAGGCCCAGGGCAGACTGCCCACACATCGCTCACAGCACTCCTTACACCCTGAAAAAAACACAAAACACACACAGTTGTAGTCTTTAACATTCAGCCGCTGACTGAAACTCTGATTGTACAAGATAATTCCGAGTTCATCAAATCAATTCAACTGAAACATCCAAGACCAGTAATGTCTAAATGTATACACAACCATGTAAAAAAATTTTTTAGAGGATACCAAAGGAGGAGACGTGTATCAGAAAGGGGAACACCACTGTGCCTCGAAAGACTCAATGCTCAGTTGAGAGTGCCAAACTGAAAAGTGCTGCAAAGCGTCTCAGCTGTGTCCGCAGGTGTATTAATTAATTGTTGCTTTATTAATGATTAGTGGTACTGAAACTATAGAAAGATAATGTTCTTATTAACATTCACTTTCTTGAGCCAGTGAAACAATAATTGTGCAGTGGCTGTGAGCAGCAACTCAGGCTTTTTCTAACGACTCAATTGTTCAGCACGTGAAGTGTTTGGCTGCAAGTTTTCTATGTGCTTCCAGATGTGGAATCCCCCAAAACAAGTCACAATATTGTATTACTATTACTACTACTATACTACTTTTGAAAAAAAATATTTTTGGGCATTAAAAAGATATTCTGATGTTGGGCAGGTGTGTCGCTTATCACAGGCAGCTGGGATGTCATCATGCTACCCAGTCTTATCAGAAAACGTATAGTACCTACGTTGGTCCACTTGGAAAAACGTATACATCTCACAATTTGAGAGGCCAAATACCTACATTTTTGTCTTCCCATGGTTTTGAATGGGCCTGTACTTACGTCACGTGACTCTCAAGTTCCTGTCTGCGAAAATGAAACATAGTGGACATTCCTTGTATTTTCAGATAAAAACACTGCATGAAAAGAAGAATTTGTGTCATTAAGTGTCATGGAAATTGTTGGGCGCATTTTTCGGTTAACAGCTTTTCACACCAATCTGCAGGCAGCAAAGGAAACTCTCCTGTTTCCTGCAGTTTTCAAGCCTGATATCTGTTGTGAGGTGACCCCCCTGCTCCTATGCCTAGAGGAGGCTTTCACATGCAAATGCAAATCAGGATAGTTTCCCTCAGAGCAGATAACACCTTTTTATAAGAGGCATCAACTAAATTATCTGGCTGAGCACACCAGGCTGAAAATATATATAAAACCTGAAATTTTAAATTGTTCTTAAATAAGTAAGTGTGCTATAATGAATTACATTGTATACCACGAACAAAGGTCAATGCTGTCAAATGAAACAATGCACTTTATTTCAAAATTTTATTGTCATCCAAAACAATCCTGAATCTCAACCACTGTACAGAGTGGCATGATCACAGTCACTTTTTCAATTGTGCTGGTTAAATGCACAGAGGATTTGTTAACCACACCTCTACCAGCAATCCGCTCAACAGGAAGAAATTATGCTGGGTATGATGTGTCTGTGTCCTGTAAGCTCCAAACTTCTACCGGCTTTCCATAAAAATATCTGTCCTCCCAAAATACTGGCATCATATTCACATGTCAATGGCACACTAAGCTGTTTTCCATGAATTATTAATGCTACCTTTTCACCACTACTTTCAAAATTGCTACGAAACATTCATTGATTTAATGATTTATTTTTTCAGTGTAATATTTAATCTCCCATGGACTGCACAGTGATAAAACACAGCAGCCGGCTGTTTGGCTACAACATACATCTCCACTCAGTTTGATTATTATTTTAAATATAAAGAAGACACAATATAGAGCTGAAATTCCTTCATAATTTCAACTTCAATTGTCTAATTGTTGTTATTAAACTTTCTCAGTATTCCATTAAAACAGTCAACACTTTTATCCAAAGCGACTTACAATAAGTGCATTCAACTATAAGGTTACCAACACAGAACAGCGAGAATCATGTATGTAAATTTACTTAACACCAGAAAGAATAAACGAGTCCTCAGTCACTCATCCCATATGAAGTTGCAATTTAAAAGCTGTTTTAACCGCTGCTTTAAGATGACAAGGACAGTTGTGGAGATTTACTCTGAAAACCTCACGTCACTCGCGTCATCAGCTGATGGGCTCGTCCAATCACAGCATCGTGAAGGCAGAGCGTGTATCCCGCAGACATGAAGCGGCTCTTGTTAGCATGGTCGGAACGAGTGACTCTGTTTTCCTGGAGGAGAAGATGAGTGCGTGTGTAAGCAGAGCTGCGGGCCGGTGTGGACGAGTCGAGGCGGAGAAGACGGACGCACAGTCCCTGAGTTAAGGTAAGAGCTAAGCTAGACGGAGCCGCCATTGCTAGCTACTACCAAGCTAACTCGTACATCTGAAAGCATGTCCGCCACTTTGGGATAGCGAGAAAGTTGCTAAAATACGAATACAGCATCGAGTGCTTGAGCAGATCTAGTGCATGTGTAAATATGTATGAATTACTTAGATGTAACGGTTTGTTCTCGTTAAGTTTTTTCATCAACGTGACTTTTTTCTCTGTTTTCTCAGCCTCAGCCCCCCCCCACACACACACACACAACGACGCGGTCACTAGGCCGAGACGCTGAAAGTCCGGATTTAAAGTGCGGAAAATTAAGCCATTGAATGTAAGTAACTGTTTATGAATTGTTTTGGTGTTTTTTTGCTGTGGATCTTCCAACGGTGATGCAGCACAGCTATTTCTGTTTATTAATAATAAAATCATGTTACTCATGTTGTTTCCAGCTGCCTGTCCATGACGTAGTAAGACACACTATGAGCCAGTATGATCCGACCAGACCTTGCATCAGCATTGAGGAGTTGTCGGAGAAGAAAGAGGGTAAGGTTATATTCATTAAATAATTTTCCAGTTACATGTAAAGGTGTATTTTGTCATTGAACTGTGCTAATTTTACTGATTGTGCTTACAGCTGATTGAAGCGAGACAGATGACATGGATCCATCCTTCCACAGCCAGGAGCTCACCGACCTGTGTGCCACACTTCATATAAGACTGGAAGCTACACTGGATCTCACAGCTACACACCACAGACGTCTACACACTGGAGAAGATTCAGACAGAGTCCCACAAAGAAGTCATGACCCAGAGGCTGCAGACAGACATTTCAAACTTCACCTGAGTTTTTCACTGGCTAGGCCAATTGTGTTTGTACAATATTTGTGCTGTATGTAAATAAAGCTTTGACTCCACATATACCTTGTTCACATTTGTTCCCTGTACAATATGTTCACCTATAACATCAAGCATCATATGAATGTATAGTTTTATAACTGCAGTGCTTTCGGTAAAGGCTTACTAATAAATAATAATAAATATTAATATATACATTATTAGTAACCACTATATATACATTTTTATTATTAATATTGTGTGGGAGGGGCTTACCCCACGTGTGGAATGCAATGACCCCACGTGTGCACTGCAATAGCAACTTCTACCAGCCAATCACGAGTGACATTTGGTTTCAAGGGTCTGTGGTTTCCTCCAATGGTGAGTAGAGAGAGGCTCTTGCCAGCGGCTTGACTCCGATTCATATGCTAATTAGATCACACGTCGCGATCGCTCCGCGCGGCTCTCTCCTTTGTTCTCCATATCCCCATTATGGGACATTCAAGTCGTTTCCCTCAGCTTATTGCCACTGGCGAACGCCAAGATCACGTCATGGAAACCGTAGGTAAATGCAGGGGATTAGGTCTGTCCCAAGAGATTTCCTGTGACAATAATACTGCTTTTCGTCTAGTGAAATGTCATTTTATAATATAGTTTGGGCATTAAAATACATTGACATCATTTCTAGCGAGAAATGTGCTCTTTGCTTCCACAATCTTCAGCCAGTTCATGCTTATGATCTATATTTTAATAGTTATAACAAATATTTTTCAACTCTCGCCCGATAATCAGAGAAATGTAACATTTTTATCGTTGCTATGGTGGAGGCTGTGAACGCTCCCATGCCATAAGCCACATTGTAGCCAAGGGGCAACGTCCTGGGCTGAGTGATGAAGCCTATACGGAAGTGTAAAAAAGCTGCAGTTCCATGGGAAGCCGCTACGCCTGGCTCCAAGAAGCAGATAGTCCCCATTGACTCCCATGTTAAAAAGCCTGACAGAATTAAACCTGTTTACAGCCTGGTACAAAAATTGTTTTTAGTCTCAATAGCGAGATTCTTCCTTCATGACAACTCTGAGGGGGGTGAATTTTTTTCTAACTCCCTCATTTAAGCGATATAGAGGTTTGAAATGACGATTGAAGAGACGATTGCGTGACGACTGCTAACAGGCTAATGCTCGTCGTTGAACAGGTCTGTGGAGAGGTTTCACTCACGCATTGGATGAATAACACGGTTTGATGTTCTGCTTGTTCTCCTTACGGACAAGCTAGAGACGTCTGCGCTCCTGTTTCTGTGGTAAGTAGAGGTTAGTGTTTTATTTATGTGTTAGTAGTGATTCGCAGGTATCAGTGTCTCTGTACCTGGCTCGTTAGCTTAGCTCCGCTAGCCCGCAGGCATGATACCAGCAGCAATGGCGATGCACACAGGTGCGTACGGGAGTTATTGAACCTACACACACCGACATGAGACGACATTAGCCGGTCCCCCCAGCAGAGAGAAGCGTTACAGTTTGATGATGAATCTTTTAAACTGAGACAGGCGACTGTGTGTGTCCGGAGAATTAGCTCCACCACGTTAGATATCTAATGTTATGTGAAGTTTTTCATTCGCCCACCCATTTGACTTGACAATGATTCTGATTCTAATTCTGCAGAAACGGATTTAATGTGATCAATTGAAACCTGAGTATTTAAAGTCACATCTGCATTGTAGGAGCAGCTGTTTAAAGTAGCATTACGTCTCCTAAAGCTCTTTATTCAGAGTATTGCTGTTGATGTGTTGTAACGTGTTACAGTGAAAACTAACCTTGTCTGCTACCTTCAGTTTTTACATCGCTTATCTTAGGCAGACTTCACTGAATTATTGTGTTAATTATAAATAAATTATAGGAAGTGTAACTTTACTAGAATAGACAGTCACATAGACAACCCGAGGCTGATGTCCACCAACTATTTCCTAAGCTGAAATTACTATGATCTGATGAACTTTGAAGTAATAATTTAATTTTTACCATGTAAAAGTCTGTTAAGTAGTTAACCTGGCACATGTATGACTTTATATATCTGTGTATTTGTGATGTATGTTCCTCTAGGAGGTCCAACATGAGACACAACTGGAATCCAACCAGACTCAACACTGACTCCAGGTACAGACCTGTTTTCACTACTTACAAACAATCAAAGCAAAGTATTGCACATAATACATAATGTATTAAATAATATATACAATACTTTTAATGTGAAAGAACTCCATACGGTACATCCATTGTCTTGGTAGTGCACAGTTTAATCCAAAAGCTTTTTTTTAAATACATACTTGAATATCCACAGAAAATAAGAACACAAACTTTGTTCATAAGTAACACTTCCTCGACAATAATGACATACTTTTATGTTTCCTATCATTTTATTACGGACGGACGAGCCTGAAGGACACAGCTGTGCTGACAGTGTTCTGCCTCTTATGGCAAATTAGACAAATAAAACAATAGGTTCTTATCTAAAGTGTATCAAATCAGAAACATTGTTGTAATAAATGTTCGTTTTTTTAACCAACCATTCTGAATATAGAAATTAACTCCATTATCCATGACACTTAGCAATGAGCCAACTCTAAACAGTTGCAGGCCGTCTTTAGTTAAGGGAGCAAAACATGAAGCTCGTGCAGGTCGTCCTCATGTTGACCAGCCTGAAGCTGACGATCTCCACCATATTGCTGCTGAGGACAGATCAGGTGCTGCAGTGCTTCATCTAATGAAAAGAAGAAACTCACTGTTAAATAATGTTTTGTGTTGTGTATGTTCTAGCAAAGACTGGTTCATACAGTTTATTCTGTGTTCAGCAGGTGGAAGCACCACAGATTTCAGACAGAACCGATGTACTGGGTTCTGGGTTTGTACCCTGATGGTTAAATGCACATATTGTAAGTCGCTTTGGATAAAAGCACTGAAAGAAATAAAACATTTTATAAACAGATAAAATGTCTTTCTACCTCATCTGTAATATTCAAGGTGATAATCTCCCACAGAGCTGTTGATAACAGTCCACATCAAGTCTCTTGACACTTCCCTCAGTGTGAAAACATAATTATATAATTAATATGAGAACGGTTTACAACACTGGTGTTTGGAGATTATAATCATATCTAAACAGTCTTATTCACTCTAAAATTCCATAACAGGCTAAATAAACGAGGAGGCAATAGTAATGGTGGATATACCAGCCTGTATCATAATTTTTGTGAAACATAGTTACTATTAGAGATGAGCCGGATACTCAGCTGAAACGAGTATCCGGTACGGATAAAGCACTTTTGCCGAGTACGATTATTATACGAGTAATCGGAGTCATTATCTGTGCTCGGACTGAATGAAAATCCTCACACAGCGTCACAGCGCTCCTCCCGTCACACACGGCTGTGCTCACTCACTCACAGAACAGCTCTCTGTCTCTCAGTCACTCAGGTTCACTGCGCATCGGGACTGTTCCATAGGCTCAGTCAAGGAAGCAGAAATGATTCGTTCATTTCCCGACTGGGTCTTCGGGTACGAGTCTTTGGAAAATTTTTCACGAGACCTGCATTGGCTCAGTAGAGGAGCGCTGCAGATGTAGCGAGGGACGTTCACTGTCTCCCGGAGAGATGGACACTCTGTGTTTTTAGTGTGGAAGGACGTGAATTGTATTTGTTCGAAGGTCATGGTGACTGGTTTTGTTGTTTTCACTTTACATTTACACTTACTTTACAGTAAAGTAAACCTCTATTAAATACAGTACAACATGACAGTTTGTATGGTTTGAAATTGTCATTTATTATCACACTGGCATTTAATTATCACGGCAAACAATTACACTGCACTAAACTTTAAGTGTTAGTGTAAAGTGAAAATGGCAGGACCAGTCTGTGTGACTTGTGGACGAATGTGGTTCACGTCTTTTTGTGCTGGGGGCGCAGAGTGTTCATTTCTCCGGGAGACAGTGAACGTCCCTCGCATCTCACTCACACACACACACACACACACCTGGTGTGGAAATAAATTTAAAAAAAATAAAAATAAAAAAATCATAAAAAAATTTCAAAGTTAAAAAAGAAAGTTATGTTGAACCAGCCCACTTCCGGGTTAAATCACACCCACTTCCGGGTTAGGCCCCGCCCACTCCGAGTACGGATACGGATAATTCATATGGTTAACAGATACAGATACAGATAATGCTGTACTCGCTCATCCCTAGTTACTATCACATGCAACTTACACATGTATTGTGTTGATATTAACATATTAAAATAAAATTTTAATTAAAAAAATTTAACATTAAATCACAACCAAACACACGACTGAAGTTAACCTGCTTCAATCTGTTCATTAGACGTGTTAAATAAACTGTAACTTTTATGACAATTACATATTAAAAACCACTTGAGGCATGTGAGCATATGATTATGATGATATATAAAGAAATAGGTTTTGTTGTTGTATAGTTTCAAGGTTACCTTCCTCTAGCTCATGGTAAAGCTTGCGACCATCCGGTAGCAGCTCCAGCACAGCGCTAGCCGTTAGCACCGGCGGTTAGCATGTCGCAGGTAGCCGGTTAGCTGTAGCCTGAGCTAACCAGGCAACTAGAGCTCTGCTGCCATCGCTCAGCTGTGAGTTGACACTCGTGCTGCTCGTCCTTACCCATTGATTGGTTAGCCATGAACGAGGAGGAGTAAGCACCGGCAAGATGGCGCCAGAGGAACGAATCCTACTAGCCTCATTCTCACTCTGCAGAAACCAACGGGTGACGTCACGGCCCCTCCGTCCATTTATATATACAGTCTATGGTCGTAGCGTGCTGTTTGAATCATCGTCGTTGCGTTGTGTCGTTCAGTGAGCATGAATGTTATTCACGTTGTTTGATAAATATACATGATTATAGATTACACCTCTAATTTGAAGGATCTATCGTATCGTAAATAAAGTTTTTTTTAACTTTCCGGTCCATTTAACACAAAGCTATGTCATAAACATTGACTACTTGGAAGACGACGATGCTATATTCCTTCTGTCAGGTAAGTAGTTTATTTTGATTTGTTTTTAAATATTGTAAAGATCTAGGTTTACAGTTCCAAGTGCTGACAATGCGAATGTGGAGTCAGTCGAGACAGTCAATGGAGTGATATTCATTTGCTAATATTCCATTGGTTTGCCACAGGCTACGGCCTACGGTAGCCTGTGTTACCTGGGATGTAAAGAAATGGTTGGTGAAACCAGTTCAAGACACTTATAAACATATATACACTCATAAATGAGGCACTCTACAATATAAATATAAACATAAACAGATAATGTAATGGTATAAGGAAACTAACGAAAACCATGAATCAGCCCAAAAAATAGTGCTACACGATACAGTGTTAGGTGCAGGGTTAAAGGCCCATTGTAAGGCCTTCATTATACATTAATTATAAGTTTTGAGAGCTTCCCTATTTTTGGAAAGTGATAGTTTGATTTAGTTTTCTCAAATTAAGGATGGTTAATGATTGAACTTTGATTTATTAACAAGGGATGTATTTGTCTACCATTACTCCACAATATCAGATCCATTTGGTTTAATTTATAGTATGCAATATGACAATAAGTGAAGCTACAGGAGTTTCAGCAACGTCAAAAACTGGGACCAAACAGTTTGCTTTGCTTGATGAGGAACAAGAAGGGCAGCCAAAAAGAAGGAGAACTGGAGAGAAACAGAAGCTGGGTTAAGGCCACTACTACCATCCACATACATCAAGGAAGATGAGGGAAATTATCTTACCATTAAAAAGGCCCTTTTAGTTACATACCACAAACGCATTCCTCTCCAACGTGCGTTCACTGTGCAACAAGCTGGACGAACTCCAGCTACTAGTTGGTAAGAACTGTTGGGATTTTAAATTTTAGCTTGTGAAGGTGTTTACAGAACTAAACTCTAAACAATTGAAGGAGGGTGTGGGCAGGAGCAGTTTGGGCCAGATATATGGCCTTCATACCATGACTTCTAATAACTGTTGCTGCTTAGTGTTAATCTTAGTTAGAGTGAATGTGTGTGCGTCACATCGCTGGTCAGTCTCACACCTGTCTTGATAAGATGTCTGATAAGAGCCGCTGCCTGTTGTGGGATTGTGAAATCTGTGGCATTTTTATATTAAAGTAAACTCCCTTAGATTTATTCAGCATTACACAGAGTTCAACCAGCTGCCCCAGCTTCAGGAGGGAAGACAGAAAGGCGTTGATTTGTTTGGAGGATGCAAATGTTTACACAAACAGAACATACAGCCGATAAAGCAGGAACACAATATTTTTTACTCCAATGAACAACAACACCGACCCACAAGGAGTCAGCCGAGTCAAGGCTTGTTTGTACCTTTTTCTAAACTGTCATGAACTGAAGATTTTGCCCAGCAACTATCAGAGAAGGAGCGAGGCTGGGAGCGGCTGCTCGTCATATCCTTATTCCAGTACCAAGAGGGGGAACTACGCCTGCGCACCATGGAGGAAGAACCAAGTCTCAACTTCCCTTCATTATTGACCAATCAAATTATACCTACTGTTATAAAATTAAAATATTACAAACGCCTTCTGTTCGAGGCAACTCTTGACTGTCCGGTGCCGCTAGAGGGCCGTGACTTTTGCTTTGGATGCCCATTGCTTTGCTGTAATTTTTCAGACCTTTTCATTGATAATTACTGTGATGGGAATTTTTGTATTTAGATATGTATAATGAAACAAATGACATTTAGGTAGAATAATTTTACTGAAAGATGTATTTCTGTGATCAAGACTGTAAATCAAGAGTTTAGCTCAAGGTAACACTATGCATATTTGCTCCTGGAAGCCTTCAGACGTGGCTTCATCTATTCAGTGCTGAACAAAGGTTTAAAACAGGGGCCAGAGACGTTGGGTCGAGAAGAAGATGTATTCACACCTACAGTCTCTCAGACCTCTGAGCACATTTGCATGTCATTGTCTTGTAGACTTCAAGGCAGATCATTAGGGCCCGAGCTACGAATGGTGAGAGGCCCTATTGAAATTGTAATGATTATTAGGGCCCGAGCACCGAATGGTGAGAGGCCCTATTGAAATTGTAAGGATTATTAGGGCCCGAGCACCGAATGGTGAGAGGCCCTATTGAAATTGTAATGATTATTATTATTATTATTTTTCACACAAAAGGATGGGCTTTTTGAGGGCTTTAACATGCTCAAAAAGTTATGAAACTTTGCAGTAAGTTAGTAAGTGGTGAAAATTTACGTATTCTGGAGTATTTGGAAATGGGCGTGGCAAAATGGCTCAACAGCGCCCCCTGGAACACAACCCCTAGGTTTCCACCCAGCCCCTAGGTTTCCACATAACTGATTTTCACCAAAATCGGGCAAGAGGTGTATCGTGACTAATCCTGAAAAAAAGTCTCAAGGGGCATTATGAAAAACGCAACAGGAAGCCCGCCATTTTGGATTTAGTGGCCATTTTGGCCATTTTTGGCAATTTTTACTTTAATGTACTTGTCCCAGGGCTTTCATCAGATCAACTTCAAATTCAGATGAGTGTCATCACAACAAGATGGAGAAAAAAGTTGACTTAAAAAATCAACTTTTCCCCACACCGTATGACCGTGGCGTGGCGTCAAAGTTTGATTAAACGCCATCAAAACACGAGGTTCTGTATCTCAGACATATTTGTTCCAATCGATTCCAAACTACACACATAAGACAAGAGACCCGGCCTGATGACATCTGCACTCAAATCATGACTTAATATCACAGCGCCCCCTGGTGGCAACAGGAAATGTCTTTTTTTTTGCATGTCTTACACTTGGATGTATTTCTCCTCATCGATTGACCTCAACCATGTCAAACTGTATCAAATGGGTCTCAAGACATTGATAATGAAGATATAAGATTACTGTGACTTTTCGTCAAACGCCATAGTAATGGCGTGGCATCAAAGTTCATCAGCTCGCCGTGAAACACGAAATTGCTGTAACTTCCGTGTTCATGGTTCCATCTCCCTCAAACTACATGTGTGTATTAACATCCCCCCCTTGAAGACATTCATATAGTTTTAAGAAATGGGCGTGGCAAAAAAACTGACTAGCGCCCCCTAAAGGGCAGCCCCGGCGCTACGATTGGCCGACTTGTACAAAAATTGATTAGGGCATGTGTCTTTCCATTACAAACAAATAAGTCTCTTGGATCGATAGGTTAAACCAAACAGGAAGTCCACCATTTTGGATTTAGTGGCCATTTTGGCCATATTCACCATTTTTACTTTGATGTACTTGTCCCAGGGCTTTTATCAGTTCAACTTTAAATTCAGATGAGTGTCATCACAACAAGATGGAGATAAAAAATGATTTAGGGATTTATCGTTCGTCACACCGCGTGACCGTGGCGTGGCGTCAAAGTTCATCAACTCGCCGTGAAACACGAAATGCTGTTACTTCAGTGTTCATGGTTCTATCTCACTCAAACTACATGTGTGTATCAACAGCCCCCCCCCCCGAAGATATTGATATGGTTTTAAGGCCATGTGACCGTGGCGTTGAAGTTTGATTAAACGCCATCAAAACACATGATTCTGTATCTCGGACATATATTGTCCAATCGAGTCCAAACTAGACATGTAAGACTAGAGTCCCAGCCTGATGACATCTACACAGAAATCATGACTTTAATTCACAGCGCCCCCTGGTGGCTACAGGAAGTGAAGCAATTATTGTCCAATTGAGTCCAAACTAGACATGTAAGACTAGAGTCCCAGCCTGATGACATCTACACAGAAATCATGACTTTAAATCACATCGCCCCCTGGTGGCTATAGGAAGTGAAGCGTTTATTGTCCAATTGAGTCCAAACTAGACATGTAAGACAAGAGTCCCAGCCTGATGACATCTACACAGAAATCATGACTTTAAATGACAGCGCCCCCTGGTGGCTACAGGAAGTGAAGCGTTTATTGTCCAATTGAGTCCAAACTAGACAGTAAGACTAGAGTCCCAGCCTGATGACATCTACACAGAAATCATGACTTTAAATCACAGCACCCCCTGGTGGCTACAGGAAGTGAAGCGTTTATTGTCCAATTGAGTCCAAACTAGACATGTAAGACTAGAGTCCCAGCCTGATGACATCTACACAGAAATCATGACTTTAAATCACAGCGCCCCCTGGTGGCTACAGGAAGTGAAGCTTTTATCCTTGCCACAGAGAGGAAAACGCATCCAACGCGGAGACGTGCGCTTGGTCATCGTTCGCTCTCTCCCCCGACCGCAACAGGCTTCAACGTGCAGGTGCTCGGGCCCGCAAGTGCTACAACGTAGCCCTAGTTATTATTATTATTATTATTTTTCCGGCAAAAGGATGGGCTTTTTGAGGGCTTTAACGTGCTCAAAAAGTTATGAAACTTTGCAGTAAATTAGTAAGTGGTGAAAATTTACGTATTCTGGAGTAATTTGAAATGGGCGTGGCAAAATGGCTCAACAGCGCCCCCTGGAACCCAGCCCCTAGGTTTCCACATAACCGTTTTTCACCAAAATCGGGCAAGATGTGTATCGTGACTAATCATGAAAAAAAGTCACAAGGGGCATTATGAAAAACGCAACAGGAAGCCCGCCATTTTGGATTTAGTGGCCATTTTGGCAATTTTGGCGATTTTTACTTTAATGTACTTGTCCCAGGGCTTTCATCAAATCAAATTCAAATTCAGATGAGTGTCATCACAACAAGATGGAGAAAAAAGTTGACTTAAAAAAATCAACTTTTCGTCACACCGTGTGACCGTGGCGTGGCGTCAAAGTTTGATTAAACGCCATCAAAACACGAGCTTCTGTACCTCGCACATACATGATCCAATCAAATCCAAACTAGACACATAAGACAAGGGTCCCGGCCTGATGACATCTGCACTGAAATCATGACTTAATATCACAGCGCCCCCTGGTGGCAACAGGAAATGTCTTTTTTTTTGCATGTCTTACACTTGGATGTATTTCTCCTCATCAACCATGTCAAACTCTATCAAATGGGTCTCAAGACATTGAAAATGAAGATATAAGATTACTGTGACTTTTCGTCAAACACAGTATTAATGGCGTGACATCAAAGTTCATCAGCTCGCCGTGAAACACGAAATTGCTGTAACTTCCATGTTCATGGTTCCATCTCACTCAAACTACATGTGTGTGTTAACATCCCCCCCCTGAAGATATTCATATGGTTTTAAGAAATGGGCGTGGCAAAAAAACTGACTAGCGCCCCCTAAAGGGCAGCCCCGGCACTACGATTGGCCGACATGTACAAAAATCTATGGGGACATGTGTCTTTTCATAACAAACAAATAAGTCTCTTGGATTGATATGTTAGATCAAACAGGAAGCCCGCCATTTTGGATTTGGTGGCCATTTTGACCATATTCCACATTTTTACTTTGACATACTTGTCCCAGGGCTTTCATCAGATCAACTTCAAATTCAGATGAGTGTCATCACAACAAGATGGAGATAAAAAATGATTTAGGGATTCGTCCTTCGTCACACCGTGTAACCGTGGCGTGGCGTCAAAGTTCATCGACTCGCCGCGAAACACGAAATTGCTGTAACTTCAGTGTTCATGGTTCCATCTCACTCAAACTACATGTGTGTATCAACAGCCCCCCCCTGAAGATATTCATATGGTTTTAAGAAATGGGCGTGGCAAAAAAACTGACTAGCGCCCCCTAAAGGGCAGCCCCGGCGCTACGATTGGCCGACTTGTACAAAAAATGATTAGGGCATGTGTCTTTTCATTACAAACAAATAAGTCTCTTGGATCAATATGTTAGATCCAAGTCCAAACTAGACATGTAAGACTAGAGTCCCGGCCTGATGACATCTACACAGAAATCATGACTTTAAATCACAGCGCCCCCTGGTGGCTACAGGAAGTGAAGGGTTTATTGTCCAATCAAGTCCAAACTAGACATGTAAGACTAGAGTCCCGGCCTGATGACATCTACACAGAAATCATGACTTTAAATCACAGCGCCCCCTGGTGGCTACAGGAAGTGAAGCGTTTATTGTCCAATTGAGTCCAAACTAGACATGTAAGACTAGAGTCCCAGCCTGATGACATCTACACAGAAATCATGACTTGAAATCACAGCGCCCCCTGGTGGTTACAGGAAGTGAAGCTTTTATCCTTGCCACAGAGAGGAAAACGCATCCAACGCGGAGACGTGCGCTTGGTCATCGACCTCTCTCTCCCCCGACCGCAACAGGCTTCAACGTGCAGGTGCTCGGGCCCGCAAGTGCTACAACGTAGCCCTAGTTTGTAGATGATGCAGACCAAATGTCTGGTCTTCCTGGTCAGGACATGCAGAGAGCTGATTGGATAAACTTTATTCTCATGTGTGAGGAGGGGTCAAACTTGTATGAATGGAAATGTGATTTCATTGTTCAGAGCTCTTGCTTGAATCTGTCAGTGATGATAGCAAGTTGCCCCCAGCCGTAGCTGGGTAAGAATTAAACACAGAATTGATAATTGCTTGTTGTGTCATAGTATGTAATATTCCAATACAATACTTGATTGAACAAAACTGAGGCTCTTCTCATATTTAGGATAAACGAACATGCAACGACAGAACATAGACTTCTCTTCATCTTCCGTTCTGTGTTTCATGGAGATGTGGCTGTGTGGTTCCATACTGGACTCTGCGCTGCAGCTGGCTTGCTTCCAACTTTTCAGAGCGGACCGCCACACGGAACTCTCCGCCACGACGAAAGGTGGAGGAATCTGCTTCTATACTAACTGTGGCTGCTGCAATGATGTGACAGTGATTCAACAGCACTGTTCTCCTGATCTGGAATATTTTTTTATCAAATGCAAACCCTTCTACTCCCCCGTGAGTTTGTTTCATTCATTATGTCCAGTGTTTACATTCCACCGCAGGCTAGCGTGCAAGAGGCATGCTCGCCGACCAGTTACTGTGTGTGGATCGGACTAACCCGGACTCCTTAGTTATTGTCCCCGGCGACTTTAACAAAGGAAATCTCACCCTCCAACTCCCAAAATACAAACAATTTATTAAATGCCCGACCAGAGAGGAGAACATTCTGGATCACTGTTACACCACAGTAAGCAGTACTGTACTCAACACCATTTCGCAGCCAATAACTCTGACAAATGCCTCTGTCTGGAAAGGGGCTTGACAGATTACAAATCAGAATCAGAATGTATTTATTGCCAAGTAGGTTTACACCTACCTGGAATTTGCTTTGGTTGAAGGTGCATACAATGAACATAAAACATAAAAATACAATAAGTACTCCTACTACATGAGAAAAAAAAAAAAAAAAATAAAAATTATATAAAAGATATAAAAAGTAAAGTAAAAAGTAAAATGCAGAACAGGAGAGCCATGTCAAAGTGCAATATTCAATGTGCAATGTTATATAATAATAATGTGTGTTAATGTAACACAGACTTGAGGCGTGAGGGCAGGATAAGAGTCCAAGTCAGGTGGGTGTCCCGGGGCTTGTTGATAAGGCCAACTGCAGCCGGGAAGAAGCTGGTCTTGTCAGCAGAACGGATGATGCGCTGCAGTCTGCCTTTGTCATTGGCATTGGCAGCAGCTAACCAGATGGTGATGGAGGAGGTGAGGATGGAGGAGGTGATGCAGGTGTAGAAGTGCACCATCATTGTCTTTGGCAGGTTGAACTTCTTCAGCTGACGCAGGAAGTACATCCTCTGTTGAGCTCTTTTGGAGCACTTGAGGTCTTGGGACATGATGGGGCCCAGGAAGCGGAAGGACGCCGCATTGACGACTGGGGAGTCTCTCAGGGTGATGGGGTTGGGTGGGGCTGGGTTCATTTTGAAGTCTACAACCATCTCCACTGTTTTCAGAGCATTGAGCTCCAGGTTGGTCTGATCACACCAGGTCACCAGGTGGTCAATCTCCCACCTGTAGGCGGACACATCTCCACCAGAGATGAGCCCAATGAGAGTGATGTCGTCCTCAAACTTAAGGGGTGCAGAGACATGCTTCCCCAGCCTCACATGTTGCCTTCTATCAGACAGGAAGTCTGTGATCCACCTGCAGGTGGAGTCAGGCACACTCAGCTTGGAGAGCTTGTCCTGTAGCAGGTCTGGAATGTTGAAGTCTAGGTGCTGGAGGAAGTGAAGGGCCATGTTTACTGCATCGTCTACAGACCTGTTGGCTCTGTAGGCAAACTGCAGGGGGTCCAGGAGAGGGTCAGTGATGACTTTGAGGTGGAACAGCACAAGGCGCTCAAATGCCTTCATCACCACAGAGGTCAGCGCGACGGGTCTGTAATCATTGAGTCAAGTGATCTTTGTTTTTTTGGGGACAGGGATGATGGTGGAGGTCTTGAAGCAGGCTGGTACATGGCATGTCTCCAGTGAGGTGTTAAAAATGGCTGTGAACACCGGAGACAGCTGATCCACACAGTGTTTCAGGATTGATGGAGAGACAGAGTCTTGCCCGGGTGCTTTGCGGGGGTTCTGTCTCCTGTAAAGGCTCCAGTATGCTACTCCGAATCTGTTACAGACGGACGGGTGGATCCGACGGACACTTATTCATTTATAGTTCTCCGAAAACTGTTTGTGCTGAAAACAATTCACCGCCAGAACAGTAGGTGGCGCAACGGAAGACGAGCTTAGAGAAGCCTACCTCATGAGTTCTCAGAAGAAGTCCACGTTGTTTATTTACCTCTTCCCAGCTTTCCTCACACACAATGTACGATGGCAACTAAATAAAATAAAGTGACACCCAGCGTGTCAAAATGCTGATGTTATCGTTTCATGGCACAGCTGTTCCCCAGTCTTGTTTCCGAACTGTGTTGCTAATTCCACGGTTTGAAGCTACAAGGAGGCAGCTAGCTTCCCCCCCAGCTTCCACAAACAGTCAGCAGGGACTCCCGATACTAACTACTATCAAGTGTCTGTTTCTCAAATACCGTCAGGTTAGAAGCAGTGTCATGATAGCCGTGGAATTAAAGTCGTGACAGCGGGTTTTTGCACTGTTACCACCGCAGTTAGCATGGTGGCTAGCGCCATTATGAAAGTTCGTTATAACCGTATGTGACCGTACACACGTTCCGTTAGTGTTTGGGTTTATTGTGATTTAGGGAAAGTTACAGGAAGTCTGAGGTCCAGAAATGGTGTCGTTCCGAAATGCTGTCGTTAGCGGACCAATCACAGCCAAGGGCTGTCCCTAGGCTCTCCGAAATGCCCACGGATAGTTGAAAATCAGAGTTGCCTGAAAACCTTGGAGTGGGCTTTTCTCTGTCCGTTTCGGTCCGTGTCAGTAAAAACGGAGACGCATATATCAGCCTTTAAGGCCGGCGCATGCTTCTGCAACTGCGTCTGCGGCTTTTCACGCAGCTGTGTCGACGGACTTGTTTTAATTTATGGTTATCAAATTCACCGCCAGAACACTAGGGGGAGTAACTTTTTTTGTCGAAGTCGGCCTTAGAGACGCCTTCTTTGTGTGTGGCAGTCGTCATATACTGTTTAT
Organism: Limanda limanda; assembly: GCF_963576545.1. Classification (NCBI taxonomy): domain Eukaryota; kingdom Metazoa; phylum Chordata; class Actinopteri; order Pleuronectiformes; family Pleuronectidae; genus Limanda; species Limanda limanda. The sequence goes on along the minus strand of NC_083637.1, from coordinate 30,822,200 downwards.
TTACATCGCCACTGCGGCTCCTCATAGCCTTTTTCTGGCGGACAAATCCGCCAGTCAGTGAAGGGTTATACTAGTGGTCATAGTTTCGGATCTCTTCTGCCAAACGCTCTTCTATTTGGTCCATATTCGTTCTACTAAATCTTCCGTGGTTTCTGACGGTATTATGGGGCATGAAACCGGAAATGCGACTACGGAAAGGATGTAGTTAGCAGACCAATCACAGCCTTGTGGGCTGCATGAGGCTTGCGGAGCTTTGCCATAAAGTTGGGCGACGCACGCAAGCACATAAGAAGGGATACGCAAGCACTACAGGGGCCCTTAATGGCCATATCTTTCTGAACCTTTTAAATGATAAAATTCAAAATATTTAAAGTAAAATCAACCATCTCCTGCCCTCAATTGGCACTAACACTAAATTGATTGATTATTTATTTAAGCCTCGGAAAACACATTGAGGAATAATACCCTCATTTACAATGGTGCCGAGGGTACAATGAAGAGTTAATACATTGAAAGAAAAGTAAATAAATCTTATTTTTCTGCTTGCTTCCAATTCGTGCAAATTAATGATGAGTCATCTGTGCGTACCACAGGGCTCTGTGCTCGGCCCAATCTTATTCTCATTATATATACTTCCACTAGGAAACATTATCAGGATACACTCTGTAAATTGTCACTTTTATGCGGATGACACCCAGTAATACTTGTCAATAAAACCTGAAAAAAGTAATCAATTAACTAATCTTCAAGCATGTCTCAAGAACATAAAAAATATGGATGACCCACAATTTTCTCTTGTTAAACTCAGATAAAACAGAGGTTATAATACTTGGCCCTAAACACCTTAGAGATACATTATCTAATGATATAGCTGCGCCAGACAAAAGTGCCCTTGCTTCCAAAGTGACCGTCAGGAACTTGGGAGTGTTCTTCGATCCTGATTTGTCCTTTAATTCAGACTTAAAGAAAAAATTCTAGGACTGCCTTTTAACACTTGCGTAATATCTCAAAAATCAGACATGTCCTTTCGCAAAAAGATGAAGAAAAACTAGTCCACGCCTTTGTTACATCCAGACTGGATTTTTGCAATACATTATTATCAGGCTCCAGCAGTAAGTCGTTAAAACCTCTGCAGCTTGTCCAAAATGCTGCAGCACGTGCCCTGACGAGATCCAAGAAAACAGACCACATTTCTCCAGTATTAGCATTGGTACACTGGCTTCCGGTTAAATCTAGAATAGAATTTTAAATTCTCCTCACCTTCAAGGCCCTTAATAAAATGAACAATTTTACCTTAAAGCAGGGGTCTTCAACGTTTTTCAGGCCAAGGACCCCCAAACAGGTGGAGAGATGGAGCAGGGACCCCCTACTATATTTATTGTATAAAATTGTGTTTTATATTAAACTGGGTCTAGTGCCATGTATAAACATAACTACCCTGATATTTTGCATTCAATACTAAGCTATTCAAATATTACGCGGGTTCATATATTCATGTTTTTAATTTAAACATGTGCAAGGTACAGGGTGGCCATGCCACTGCCATTTATAAACATACAGTGGGTACGGAAAGTATTCAGACCCCTTTAAATGTTTCACTCGGTTTCATTGCAGCCATTTGCTAAAATCAAAAAAGTTCATTTTATTTCTCATCAATGTACACTCAGCACCCCATCTTGACAGAAAAAAACAGAAATGTAGAAATTTTTGCAAATTTATTAAAGAAAAACTGAAATATCACAGGGTCATAAGTATTCAGACCCTTTGCTTAGTATTGAGTAGAAGCACCCTTTTGAGCTAGTACAGCCATGAGTCTTCTTGGGAATGATGCAACAAGTTTTTCACACCTGGATTTGGGGATCCTTGGCCATTCTTCCTTGCAGATCCTCTCCAGTTCCTTCAGGTTGGATGGTGAACGTTGGTGGACAGCCATTTTCAGGTCTCTCTAGAGATGCTCAATTGGGTTTAGGTCAGGGCTCTGGCTGGGCAAGTCAAGAATGGTCACAGAGTTGTTCTAAAGCCACTCCTTTGTTATTTTAGCTGTCTGCTTAGGGTCATTGCCTTGTTGGAAGGTGAACCTTCGGCGCAGTCTGAGGTCCAGAGCACTCTGGAAGAGGTTTTCTTCCAGGATATCTCTGTACTTGGCCGCATTCATCGTTCCTTCAATTGCAGCCAGTCGTCCTGTCCCTGCAGCTGAAAAACACCCCCATAGTGTGATGCTGCCACCACCATGTTTCACTGTTGGGATTGTATTGGGCAGGTGATGAGCAGTGCCTGGTTTTCTCTACACATACCGATTAGAATTAACGCCAACAAGTTCAATCTTGGTCTCATCAGACCAGAGAATCTTATTTCTCATAGTCTGGGAGTCCTTCATGTGTATTTTGGCAAACTCTATGCGGGCTTTCACTGAGGAGAGGCTTCCGTCGGGCCACTCTGCCATAAAGCTCCGACTGGTGGAGGGCTGCAGTGATAGTTGACTTTGTGGAACTTTCTCCCATCTCCCTACTGCATCTCTGGAGCTCAGCCACAGTGATCTTTGGGTTCTTCTTTTCCTCTCTCGTCCCAAACTTCTTCCATTTAAGGATTATGGAGGCCACTGTGCTCTTAGGAACCTTGAGTGCTGCAGAAATTATTTTGTAACCTTGGCCAGATCTGTGCCTTGCCACAATTCTGTCTCTGAGCTCCTTGGGCAGTTCCTTCAACCTCATGATTCTCATTTGCTCTGACATGCACTGTGAGCTGTTAGGTCTTATATAGACAGGTGTGTGCCTTTCCTAATCAAGTCCAATCAGTTTAATTAAACACAGCTGGACTCCAATGAAGGAGTAGAACCATGTCAAGGAGGATCAGAAGAAATGGACAGCATGTGAGTTAAATATGAGTGTCACAGCAAAGGGTCTGAATACTTATGACCATGTGATATTTCAGTTTTATTTTTTAATAGATTTGCAAACATTTCTACTTTTCTGTTTTTTTCTGTCAAGATGGGGTGCTGAGTGTACATTAATGACAAATAAAATTAACTTTTTTGATTTTTGCAAATTGCTGCAATGAAACAAAGAGTGAAATATTTAAGGGGTCTGAATACTCTCCGTACCCACTGTACATCTTGCATACAACAATGAGCTATTAAAGTAATTCACAGATTCATGTTTTTATTTTTAACATTCATGTAGAAGAGACAGTGAATCCTCAAGCTATCTGTGGATGGCACACATACTCCCACATTAGTGAGATGTCGGACCCTGATGGGTAGCACTCAATTTATCTAATCTTGGATGGATGGAGGTTGTCAGGCATGAGGGTCAAATCAGCCTCACAATATGTTGGATGCATGTTAATGTGTATTGAAAGACATTTAAATTCATGGAAAAAAAAAAATTATAAAAAATTTAAAAAATTGTCTAATCAGACAAAGAGTTCGCAACCCCCCTGCAGTAACTCTGCGGACCCCCTAGGGGTCGCGGAGCCCCTGTTGAAGACCTCTGCCTTAAAGAGCTGTTAGTACCTTATCAACCCGCATAAATGAAAAAATAAAAATAAAAAAAACCGCATAAATACCACATTTAAAGCATAGATCTTAGCATAGAATTAAGAAATGAGTATTATAGATCGTTAGTTTTTCTTATCAAACATTATTTTTTACTTTTATGTAAATTGTTGATGCCAATGCGGTGCTATTTATTTTTGAGAAGAATATTTTTAAAAAGAAATGTATATGTCTTGAAAATTGACTATAACAATAATCAGGTCTTTTACACTAATCAGCTTACTGTGTGCATGTTAACATATTCAATGCATATGGCATTTATAATAATATTGTAATATAATATTAATATTACTATTATTTGTATTTGTTTAATTGAAAAGATTATCTTTAGCTTACTGTTAATTTATATTTTAGGAATGTCACATTTGTTTTGTATGTATGGTACATTAAAAACCCTTCGAACCCCAATGCCTTGTGTGATTGTGTGAACTGCTGAAACCATTTGCTGAATTTTATATATAAATTATATAACTGATTTAGCCCCTGCCTTATACATTATGTCTATCACCTCTATACAGTTGTACAAAATATTTTTTTGTTAATTCAAGTAGACAGCAGCACCGACGATGATTCAAACGGCACGCTATGACGTGGCTTACGACAAGATAGCGTTCACATCAACCACCATAGCAACGATAAAAACCTTACATTCCTACGATTTACGGGCGAGATAAAAAAACTATTAGTGATAACTATTACAATATATATCGTAAGCATGAACTGGCTGAAGATTAGGGAAACAAAGAGCACATTCTCGCTAGAAATAATCTATTTTAATGCCCAAACTATATTATAAAATTACATTTTTATCTGAAAATACAAGGAATGTCCGCCATGTTTCCATTTTCCCAGACGGGAACTTGAGAGTTACGTGACGTGGGCACAGGCCCATTCAAAACGATGGGAAGACAAAAACGTAGGCATTTCACAATTTGAGTGGTCAAATTGTGAGATGTTTGAAGTTTTTCCAAGTGGACCAACGTAGGTACTATACGTTATCTGATGAGACTGGGTTGCATCATGTCACTGTGCAGCTTTTGGCAGCACACACCCCACACCCCCCACGCACACACACACTTTCATCTAGGCAGACATGCAGCCACTCAGCTTCACTGAAACCATACATGTAGACAGACAGCCATCCTACAGAAAGTGGAACAAAGATAAAGAGAAACCTAGACACCACCGTTCCTCCCTCCCTCCTTCACCTCCTCATTGCACAGAAAGGGGTTTGTTAGTCTGTGCGTGTGTGTGTCTGTGTGTGTGTGTTTGTGAGTCATCGTGCTGCTGAAGTTTAATTGACCAGCCTTGTTGCCATGCCAACAGGGGTGTGGCAGGAGGCTGCTGACCCACTTTGCCTGCAGTGTTGTCATGGCAGCAGCACAGCGCTGCAAGTGTTTCAGTCACACTAATGCGAATACATGTGCTGTATTTTCATACAGTGATGGGCACACACACTCAACAGATACACCTACACAGCATCTATTTAAATTGAGACAAAGTCTGGTTTGTGACAAATGCTCAGCAAACAGATGTCTGTTTCACTATAGAACGTGAGCCAGCTGTGATGTCTAGTAAGAAGGTACCATTTTGCATGTACGGATGTGTGTATGTGTTTTATTTCTGACTCTGTGTGTGTGAGAGTATTAGTGACCATGAATCCTGAATTTCAGCCATGTCTGCCATTGACCTGGTAAAATATGGGACAAGCTAAACACAAAAGGAACTGCTTTAAGCCTATATGTGTAGCTATTTAACATTTGGCATAATTTAGAGCTGGGAGCTACAAAATAAAATACCCAACAAATGACTCCTGGCTTCTTTGCTTGCTTCTGCTTGCATAGAACAGTACTTCAAGACTTACTCTTTTTTCATTAAATTATATAGAGATCTGCCAGTGTGTTTTGATATTTTTTATGTATAAATCTAAACTTGGGCTGATGGTGGTAAAAGAAATGTCACTTCAGAAACTGTCGATATGATGTTGGTGCAACCAACTAGCAAAATTGTGTATTGCATTCAGGGTTGACCACTTCCACCAACCACAACCATCCAAGTGAGCTAGCGGTTCACAGTAAAGCTATTTATCATCTCTTGTGTTAGTGGAAAGTGATTCAATTTTTTTCTCTCCAGTATCTCTTTCTTCCCCTCTGTCCTCATTCCTGACCCTCTCCTCTCCCACCCTCTGTAGGGCTGCTAAGTCAATTTGCATCGACTTATTCCTCCCTCCATTAAATTCCTTTATATTAGCGGCCATCATAATGAAAAGGATATAAGACACAAGGGGCCCTCTCGGTTTTCCCATTAACCTCTACAATAAATCAGAAATTAATTCAACAAATTACACAACTTACAAATTGCACAATTTAGGGTTAATATTTCAATTTCTGTAGGTTCTTATTCTTGATTTTTCTTGATGAACATACATTGTAAATAAATTTCCTTCACGGTACCATATTTATAGGTTATTGAGTGAGTAATGATCTTTACCCAGATCATTAAATGTTAAACATTTCCTGTCATACACCCAACATCATGAAGTGTAGGGTTTTATTGATCCTGTTAAACTGATCTAAATTTAACAAAAGTTAGATAATTAGCAATTGTTGGGATGTGTTACTTGTCTTAATAAAGGCTTCTCCTAAGAACTGTTCACCAACCTGAAAACAAAACCTCAACAACAGACAGATCAAATAGGAATGGATGCAGCTCTCAGAGCACAGCAAGGTTTTAGGCCAGTGTTTATTAACCTGGTTTGTTCCAGGATATTTGTCGTCCATCCATCTATTATCTAAAACACTTATCCCTCTATTAGGGTCACAGGGTTGCTGCCAATCCCAGTTTATTGAGGTGAGAGGCAGAGTACACCCTTGACAGTTAGTAAACAGTGGTGTAGTGCAGGGTAACCCTAACCCAGGTATAAGGCGTATACTTACTTATTTTTCAATAAGCATAGAGTATAAGCCCTTCTTAATCACCTCTGGTGCGCATCATTCAGTAGCAAACCTTACTCTGTCTCTGATTGTTTAGCAATTGTTGCTCTGTTAGTAGGTTTGTTGTTTGATTTGTTGGGGTAGGTATTAGGAGTGGTGATTGGTAAGTCAGGACAAAAATATCAGAAAAAAGCCTGAGTAGGGCATTTCATGTCTCTGTTTATCTTCCTGGTGAAAAATATCACCTGCTCCTTACCTGACCACCTGATTAACTAAACTCATTAAAAAAAGGAAACTAAATTTAGACTCTCATAAAACGTTTACATAAAGATAGGCAACCCAAACAAAAATTCAAGCAGCAACAATCTTGTGCCGCCACCTTGTTACGGCTTGCCAGCAGCTCAGGTAGTGAGGATCAGGTCTGGCACTGGTGCATGCTCTGTTCCCCACATCCCCATACCCCATCAGAGTAGATGACGATTGTGATAGATATTTAGCTTCTTGTACAACAATTTAAAGTGTCAACCAGAGTCAGCACTTTTTGATGGCAGAACCTTGTAAATCTTGTATTTTTTTCCTATCTGATTTTGTTCCTCTGTGAGTATCAGGATTCTCTCTGGTCGATTAAGTAGTTAAACAGTCTCTGTGGTCTTAGTTCTGTATTAGTGTCCAATTTCTGACTTTATGACAGAACAAGCTGGCAAAACCGACCAATGAGCCATCCACCAAACTCTTAACCAAGAAATATGCCTTGGAGAACATGACAGTTTAAGAAATCTAATGGAATGCAATCAGGCCATCATGGACCAATTATCTCTATGAAATCAGCATATTGCTTACCTCTTATTTTTGTCCTCTCCCCCAGTGCAAGCCAATCAGCCAACTCAGTCACCTTCACATCTGCAATCTTTACAAGGAATCATACACACTAGACCCCACACTGTTCTTTTGTGACCTGGGGAAAGGTCATGGGTTCCTTCTTCAATTCCAGTCACTTTCACCACTGAGGCATCCAAGGTACTGTAAAACATATGGTGGGCTTATAATGGGGAAGAGCTCTGGATTGGGCAGAGGCCATACTATCTCAAACAGATGTCTTATCCTTTACATGTAAGGATTTAATGGTTAAAATCTGAAATCTGTTTGGTTCCCACAACACCACAACCTTGGTGTTGTGGGAACATCCTCTAACCGCTTGGTAAATCTTTGTCAGGTCTCCCAAAGTGAAGCCGAATACTCTGTGGTGTTAGTCTCCAGAGATGGACCTACTGATCTTAATTCAGTTGTGTCGACAATTATGTTGGACAATTGTCTACAATAATTCTCGTCACTCCTATACCCCCTGCGTCTCTCCGTTATCCAGCCTCCACCTACAGACCTCTCCAACCCTGCCATTAAAAAACCTCTAGATGAGCACATGCAGGAATAGGTTCTCTTTCAACATGCGTTTCGGTATTTCAATATGGGACACGCCCTCTGCACTATCCCCCAGAAGTAATTTGTCGACGTGTGCTACCTGAAAGTCACCGTAGTAGTAACTCACCTCTTCCAGTTTTATAAAAAGAGATGGCAACAATGAACCCTGCTCCTGCGCTCGGACAAAAGCAAGGTACCGCCGAGGTTGTGCACATGTGGTAACAAAATCTCGGGAGCAGATACCCTCTCTGCATGTTCGACATGCCTCGGGCTAGAATACCCCGGAGAATCGCTAGCATCGTCAGACTCGCCTTTCCACAAAAAAACAAACGATGCAAACTAGCTTGTCAGCGGTGGATCCAATGATGGGGGTAGCCATCCTCCGTCCACAGGCGAGCGCCCAGAGAAACACGCCCCACTGGGGCATCAGCTTGACGCTGTTGCACCGCTACATGATTCTGATGAGCACGAGACCGACCTAATCTCTGGACAGGGCCTAACCGTCGGTGGTGACTCCGACTCACTGTAGTCCATTAGCCTCGGCTCCGAGGATGACGTGGAATCAATTTTTTTACCCCACCAGCTGCAAGGTTGAAGACCAAAGATGGTACATGCAGCCCAAACCTGGCTCCCAGCATGGACCTGCACGAGGAATATAAGACAGTGGCTGCTCAGCTTGGAATTGCGTTGGCCTGACACCACCATGTCCCACTATGAGGGTAAAAGGCTCTCCAGAACATAAGCTTCCACCAAACACCCTATGGCGTTTTTTTCAGAGCAAGCCACCGTGGCTCAAAGGCACCTGGGCGAAGCAGCCCTTCGCTTCCAGCGTGACGGCAAGTGATTCAGAGGCCCATCCGGAGTGTTACCTAGTGTGTGCTTCTTCCAGTGGGGGAGGACAGGTTCAGTCAGACGCCTGCGTCCCTCCCGGAGAGAGATGTTCCGTTCCAAGGGGCTTGTTCCAGACCCAGCAAAAGGCGTGCAGAGATCATGTTTGCGCTCACAGTTCAAGTAAACACAAAGAAGAGAAAGCTCAGCACTGCAGGAGCCCTGTAGAGCCGCAGCCAAGTGTTTCCAATACCATAAAATGCTCAAACAAAAACTTGTGCCCAAACACACACCAAATCCCTTTTCCCCTTTTGTGAAATGTTCAATAAATATCACATGCGGCGTGCTTCCATTGCACGTGCCAAGGGAGCAACCTCACATGTTCATAAAAAACAAACAAAAACAATAAAAATGATAGAGGAGCTGCAGCACTGTGGTGGGGGCTCGCATGTAACCACAATGGGGGCAGTATGGCTCCACCTATGGGACAGCGTTGCAAATGGCAATATGAGCGCTGGAACGGCGCAGCCCATGTAACCTGCTACTGCACAGGCACTAGGGCTGCTGGGGGCTCAAGCCCGACAGTGGCGAGCCTGTGGGGTATCAGAGTGGGTAATAAAATCTGCGACCAGGGGTTGCAGGCTTCAAGTTGCGTCCACCTTACCCCGTTCAATAGTTTATTGCAGTCAAGGGCGCAGGTAGAAAATGCCCATAACTTGCGGAAAGAAATCACAGCAACAGTGCCAGAGTGGTTTCAATTCAGTGGTGGGTAGCATCCCTCAAACTGAGCCTGACACACCACAGTCATCTCCAGGTCTTAGTCTGCATGGCTTGTGTCCACGTGGAGACGCACAGTTTTTCTGACCAAAGGTGTTCCCATGGGAACGGTCCTGGCACTAAGAGTTATTACAACAAATGCCTTTCTTGCCGACTGGGGAGCCAAGCAAGAGGGGAGGGCAGAGTGTTACATGGAGTTTGTAAATGCAGTCCGTTCCCATACACTGCGTCAAACTATTGGCTGTATCACTGGCACTGAAACATTTTCTGCCCCTTCTCAGAGGGCAGAATCTTCTGGAAAGAACAGACAATACCACCGTGTTAGCATATATCAACAGACAGGGGGGGCTGTGCTCACGTCATCTTCCAACATTGGCACACAGACAGTGCCCAATGTGTTATTCCCTGACCGGCCAGAGCGCTCCAATGGGGGTGGATGCTATAGCGAATGAGTGGCTGCATGTTCTACTTTATGCTTACCCCCCATTATAGCTGATCACTCCTACTCTTTCCAGAGTGCGGGAGAGTGGTCATGCCCTAATTATAATAGCACCCCACTGGCTGTTGAAACATCTTAAAGTTATTTTGTGACTAATTCTATCCAGTCATTGGTTTTGCAGTGGAGGCACACCTCACACTTCACTTGTCACCCACCTTATCCCAGCTCAAACGGTACTTTTGTGGCCTACCATGGACAGAGACATTCAAGAGTTTGTTTCTGACCATATCACCTAGGATTTTGACAAAGGACTTCTCTTATCTAATGGTACATCCTGTTTCTTGGCCCGTTTGAAGTTGAGCAAATCAATAATTGTCTATGATATACCCGACCTTCCATGGAAAACTTTGGCTCCCACACATTTCTATAAAATCAATAAGCAGAATCCTGAAACTGTCAAATTTATTACAGTGAATAAGAAGTCTATGTTTGTTTGAAAAAGTTGCAATATTATAAAGACAACATGTTCACTCTGGTGCTGCTGTTTGTATAGAAACAAATACAATAAAATTTAAAAGTATCCAAATTATTTTTTGCAGTAAAGAAAATTACACATAAAAATACCAAGTGCCGAAAACCCGAGCTTAGCAATGAGGCCAATGCGGACGTGCAAAAGCTGCTGTTCACTGGACGGCCACTGAGCAGACAGGCTAATCCCCTTCACAGAACATGATCTGAGTCTGTGGCGAGATTTTAACTCACATATCGCCTGTGATATGTTGGAGCACTTCTTAGAGGTGAGGTGCGGAAGAATGCCAAGGAGTTGTGGACTTTAACTGAAGCGGAGCCCTAATTAGTAGGTATCGGTATCTCTGTACTTGGCTTGTTAGCTTAACTCCACTAGCCTGCAGGCAAGATACCAGCAGTAATGGCGAAGCTAACGGGACCGTACAGGAGTTATTCAACCGACATAACACCGACATGAACCAGTATACACAGCAGGGTTAAATGCCAACTGAGAGCCTCATTTTCACTCTTCAGAAACCAACGGGTGAGGTCACAGACACTACGTCCATCTTTATATACAGTCAATGAAAAATACACAACCATCCAATAACATCTAATAACAACATTCTCATTAGCAAGTACACCAAAGTGATCTACATTGCTTAACATAATTATTAGCACTTGTAATGACATTACACAAAATGTATTGTGATATGTAGATGAACATCCTTACAATATTTACAATATTATATTATATTTTTAAAAACTTCAATTTCTATTTAAGTCTCTGAAAGCAATGCTACAGTAATTCATGGGCAGGATGACCTGCTCCAGGAAAATCTGATCAAAAAATCTTTGTCCTCAACAAAATAAAGACAAATGAAGAGGTTAGAATACTTCCCAAAGCCACTGTTTGTATGTATTTCAGCTTGTTGACTTATAATGTTTCCTCTTGCCCAGGGCAAGTGATTCGCTCTTACATGGAAAAAACATAATTGCTGTATATTCTCCTCAACTGTTTTGCCTTGCTTTATTAATTTACACCTGCAATTGTCATTTTCATTGTTCCAATTCATGTCACATGGTATGTAACATTGAATTCTTTCTCTCTGTTGTGATGAGTGCAAAGTCAGTCAGCTGGAAGATCAGAAATTCCAACGAACAATATCACTTTTTACCAATGGACCAGATATTTTCTTACACATTTCCTAAGTTTTTGCTATTAAACTGCAAGTAATGTTTAAGTCATGTTTCATCCAAGCCACATAAGTGTCTGACTGACTGTGAGACTTCCACAACTAGGAATGCCTAAGAAGGTAGATAAGTATTTAACTATATAACATATTGTTATTTTTCAATTTTAATTTGTTAAATTGAAATTAGGCTTAACCATTAGAAAGAATGGGTAAACTGTAAAAGTAGACTCTTAACAGAATCTAGAGTCTTTATAATGTGTTTTGCTAAATTATTAATATTAGCAAACAAAATATCAACAATAAACCATCAGTCCTCTGCTGAGCCAAGTTCACCAAAAGTAAGCTATACAGATGGCAGGCTTAACAAAAAATTTACAAGAATTACTGACAGTTGGTGCCACAAGTTTACAATTAAACCTTGATATAAACAGATTCAAGACCAAAACTAGATCACTGCTACACAATCTTCTCCAAATGAAAAAGTTTGCACTACAGCACTAACGATAATACAAAATGAATTGATATATATTATCATTATAAAAATGCATAGCTTAGTTTAATGACAATTGATTTAACTGATTTTAATAAAGTGGTAGGAATAAAAAATCATGTTTACCTGAAACATTGTTTTTCTAAAATGGTCTCTTTCCAGAAAACAAACATGAACCTGCTTAACAACCCTACAGACAACAATTTCATAACAGTGTTACCAGAGAAACAATCTTAATCAATGTTAAAACAAAAAAAACAAAAAAAATAGTCCATCATCATTTATTTTCTGTGTGGGCAGGACCAGTTACTTCAGACTGAAGGTGAAGAAAATGGACGCGCCCATTTTTACAGTCTACAAAAATAATAGGGATTTGATAAAACACAAATATGCATAAAGAGAATGATTAACCATAATTGTATATGATGTGTAGGCTCTGAAACAGAAAAGCAGCAAAGAAGAAAAACTGAAGGAAAGGAAAGGATAACAGGGGCAGGGAATTAGGGAGGCAGAGAGGGAGGGTACTGACAGAGCGAGATGGAGGTTAGAAGGAGATGAGACAAAATAGATGGTTGAGGAGACAGATTGAAAAACTAATTTTGATGCAGAAAACAAGGGATAGAGACAGACAGGCTGATGAAGTAAGAAAATATAGTTTGAAAGACACTGATAAAGAATGGCTCCAGAAAAAAATCATAAAGGGAGAGGGGTAGTGATAAGGAGATATGAAGAAAATGGAGGGAAGGGTAGGGAGAGACACAGACACACCAGAAAAAAAAGGAAAAATGCAGAGAGCGAGGGAGAGAGGAGAAGAGAAGGGGTTCAGACAAGCATGAAGCATCAACAATAGAGGCAAACAAAGAAAATCCCAATAGAGGTATCAATCCCTGCTCCACGTATCCCTAGTCTTCCTGATTTTTAGTCTTTAGATTGAGGTTTTGCCCAACACTCTCTTCTTCCATCTGCACCCCATACCCCCTCTCGCCGCCACTCCCACCTCCTCCATCTATCCATCTGTCCATCCATTTGTTTGTCCTGCCTCCAAAACAGCACTGACCCTTCAGTGTCTGCCAGCTCCTCTCATCCTCACCCTAAAACAACTCCTTTGTTATGGATCCATTCTTTATAAAATATAACAACATAGGGTTGTATAATCCCTGGTATTATCATAAGCAGACCTATAGATGGCCCAATTAAAATTGTCAGCCTCTCTTTCCATTTCTTCCAAACAGAACAATGAGAAAAACAATCTGTGTGAACATATGCCAACAAAATTTGCACATTAAATACACAAAAGATCTGTTGTATAGGGTCTTTTATCTCTCTGTCTTCAACACACATAGTAAGCCATTGATACAAAGAGAGATGATTGAACATAACAATGGCTGAGAGGTATATTTAATGTGAGTTAAAAATATAGTAATTGTTCTTATGTCCTACCTTTCTGGTTTTGCGATTCATCCATGTTTTCCTCCATTGTAGCAGGTAACTCCCTTTGTCTATATTTCGTGTGGACCTTTTTAAAGCCCCTTGCTAGCTCTCAGCACTGTGTGTGTGTATGTCCGAGGCAGACTATGTTTGAGTGTGTTCTTTTTCTTCCTGCAGATGATGGAGGCGCAGGAAGACCCCTCCTTTAACGCTCTGTTCTCTTTCTTACTCAGCCGATCTGGACTTCTCCAGCATATCTATAGCTGTAGCTTATTTTACAGATATTTATTAAAATTATAATATTATCTACGTATCAAATGTAGAAAACCTGAACATTAAAAAACAAATTCAATCATTTACAATTATTGTTACACTGTTAAATTAGATTTTAATTAATAATTAATTCGGACATGATTTTAAATGAAATAAAAAAGAAATAGCTTAAAAGCATATTAACCATGCACTGTTAACAAGCCATTGCAAATTAAAACCTAATATGTGGTATAAATGTTAACGGGCTGATGTTAGTTTACATTCACTTTAACATCCAACGTCACACGACCATGTTGGAAGCTTCTGTCTGTTTGTGTTTTAATCATCCAAAACTGCAGGATTATTAAATTAAGAGACAGCTGTGATGTCCTCAATCTATAGAATTAAGCAGAATTATCCTTACATGCTTGTGTTTGTACTGGGATTATTCGGTTCCGTCGGTTGATCTGTGTGATACTGGACTCAGTTCAGCACAAAGATCACAGATCACAGAACTATAGAATCTATATCAGCCGATCAGTCATCGGTGAACCCTAGCTTTCTCCGCATCCTTCCATTTGCACGCAGAAACACGCACCAGTGTCACGGCAGTATTTATTTATTTATAGCAGTGGTCACCAACCTTTTTAAGCCCAAGATGATTTTTTTCCCTCCCTACCGCTGTTACTACCAAACCACCTGTTGATCTCACCTCCATCTCCACTGATTATCATAACCTCCAGGAGGTATTTAACAAGGATCGGGCTTTATCCCTTCCTGCCAACAGCCCGAAAGGGAGGCCATGGAAGCCTACATTACTGACTCTCTTGCTGCTGGACTAATTCGTCGCTCTTTCTCACCGATGGGGTCTGGATTCTATTTTGTCGAGAAAACGACAAGACTCTTTGCCCGTGTATTGACTACAGGTGAATGATGAATGACATAACTGTTAACAAGTATCCACTTCCACTCATTGACTCTGTCTTTGGCCCCCTTGATCAAGCCACCATCTCATCGAAATTGGACCTTCGAAACGCCTACTCCTTGGTGAAAAGGGGGGAGAGGGATGAGTGGAAGATTACATTTAATACTCCCTTGGGACATTTTGAGTCTCTTGTCATGTCTTTTGGGTTAACTAATGTACCAGCTGTTTTGAAGTACTTCATACCGCTTTTTAACTTATTAATGATAAGTGTGACATACTAAACTGATCTGTATTTGTTTACTTGGATGAAATTTTAATATTCTCCCACACACTCCAAGAACATTTTTTGGAAGAAATGGTTAAATTCTTGAATTTTTCATCACACATCATCCCAAATGTCACTAAACAGCTGGAAACGGGGAGATAAGCCTTTTTTGGAAGCAATGGTTAACATTTTGACTTTTTCATTACATATCAGCTCCAGTGTCAGAACAGCGCTGGAAACAGGGAGATATGCCTTTTTTTGGAAGAAATGGTTAAATTCTTGAATTTTTCATCACACATCATCCCAAATGTCACTAAACAGCTGGAAACGGGGAGATAAGCCTTTTTTGGAAGCATTGATTAAGATTTCTGACTTTTTCATCACATATCAGCCCAAGTGTCAGAAAAGCGCTGGAAACAGGGAGATATGCCTTTTTTTGGAAGAAATGGTTAAATTCTTGAATTTTTCATCACACATCATCCCAAATGTCACTAAACAGCTGGAAACGGGGAGATAAGCCTTTTTTGAAAGCATTGATTAAGATTTCTGACTTTTTCATCACATATCAGCTCCAGTGTCAGAAAAGCGCTGGAAAAAGGGAAATATGCCTTTTTTTGGAAGAAATGGTTAAATTCTTGAATTTTTCATCACACATCATCCCAAATGTCACTAAACAGCTGGAAACGGGGAGATAAGCTTTTTTTGGAAGCAATGATTAAGATTTCTGACTTTTTCATCACATATCAGCTCCAGTGTCAGAAAAGCGCTGGAAACAGGGAGATAAGCCTTTTATGGAAGAAATGGTTAAATTCTTGAATTTTTCATCACACATCATTCCAAATGTCACTAAACAGCTGGAAACGGGGAGATAAGCCTTTTTTGGAAGCAATGGTTAACATTTTGACTTTTTCCTCACATATCAGCTCCAGTGTCAGAAAAGCGCTGGAAACAGGGAGATATGCCTTTTTTTTGGAAGAAATGGTTAAATTCTTGAATTTTTCATCACACATCATCCCAAATGTCATTAAACAGCTGGAAACGGGGATATAAGCCTTTTTTGGAAGCAATGGTTAACATTTTGACTTTTTCATCACATATCAGCTCCAGTGTCAGAAAAGCGCTGGAAACAGGGAGATATGCCTTTTTTTGGAAGAAATGGTTAAATTCTTGAATTTTTCATCACACATCATCCCAAATGTCACTAAACAGCTGGAAACGGGGAGATAAGCCTTTTTTGGAAGCAATGGTTAACATTTTGACTTTTTCATCACATATCAGCTCCAGTGTCAGAAAAGCGCTGGAAACAGGGAGATATGCCTTTTTTTTAAAAGAAATGGTTAAATTCTTGAATTTTTCATCACACATCATCCCAAATGTCACTAAACAGCTGGAAACGGGGAGATAAGCCTTTTTTGGAAGCAATGATTAAGATTTCTTTTTCTTTTTCATCACATATCAGCCCAAATGTCAGAAAAGCGCTGGAAACAGGGAGATAAGCCTTTTTTGGAAGAAATGATTAAATTCTTGAATTTTTCATCACACATCATCCCAAATGTCACTAAACAGCTGGAAACGGGGATATAAGCCTTTTTTGGAAGCAATGGTTAACATTTTGACTTTTTCATCACATATCAGCTCCAGTGTCAGAAAAGCGCTGGAAACAGGGAGATAAGCCTTTTTTGGAAGAAATGGTTAAATTCTTGAATTTTTCATCACACATCATTCCAAATGTCACTAAACAGCTGGAAACGGGGAGATAAGCCTTTTTTGGAAGCAATGGTTAAATTCTTGAATTTTTCATCACACATCATTCCAAATGTCACTAAACAGCTGGAAACGGGGAGATAAGCCTTTTTTTGGAACCAATGGTTAACATTTTGACTTTTTCATAACATATCAGCCCAAATGTCAGAAAAGCGCTGGAAACAGGGAGATATGCCTTTCTTTGGAAGAAATGGTTAAATTCTTGAATTTTTCATCACACATCATCCCAAATGTCACTAAACAGCTTGAAACGGGGAGATAAGCCTTTTTTGGAACCAATGGTTAACATTTTGACTTTTTCATCACATATCAGCTCCAGTGTCAGAAAAGCGCTGGAAACAGGGAGATATGCCTTTTTTTTGGAAGAAATGGTTAAATTCTTGAATTTTTCATCACACATCATCCCAAATGTCACTAAACAGCTGGAAACGGGGAGATTAGCCTTTTTTGGAAGCAATGATTAAGATTTCTGACTTTTTCATCACATATCAGCCCAAATGTCAGAAAAGCGCTGGAAACAGGGAGATAAGCCTTTTTTGGAAGAAATGATTAAATTCTTGAATTTTTCATCACACATCATCCCAAATGTCACTAAACAGCTGGAAACGGGGAGATAAGCCTTTTTTGGAAGCAATGGTTAAATTCTTGAATTTTTCATCACACATCATTCCAAATGTCACTAAACAGCTGGAAACGGGGAGATAAGCCTTTTTTTGGAAGCAATGGTTAACATTTTGACTTTTTCATAACATATCAGCCCAAATGTCAGAAAAGCGCTGGAAACAGGGAGATATGCCTTTCTTTGGAAGAAATGGTTAAATTCTTGAATTTTTCATCACACATCATCCCAAATGTCACTAAACAGCTTGAAACGGGGAGATAAGCCTTTTTTGGAACCAATGGTTAACATTTTGACTTTTTCATCACATATCAGCTCCAGTGTCAGAAAAGCGCTGGAAACAGGGAGATATGCCTTTTTTTGGAAGAAATGGTTAAATTCTTGAATTTTTCATCACACATCATCCCAAATGTCACTAAACAGCTGGAAACGGGGAGATAAGCCTTTTTTGGAAGCAATGGTTAACATTTTGACTTTTTCATTACATATCAGCTCCAGTGTCAGAACAGCGCTGGAAACAGGGAGATATGCCTTTTTTTGGAAGAAATGGTTAAATTCTTGAATTTTTCATCACACATCATCCCAAATGTCACTAAACAGCTTGAAACGGGGAGATAAGCCTTTTTTGGAAGCATTGATTAAGATTTCTGACTTTTTCATCACATATCAGCCCAAGTGTCAGAAAAGCGCTGGAAACAGGGAGATATGCCTTGTTTGGAAGAAACGGTTAAATTCTTGAATTTTTCATCACACATCATCCCAAATGTCACTAAACAGCTGGAAACGGGGAGATAAGCCTTTTTTGGAAGCAATGATTAAGATTTCTGACTTTTTCATCACATATCAGCCCAAATGTCAGAAAAGCGCTGGAAACAGGGAGATAAGCCTTTTTTGGAAGAAATGATTAAATTCTTGAATTTTTCATCACACATCATCCCAAATGTCACTAAACAGCTGGAAACGGGGATATAAGCCTTTTTTGGAAGCAATGGTTAACATTTTGACTTTTTCATCACATATCAGCTCCAGTGTCAGAAAAGCGCTGGAAACAGGGAGATAAGCCTTTTTTTGAAGAAATGGTTAAATTCTTGAATTTTTCATCACACATCATTCCAAATGTCACTAAACAGCTGGAAACGGGGAGATAAGCCTTTTTTGGAAGCATTGATTAAGATTTCTGACTTTTTCGTCACATATCAGCTCCAGTGTCAGAAAAGCGCTGGAAACAGGGAGATATGCCTTTCTTTGGAAGAAATGGTTAAATTCTTGAATTTTTCATCACACATCATCCCAAATGTCACTAAACAGCTTGAAACGGGGAGATAAGCCTTTTTTGGAACCAATGGTTAACATTTTGACTTTTTCATCACATATCAGCTCCAGTGTCAGAAAAGCGCTGGAAACAGGGAGATATGCCTTTTTTTGGAAGAAATGGTTAAATTCTTGAATTTTTCATCACACATCATCCCAAATGTCACTAAACAGCTGGAAACGGGGAGATAAGCCTTTTTTGGAAGCAATGGTTAACATTTTGACTTTTTCATTACATATCAGCTCCAGTGTCAGAACAGCGCTGGAAACAGGGAGATATGCCTTTTTTTGGA
The DNA here is from genome assembly GCF_963576545.1 of Limanda limanda. Classification (NCBI taxonomy): domain Eukaryota; kingdom Metazoa; phylum Chordata; class Actinopteri; order Pleuronectiformes; family Pleuronectidae; genus Limanda; species Limanda limanda. Next base: position 30,803,204 of record NC_083637.1, on the reverse strand, counting down.
AGAAATGGTTAAATTCTTGAATTTTTCATCACACATCATCCCAAATGTCACTAAACAGCTGGAAACGGGGAGATAAGCCTTTTTTGGAAGCATTGATTAAGATTTCTGACTTTTTCATCACATATCAGCCCAAGTGTCAGAAAAGCGCTGGAAACAGGGAGATATGCCTTTTTTTGGAAGAAATGGTTAAATTCTTGAATTTTTCATCACACATCATCCCAAATGTCACTAAACAGCTGGAAACGGGGAGATAAGCCTTTTTTGAAAGCATTGATTAAGATTTCTGACTTTTTCATCACATATCAGCTCCAGTGTCAGAAAAGCGCTGGAAACAGGGAAATATGCCTTTTTTTGGAAGAAATGGTTAAATTCTTGAATTTTTCATCACACATCATCCCAAATGTCACTAAACAGCTGGAAACGGGGAGATAAGCTTTTTTTGGAAGCAATGATTAAGATTACTGACTTTTTCATCACATATCAGCTCCAGTGTCAGAAAAGCGCTGGAAACAGGGAGATAAGCCTTTTATGGAAGAAATGGTTAAATTCTTGAATTTTTCATCACACATCATTCCAAATGTCACTAAACAGCTGGAAACGGGGAGATAAGCCTTTTTTGGAAGCAATGGTTAACATTTTGACTTTTTCCTCACATATCAGCTCCAGTGTCAGAAAAGCGCTGGAAACAGGGAGATATGCCTTTTTTTTGGAAGAAATGGTTAAATTCTTGAATTTTTCATCACACATCATCCCAAATGTCATTAAACAGCTGGAAACGGGGATATAAGCCTTTTTTGGAAGCAATGGTTAACATTTTGACTTTTTCATCACATATCAGCTCCAGTGTCAGAAAAGCGCTGGAAACAGGGAGATATGCCTTTTTTTGGAAGAAATGGTTAAATTCTTCAATTTTTCATCACACATCATCCCAAATGTCACTAAACAGCTGGAAACGGGGAGATAAGCCTTTTTTGGAAGCAATGGTTAACATTTTGACTTTTTCATCACATATCAGCTCCAGTGTCAGAAAAGCGCTGGAAACAGGGAGATATGCCTTTTTTTGGAAGAAATGGTTAAATTCTTGAATTTTTCATCACACATCATCCCAAATGTCACTAAACAGCTGGAAACGGGGAGATAAGCCTTTTTTGGAAGCAATGGTTAACATTTTGACTTTTTCATCACATATCAGCTCCAGTGTCAGAAAAGCGCTGGAAACAGGGAGATATGCCTTTTTTTGGAAGAAATGGTTAAATTCTTCAATTTTTCATCACACATCATCCCAAATGTCACTAAACAGCTGGAAACGGGGAGATAAGCCTTTTTTGGAAGCAATGGTTAACATTTTGACTTTTTCATCACATATCAGCTCCAGTGTCAGAAAAGCGCTGGAAACAGGGAGATATGCCTTTTTTTTGGAAGAAATGGTTAAATTCTTGAATTTTTCATCACACATCATCCCAAATGTCACTAAACAGCTGGAAACGGGGAGATAAGCCTTTTTTGGAAGCAATGGTTAACATTTTGACTTTTTCATCACATGTCAGCTCCAGTGTCAGAAAAGCGCTGGAAACAGGGAGATATGCCTTTTTTTTGGAAGAAATGGTTAAATTCTTGAATTTTTCATCACACATCATCCCAAATGTCACTAAACAGCTGGAAACGGGGAGATAAGCCTTTTTTGGAAGCAATGATTAAGATTTCTGACTTTTTCATCACATATCAGCCCAAATGTCAGAAAAGCGCTGGAAATAGGGAGATAAGCCTTTTTTGGAAGAAATGATTAAATTCTTGAATTTTTCATCACATATCATCCCAAATGTCACTAAACAGCTGGAAACGGGGATATAAGCCTTTTTTGGAAGCAATGGTTAACATTTTGACTTTTTCATCACATATCAGCTCCAGTGTCAGAAAAGCGCTGGAAACAGGGAGATAAGCCTTTTTTGGAAGAAATGGTTAAATTCTTGAATTTTTCATCACACATCATTCCAAATGTCACTAAACAGCTGGAAACGGGGAGATAAGCCTTTTTTGGAAGCAATGGTTAAATTCTTGAATTTTTCATCACACATCATTCCAAATGTCACTAAACAGCTGGAAACGGGGAGATAAGCCTTTTTTTGGAACCAATGGTTAACATTTTGACTTTTTCATAACATATCAGCCCAAATGTCAGAAAAGCGCTGGAAACAGGGAGATATGCCTTTCTTTGGAAGAAATGGTTAAATTCTTCAATTTTTCATCACACATCATCCCAAATGTCACTAAACAGCTGGAAACGGGGAGATAAGCCTTTTTTGGAAGCAATGGTTAACATTTTGACTTTTTCATCACATATCAGCTCCAGTGTCAGAAAAGCGCTGGAAACAGGGAGATATGCCTTTTTTTTGGAAGAAATGGTTAAATTCTTGAATTTTTCATCACACATCATCCCAAATGTCACTAAACAGCTGGAAACGGGGAGATAAGCCTTTTTTGGAAGCAATGGTTAACATTTTGACTTTTTCATCACATGTCAGCTCCAGTGTCAGAAAAGCGCTGGAAACAGGGAGATATGCCTTTTTTTTGGAAGAAATGGTTAAATTCTTGAATTTTTCATCACACATCATCCCAAATGTCACTAAACAGCTGGAAACGGGGAGATAAGCCTTTTTTGGAAGCAATGATTAAGATTTCTGACTTTTTCATCACATATCAGCCCAAATGTCAGAAAAGCGCTGGAAATAGGGAGATAAGCCTTTTTTGGAAGAAATGATTAAATTCTTGAATTTTTCATCACATATCATCCCAAATGTCACTAAACAGCTGGAAACGGGGATATAAGCCTTTTTTGGAAGCAATGGTTAACATTTTGACTTTTTCATCACATATCAGCTCCAGTGTCAGAAAAGCGCTGGAAACAGGGAGATAAGCCTTTTTTGGAAGAAATGGTTAAATTCTTGAATTTTTCATCACACATCATTCCAAATGTCACTAAACAGCTGGAAACGGGGAGATAAGCCTTTTTTGGAAGCAATGGTTAAATTCTTGAATTTTTCATCACACATCATTCCAAATGTCACTAAACAGCTGGAAACGGGGAGATAAGCCTTTTTTTGGAACCAATGGTTAACATTTTGACTTTTTCATAACATATCAGCCCAAATGTCAGAAAAGCGCTGGAAACAGGGAGATATGCCTTTCTTTGGAAGAAATGGTTAAATTCTTGAATTTTTCATCACACATCATCCCAAATGTCACTAAACAGCTTGAAACGGGGAGATAAGCCTTTTTTGGAACCAATGGTTAACATTTTGACTTTTTCATCACATATCAGCTCCAGTGTCAGAAAAGCGCTGTAAACAGGGAGATATGCCTTTTTTTGGAAGAAATGGTTAAATTCTTGAATTTTTCATCACACATCATCCCAAATGTCACTAAACAGCTGGAAACGGGGAGATAAGCCTTTTTTGGAAGCAATGGTTAACATTTTGACTTTTTCATCACATATCAGCTCCAGTGTCAGAAAAGCGCTGGAAACAGGGAGATATGCCTTTTTTTTGGAAGAAATGGTTAAATTCTTGAATTTTTCATCACACATCATCCCAAATGTCACTAAACAGCTGGAAACGGGGAGATAAGCCTTTTTTGGAAGCAATGATTAAGATTTCTGACTTTTTCATCACATATCAGCCCAAATGTCAGAAAAGCGCTGGAAACAGGGAGATAAGCCTTTTTTGGAAGAAATGATTAAATTCTTGAATTTTTCATCACACATCATCCCAAATGTCACTAAACAGCTGGAAACGGGGATATAAGCCTTTTTTGGAAGCAATGGTTAACATTTTGACTTTTTCATCACATATCAGCTCCAGTGTCAGAAAAGCGCTGGAAACAGGGAGATAAGCCTTTTTTGGAAGAAATGGTTAAATTCTTGAATTTTTCATCACACATCATTCCAAATGTCACTAAACAGCTGGAAACGGGGAGATAAGCCTTTTTTGGAAGCAATGGTTAAATTCTTGAATTTTTCATCACACATCATTCCAAATGTCACTAAACAGCTGGAAACGGGGAGATAAGCCTTTTTTTGGAAGCAATGGTTAACATTTTGACTTTTTCATAACATATCAGCCCAAATGTCAGAAAAGCGCTGGAAACAGGGAGATATGCCTTTCTTTGGAAGAAATGGTTAAATTCTTGAATTTTTCATCACACATCATCCCAAATGTCACTAAACAGCTTGAAACGGGGAGATAAGCCTTTTTTGGAACCAATGGTTAACATTTTGACTTTTTCATCACATATCAGCTCCAGTGTCAGAAAAGCGCTGGAAACAGGGAGATATGCCTTTTTTTGGAAGAAATGGTTAAATTCTTGAATTTTTCATCACACATCATCCCAAATGTCACTAAACAGCTGGAAACGGGGAGATAAGCCTTTTTTGGAAGCAATGGTTAACATTTTGACTTTTTCATTACATATCAACTCCAGTGTCAGAAAAGCGCTGGAAACAGGGAGATATGCCTTTTTTTGGAAGAAATGGTTAAATTCTTGAATTTTTCATCACACATCATCCCAAATGTCACTAAACAGCTTGAAACGGGGAGATAAGCCTTTTTTGGAAGCATTGATTAAGATTTCTGACTTTTTCATCACATATCAGCCCAAGTGTCAGAAAAGCGCTGGAAACAGGGAGATATGCCTTGTTTGGAAGAAACGGTTAAATTCTTGAATTTTTCATCACACATCATCCCAAATGTCACTAAACAGCTGGAAACGGGGAGATAAGCCTTTTTTGGAAGCAATGATTAAGATTTCTGACTTTTTCATCACATATCAGCCCAAATGTCAGAAAAGCGCTGGAAACAGGGAGATAAGCCTTTTTTGGAAGAAATGATTAAATTCTTGAATTTTTCATCACACATCATCCCAAATGTCACTAAACAGCTGGAAACGGGGATATAAGCCTTTTTTGGAAGCAATGGTTAACATTTTGACTTTTTCATCACATATCAGCTCCAGTGTCAGAAAAGCGCTGGAAACAGGGAGATAAGCCTTTTTTTGAAGAAATGGTTAAATTCTTGAATTTTTCATCACACATCATTCCAAATGTCACTAAACAGCTGGAAACGGGGAGATAAGCCTTTTTTGGAAGCATTGATTAAGATTTCTGACTTTTTCATCACATATCAGCTCCAGTGTCAGAAAAGCGCTGGAAACAGGGAGATATGCCTTTCTTTGGAAGAAATGGTTAAATTCTTGAATTTTTCATCACACATCATCCCAAATGTCACTAAAAAGCTTGAAACGGGGAGATAACCCTTTTTTGGAACCAATGGGTAACATTTTGACTTTTTCATCACATATCAGCTCCAGTGTCAGAAAAGCGCTGGAAACAGGGAGATATGCCTTTTTTTGGAAGAAATGGTTAAATTCTTGAATTTTTCATCACACATCATCCCAAATGTCACTAAACAGCTGGAAACGGGGAGATAAGCCTTTTTTGGAAGCAATGGTTAACATTTTGACTTTTTCATTACATATCAGCTCCAGTGTCAGAACAGCGCTGGAAACAGGGAGATATGCCTTTTTTTGGAAGAAATGGTTAAATTCTTGAATTTTTCATCACACATCATCCCAAATGTCACTAAACAGCTGGAAACGGGGAGATAAGCCTTTTTTGGAAGCATTGATTAAGATTTCTGACTTTTTCATCACATATCAGCCCAAGTGTCAGAAAAGCGCTGGAAACAGGGAGATATGCCTTTTTTTGGAAGAAATGGTTAAATTCTTGAATTTTTCATCACACATCATCCCAAATGTCACTAAACAGCTGGAAACGGGGAGATAAGCCTTTTTTGAAAGCATTGATTAAGATTTCTGACTTTTTCATCACATATCAGCTCCAGTGTCAGAAAAGCGCTGGAAACAGGGAAATATGCCTTTTTTTGGAAGAAATGGTTAAATTCTTGAATTTTTCATCACACATCATCCCAAATGTCACTAAACAGCTGGAAACGGGGAGATAAGCTTTTTTTGGAAGCAATGATTAAGATTACTGACTTTTTCATCACATATCAGCTCCAGTGTCAGAAAAGCGCTGGAAACAGGGAGATAAGCCTTTTATGGAAGAAATGGTTAAATTCTTGAATTTTTCATCACACATCATTCCAAATGTCACTAAACAGCTGGAAACGGGGAGATAAGCCTTTTTTGGAAGCAATGGTTAACATTTTGACTTTTTCCTCACATATCAGCTCCAGTGTCAGAAAAGCGCTGGAAACAGGGAGATATGCCTTTTTTTTGGAAGAAATGGTTAAATTCTTGAATTTTTCATCACACATCATCCCAAATGTCATTAAACAGCTGGAAACGGGGATATAAGCCTTTTTTGGAAGCAATGGTTAACATTTTGACTTTTTCATCACATATCAGCTCCAGTGTCAGAAAAGCGCTGGAAACAGGGAGATATGCCTTTTTTTGGAAGAAATGGTTAAATTCTTCAATTTTTCATCACACATCATCCCAAATGTCACTAAACAGCTGGAAACGGGGAGATAAGCCTTTTTTGGAAGCAATGGTTAACATTTTGACTTTTTCATCACATATCAGCTCCAGTGTCAAAAAAGCGCTGGAAACAGGGAGATATGCCTTTTTTTGGAAGAAATGGTTAAATTCTTGAATTTTTCATCACACATCATCCCAAATGTCACTAAACAGCTGGAAACGGGGAGATAAGCCTTTTTTGGAAGCAATGGTTAACATTTTGACTTTTTCATCACATATCAGCTCCAGTGTCAGAAAAGCGCTGGAAACAGGGAGATATGCCTTTTTTTGGAAGAAATGGTTAAATTCTTCAATTTTTCATCACACATCATCCCAAATGTCACTAAACAGCTGGAAACGGGGAGATAAGCCTTTTTTGGAAGCAATGGTTAACATTTTGACTTTTTCATCACATATCAGCTCCAGTGTCAGAAAAGCGCTGGAAACAGGGAGATATGCCTTTTTTTGGAAGAAATGGTTAAATTCTTGAATTTTTCATCACACATCATCCCAAATGTCACTAAACAGCTGGAAACGGGGAGATAAGCCTTTTTTGGAAGCAATGGTTAACATTTTGACTTTTTCATCACATATCAGCTCCAGTGTCAGAAAAGCGCTGGAAACAGGGAGATATGCCTTTTTTTTGGAAGAAATGGTTAAATTCTTGAATTTTTCATCACACATCATCCCAAATGTCACTAAACAGCTGGAAACGGGGAGATAAGCCTTTTTTGGAAGCAATGATTAAGATTTCTGACTTTTTCATCACATATCAGCCCAAATGTCAGAAAAGCGCTGGAAATAAGCCTTTTTTGGAAGAAATGATTAAATTCTTGAATTTTTCATCACATATCATCCCAAATGTCACTAAACAGCTGGAAACGGGGATATAAGCCTTTTTTGGAAGCAATGGTTAACATTTTGACTTTTTCATCACATATCAGCTCCAGTGTCAGAAAAGCGCTGGAAACAGGGAGATAAGCCTTTTTTGGAAGAAATGGTTAAATTCTTGAATTTTTCATCACACATCATTCCAAATGTCACTAAACAGCTGGAAACGGGGAGATAAGCCTTTTTTGGAAGCAATGGTTAAATTCTTGAATTTTTCATCACACATCATTCCAAATGTCACTTAACAGCTGGAAACGGGGAGATAAGCCTTTTTTTGGAAGCAATGGTTGACATTTTGACTTTTTCATAACATATCAGCCCAAATGTCAGAAAAGCGCTGGAAACAGGGAGATATGCCTTTCTTTGGAAGAAATGGTTAAATTCTTGAATTTTTCATCACACATCATCCCAAATGTCACTAAACAGCTTGAAACGGGGAGATAAGCCTTTTTTGGAACCAATGGTTAACATTTTGACTTTTTCATCACATATCAGCTCCAGTGTCAGAAAAGCGCTGGAAACAGGGAGATATGCCTTTTTTTGGAAGAAATGGTTAAATTCTTGAATTTTTCATCACACATCATCCCAAATGTCACTAAACAGCTGGAAACGGGGAGATAAGCCTTTTTTGGAAGCAATGGTTAACATTTTGACTTTTTCATTACATATCAGCTCCAGTGTCAGAACAGCGCTGGAAACAGGGAGATATGCCTTTTTTTGGAAGAAATGGTTAAATTCTTGAATTTTTCATCACACATCATCCCAAATGTCACTAAACAGCTGGAAACGGGGAGATAAGCCTTTTTTGGAAGCATTGATTAAGATTTCTGACTTTTTCATCACATATCAGCCCAAGTGTCAGAAAAGCGCTGGAAACAGGGAGATATGCCTTTTTTTGGAAGAAATGGTTAAATTCTTGAATTTTTCATCACACATCATCCCAAATGTCACTAAACAGCTGGAAACGGGGAGATAAGCCTTTTTTGAAAGCATTGATTAAGATTTCTGACTTTTTCATCACATATCAGCTCCAGTGTCAGAAAAGCGCTGGAAACAGGGAAATATGCCTTTTTTTGGAAGAAATGGTTAAATTCTTGAATTTTTCATCACACATCATCCCAAATGTCACTAAACAGCTGGAAACGGGGAGATAAGCTTTTTTTGGAAGCAATGATTAAGATTACTGACTTTTTCATCACATATCAGCTCCAGTGTCAGAAAAGCGCTGGAAACAGGGAGATATGCCTTTTTTTTGGAAGAAATGGTTAAATTCTTGAATTTTTCATCACACATCATCCCAAATGTCATTAAACAGCTGGAAACGGGGATATAAGCCTTTTTTGGAAGCAATGGTTAACATTTTGACTTTTTCATCACATATCAGCTCCAGTGTCAGAAAAGCGCTGGAAACAGGGAGATATGCCTTTTTTTGGAAGAAATGGTTAAATTCTTCAATTTTTCATCACACATCATCCCAAATGTCACTAAACAGCTGGAAACGGGGAGATAAGCCTTTTGTGGAAGCAATGGTTAACATTTTGACTTTTTCATCACATATCAGCTCCAGTGTCAAAAAAGCGCTGGAAACAGGGAGATATGCCTTTTTTTGGAAGAAATGGTTAAATTCTTGAATTTTTCATCACACATCATCCCAAATGTCACTAAACAGCTGGAAACGGGGAGATAAGCCTTTTTTGGAAGCAATGGTTAACATTTTGACTTTTTCATCACATATCAGCTCCAGTGTCAGAAAAGCGCTGGAAACAGGGAGATATGCCTTTTTTTGGAAGAAATGGTTAAATTCTTCAATTTTTCATCACACATCATCCCAAATGTCACTAAACAGCTGGAAACGGGGAGATAAGCCTTTTTTGGAAGCAATGGTTAACATTTTGACTTTTTCATCACATATCAGCTCCAGTGTCAGAAAAGCGCTGGAAACAGGGAGATATGCCTTTTTTTGGAAGAAATGGTTAAATTCTTGAATTTTTCATCACACATCATCCCAAATGTCACTAAACAGCTGGAAACGGGGAGATAAGCCTTTTTTGGAAGCAATGGTTAACATTTTGACTTTTTCATCACATATCAGCTCCAGTGTCAGAAAAGCGCTGGAAACAGGGAGATATGCCTTTTTTTTGGAAGAAATGGTTAAATTCTTGAATTTTTCATCACACATCATCCCAAATGTCACTAAACAGCTGGAAACGGGGAGATAAGCCTTTTTTGGAAGCAATGATTAAGATTTCTGACTTTTTCATCACATATCAGCCCAAATGTCAGAAAAGCGCTGGAAATAGGGAGATAAGCCTTTTTTGGAAGAAATGATTAAATTCTTGAATTTTTCATCACATATCATCCCAAATGTCACTAAACAGCTGGAAACGGGGATATAAGCCTTTTTTGGAAGCAATGGTTAACATTTTGACTTTTTCATCACATATCAGCTCCAGTGTCAGAAAAGCGCTGGAAACAGGGAGATAAGCCTTTTTTGGAAGAAATGGTTAAATTCTTGAATTTTTCATCACACATCATTCCAAATGTCACTAAACAGCTGGAAACGGGGAGATAAGCCTTTTTTGGAAGCAATGGTTAAATTCTTGAATTTTTCATCACACATCATTCCAAATGTCACTTAACAGCTGGAAACGGGGAGATAAGCCTTTTTTTGGAAGCAATGGTTGACATTTTGACTTTTTCATAACATATCAGCCCAAATGTCAGAAAAGCGCTGGAAACAGGGAGATATGCCTGTCTTTGGAAGAAATGGTTAAATTCTTGAATTTTTCATCACACATCATCCCAAATGTCACTAAACAGCTTGAAACGGGGAGATAAGCCTTTTTTGGAACCAATGGTTAACATTTTGACTTTTTCATCACATATCAGCTCCAGTGTCAGAAAAGCGCTGGAAACAGGGAGATATGCCTTTTTTTGGAAGAAATGGTTAAATTCTTGAATTTTTCATCACACATCATCCCAAATGTCACTAAACAGCTGGAAACGGGGAGATAAGCCTTTTTTGGAAGCAATGGTTAACATTTTGACTTTTTCATTACATATCAACTCCAGTGTCAGAAAAGCGTTGGAAACAGGGAGATATGCCTTTTTTTTGAAGAAATGGTTAAATTCTTGAATTTTTCATCACCCATCATCCCAAATGTCACTAAACAGCTGGAAACTGGGAGAAAAGCCTTTTTTGGAAGCATTGATTAAGATTTCTGACTTTTTCATCACATGTCAGCCCAAGTGTCAGAAAAGCGCTGGAAACAGGGAGATAAGCCTTTTTTGGAAGAAATGGTTAAATTCTTGAATTTTTCATCACACATCATTCCAAATGTCACTAAACAGCTGGAAACGGGGAGATAAGCCTTTTTTGGAAGCAATGGTTAACATTTTGACTTTTTCATCACATATCAGCTCCAGTGTCAGAAAAGCGCTGGAAACAGGGAGATATGCCTTTTTTTTGGAAGAAATGGTTAAATTCTTGAATTTTTCATCACACATCATCCCAAATGTCACTAAACAGCTGGAAACGGGGAGATAAGCCTTTTTTGGAAGCATTGATTAAGATTTCTGACTTTTTCATCACATATCAGCCCAAGTGTCAGAAAAGCGCTGGAAACAGGGAGATATGCCTTGTTTGGAAGAAACGGTTAAATTCTTGAATTTTTCATCACACATCATCCCAAATGTCACTAAACAGCTGGAAACGGGGAGATAAGCCTTTCTTGGAAGCATTGATTAAGATTTCTGACTTTTTCATCACATATCAGCTCCAGTGTCAGAAAAGCGCTGGAAACAGGGAGATATGCCTTTCTTTGGAAGAAATGGTTAAATTCTTGAATTTTTCATCACACATCATCCCAAATGTCACTAAACAGCTGGAAACGGGGAGATAAGCCTTTTTTGGAAGCATTGATTAAGATTTCTGACTTTTTCATCACATATCAGCCCAAGTGTCAGAAAAGCGCTGGAAACAGGGAGATATGCCTTGTTTGGAAGAAACGGTTAAATTCTTGAATTTTTCATCACACATCATCCCAAATGTCACTAAACAGCTGGAAACGGGGATATAAGCCTTTTTTGGAAGCAATGGTTAACATTTTGACTTTTTCATCACATATCAGCTCCAGTGTCAGAAAAGCGCTGGAAACAGGGAGATAAGCCTTTTTTGGAAGAAATGGTTAAATTCTTGAATTTTTCATCACACATCATTCCAAATGTCACTAAACAGCTGGAAACGGGGAGATAAGCCTTTTTTGGAAGCATTGATTAAGATTTCTGACTTTTTCATCACATATCAGCCCAAGTGTCAGAAAAGCGCTGGAAACAGGGAGATAAGCCTTTTTTGGAAGAAATGGTTAAATTCTTGAATTTTTCATCACCCATCATCCCAAATGTCACTAAACAGCTTGAAACGGGGAGATAAGCCTTTTTTGGAACCAATGGTTAACATTTTGACTTTTTCATCACATATCAGCTCCAGTGTCAGAAAAGCGCTGGAAACAGGGAGATATGCCTTTTTTTGGAAGAAATGGTTAAATTCTTGAATTTTTCATCACACATCATCCCAAATGTCACTAAACAGCTGGAAACGGGGAGATAAGCCTTTCTTGGAAGCATTGATTAAGATTTCTGACTTTTTCATCACATATCAGCTCCAGTGTCAGAAAAGCGCTGGAAACAGGGAGATATGCCTTTCTTTGGAAGAAATGGTTAAATTCTTGAATTTTTCATCACACATCATCCCAAATGTCACTAAACAGCTTGAAACGGGGAGATAAGCCTTTTTTGGAACCAATGGTTAACATTTTGACTTTTTCATCACATATCAGCTCCAGTGTCAGAAAAGCGCTGGAAACAGGGAGATATGCCTTTTTTTGGAAGAAATGGTTAAATTCTTGAATTTTTCATCACACATCATCCCAAATGTCACTAAACAGCTGGAAACGGGGAGATAAGCCTTTTTTGGAAGCAATGGTTAACATTTTGACTTTTCCATCACATATCAGCTCCAGTGTCAGAAAAGCGCTGGAAACAGGGAGATATGCCTTTTTTTTGGAAGAAATGGTTAAATTCTTGAATTTTTCATCACACATCATCCCAAATGTCACTAAACAGCTGGAAACGGGGAGATAAGCCTTTTTTGGAAGCATTGATTAAGATTTCTGACTTTTTCATCACATATCAGCCCAAGTGTCAGAAAAGCGCTGGAAATAGGGAGATAAGCCTTTTTTGGAAGAAATGATTAAATTCTTGAATTTTTCATCACATATCATCCCAAATGTCACTAAACAGCTGGAAACGGGGATATAAGCCTTTTTTGGAAGCAATGGTTAACATTTTGACTTTTTCATCACATATCAGCTCCAGTGTCAGAAAAGCGCTGGAAACAGGGAGATAAGCCTTTTTTGGAAGAAATGGTTAAATTCTTGAATTTTTCATCACACATCATTCCAAATGTCACTAAACAGCTGGAAACGGGGAGATAAGCCTTTTTTGGAAGCAATGGTTAAATTCTTGAATTTTTCATCACACATCATTCCAAATGTCACTTAACAGCTGGAAACGGGGAGATAAGCCTTTTTTTGGAAGCAATAGTTGACATTTTGACTTTTTCATAACATATCAGCCCAAATGTCAGAAAAGCGCTGGAAACAGGGAGATATGCCTTTCTTTGGAAGAAATGGTTAAATTCTTGAATTTTTCATCACACATCATCCCAAATGTCACTAAACAGCTTGAAACGGGGAGATAAGCCTTTTTTGGAACCAATGGTTAACATTTTGACTTTTTCATCACATATCAGCTCCAGTGTCAGAAAAGCGCTGGAAACAGGGAGATATGCCTTTTTTTGGAAGAAATGGTTAAATTCTTGAATTTTTCATCACACATCATCCCAAATGTCACTAAACAGCTGGAAACGGGGAGATAAGCCTTTTTTGGAAGCAATGGTTAACATTTTGACTTTTTCATTACATATCAACTCCAGTGTCAGAAAAGCGTTGGAAACAGGGAGATATGCCTTTTTTGGAAGAAATGGTTAAATTCTTGAATTTTTCATCACACATCATTCCAAATGTCACTAAACAGCTGGAAACGGGGAGATAAGCCTTTTTTGGAAGCAATGGTTAAATTCTTGAATTTTTCATCACACATCATTCCAAATGTCACTTAACAGCTGGAAACGGGGAGATAAGCCTTTTTTTGGAAGCAATGGTTGACATTTTGACTTTTTCATAACATATCAGCCCAAATGTCAGAAAAGCGCTGGAAACAGGGAGATATGCCTTTCTTTGGAAGAAATGGTTAAATTCTTGAATTTTTCATCACACATCATCCCAAATGTCACTAAACAGCTTGAAACGGGGAGATAAGCCTTTTTTGGAACCAATGGTTAACATTTTGACTTTTTCATCACATATCAGCTCCAGTGTCAGAAAAGCGCTGGAAACAGGGAGATATGCCTTTTTTTGGAAGAAATGGTTAAATTCTTGAATTTTTCATCACACATCATCCCAAATGTCACTAAACAGCTGGAAACGGGGAGATAAGCCTTTTTTGGAAGCAATGGTTAACATTTTGACTTTTTCATTACATATCAACTCCAGTGTCAGAAAAGCGTTGGAAACAGGGAGATATGCCTTTTTTTTGAAGAAATGGTTAAATTCTTGAATTTTTCATCACCCATCATCCCAAATGTCACTAAACAGCTGGAAACTGGGAGAAAAGCCTTTTTTGGAAGCATTGATTAAGATTTCTGACTTTTTCATCACATGTCAGCCCAAGTGTCAGAAAAGCGCTGGAAACAGGGAGATAAGCCTTTTTTGGAAGAAATGGTTAAATTCTTGAATTTTTCATCACACATCATTCCAAATGTCACTAAACAGCTGGAAACGGGGAGATAAGCCTTTTTTGGAAGCAATGGTTAACATTTTGACTTTTTCATCACATATCAGCTCCAGTGTCAGAAAAGCGCTGGAAACAGGGAGATATGCCTTTTTTTTGGAAGAAATGGTTAAATTCTTGAATTTTTCATCACACATCATCCCAAATGTCACTAAACAGCTGGAAACGGGGAGATAAGCCTTTTTTGGAAGCAATGGTTAACATTTTGACTTTTCCATCACATATCAGCTCCAGTGTCAGAAAAGCGCTGGAAACAGGGAGATATGCCTTTTTTTTGGAAGAAATGGTTAAATTCTTGAATTTTTCATCACACATCATCCCAAATGTCACTAAACAGCTGGAAACGGGGAGATAAGCCTTTTTTGGAAGCATTGATTAAGATTTCTGACTTTTTCATCACATATCAGCCCAAGTGTCAGAAAAGCGCTGGAAACAGGGAGATATGCCTTGTTTGGAAGAAACGGTTAAATTCTTGAATTTTTCATCACACATCATCCCAAATGTCACTAAACAGCTGGAAACGGGGAGATAAGCCTTTTTTGGAAGCAATGATTAAGATTTCTGACTTTTTCATCACATATCAGCCCAAGTGTCAGAAAAGCGCTGGAAACAGGGAGATAAGCCTTTTTTGGAAGAAATGGTTAAATTCTTGAATTTTTCATCACCCATCATCCCAAATGTCACTAAACAGCTTGAAACGGGGAGATAAGCCTTTTTTGGATCCAATGGTTAACATTTTGACTTTTTCATCACATATCAGCTCCAGTGTCAGAAAAGCGCTGGAAACAGGGAGATATGCCTTTTTTTGGAAGAAATGGTTAAATTCTTGAATTTTTCATCACACATCATCCCAAATGTCACTAAACAGCTGGAAACGGGGAGATAAGCCTTTTTTGGAAGCAATGGTTAACATTTTGACTTTTTCATCACATATCAGCTCCAGTGTCAGAAAAGCGCTGGAAACAGGGAGATATGCCTTTTTTTTGGAAGAAATGGTTAAATTCTTGAATTTTTCATCACACATCATCCCAAATGTCACTAAACAGCTGGAAACGGGGAGATAAGCCTTTTTTGGAAGCATTGATTAAGATTTCTGACTTTTTCATCACATATCAGCCCAAGTGACAGAAAAGCGCTGGAAACAGGGAGATATGCCTTGTTTGGAAGAAACGGTTAAATTCTTGAATTTTTCATCACACATCATCCCAAATGTGACTAAACAGCTGGAAACGGGGAAATAAGCCTTTTTTGGAAGCAATGATTAAGATTTCTGACTTTTTCATCACATATCAGCCCAAATGTCAGAAAAGCGCTGGAAACAGGGAGATAAGCCTTTTTTGGAAGAAATGATTAAATTCTTGAATTTTTCATCACACATCATCCCAAATGTCACTAAACAGCTGGAAACGGGGATATAAGCCTTTTTTGGAAGCAATGGTTAACATTTTGACTTTTTCATCACATATCAGCTCCAGTGTCAGAAAAGCGCTG
Source organism: Limanda limanda (assembly GCF_963576545.1). NCBI lineage: Eukaryota > Metazoa > Chordata > Actinopteri > Pleuronectiformes > Pleuronectidae > Limanda > Limanda limanda. The sequence goes on along the minus strand of NC_083637.1, from coordinate 30,787,379 downwards.
GAAACAGGGAGATAAGCCTTTTTTTGAAGAAATGGTTAAATTCTTGAATTTTTCATCACACATCATTCCAAATGTCACTAAACAGCTGGAAACGGGGAGATAAGCCTTTTTTGGAAGCATTGATTAAGATTTCTGACTTTTTCATCACATATCAGCTCCAGTGTCAGAAAAGCGCTGGAAACAGGGAGATATGCCTTTCTTTGGAAGAAATGGTTAAATTCTTGAATTTTTCATCACACATCATCCCAAATGTCACTAAACAGCTTGAAACGGGGAGATAAGCCTTTTTTGGAACCAATGGTTAACATTTTGACTTTTTCATCACATATCAGCTCCAGTGTCAGAAAAGCGCTGGAAACAGGGAGATATGCCTTTTTTTGGAAGAAATGGTTAAATTCTTGAATTTTTCATCACACATCATCCCAAATGTCACTAAACAGCTGGAAACGGGGAGATAAGCCTTTTTTGGAAGCAATGGTTAACATTTTGACTTTTTCATTACATATCAGCTCCAGTGTCAGAACAGCGCTGGAAACAGGGAGATATGCCTTTTATGGAAGAAATGGTTAAATTCTTGAATTTTTCATCACACATCATCCCAAATGTCACTAAACAGCTGGAAACGGGGAGATAAGCCTTTTTTGGAAGCATTGATTAAGATTTCTGACTTTTTCATCACATATCAGCCCAAGTGTCAGAAAAGCGCTGGAAACAGGGAGATATGCCTTTTTTTGGAAGAAATGGTTAAATTCTTGAATTTTTAATCACACATCATCCCAAATGTCACTAAACAGCTGGAAACGGGGAGATAAGCCTTTTTTGAAAGCATTGATTAAGATTTCTGACTTTTTCATCACATATCAGCTCCAGTGTCAGAAAAGCGCTGGAAACAGGGAAATATGCCTTTTTTTGGAAGAAATGGTTAAATTCTTGAATTTTTCATCACACATCATCCCAAATGTCACTAAACAGCTGGAAACGGGGAGATAAGCTTTTTTTGGAAGCAATGATTAAGATTTCTGACTTTTTCATCACATATCAGCTCCAGTGTCAGAAAAGCGCTGGAAACAGGGAGATAAGCCTTTTATGGAAGAAATGGTTAAATTCTTGAATTTTTCATCACTCATCATTCCAAATGTCACTAAACAGCTGGAAACGGGGAGATAAGCCTTTTTTGGAAGCAATGGTTAACATTTTGACTTTTTCCTCACATATCAGCTCCAGTGTCAGAAAAGCGCTGGAAACAGGGAGATATGCCTTTTTTTTGGAAGAAATGGTTAAATTCTTGAATTTTTCATCACACATCATCCCAAATGTCATTAAACAGCTGGAAACGGGGATATAAGCCTTTTTTGGAAGCAATGGTTAACATTTTGACTTTTTCATCACATATCAGCTCCAGTGTCAGAAAAGCGCTGGAAACAGGGAGATATGCCTTTTTTGGAAGAAATGGTTAAATTCTTGAATTTTTCATCACACATCATCCCAAATGTCACTAAACAGCTGGAAACGGGGAGAAAAGCCTTTTTTGGAAGCAATGGTTAACATTTTGACTTTTTCATCACATATCAGCTCCAGTGTCAGAAAAGCGCTGGAAACAGGGAGATATGCCTTTTTTTGGAAGAAATGGTTAAATTCTTGAATTTTTCATCACACATCATCCCAAATGTCACTAAACAGCTGGAAACGGGGAGATAAGCCTTTTTTGGAATCAATGGTTAACATTTTGACTTTTTCATTACATATCAACTCCAGTGTCAGAAAAGCGCTGGAAACAGGGAGATATGCCTTTTTTTTGAAGAAATGGTTAAATTCTTGAATTTTTCATCACCCATCATCCCAAATGTCACTAAACAGCTGGAAACGGGGAGAAAAGCCTTTTTTGGAAGCATTGATTAAGATTTCTGACTTTTTCATCACATGTCAGCCCAAGTGTCAGAAAAGCGCTGGAAACAGGGACATAAGCCTTTTTTGGAAGAAATGGTTAAATTCTTGAATTTTTCATCACACATCATTCCAAATGTCACTAAACAGCTGGAAACGGGGAGATAAGCCTTTTTTGGAAGCAATGGTTAACATTTTGACTTTTTCATCACACATCATTCCAAATGTCACTAAACAGCTGGAAACGGGGCGATAAGCCTTTTTTGGAAGCAATGGTTAACATTTTGACTTTTTCATCACATATCAGCTCCAGTGTCAGAAAAGCGCTGGAAACAGGGAGATATGCCTTTTTTTGGAAGAAATGGTTAAATTCTTGAATTTTTCATCACACATCATCCCAAATGTCACTAAACAGCTGGAAACGGGGAGATAAGCCTTTTTTGGAAGCAATGGTTAACATTTTGACTTTTTCATCACATATCAGCTCCAGTGTCAGAAAAGCGCTGGAAACAGGGAGATATGCCTTTTTTTTGGAAGAAATGGTTAAATTCTTGAATTTTTCATCACACATCATCCCAAATGTCACTAAACAGCTGGAAACGGGGAGATAAGCCTTTTTTGGAAGCATTGATTAAGATTTCTGACTTTTTCATCACATATCAGCCCAAGTGTCAGAAAAGCGCTGGAAACAGGGAGATAAGCCTTTTTTGGAAGAAATGGTTAAATTCTTGAATTTTTCATCACACATCATCCCAAATGTCACTAAACAGCTGGAAACGGGGAGATAAGCCTTTTTTGGAAGCATTGATTAACATTTTGACTTTTTCATCACATATCAGCTCTAGTGTCAGAAAAGCGCTAGAAACAGGGATATATGCCTTTTTTTTGAAGAAATGGTTAAATTCTTGAATTTTTCATCACACATCATCCCAAATGTCACTAAACAGCTGGAAACGGGGAGATAAGCCTTTTTTGGAAGCAATGATTAAGATTTCTGACTTTTTCATCACATATCAGCCCAAATGTCAGAAAAGCGCTGGAAACAGGGAGATAAGCCTTTTTTGGAAGAAATGATTAAATTCTTGAATTTTTCATCACACATCATCCCAAATGTCACTAAACAGCTGGAAACGGGGATATAAGCCTTTTTTGGAAGCAATGGTTAACATTTTGACTTTTTCATCACATATCAGCCCAAGTGTCAGAAAAGCGCTGGAAACAGGGAGATAAGCCTTTTTTGGAAGAAATGGTTAAATTCTTGAATTTTTCATCACACATCATTCCAAATGTCACTAAACAGCTGGAAACGGGGAGATAATCCTTTTTTAGAAGCATTGATTAAGATTTCTGACTTTTTCATCACATATCTGCCCAAGTGTCAGAAAAGCGCTGGAAACAGGGAGATATGCCTTTTTTTGGAAGAAGTGGTTAAAATCTTGAATTTTTCATCACACATCATCCCAAATGTCACTAAACAGCTGGAAACGGGGAGATAAGCCTTTTTTGGAACCAATGGTAAACATTTTGACTTTTTCATCACATATCAGCTCAAGTGTCAGACAAGCGCTGGAAACAGGGAGATATGCCTTTTTTTGGAAGAAATGGTTAAATTCTTGAATTTTTCATCACACATCATCCCAAATGTCACTAAACAGCTGGAAACGGGGAGATAAGCCTTTTTTGGAACCAATGGTTAACATTTTGACTTTTTCATCACATATCAGCTCCAGTGTCAGAAAAGCGCTGGAAACAGGGAGATATGCCTTTTTTTGGAAGAAATGGTTAAATTCTTGAATTTTTCATCACACATCATCCCAAATGTCACTAAACAGCTGGAAACGGGGAGAAAAGCCTTTTTTGGAAGCATTGATTAAGATTTCTGACTTTTTCATCACATATCAGCTCCAGTGTCAGAAAAGCGCTGGAAACAGGGAGATAAGCCTTTTTTGGAAGAAATGGTTAAATTCTTGAATTTTTCATCACACATCATTCCAAATGTCACTAAACAGCTGGAAACGGGGAGATAAGCCTTTTTTGGAAGCATTGATTAAGATTTCTGACTTTTTCATCACATATCAGCCCAAGTGTCAGAAAAGCGCTGGAAACAGGGAGATATGCCTTTTTTTGGAAGAAATGGTTAAATTCTTGAATTTTTCATCACACATCATCCCAAATGTCACTAAACAGCTGGAAACGGGGAGATAAGCCTTTTTTGGAAGCATTGATTAAGATTTCTGACTTTTTCATCACATATCAGCTCCAGTGTCAGAAAAGCGCTGGAAACAGGGAGATATGCCTTTTTTTGGAAGAAATGGTTAAATTCTTGAATTTTTCATCACACATCATCCCAAATGTCACTAAAAAGCTGGAAACGGGGAGATAAGCCTTTTTTGGAAGCATTGATTAAGATTTCTGACTTTTTCATCACATATCAGCCCAAGTGTCAGAAAAGCGCTGGAAACAGGAAGATATGCCTTGTTTGGAAGAAACGGTTAAATTCTTGAATTTTTCATCACACATCATCCCAAATGTCACTAAACAGCTGGAAACGGGGAGATAAGCCTTTCTTGGAAGCATTGATTAAGATTTCTGACTTTTTCATCACATATCAGCTCCAGTGTCAGAAAAGCGCTGGAAACAGGGAGATATGCCTTTCTTTGGAAGAAATGGTTAAATTCTTGAATTTTTCATCACCCATCATCCCAAATGTCACTAAACAGCTTGAAACGGGGAGATAAGCCTTTTTTGGAACCAATGGTTAACATTTTGACTTTTTCATCACATATCAGCTCCAGTGTCAGAAAAGCGCTGGAAACAGGGAGATATGCCTTTCTTTGGAAGAAATGGTTAAATTCTTGAATTTTTCATCACCCATCATCCCAAATGTCACTAAACAGCTTGAAACGGGGAGATAAGCCTTTTTTGGAACCAATGGTTAACATTTTGACTTTTTCATCACATATCAGCTCCAGTGTCAGAAAAGCGCTGGAAACAGGGAGATATGCCTTTTTTTGGAAGAAATGGTTAAATTCTTGAATTTTTCATCACACATCATCCCAAATGTCACTAAACAGCTGGAAACGGGGAGATAAGCCTTTTTTGGAAGCAATGGTTAACATTTTGACTTTTTCATCACATATCAGCTCCAGTGTCAGAAAAGCGCTGGAAACAGGGAGATATGCCTTTTTTTTGGAAGAAATGGTTAAATTCTTGAATTTTTCATCACACATCATCCCAAATGTCACTAAACAGCTGGAAACGGGGAGATAAGCCTTTTTTGGAAGCATTGATTAAGATTTCTGACTTTTTCTTCACATATCAGCCCAAGTGTCAGAAAAGCGCTGGAAACAGGGAGATATGCCTTGTTTGGAAGAAATGGTTAAATTCTTGAATTTTTCATCACACATCATCCCAAATGTCACTAAACAGCTGGAAACGGGGAGATAAGCTTTTTTTGGAAGCAATGATTAAGATTTCTGACTTTTTCATCACATATCAGCTCCAGTGTCAGAAAAGCGCTGGAAAAAGGGAGATAAGCCTTTTATGGAAGATATGTGATGAAAAAGTCAAAATGTTAACCATTGCTTCCAAAAAAGGCTTATCTCCCCGTTTCCAGCTGTTTAGTGACATTTGGGATGATGTGTGATGAAAAATTCAAGAATTTAACCATTTCTTCCAAAAAAGGCATATCTCCCTGTTTCCAGCGCTTTTCTGACACTTGGGCTGACATGTGATGAAAAAGTCAGAAATCTTAATCAATGCTTCCAAAAAAGGCGTATCTCCCCGTTTCCAGCTGTTTAGTGACATTTGGGATGATGTGTGATGAAAAATTCAAGAATTTAACCATTTCTTCCAAAAAAGGCTTATCTCCCTGTTTCCAGCGCTTATCTGACACTTGGGCTGACATGTGATGAAAAAGTCAGAAATCTTAATCAATGCTTCCAAAAAAGGCTTATCTCCCCGTTTCCAGCTGTTTAGTGACATTTGGGATGATGTGTGATGAAAAATTCAAGAATTTAACCATTTCTTCCAAAAAAGGCTTATCTCCCTGTTTCCAGCGCTTTTCTGACACTTGGGCTGACATGTGATGAAAAAGTCAGAAATCTTAATCAATGCTTCCAAAAAAGGCTTATCTCCCCGTTTCCAGCTGTTTAGTGACATTTGGGATGATGTGTGATGAAAAATTCAAGAATTTAACCATTTCTTCCAAAAAAGGCATATCTCCCTGTTTCCAGCGCTTTTCTGACACTTGGGCTGACATGTGATGAAAAAGTCAGAAATCTTAATCAATGCTTCCAAAAAAGGCGTATCTCCCCGTTTCCAGCTGTTTAGTGACATTTGGGATGATGTGTGATGAAAAATTCAAGAATTTAACCATTTCTTCCAAAAAAGGCTTATCTCCCTGTTTCCAGCGCTTATCTGACACTTGGGCTGACATGTGATGAAAAAGTCAGAAATCTTAATCAATGCTTCCAAAAAAGGCTTATCTCCCCGTTTCCAGCTGTTTAGTGACATTTGGGATGATCTGTGATGAAAAATTCAAGAATTTAACCATTTCTTCCAAACAAGGCATATCTCCCTGTTCCCAGCGCTTTTCTGACACTTGGGCTGACATGTGATGAAAAAGTCAGAAATCTTAATCAATGCTTCCAAAAAAGGCTTATCTCCCCGTTTCCAGCTGTTTAGTGACATTTGGGATGATGTGTGATGAAAAATTCAAGAATTTAAACATTTCTTCCAAAAAAGGCATATCTCCCTGTTTCCAACGCTTTTCTGACACTTGGGCTGACATGTGATGAAAAAGTCAGAAATCTTAATCAATGCTTCCAAAAAAGGCTTATCTCCCCGTTTCCAGCTGTTTAGTGACATTTGGGATGAGGTGTGATGAAAAATTCAAGAATTTAAACATTTCTTCCAAAAAAGGCATATCTCCCTGTTTCCAACGCTTTTCTGACACAAGGGCTGACGTGATGAAAAAGTCAGAAATCTTAATCAATGCTTCCAAAAAAGGCTTATCTCCCCGTTTCCAGCTGTTTAGTGACATTTGGGATGATGTGTGATGAAAAATTCAAGAATTTAACCATTTCTTCCAAAAAAGGCTTATCTCCCTGTTTCCAGCGCTTTTCTGACACTTGGGCTGACATGTGATGAAAAAGTCAGAAATCTTAATCAATGCTTCCAAAAAAGGCTTATCTCCCCGTTTCCAGCTGTTTAGTGACATTTGGGATGATGTGTGATGAAAAATTCAAGAATTTAACCATTTCTTCCAAAAAAGGCATATCTCCCTGTTTCCAGCGCTTTTCTGACACTTGGGCTGACATGTGATGAAAAAGTCAGAAATCTTAATCAATGCTTCCAAAAAAGGCTTATCTCCCCGTTTCCAGCTGTTTAGTGACATTTGGGATGATCTGTGATTAAAAATTCAAGAATTTAACCATTTCTTCCAAAAAAGGCATATCTCCCTGTTTCCAGCGCTTTTTTGACACTGGAGCTGATATGTGATGAAAAAGTCAAAATCTTAACCATTGCTTCCAAAAAAGGCTTATCTCCCCGTTTCCAGCTGTTTAGTGACATTTGGGATGATCTGTGATTAAAAATTCAAGAATTTAACCATTTCTTCCAAAAAAGGCATATCTCCCTGTTTCCAGCGCTTTTTTGACACTTGGGCTGACATGTGATGAAAAAGTCAGAAATCTTAATCAATGCTTCCAAAAAAAGGCTTATCTCCCCGTTTCCAGCTGTTTAGTGACATTTGGGATGATCTGTGATTAGAAATTCAAGAATTTAACCATTTCTTCCAAAAAAGGCATATCTCCCTGTTTCCAGCGCTTTTTTGACACTTGGGCTGACATGTGATGAAAAAGTCAGAAATCTTAATCAATGCTTCCAAAAAAGGCTTATCTCCCCGTTTCCAGCTGTTTAGTGACATTTGGGATGATGTGTGATGAAAAATTCAAGAATTTAACCATTTCTTCCAAACAAGGCATATCTCCCTGTTTCCAGCGCTTTTCTGACACTTGTGTTGACATGTGATGAAAAAGTCAGAAATCTTAATCAATGCTTCCAAAAAAGGCTTATCTCTCCGTTTCCAGCTGTTTAGTGACATTTGGGATGATGTGTGATGAAAAATTCAAGAATTTAAACATTTCTTCCAAAAAAAGGCATATCTCCCTGTTTCCAGCGCTTTTCTGACACTTGAGCTGATATGTGATGAAAAAGTCAAAATGTTAACCATTACTTCCAAAAAAGGCTTATCTCCCCGTTTCCAGCTGTTTAGTGACATTTGGGATGATGTGTGATGAAAAATTCAAGAATTTAACCATTTCTTCCAAAAAAGGCATATCTCCCTGTTTCCAGCGCTTTTCTGACACTTGGGCTGACATGTGATGAAAAAGTCAGAAATCTTAATCAATGCTTCCAAAAAAGGCGTATCTCCCCGTTTCCAGCTGTTTAGTGACATTTGGGAAGATGTGTGATGAAAAATTCAAGAATTTAACCATTTCTTCCAAAAAAGGCTTATCTCCCTGTTTCCAGCGCTTATCTGACACTTGGGCTGACATGTGATGAAAAAGTCAGAAATCTTAATCAATGCTTCCAAAAAAGGCTTATCTCCCCGTTTCCACCTGTTTAATGACATTTGGGATGATGTGTGATGAAAAATTCAAGAATTTAACCATTTCTTCCAAACAAGGCATATCTCCCTGTTTCCAGCGCTTTTCTGACACTTGTGTTGACATGTGATGAAAAAGTCAGAAATCTTAATCAATGCTTCCAAAAAAGGCTTATCTCTCCGTTTCCAGCTGTTTAGTGACATTTGGGATGATGTGTGATGAAAAATTCAAGAATTTAAACATTTCTTCCAAAAAAAGGCATATCTCCCTGTTTCCAGCGCTTTTCTGACACTTGAGCTGATATGTGATGAAAAAGTCAAAATGTTAACCATTGCTTCCAAAAAAGGCTTATCTCCCCGTTTCCAGCTGTTTAGTGACATTTGGGATGATGTGTGATGAAAAATTCAAGAATTTAACCATTTCTTCCAAAAAAGGCATATCTCCCTGTTTCCAGCGCTTTTCTGACACTTGGGCTGACATGTGATGAAAAAGTCAGAAATCTTAATCAATGCTTCCAAAAAAGGCGTATCTCCCCGTTTCCAGCTGTTTAGTGACATTTGGGAAGATGTGTGATGAAAAATTCAAGAATTTAACCATTTCTTCCAAAAAAGGCTTATCTCCCTGTTTCCAGCGCTTATCTGACACTTGGGCTGACATGTGATGAAAAAGTCAGAAATCTTAATCAATGCTTCCAAAAAAGGCTTATCTCCCCGTTTCCAGCTGTTTAGTGACATTTGGGATGATGTGTGGTGAAAAATTCAAGAATTTAACCATTTCTTCCAAAAAAGGCTTATCTCCCTGTTTCCAGCGCTTTTCTGACACTTGGGCTGACATGTGATGAAAAAGTCAGAAATCTTAATCAATGCTTCCAAAAAAGGCTTATCTCCCCGTTTCCAGCGGTTTAGTGACATTTGGGATGATGTGTGATGAAAAATTCAAGAATTTAACCATTTCTTCCAAAAAAGGCATATCTCCCTGTTTCCAGCGCTTTTTTGACACTTGGGCTGACATGTGATGAAAAAGTCAGAAATCTTAATCAATGCTTCCAAAAAAGGCTTATCTCCCCGTTTCCAGCTGTTTAGTGACATTTGGGATGATGTGTGATGAAAAATTCAAGAATTTAACCATTTCATCCAAACAAGGCATATCTCCCTGTTTCCAGCGCTTTTCTGACACTTGAGCTGATATGTGATGAAAAAGTCAAAATGTTAACCATTGCTTCCAAAAAAGGCTTATCTCCCCGTTTCCAGCTGTTTAGTGACATTTGGGATGATGTGTGATGAAAAATTCAAGAATTTAACCATTTCTTCCAAAAAAGGCATATCTCCCTGTTTCCAGCGCTTTTCTGACACTTGGGCTGACATGTGATGAAAAAGTCAGAAATCTTAATCAATGCTTCCTAAAAAGGCTTATCTCCCAATTTCCAGCTGTTTAGTGACATTTGGGATGATCTGTGATTAAAAATTCAAGAATTTAACCATTTCTTCCAAAAAAGGCATATCTCCCTGTTTCCAGCGCTTTTTTGACACTTGGGCTGACATGTGATGAAAAAGTCAGAAATCTTAATCAATGCTTCCAAAAAAGGCTTATCTCCCCGTTTCCAGCTGTTTAGTGACATTTGGGATGATGTGTGATGAAAAATTCAAGAATTTAACCATTTCTTCCAAAAAAGGCATATCTCCCTGTTTCCAGCGCTTTTCTGACACTTGGGCTGACATGTGATGAAAAAGTCAGAAATCTTAATCAATGCTTCCAAAAAAGGCTTATCTCCCCGTTTCCAGCTGTTTAGTGACATTTGGAATGAAGTGTGATGAATAATTCAAGAATTTAACCATTTCTTCCAAAAAAGGCATATCTCCCTGTTTCCAGCGCTTTTCTGACACTCGGGCTGACGTGATGAAAAAGTCAGAAATCTTAATCAATGCTTCCAAAAAAGGCTTATCTCCCCGTTTCCAGCTGTTTAGTGACATTTGGGATGATGTGTGATGAAAAATTCAAGAATTTAACCATTTCTTCCAAAAAAGGCTTATCTCCCTGTTTCCAGCGCTTTTCTGACACTTGGGCTGACATGTGATGAAAAAGTCAGAAATCTTAATCAATGCTTCCAAAAAAGGCTTATCTCCCCGTTTCCAGCTGTTTAGTGACATTTGGGATGAAGTGTGATGAATAATTCAAGAATTTAACCATTTCTTCCAAAAAAGGCATATCTCCCTGTTTCCAGCGCTTTTCTGACACTCGGGCTGACGTGATGAAAAAGTCAGAAATCTTAATCAATGCTTCCAAAAAAGGCTTATCTCCCCGTTTCCAGCTGTTTAGTGACATTTGGGATGATGTGTGATGAAAAATTCAAGAATTTAACCATTTCTTCCAAAAAAGGCTTATCTCCCTGTTTCCAGCGCTTTTCTGACACTTGGGCTGACATGTGATGAAAAAGTCAGAAATCTTAATCAATGCTTCCAAAAAAGGCTTATCTCCCCGTTTCCAGCTGTTTAGTGACATTTGGGATGATGTGTGATGAAAAATTCAAGAATTTAACCATTTCTTCCAAAAAAAGCTTATCTCCCTGTTTCCAGCGCTTTTCTGACACTTGGGCTGACATGTGATGAAAAAGTCAGAAATCTTAATCAATGCTTCCAAAAAAGGCTTATCTCCCCGTTTCCAGCTGTTTAGTGACATTTGGGATGAAGTGTGATGAATAATTCAAGAATTTAACCATTTCTTCCAAAAAAGGCATATCTCCCTGTTTCCAGCGCTTTTCTGACACTCGGGCTGACGTGATGAAAAAGTCAGAAATCTTAATCAATGCTTCCAAAAAAGGCTTATCTCCCCGTTTCCAGCTTTTTAGTGACATTTGGGATGATGTGTGATGAAAAATTCAAGAATTTAACCATTTCTTCCAAAAAAGGCTTATCTCCCTGTTTCCAGCGCTTTTCTGACACTTGGGCTGACATGTGATGAAAAAGTCAGAAATCTTAATCAATGCTTCCAAAAAAGGCTTATCTCCCCGTTTCCAGCTGTTTAGTGACATTTGGGATGATGTGTGATGAAAAATTCAAGAATTTAAACATTTTTTCCAAACAAGGCATATCTCCCTGTTTCCAGCGCTTTTCTGACACTTGGGCTGACATGTGATGAAAAAGTCAGAAATCTTAATCAATGCTTCCAAAAAAGGCTTATCTCCCCGTTTCCAGCTGTTTAGTGACATTTGGGATGATGTGTGATGAAAAATTCAAGAATTTAAACATTTCTTCCAAAAAAGGCTTATCTCCCTGTTTCCAGCGCTTTTCTGACACTTGGGCTGACATGTGATGAAAAAGTCAGAAATCTTAATCAATGCTTCCAAAAAAGGCTTATCTCCCCGTTTCCAGCTGTTTAGTGACATTTGGGATGATGTGTGATGAAAAATTCAAGAATTTAACCATTTCTTCCAAAAAAGGCTTATCTCCCTGTTTCCAGCGCGTTTCTGACACTTGAGCTGATATGTGATGAAAAAGTCAAAATGTTAACCATTGCTTCCAAAAAAGGCTTATCTCCCCGTTTCCAGCTGTTTAGTGACATTTGGGATGATGTGTGATGAAAAATTCAAGAATTTAACCATTTCTTCCAAACAAGGCATATCTCCCTGTTTCCAGCGCTTTTCTGACACTTGGGCTGACATGTGATGAAAAAGTCAGAAATCTTAATCAATGCTTCCAAAAAAGGCTTATCTCCCCGTTTCCAGCTGTTTAGTGACATTTGGGATGATGTGTGATGAAAAATTCAAGAATTTAAACATTTCTTCCAAACAAGGCATATCTCCCTGTTTCCAGCGCTTTTCTGACACTTGGGCTGACATGTGATGAAAAAGTCAGAAATCTTAATCAATGCTTCCAAAAAAGGCTTATCTCCCCGTTTCCAGCTGTTTAGTGACATTTGGGATGATGTGTGATGAAAAATTCAAGAATTTAAACATTTCTTCCAAAAAAGGCTTATCTCCCTGTTTCCAGCGCTTTTCTGACACTTGGGCTGACATGTGATGAAAAAGTCAGAAATCTTAATCAATGCTTCCAAAAAAGGCTTATCTCCCCGTTTCCAGCTGTTTAGTGACATTTGGGATGATGTGTGATGAAAAATTCAAGAATTTAACCATTTCTTCCAAAAAAGGCATATCTCCCTGTTTCCAGCGCTTTTTTGACACTTGGGCTGACATGTGATGAAAAAGTCAGAAATCTTAATCAATGCTTCCAAAAAAGGCTTATCTCCCCGTTTCCAGCTGTTTAGTGACATTTGGGATGATGTGTGATGAAAAATTCAAGAATTTAACCATTTCTTCCAAAAAAGGCTTATCTCCCTGTTTCCAGCGCGTTTCTGACACTTGAGCTGATATGTGATGAAAAAGTCAAAATGTTAACCATTGCTTCCAAAAAAGGCTTATCTCCCCGTTTCCAGCTGTTTAGTGACATTTGGGATGATGTGTGATGAAAAATTCAAGAATTTAACCATTTCTTCCAAACAAGGCATATCTCCCTGTTTCCAGCGCTTTTCTGACACTTGGGCTGACATGTGATGAAAAAGTCAGAAATCTTAATCAATGCTTCCAAAAAAGGCTTATCTCCCCGTTTCCAGCTGTTTAGTGACATTTGGGATGAAGTGTGATGAATAATTCAAGAATTTAACCATTTCTTCCAAAAAAGGCATATCTCCCTGTGCGCTTTTCTGACACTTGGGCTAACATGTGATGAAAAAGTCAGAAATCTTAATCAATGCTTCCAAAAAAGGCTTATCTCCCCGTTTCCAGCTGTTTAGTGACATTTAGGATGATGTGTGATGAAAAATTCAAGAATTTAACCATATCTTCCAAAAAAGGTTTATCTCCCTGTTTCCAGCGCTTTTCTGACACTTGGGCTGACATGTGATGAAAAAGTCAGAAATCTTAATCAATGCTTCCAAAAAAAGGCTTATCTCCCCGTTTCCAGCTGTTTAGTGACATTTGGGATGATGTGTGATGAAAAAATCAAGAATTTAACCATTTCTTCCAAAAAAGGCTTATCTCCCTGTTTCCAGCGCTTTTCTGACACTTGGGCTGACATGTGATGTAAAAGTCAGAAATCTTAATCAATGCTTCCAAAAAAGGCTTATCTCCCCGTTTCCAGCTGTTTAGTGACATTTGGGATGATGTGTGATGAAAAATTCAAGAATTTAACCATTTCTTATAAACAAGGCATATCTCCCTGTTTCCAGCGCTTTTCTGACACTTGGGCTGACATGTGATGAAAAAGTCCGAAATCTTAATCAATGCTTCCAAAAAAGGCTTATCTCCCCTTTTCCAGCTGTTTAGTGACATTTGGGATGATGTGTGATGAAAAATTCAAGAATTTAAACATTTCTTCCAAAAAAGGCATATCTCCCGGTTTCCAGCGCTTTTCTGACACTTGGGCTGACATGTGATGAAAATGTCAGAAATCTTAATCAATGCTTCCAAAAAAGGCTTATCTCCCCGTTTCCAGCTGTTTAGTGACATTTGGGATGATGTGTGATGAAAAATTCAAGAATTTAACCATTTCTTCCAAAAAAGGCTTATCTCCCTGTTTCCAGCGCTTTTCTGACACTTGGGCTGACATGTGATGAAAAAGTCAGAAATCTTAATCAATGCTTCCAAAAAAGGCTTATCTCCCCGTTTCCAGCTGTTTAGTGACATTTGGGATGATGTGTGATGAAAAATTCAAGAATTTAACCATTTCTACCAAAAAAGGCTTATCTCCCTGTTTCCAGCGCTTTTCTGACACTTGGGCTGACATGTGATGAAAAAGTCAGAAATCTTAATCAATGCTTCCAAAAAAGGCTTATCTCCCCGTTTCCAGCTGTTTAGTGACATTTGGGATGAAGTGTGATGAATAATTCAAGAATTTAACCATTTCTTCCAAAAAAGGCATATCTCCCTGTTTCCAGCGCTTTTCTGACACTCGGGCTGACGTGATGAAAAAGTCAGAAATCTTAATCAATGCTTCCAAAAAAGGCTTATCTCCCCGTTTCCAGCTGTTTAGTGACATTTGGGATGATGTGTGATGAAAAATTCAAGAATTTAACCATTTCTTCCAAAAAAGGCTTATCTCCCTGTTTCCAGCGCTTTTCTGACACTTGGGCTGACATGTGATGAAAAAGTCAGAAATCTTAATCAATGCTTCCAAAAAAGGCTTATCTCCCCGTTTCCAGCTGTTTAGTGACATTTGGGATGATGTGTGATGAAAAATTCAAGAATTTAACCATTTCTACCAAAAAAGGCTTATCTCCCTGTTTCCAGCGCTTTTCTGACACTTGGGCTGACATGTGATGAAAAAGTCAGAAATCTTAATCAATGCTTCCAAAAAAGGCTTATCTCCCCGTTTCCAGCTGTTTAGTGACATTTGGGATGAAGTGTGATGAATAATTCAAGAATTTAACCATTTCTTCCAAAAAAGGCATATCTCCCTGTTTCCAGCGCTTTTCTGACACTCGGGCTGACGTGATGAAAAAGTCAGAAATCTTAATCAATGCTTCCAAAAAAGGCTTATCTCCCCGTTTCCAGCTGTTTAGTGACATTTGGGATGATGTGTGATGAAAAATTCAAGAATTTAACCATTTCTTCCAAAAAAGGCTTATCTCCCTGTTTCCAGCGCTTTTCTGACACTTGGGCTGACATGTGATGAAAAAGTCAGAAATCTTAATCAATGCTTCCAAAAAAGGCTTATCTCCCCGTTTCCAGCTGTTTAGTGACATTTGGGATGATGTGTGATGAAAAATTCAAGAATTTAACCATTTCTTCCAAAAAAGGCATATCTCCCTGTTTCCAGCGCTTTTTTGACACTTGGGCTGACATGTGATGAAAAAGTCAGAAATCTTAATCAATGCTTCCAAAAAAGGCTTATCTCCCCGTTTCCAGCTGTTTAGTGACATTTGGGATGATGTGTGATGAAAAATTCAAGAATTTAACCATTTCTTCCAAAAAAGGCTTATCTCCCTGTTTCCAGCGCTTTTCTGACACTTGAGCTGATATGTGATGAAAAAGTCAAAATGTTAACCATTGCTTCCAAAAAAGGCTTATCTCCCCGTTTCCAGCTGTTTAGTGACATTTGGGATGATGTGTGATGAAAAATTCAAGAATTTAACCATTTCTTCCAAACAATGCATATCCCCTGTTTCCAGCGCTTTTCTGACACTTGGGCTGACATGTGATGAAAAAGTCAGAAATCTTAATCAATGCTTCCAAAAAAGGCTTATCTCCCCGTTTCCAGCTGTTTAGTGACATTTGGGATGATGTGTGATGAAAAATTCAAGAATTTAACCATTTCTTCCAAACAAGGCATATCTCCCTGTTTCCAGCGCTTTTCTGACACTTGGGCTGACATGTGATGAAAAAGTCAGAAATCTTAATCAATGCTTCCAAAAAAGGCTTATCTCCCCGTTTCCAGCTGTTTATTGACATTTGGGATGATTTGTGATGAAAAATTCAAGAATTTAAACATTTCTTCCAAAAAAGGCATATCTCCCTGTTTCCAGCGCTTTTCTGACACTTGGGCTGACATGTGATGGAAATGTCAGAAATCTTAATCAAGGCTTCCAAAAAAGGCTTATCTCCCCGTTTCCAGCTATTTAGTGACATTTGGGATGATGTGTGATGAAAAATTCAAGAATTTAACCATTTCTTCCAAAAAAGGCTTATCTCCCTGTTTCCAGCGCTTTTCTGACACTTGGGCTGACATGTGATGAAAAAGTCAGAAATCTTAATCAATGCTTCCAAAAAAGGCTTATCTCCCCGTTTCCAGCTGTTTAGTGACATTTGGGATGATGTGTGATGAAAAATTCAAGAATTTAACCATTTCTTCCAAACAAGGCATATCTCCCTGTTTCCAGCGCTTTTCTGACACTTGGGCTGACATGTGATGAAAAAGTCAGAAATCTTAATCAATGCTTCCAAAAAAGGCTTATCTCCCCGTTTCCAGCTGTTTAGTGACATTTGGGATGATTTGTGATGAAAAATTCAAGAATTTAAACATTTCTTCCAAAAAAGGCATATCTCCCTGTTTCCAGCGCTTTTCTGACACTTGGGCTGACATGTGATGAAAAAGTCAGAAATCTTAATCAATGCTTCCAAAAAAGGCTTATCTCCCCGTTTCCAGGTATTTAGTGACATTTGGGATGATGTGTGATGAAAAATTCAAGAATTTAACCATTTCTTCCAAAAAAGGCTTATCTCCCTGTTTCCAGCGCTTTTCTGACACTTGGGCTGACATGTGATGAAAAAGTCAGAAATCTTAATCAATGCTTCCAAAAAAGGCTTATCTCCCCGTTTCCAGCTGTTTAGTGACATTTGGGATGAAGTGTGATGAATAATTCAAGAATTTAACCATTTCTTCCAAAAAAGGCATATCTCCCTGTTTCCAGCGCTTTTTTGACACTTGGGCTGACATGTGATGAAAAAGTCAGAAATCTTAATCAATGCTTCCAAAAAAGGCTTATCTCCCCGTTTCCAGCTGTTTAGTGACATTTGGGATGATGTGTGATGAAAAATTCAAGAATTTAACCATTTCTTCCAAAAAAGGCTTATCTCCCTGTTTCCAGCGCTTTTCTGACACTTGAGCTGATATGTGATGAAAAAGTCAAAATGTTAACCAATGCTTCCAAAAAAGTCTTATCTCCCCGTTTCCAGCTGTTTAGTGACATTTGGGATGATTTGTGATGAAAAATTCAAGAATTTAAACATTTCTTCCAAAAAAGGCATATCTCCCTGTTTCCAGCGCTTTTCTGACATTTGGGCTGACATGTGATGGAAATGTCAGAAATCTTAATCAAGGCTTCCAAAAAAGGCTTATCTCCCCGTTTCCAGCTATTTAGTGACATTTGGGATGATGTGTGATGAAAAATTCAAGAATTTAACCATTTCTTCCAAAAAAGGCTTATCTCCCTGTTTCCAGCGCTTTTCTGACACTTGGGCTGACATGTGATGAAAAAGTCAGAAATCTTAATCAATGCTTCCAAAAAAGGCTTATCTCCCCGTTTCCAGCTGTTTAGTGACATTTGGGATGATGTGTGATGAATAATTCAAGAATTTAACCATTTCTTCCAAAAAAGGCATATCTCCCTGTTTCCAGCGCTTTTCTGACACTCGGGCTGACGTGATGAAAAAGTCAGAAATCTTAATCAATGCTTCCAAAAAAGGCTTATCTCCCCGTTTCCAGCTGTTTAGTGACATTTGGGATGATGTGTGATGAAAAATTCAAGAATTTAACCATTTCTTCCAAAAAAGGCATATCTCCCTGTTTCCAGCGCTTTTCTGACACTCGGGCTGACGTGATGAAAAAGTCAGAAATCTTAATCAATGCTTCCAAAAAAGGCTTATCTCCCCGTTTCCAGCTGTTTAGTGACATTTGGGATGATGTGTGATGAAAAATTCAAGAATTTAACCATTTCTTCCAAAAAAGGCTTATCTCCCTGTTTCCAGCGCTTTTCTGACACTTGGGCTAACATGTGATGAAAAAGTCAGAAATCTTAATCAATGCTTCCAAAAAAGGCTTATCTCCCCGTTTCCAGCTGTTTAGTGACATTTAGGATGATGTGTGATGAAAAATTCAAGAATTTAACCATTTCTTCCAAAAAAGGTTTATCTCCCTGTTTCCAGCGCTTTTCTGACACTTGGGCTGACATGTGATGAAAAAGTCAGAAATCTTAATCAATGCTTCCAAAAAAGGCTTATCTCCCCGTTTCCAGCTGTTTAGTGACATTTGGGATGATGTGTGATGAAAAAATCAAGAATTTAACCATTTCTTCCAAAAAAGGCTTATCTCCCTGTTTCCAGCGCTTTTCTGACACTTGGGCTGACATGTGATGTAAAAGTCAGAAATCTTAATCAATGCTTCCAAAAAAGGCTTATCTCCCCGTTTCCAGCTGTTTAGTGACATTTGGGATGATGTGTGATGAAAAATTCAAGAATTTAACCATTTCTTCCAAACAAGGCATATCTCCCTGTTTCCAGCGCTTTTCTGACACTTGGGCTGACATGTGATGAAAAAGTCAGAAATCTTAATCAATGCTTCCAAAAAAGGCTTATCTCCCCGTTTCCAGCTGTTTAGTGACATTTGGGATGATGTGTGATGAAAAATTCAAGAATTTAAACATTTCTTCCAAAAAAGGCATATCTCCCTGTTTCCAGCGCTTTTTTGACACTGGAGCTGATATGTGATGAAAAAGTCAGAAATCTTAATCAATGCTTCCAAAAAAGGCTTATCTCCCCGTTTCCAGCTGTTTAGTGACATTTGGATGATGTTTGATGAAAAATTCAAGAATTTAACCATTTCTTCCAAAAAAGGCTTATCTCCCTGTTTCCAGCGCTTTTCTGACACTTGGGCTGACATGTGATGAAAAAGTCAGAAATCTTAATCAATGCTTCCAAAAAAGGCTTATCTCCCCGTTTCCAGCTGTTTAGTGACATTTGGGATGATGTGTGATGAAAACTTCAAGAATTTAACCATTTCTTCCAAAAAAGGCTTATCTCCCTGTTTCCAGCGCTTTTCTGACACTTGGGCTGACATGTGATGAAAAAGTCAGAAATCTTAATCAATGCTTCCAAAAAAGGCTTATCTCCCCGTTTCCAGCTGTTTAGTGACATTTGGGATGATGTGTGATGAAAAATTCAAGAATTTAACCATTTCTTCCAAAAAAGGCTTATCTCCCTGTTTCCAGCGCTTTTCTGACACTTGGGCTAACATGTGATGAAAAAGTCAGAAATCTTAATCAATGCTTCCAAAAAAGGCTTATCTCCCCGTTTCCAGCTGTTTAGTGACATTTAGGATGATGTGTGATGAAAAATTCAAGAATTTAACCATTTCTTCCAAAAAAGGTTTATCTCCCTGTTTCCAGCGCTTTTCTGACACTTGGGCTGACATGTGATGAAAAAGTCAGAAATCTTAATCAATGCTTCCAAAAAAGGCTTATCTCCCCGTTTCCAGCTGTTTAGTGACATTTGGATGATGTGTGATGAAAAATTCAAGAATTTAACCATTTCTTCCAAAAAAGGCTTATCTCCCTGTTTCCAGCGCTTTTCTGACACTTGGGCTGACATGTGATGAAAAAGTCAGAAATCTTAATCAATGCTTCCAAAAAAGGCTTATCTCCCCGTTTCCAGCTGTTTAGTGACATTTGGGATGATGTGTGATGAAAACTTCAAGAATTTAACCATTTCTTCCAAAAAAGGCTTATCTCCCTGTTTCCAGCGCTTTTCTGACACTTGGGCTGACATGTGATGAAAAAGTCAGAAATCTTAATCAATGCTTCCAAAAAAGGCTTATCTCCCCGTTTCCAGCTGTTTAGTGACATTTGGGATGATGTGTGATGAAAAATTCAAGAATTTAACCATTTCTTCCAAAAAAGGCTTATCTCCCTGTTTCCAGCGCTTTTCTGACACTTGGGCTAACATGTGATGAAAAAGTCAGAAATCTTAATCAATGCTTCCAAAAAAGGCTTATCTCCCCGTTTCCAGCTGTTTAGTGACATTTAGGATGATGTGTGATGAAAAATTCAAGAATTTAACCATTTCTTCCAAAAAAGGTTTATCTCCCTGTTTCCAGCGCTTTTCTGACACTTGGGCTGACATGTGATGAAAAAGTCAGAAATCTTAATCAATGCTTCCAAAAAAGGCTTATCTCCCCGTTTCCAGCTGTTTAGTGACATTTGGGATGATGTGTGATGAAAAAATCAAGAATTTAACCATTTCTTCCAAAAAAGGCTTATCTCCCTGTTTCCAGCGCTTTTCTGACACTTGGGCTGACATGTGATGAAAAAGTCAGAAATCTTAATCAATGCTTCCAAAAAAGGCTTATCTCCCCGTTTCCAGCTGTTTAGTGACATTTGGGATGATGTGTGATGAAAAATTCAAGAATTTAACCATTTCTTCCAAAAAAGGCTTATCTCCCTGTTTCCAGCGCTTTTCTGACACTTGGGCTAACATGTGATGAAAAAGTCAGAAATCTTAATCAATGCTTCCAAAAAAGGCTTATCTCCCCGTTTCCAGCTGTTTAGTGACATTTAGGATGATGTGTGATGAAAAATTCAAGAATTTAACCATTTCTTCCAAAAAAGGTTTATCTCCCTGTTTCCAGCGCTTTTCTGACACTTGGGCTGACATGTGATGAAAAAGTCAGAAATCTTAATCAATGCTTCCAAAAAAGGCTTATCTCCCTGTTTCCAGCTGTTTAGTGACATTTGGATGATGTGTGATGAAAAATTCAAGAATTTAACCATTTCTTCCAAAAAAGGCTTATCTCCCTGTTTCCAGCGCTTTTCTGACACTTGGGCTGACATGTGCTGAAAAAGTCAGAAATCTTAATCAATGCTTCCAAAAAAGGCTTATCTCCCCGTTTCCAGCTGTTTAGTGACATTTGGGATGATGTGTGATGAAAACTTCAAGAATTTAACCATTTCTTCCAAAAAAGGCTTATCTCCCTGTTTCCAGCGCTTTTCTGACACTTGGGCTGACATGTGATGAAAAAGTCAGAAATCTTAATCAATGCTTCCAAAAAAGGCTTATCTCCCCGTTTCCAGCTGTTTAGTGACATTTAGGATGATGTGTGATGAAAAATTCAAGAATTTAACCATTTCTTCCAAAAAAGGTTTATCTCCCTGTTTCCAGCGCTTTTCTGACACTTGGGCTGACATGTGATGAAAAAGTCAGAAATCTTAATCAATGCTTCCAAAAAAGGCTTATCTCCCCGTTTCCAGCTGTTTAGTGACATTTGGGATGATGTGTGATGAAAAAATCAAGAATTTAACCATTTCCTCCAAAAAAGGCTTATCTACCTGTTTCCAGCGCTTTTCTGACACTTGGGCTGACATGTGATGTAAAAGTCAGAAATCTTAATCAATGCTTCCAAAAAAGGCTTATCTCCCCGTTTCCAGCTGTTTAGTGACATTTGGGATGATGTGTGATGAAAAATTCAAGAATTTAACCATTTCTTCCAAACAAGGCATATCTCCCTGTTTCCAGCGCTTTTCTGACACTTGGGCTGACATGTGATGAAAAAGTCAGAAATCTTAATCAATGCTTCCAAAAAAGGCTTATCTCCCCGTTTCCAGCTGTTTAGTGACATTTGGGATGATGTGTGATGAAAAATTCAAGAATTTAAACATTTCTTCCAAAAAAGGCATATCTCCCTGTTTCCAGCGCTTTTCTGACACTTGGGCTGACATGTGATGAAAATGTCAGAAATCTTAATCAATGCTTCCAAAAAAGGCTTATCTCACCGTTTCCAGCTGTTTAGTGACATTTGGGATGATGTGTGATGAAAAATTCAAGAATTTAACCATTTCTTCGAAAAAAGGCTTATCTCCCTGTTTCCAGCGCTTTTCTGACACTTGGGCTGACATGTGATGAAAAAGTCAGAAATCTTAATCAATGCTTCCAAAAAAGGCTTATCTCCCCGTTTCCAGCTGTTTAGTGACATTTGGGATGATGTGTGATGAAAAATTCAAGAATTTAACCATTTCTTCCAAAAAAGGCTTATCTCCCTGTTTCCAGCGCTTTTCTGACACTTGGGCTGACATGTGATGAAAAAGTCAGAAATCTTAATCAATGCTTCCAAAAAAGGCTTATCTCCCCGTTTCCAGCTGTTTAGTGACATTTGGGATGATGTGTGATGAAAAATTCAAGAATTTAACCATTTCTTCCAAAAAAGGCTTATCTCCCTGTTTCCAGCGCTTTTCTGACACTTGGGCTGACATGTGATGAAAAAGTCAGAAATCTTAATCAATGCTTCCAAAAAAGGCTTATCTCCCCGTTTCCAGCTGTTTAGTGACATTTGGGATGAAGTGTGATGAATAATTCAAGAATTTAACCATTTCTTCCAAAAAAGGCACATCTCCCTGTTTCCAGCGCTTTTCTGACACTCGGGCTGACGTGATGAAAAAGTCAGAAATCTTAATCAATGCTTCCAAAAAAGGCTTATCTCCCCGTTTCCAGCTGTTTAGTGACATTTGGGATGATGTGTGATGAAAAATTCAAGAATTTAACCATTTCTTCCAAAAAAGGCTTATCTCCCTGTTTCCA
The DNA here is from genome assembly GCF_963576545.1 of Limanda limanda. Lineage (NCBI taxonomy): Eukaryota > Metazoa > Chordata > Actinopteri > Pleuronectiformes > Pleuronectidae > Limanda > Limanda limanda. The sequence continues at coordinate 30,764,831 of NC_083637.1, read as the reverse complement.
GCGCTTTTCTGACACTTGGGCTGATATGTGATGAAAAAGTCAAAATGTTAACCATTGCTTCCAAAAAAGGCTTATCTCCCCGTTTCCAGCTGTTTAGTGACATTTGGGATGATGTGTGATGAAAAATTCAAGAATTTAACCATTTCTTCCAAACAATGCATATCCCCTGTTTCCAGCGCTTTTCTGACACTTGGGCTGACATGTGATGAAAAAGTCAGAAATCTTAATCAATGCTTCCAAAAAAGGCTTATCTCCCCGTTTCCAGCTGTTTAGTGACATTTGGGATGAAGTGTGATGAATAATTCAAGAATTTAACCATTTCTTCCAAAAAAGGCATATCTCCCTGTTTCCAGCGCTTTTTTGACACTTGGGCTGACATGTGATGAAAAAGTCAGAAATCTTAATCAATGCTTCCAAAAAAGGCTTATCTCCCTGTTTCCAGCTGTTTAGTGACATTTGGGATGATGTGTGATGAAAAATTCAAGAATTTAACCATTTCTTCCAAAAAAGGCTTATCTCCCTGTTTCCAGCGCTTTTCTGACACTTGAGCTGATATGTGATGAAAAAGTCAAAATGTTAACCAATGCTTCCAAAAAAGTCTTATCTCCCCGTTTCCAGCTGTTTAGTGACATTTGGGATGATTTGTGATGAAAAATTCAAGAATTTAAACATTTCTTCCAAAAAAGGCATATCTCCCTGTTTCCAGCGCTTTTCTGACACTTGGGCTGACATGTGATGGAAATGTCAGAAATCTTAATCAAGGCTTCCAAAAAAGGCTTATCTCCCCGTTTCCAGCTATTTAGTGACATTTGGGATGATGTGTGATGAAAAATTCAAGAATTTAACCATTTCTTCCAAAAAAGGCTTATCTCCCTGTTTCCAGCGCTTTTCTGACACTTGGGCTGACATGTGATGAAAAAGTCAGAAATCTTAATCAATGCTTCCAAAAAAGGCTTATCTCCCCGTTTCCAGCTGTTTAGTGACATTTGGGATGATGTGTGATGAAAAATTCAAGAATTTAACCATTTCTTCCAAACAAGGCATATCTCCCTGTTTCCAGCGCTTTTCTGACACTTGGGCTGACATGTGATGAAAAAGTCAGAAATCTTAATCAATGCTTCCAAAAAAGGCTTATCTCCCCGTTTCCAGCTGTTTAGTGACATTTGGGATGATTTGTGATGAAAAATTCAAGAATTTAAACATTTCTTCCAAAAAAGGCATATCTCCCTGTTTCCAGCGCTTTTCTGACACTTGGGCTGACATGTGATGAAAAAGTCAGAAATCTTAATCAATGCTTCCAAAAAAGGCTTATCTCCCCGTTTCCAGGTATTTAGTGACATTTGGGATGATGTGTGATGAAAAATTCAAGAATTTAACCATTTCTTCCAAAAAAGGCTTATCTCCCTGTTTCCAGCGCTTTTCTGACACTTGGGCTGACATGTGATGAAAAAGTCAGAAATCTTAATCAATGCTTCCAAAAAAGGCTTATCTCCCCGTTTCCAGCTGTTTAGTGACATTTGGGATGAAGTGTGATGAATAATTCAAGAATTTAACCATTTCTTCCAAAAAAGGCATATCTCCCTGTTTCCAGCGCTTTTTTGACACTTGGGCTGACATGTGATGAAAAAGTCAGAAATCTTAATCAATGCTTCCAAAAAAGGCTTATCTCCCCGTTTCCAGCTGTTTAGTGACATTTGGGATGATGTGTGATGAAAAATTCAAGAATTTAACCATTTCTTCCAAAAAAGGCTTATCTCCCTGTTTCCAGCGCTTTTCTGACACTTGAGCTGATATGTGATGAAAAAGTCAAAATGTTAACCAATGCTTCCAAAAAAGTCTTATCTCCCCGTTTCCAGCTGTTTAGTGACATTTGGGATGATTTGTGATGAAAAATTCAAGAATTTAAACATTTCTTCCAAAAAAGGCATATCTCCCTGTTTCCAGCGCTTTTCTGACATTTGGGCTGACATGTGATGGAAATGTCAGAAATCTTAATCAAGGCTTCCAAAAAAGGCTTATCTCCCCGTTTCCAGCTATTTAGTGACATTTGGGATGATGTGTGATGAAAAATTCAAGAATTTAACCATTTCTTCCAAAAAAGGCTTATCTCCCTGTTTCCAGCGCTTTTCTGACACTTGGGCTGACATGTGATGAAAAAGTCAGAAATCTTAATCAATGCTTCCAAAAAAGGCTTATCTCCCCGTTTCCAGCTGTTTAGTGACATTTGGGATGATGTGTGATGAATAATTCAAGAATTTAACCATTTCTTCCAAAAAAGGCATATCTCCCTGTTTCCAGCGCTTTTCTGACACTCGGGCTGACGTGATGAAAAAGTCAGAAATCTTAATCAATGCTTCCAAAAAAGGCTTATCTCCCCGTTTCCAGCTGTTTAGTGACATTTGGGATGATGTGTGATGAAAAATTCAAGAATTTAACCATTTCTTCCAAAAAAGGCATATCTCCCTGTTTCCAGCGCTTTTCTGACACTCGGGCTGACGTGATGAAAAAGTCAGAAATCTTAATCAATGCTTCCAAAAAAGGCTTATCTCCCCGTTTCCAGCTGTTTAGTGACATTTGGGATGATGTGTGATGAAAAATTCAAGAATTTAACCATTTCTTCCAAAAAAGGCTTATCTCCCTGTTTCCAGCGCTTTTCTGACACTTGGGCTAACATGTGATGAAAAAGTCAGAAATCTTAATCAATGCTTCCAAAAAAGGCTTATCTCCCCGTTTCCAGCTGTTTAGTGACATTTAGGATGATGTGTGATGAAAAATTCAAGAATTTAACCATTTCTTCCAAAAAAGGTTTATCTCCCTGTTTCCAGCGCTTTTCTGACACTTGGGCTGACATGTGATGAAAAAGTCAGAAATCTTAATCAATGCTTCCAAAAAAGGCTTATCTCCCCGTTTCCAGCTGTTTAGTGACATTTGGGATGATGTGTGATGAAAAAATCAAGAATTTAACCATTTCTTCCAAAAAAGGCTTATCTCCCTGTTTCCAGCGCTTTTCTGACACTTGGGCTGACATGTGATGTAAAAGTCAGAAATCTTAATCAATGCTTCCAAAAAAGGCTTATCTCCCCGTTTCCAGCTGTTTAGTGACATTTGGGATGATGTGTGATGAAAAATTCAAGAATTTAACCATTTCTTCCAAACAAGGCATATCTCCCTGTTTCCAGCGCTTTTCTGACACTTGGGCTGACATGTGATGAAAAAGTCAGAAATCTTAATCAATGCTTCCAAAAAAGGCTTATCTCCCCGTTTCCAGCTGTTTAGTGACATTTGGGATGATGTGTGATGAAAAATTCAAGAATTTAAACATTTCTTCCAAAAAAGGCATATCTCCCTGTTTCCAGCGCTTTTTTGACACTGGAGCTGATATGTGATGAAAAAGTCAGAAATCTTAATCAATGCTTCCAAAAAAGGCTTATCTCCCCGTTTCCAGCTGTTTAGTGACATTTGGATGATGTTTGATGAAAAATTCAAGAATTTAACCATTTCTTCCAAAAAAGGCTTATCTCCCTGTTTCCAGCGCTTTTCTGACACTTGGGCTGACATGTGATGAAAAAGTCAGAAATCTTAATCAATGCTTCCAAAAAAGGCTTATCTCCCCGTTTCCAGCTGTTTAGTGACATTTGGGATGATGTGTGATGAAAACTTCAAGAATTTAACCATTTCTTCCAAAAAAGGCTTATCTCCCTGTTTCCAGCGCTTTTCTGACACTTGGGCTGACATGTGATGAAAAAGTCAGAAATCTTAATCAATGCTTCCAAAAAAGGCTTATCTCCCCGTTTCCAGCTGTTTAGTGACATTTGGGATGATGTGTGATGAAAAATTCAAGAATTTAACCATTTCTTCCAAAAAAGGCTTATCTCCCTGTTTCCAGCGCTTTTCTGACACTTGGGCTAACATGTGATGAAAAAGTCAGAAATCTTAATCAATGCTTCCAAAAAAGGCTTATCTCCCCGTTTCCAGCTGTTTAGTGACATTTAGGATGATGTGTGATGAAAAATTCAAGAATTTAACCATTTCTTCCAAAAAAGGTTTATCTCCCTGTTTCCAGCGCTTTTCTGACACTTGGGCTGACATGTGATGAAAAAGTCAGAAATCTTAATCAATGCTTCCAAAAAAGGCTTATCTCCCCGTTTCCAGCTGTTTAGTGACATTTGGATGATGTGTGATGAAAAATTCAAGAATTTAACCATTTCTTCCAAAAAAGGCTTATCTCCCTGTTTCCAGCGCTTTTCTGACACTTGGGCTGACATGTGATGAAAAAGTCAGAAATCTTAATCAATGCTTCCAAAAAAGGCTTATCTCCCCGTTTCCAGCTGTTTAGTGACATTTGGGATGATGTGTGATGAAAACTTCAAGAATTTAACCATTTCTTCCAAAAAAGGCTTATCTCCCTGTTTCCAGCGCTTTTCTGACACTTGGGCTGACATGTGATGAAAAAGTCAGAAATCTTAATCAATGCTTCCAAAAAAGGCTTATCTCCCCGTTTCCAGCTGTTTAGTGACATTTGGGATGATGTGTGATGAAAAATTCAAGAATTTAACCATTTCTTCCAAAAAAGGCTTATCTCCCTGTTTCCAGCGCTTTTCTGACACTTGGGCTAACATGTGATGAAAAAGTCAGAAATCTTAATCAATGCTTCCAAAAAAGGCTTATCTCCCCGTTTCCAGCTGTTTAGTGACATTTAGGATGATGTGTGATGAAAAATTCAAGAATTTAACCATTTCTTCCAAAAAAGGTTTATCTCCCTGTTTCCAGCGCTTTTCTGACACTTGGGCTGACATGTGATGAAAAAGTCAGAAATCTTAATCAATGCTTCCAAAAAAGGCTTATCTCCCCGTTTCCAGCTGTTTAGTGACATTTGGGATGATGTGTGATGAAAAAATCAAGAATTTAACCATTTCTTCCAAAAAAGGCTTATCTCCCTGTTTCCAGCGCTTTTCTGACACTTGGGCTGACATGTGATGAAAAAGTCAGAAATCTTAATCAATGCTTCCAAAAAAGGCTTATCTCCCCGTTTCCAGCTGTTTAGTGACATTTGGGATGATGTGTGATGAAAAATTCAAGAATTTAACCATTTCTTCCAAAAAAGGCTTATCTCCCTGTTTCCAGCGCTTTTCTGACACTTGGGCTAACATGTGATGAAAAAGTCAGAAATCTTAATCAATGCTTCCAAAAAAGGCTTATCTCCCCGTTTCCAGCTGTTTAGTGACATTTAGGATGATGTGTGATGAAAAATTCAAGAATTTAACCATTTCTTCCAAAAAAGGTTTATCTCCCTGTTTCCAGCGCTTTTCTGACACTTGGGCTGACATGTGATGAAAAAGTCAGAAATCTTAATCAATGCTTCCAAAAAAGGCTTATCTCCCTGTTTCCAGCTGTTTAGTGACATTTGGATGATGTGTGATGAAAAATTCAAGAATTTAACCATTTCTTCCAAAAAAGGCTTATCTCCCTGTTTCCAGCGCTTTTCTGACACTTGGGCTGACATGTGCTGAAAAAGTCAGAAATCTTAATCAATGCTTCCAAAAAAGGCTTATCTCCCCGTTTCCAGCTGTTTAGTGACATTTGGGATGATGTGTGATGAAAACTTCAAGAATTTAACCATTTCTTCCAAAAAAGGCTTATCTCCCTGTTTCCAGCGCTTTTCTGACACTTGGGCTGACATGTGATGAAAAAGTCAGAAATCTTAATCAATGCTTCCAAAAAAGGCTTATCTCCCCGTTTCCAGCTGTTTAGTGACATTTAGGATGATGTGTGATGAAAAATTCAAGAATTTAACCATTTCTTCCAAAAAAGGTTTATCTCCCTGTTTCCAGCGCTTTTCTGACACTTGGGCTGACATGTGATGAAAAAGTCAGAAATCTTAATCAATGCTTCCAAAAAAGGCTTATCTCCCCGTTTCCAGCTGTTTAGTGACATTTGGGATGATGTGTGATGAAAAAATCAAGAATTTAACCATTTCCTCCAAAAAAGGCTTATCTACCTGTTTCCAGCGCTTTTCTGACACTTGGGCTGACATGTGATGTAAAAGTCAGAAATCTTAATCAATGCTTCCAAAAAAGGCTTATCTCCCCGTTTCCAGCTGTTTAGTGACATTTGGGATGATGTGTGATGAAAAATTCAAGAATTTAACCATTTCTTCCAAACAAGGCATATCTCCCTGTTTCCAGCGCTTTTCTGACACTTGGGCTGACATGTGATGAAAAAGTCAGAAATCTTAATCAATGCTTCCAAAAAAGGCTTATCTCCCCGTTTCCAGCTGTTTAGTGACATTTGGGATGATGTGTGATGAAAAATTCAAGAATTTAAACATTTCTTCCAAAAAAGGCATATCTCCCTGTTTCCAGCGCTTTTCTGACACTTGGGCTGACATGTGATGAAAATGTCAGAAATCTTAATCAATGCTTCCAAAAAAGGCTTATCTCACCGTTTCCAGCTGTTTAGTGACATTTGGGATGATGTGTGATGAAAAATTCAAGAATTTAACCATTTCTTCGAAAAAAGGCTTATCTCCCTGTTTCCAGCGCTTTTCTGACACTTGGGCTGACATGTGATGAAAAAGTCAGAAATCTTAATCAATGCTTCCAAAAAAGGCTTATCTCCCCGTTTCCAGCTGTTTAGTGACATTTGGGATGATGTGTGATGAAAAATTCAAGAATTTAACCATTTCTTCCAAAAAAGGCTTATCTCCCTGTTTCCAGCGCTTTTCTGACACTTGGGCTGACATGTGATGAAAAAGTCAGAAATCTTAATCAATGCTTCCAAAAAAGGCTTATCTCCCCGTTTCCAGCTGTTTAGTGACATTTGGGATGATGTGTGATGAAAAATTCAAGAATTTAACCATTTCTTCCAAAAAAGGCTTATCTCCCTGTTTCCAGCGCTTTTCTGACACTTGGGCTGACATGTGATGAAAAAGTCAGAAATCTTAATCAATGCTTCCAAAAAAGGCTTATCTCCCCGTTTCCAGCTGTTTAGTGACATTTGGGATGAAGTGTGATGAATAATTCAAGAATTTAACCATTTCTTCCAAAAAAGGCACATCTCCCTGTTTCCAGCGCTTTTCTGACACTCGGGCTGACGTGATGAAAAAGTCAGAAATCTTAATCAATGCTTCCAAAAAAGGCTTATCTCCCCGTTTCCAGCTGTTTAGTGACATTTGGGATGATGTGTGATGAAAAATTCAAGAATTTAACCATTTCTTCCAAAAAAGGCTTATCTCCCTGTTTCCAGCGCTTTTCTGACACTTGGGCTGATATGTGATGAAAAAGTCAAAATGTTAACCATTGCTTCCAAAAAAGGCTTATCTCCCCGTTTCCAGCTGTTTAGTGACATTTGGGATGATGTGTGATGAAAAATTCAAGAATTTAACCATTTCTTCCAAACAATGCATATCCCCTGTTTCCAGCGCTTTTCTGACACTTGGGCTGACATGTGATGAAAAAGTCAGAAATCTTAATCAATGCTTCCAAAAAAGGCTTATCTCCCCGTTTCCAGCTGTTTAGTGACATTTGGGATGATGTGTGATGAAAAATTCAAGAATTTAACCATTTCTTCCAAACAAGGCATATCTCCCTGTTTCCAGCGCTTTTCTGACACTTGGGCTGACATGTGATGAAAAAGTCAGAAATCTTAATCAATGCTTCCAAAAAAGGCTTATCTCCCCGTTTCCAGCTGTTTAGTGACATTTGGGATGATTTGTGATGAAAAATTCAAGAATTTAAACATTTCTTCCAAAAAAGGCATATCTCCCTGTTTCCAGCGCTTTTCTGACACTTGGGCTGACATGTGATGAAAATGTCAGAAATCTTAATCAATGCTTCCAAAAAAGGCTTATCTCCCCGTTTCCAGGTATTTAGTGACATTTGGGATGATGTGTGATGAAAAATTCAAGAATTTAACCATTTCTTCCAAAAAAGGCTTATCTCCCTGTTTCCAGCGCTTTTCTGACACTTGGGCTGACATGTGATGAAAAAGTCAGAAATCTTAATCAATGCTTCCAAAAAAGGCTTATCTCCCCGTTTCCAGCTGTTTAGTGACATTTGGGATGATGTGTGATGAAAAAATCAAGAATTTAACCATTTCTTCCAAAAAAGGCTTATCTCCCTGTTTCCAGCGCTTTTCTGACACTTGGGCTGACATGTGATGAAAAAGTCAGAAATCTTAATCAATGCTTCCAAAAAAGGCTTATCTCCCCGTTTCCAGCTGTTTAGTGACATTTGGGATGATGTGTGATGAAAAATTCAAGAATTTAACCATTTCTTCCAAAAAAGGCATATCTCCCTGTTTCCAGCGCTTTTTTGACACTTGGGCTGACATGTGATGAAAAAGTCAGAAATCTTAATCAATGCTTCCAAAAAAGGCTTATCTCCCCGTTTCCAGCTGTTTAGTGACATTTGGGATGATGTGTGATGAAAAATTCAAGAATTTAACCATTTCTTCCAAAAAAGGCTTATCTCCCTGTTTCCAGCGCTTTTCTGACACTTGAGCTGATATGTGATGAAAAAGTCAAAATGTTAACCATTGCTTCCAAAAAAGGCTTATCTCCCCGTTTCCAGCTGTTTAGTGACATTTGGGATGATGTGTGATGAAAAATTCAAGAATTTAACCATTTCTTCCAAACAATGCATATCCCCTGTTTCCAGCGCTTTTCTGACACTTGGGCTGACATGTGATGAAAAAGTCAGAACAGAAATCTTAATCAATGCTTCCAAAAAAGGCTTATCTCCCCGTTTCCAGCTGTTTATTGACATTTGGGATGATGTGTGATGAATAATTCAAGAATTTAACCATTTCTTCCAAAAAAGGCATATCTCCCTGTTTCCAGCGCTTTTCTGACACTCGGGCTGACATGTGATGAAAAAGTCAGAAATCTTAATCAATGCTTCCAAAAAAGGCTTATCTCCCCGTTTCCAGCTGTTTAGTGACATTTGGGATGATGTGTGATGAAAACTTCAAGAATTTAACCATTTCTTCCAAAAAAGGCTTATCTCCCTGTTTCCAGCGCTTTTCTGACTCTTGGGCTGACATGTGATGAAAAAGTCAAAATCTTAACCATTGCTTCCAAAAAAGGCTTATCTCCCCGTTTCCAGCTGTTTATTGACATTTGGGATGATGTGTGATGAATAATTCAAGAATTTAACCATTTCTTCCAAAAAAGGCATATCTCCCTGTTTCCAGCGCTTTTCTGACACTCGGGCTGACATGTGATGAAAAAGTCAGAAATCTTAATCAATGCTTCCAAAAAAGGCTTATCTCCCCGTTTCCAGCTGTTTAGTGACATTTGGGATGATGTGTGATGAAAACTTCAAGAATTTAACCATTTCTTCCAAAAAAGGCATATCTCCCTGTTTCCAGCGCTTTTCTGACACTCGGGCTGACGTGATGAAAAAGTCAGAAATCTTAATCAATGCTTCCAAAAAAGGCTTATCTCCCCGTTTCCAGCTGTTTAGTGACATTTGGGATGATGTGTGATGAAAAATTCAAGAATTTAACCTTTTCTTCCAAAAAAGGCTTATCTCCCTGTTTCCAGCGCTTTTCTGACACTTGGGCTGACATGTGATGAAAAAGTCAGAAATCTTAATCAATGCTTCCAAAAAAGGCTTATCTCCCCGTTTCCAGCTGTTTAGTGACATTTGGGATGATGTGTGATGAAAAATTCAAGAATTTAACCATTTCTTCCAAAAAAGGCTTATCTCCCTGTTTCCAGCGCTTTTCTGACTTTTGGGCTGACATGTGATGAAAAAGTCAGAAATCTTAATCAATGCTTCCAAAAAAGGCTTATCTCCCCGTTTCCAGCTGTTTATTGACATTTGGGATGATGTGTGATGAATAATTCAAGAATTTAACCATTTCTTCCAAAAAAGGCATATCTCCCTGTTTCCAGCGCTTTTTTGACACTTGGGCTGACATGTGATGAAAAAGTCAGAAATATTAATCAATGCTTCCAAAAAAGGCTTATCTCCCCGTTTCCAGCTGTTTAGTGACATTTGGGATGATCTGTGATTAAAAATTCAAGAATTTAACCATTTCTTCCAAAAAAGGCATATCTCCCTGTTTCCAGCGCTTTTTTGACACTGGAGCTGATATGTGATGAAAAAGTCAAAATCTTAACCATTGCTTCCAAAAAAGGCTTATCTCCCCGTTTCCAGCTGTTTATTGACATTTGGGATGATGTGTGATGAATAATTCAAGAATTTAACCATTTCTTCCAAAAAAGGCATATCTCCCTGTTTCCAGCGCTTTTCTGACACTCGGGCTGACATGTGATGAAAAAGTCAGAAATCTTAATCAATGCTTCCAAAAAAGTTTTATCTCCCCGTTTCCAGCTGTTTAGTGACATTTGGGATGATGTGTGATGAAAAATTCAAGAATTTAACCATTTCTTCCAAAAAAGGCTTATCTCCCTGTTTCCAGCGCTTTTATGACTCTTGGGCTGACATGTGATGAAAAAGTCAGAAATCTTAATCAATGCTTCCAAAAAAGGCTTATCTCCCCGTTTCCAGCTGTTTAGTGACATTTGGGATGAAGTGTGATGAATAATTCAAGAATTTAACCATTTCTTCCAAAAAAGGCATATCTCCCTGTTTCCAGCGCTTTTCTGACACTCGGGCTGACGTGATGAAAAAGTCAGAAATCTTAATCAATGCTTCCAAAAAAGGCTTATCTCCCCGTTTCCAGCTGTTTAGTGACATTTGGGATGATGTGTGATGAAAAATTCAAGAATTTAACCATTTCTTCCAAAAAAGGCTTATCTCCCTGTTTCCAGCGCTTTTCTGACACTTGGGCTGACATGTGATGAAAAAGTCAGAAATCTTAATCAATGCTTCCAAAAAAGGCTTATCTCCCCGTTTCCAGCTGTTTAGTGACATTTGGGATGAAGTGTGATGAATAATTCAAGAATTTAACCATTTCTTCCAAAAAAGGCATATCTCCCTGTTTCCAGCGCTTTTCTGACACTCGGGCTGACGTGATGAAAAAGTCAGAAATCTTAATCAATGCTTCCAAAAAAGGCTTATCTCCCCGTTTCCAGCTGTTTAGTGACATTTGGGATGATGTGTGATGAAAAATTCAAGAATTTAACCATTTCTTCCAAAAAAGGCATATCTCCCTGTTTCCAGCGCTTTTTGACACTTTTGGCTGACATGTGATGAAAAAGTCAGAAATCTTAATCAATGCTTCCAAAAAAGGCTTATCTCCCCGTTTCCAGCTGTTTAGTGACATTTGGGATGATGTGTGATGAAAAATTCAAGAATTTAACCATTTCTTCCAAAAAAGGCTTATCTCCCTGTTTCCAGCGCTTTTCTGACACTTGAGCTGATATGTGATGAAAAAGTCAAAATGTTAACCATTGCTTCCAAAAAAGGCTTATCTCCCCGTTTCCAGCTGTTTAGTGACATTTGGGATGATGTGTGATGAAAAATTCAAGAATTTAACCATTTCTTCCAAACAATGCATATCCCCTGTTTCCAGCGCTTTTCTGACACTTGGGCTGACATGTGATGAAAAAGTCAGAAATCTTAATCAATGCTTCCAAAAAAGGCTTATCTCCCCGTTTCCAGCTGTTTAGTGACATTTGGGATGATGTGTGATGAAAAATTCAAGAATTTAACCATTTCTTCCAAACAAGGCATATCTCCCTGTTTCCAGCGCTTTTCTGACACTTGGGCTGACATGTGATGAAAAAGTCAGAAATCTTAATCAATGCTTCCAAAAAAGGCTTATCTCCCCGTTTCCAGCTGTTTAGTGACATTTGGGATGATTTGTGATGAAAAATTCAAGAATTTAAACATTTCTTCCAAAAAAGGCATATCTCCCTGTTTCCAGCGCTTTTCTGACACTTGGGCTGACATGTGATGAAAATGTCAGAAATCTTAATCAATGCTTCCAAAAAAGGCTTATCTCCCCGTTTCCAGGTATTTAGTGACATTTGGGATGATGTGTGATGAAAAATTCAAGAATTTAACCATTTCTTCCAAAAAAGGCTTATCTCCCTGTTTCCAGCGCTTTTCTGACACTTGGGCTGACATGTGATGAAAAAGTCAGAAATCTTAATCAATGCTTCCAAAAAAGGCTTATCTCCCCGTTTCCAGCTGTTTAGTGACATTTGGGATGAAGTGTGATGAATAATTCAAGAATTTAACCATTTCTTCCAAAAAAGGCATATCTCCCTGTTTCCAGCGCTTTTTTGACACTTGGGCTGACATGTGATGAAAAAGTCAGAAATCTTAATCAATGCTTCCAAAAAAGGCTTATCTCCCCGTTTCCAGCTGTTTAGTGACATTTGGTTAGATGTGTGATGAAAAATTCAAGAATTTAACCATTTCTTCCAAAAAAGGCTTATCTCCCTGTTTCCAGCGCTTTTCTGACACTTGAGCTGATATGTGATGAAAAAGTCAAAATGTTAACCATTGCTTCCAAAAAAGGCTTATCTCCCCGTTTTCAGCTGTTTAGTGACATTTGGGATGATGGGTGATGAAAAATTCAAGAATTTAACCATTTCTTCCAAACAAGGCATATCCTCTGTTTCCAGCGCTTTTCTGACACTTGGGCTGACATGTGATGAAAAAGTCAGAAATCTTAATCAATGCTTCCAAAAAAGGCTTATCTCCCCGTTTCCAGCTGTTTAGTGACATTTGGGATGATGTGTGATGAAAAATTCAAGAATTTAACCATTTCTTCCAAACAAGGCATATCTCCCTGTTTCCAGCGCTTTTCTGACACTTGGGCTGACATGTGATGAAAATGTCAGAAATCTTAATCAATGCTTCCAAAAAAGGCTTATCTCCCCGTTTCCAGCTATTTAGTGACATTTGGGATGATGTGTGATGAAAAATTCAAGAATTTAACCATTTCTTCCAAAAAAGGCATATCTCCCTGTTTCCAGCGCTTTTCTGACACTCGGGCTGACGTGATGAAAAAGTCAGAAATCTTAATCAATGCTTCCAAAAAAGGCTTATCTCCCCGTTTCCAGCTGTTTAGTGACATTTGGGATGATGTGTGATGAAAAATTCAAGAATTTAACCATTTCTTCCAAAAAAGGCTTATCTCCCCGTTTCCAGCTGTTTAGTGACATTTGGGATGATGTGTGATGAAAAATTCAAGAATTTAACCATTTCTTCCAAAAAAGGCATATCTCCCTGTTTCCAGCGCTTTTTGACACTTTTGGCTGACATGTGATGAAAAAGTCAGAAATCTTAATCAATGCTTCCAAAAAAGGCTTATCTCCCCGTTTCCAGCTGTTTAGTGACATTTGGGATGATGTGTGATGAAAAATTCAAGAATTTAACCATTTCTTCCAAAAAAGGCTTATCTCCCTGTTTCCAGCGCTTTTCTGACACTTGAGCTGATATGTGATGAAAAAGTCAAAATGTTAACCATTGCTTCCAAAAAAGGCTTATCTCCCCGTTTCCAGCTGTTTAGTGACATTTGGGATGATGTGTGATGAAAAATTCAAGAATTTAACCATTTCTTCCAAACAATGCATATCCCCTGTTTCCAGCGCTTTTCTGACACTTGGGCTGACATGTGATGAAAAAGTCAGAAATCTTAATCAATGCTTCCAAAAAAGGCTTATCTCCCCGTTTCCAGCTGTTTAGTGACATTTGGGATGATGTGTGATGAAAAATTCAAGAATTTAACCATTTCTTCCAAACAAGGCATATCTCCCTGTTTCCAGCGCTTTTCTGACACTTGGGCTGACATGTGATGAAAAAGTCAGAAATCTTAATCAATGCTTCCAAAAAAGGCTTATCTCCCCGTTTCCAGCTGTTTAGTGACATTTGGGATGATGTGTGATGAAAAATTCAAGAATTTAACCATTTCTTCCAAACAAGGCATATCCTCTGTTTCCAGCGCTTTTCTGACACTTGGGCTGACATGTGATGAAAAAGTCAGAAATCTTAATCAATGCTTCCAAAAAAGGCTTATCTCCCCGTTTCCAGCTGTTTAGTGACATTTGGGATGATGTGTGATGAAAAATTCAAGAATTTAACCATTTCTTCCAAACAAGGCATATCTCCCTGTTTCCAGCGCTTTTCTGACACTTGGGCTGACATGTGATGAAAATGTCAGAAATCTTAATCAATGCTTCCAAAAAAGGCTTATCTCCCCGTTTCCAGCTATTTAGTGACATTTGGGATGATGTGTGATGAAAAATTCAAGAATTTAACCATTTCTTCCAAAAAAGGCATATCTCCCTGTTTCCAGCGCTTTTCTGACACTCGGGCTGACGTGATGAAAAAGTCAGAAATCTTAATCAATGCTTCCAAAAAAGGCTTATCTCCCCGTTTCCAGCTGTTTAGTGACATTTGGGATGATGTGTGATGAAAAATTCAAGAATTTAACCATTTCTTCCAAAAAAGGCTTATCTCCCCGTTTCCAGCTGTTTAGTGACATTTGGGATGATGTGTGATGAAAAATTCAAGAATTTAACCATTTCTTCCAAAAAAGGCATATCTCCCTGTTTCCAGCGCTTTTTGACACTTTTGGCTGACATGTGATGAAAAAGTCAGAAATCTTAATCAATGCTTCCAAAAAAGGCTTATCTCCCCGTTTCCAGCTGTTTAGTGACATTTGGGATGATGTGTGATGAAAAATTCAAGAATTTAACCATTTCTTCCAAAAAAGGCTTATCTCCCTGTTTCCAGCGCTTTTCTGACACTTGAGCTGATATGTGATGAAAAAGTCAAAATGTTAACCATTGCTTCCAAAAAAGGCTTATCTCCCCGTTTCCAGCTGTTTAGTGACATTTGGGATGATGTGTGATGAAAAATTCAAGAATTTAACCATTTCTTCCAAACAATGCATATCCCCTGTTTCCAGCGCTTTTCTGACACTTGGGCTGACATGTGATGAAAAAGTCAGAAATCTTAATCAATGCTTCCAAAAAAGGCTTATCTCCCCGTTTCCAGCTGTTTAGTGACATTTGGGATGATGTGTGATGAAAAATTCAAGAATTTAACCATTTCTTCCAAACAAGGCATATCTCCCTGTTTCCAGCGCTTTTCTGACACTTGGGCTGACATGTGATGAAAAAGTCAGAAATCTTAATCAATGCTTCCAAAAAAGGCTTATCTCCCCGTTTCCAGCTGTTTAGTGACATTTGGGATGATTTGTGATGAAAAATTCAAGAATTTAAACATTTCTTCCAAAAAAGGCATATCTCCCTGTTTCCAGCGCTTTTCTGACACTTGGGCTGACATGTGATGAAAATGTCAGAAATCTTAATCAATGCTTCCAAAAAAGGCTTATCTCCCCGTTTCCAGGTATTTAGTGACATTTGGGATGATGTGTGATGAAAAATTCAAGAATTTAACCATTTCTTCCAAAAAAGGCTTATCTCCCTGTTTCCAGCGCTTTTCTGACACTTGGGCTGACATGTGATGAAAAAGTCAGAAATCTTAATCAATGCTTCCAAAAAAGGCTTATCTCCCCGTTTCCAGCTGTTTAGTGACATTTGGGATGAAGTGTGATGAATAATTCAAGAATTTAACCATTTCTTCCAAAAAAGGCATATCTCCCTGTTTCCAGCGCTTTTTTGACACTTGGGCTGACATGTGATGAAAAAGTCAGAAATCTTAATCAATGCTTCCAAAAAAGGCTTATCTCCCCGTTTCCAGCTGTTTAGTGACATTTGGTTAGATGTGTGATGAAAAATTCAAGAATTTAACCATTTCTTCCAAAAAAGGCTTATCTCCCTGTTTCCAGCGCTTTTCTGACACTTGAGCTGATATGTGATGAAAAAGTCAAAATGTTAACCATTGCTTCCAAAAAAGGCTTATCTCCCCGTTTTCAGCTGTTTAGTGACATTTGGGATGATGTGTGATGAAAAATTCAAGAATTTAACCATTTCTTCCAAACAAGGCAAATCCTCTGTTTCCAGCGCTTTTCTGACACTTGGGCTGACATGTGATGAAAAAGTCAGAAATCTTAATCAATGCTTCCAAAAAAGGCTTATCTCCCCGTTTCCAGCTGTTTAGTGACATTTGGGATGATGTGTGATGAAAAATTCAAGAATTTAACCATTTCTTCCAAACAAGGCATATCTCCCTGTTTCCAGCGCTTTTCTGACACTTGGGCTGACATGTGATGAAAATGTCAGAAATCTTAATCAATGCTTCCAAAAAAGGCTTATCTCCCCGTTTCCAGCTATTTAGTGACATTTGGGATGATGTGTGATGAAAAATTCAAGAATTTAACCATTTCTTCCAAAAAAGGCTTATCTCCCTGTTTCCAGCGCTTTTCTGACACTTGGGCTGACATGTGATGAAAAAGTCAGAAATCTTAATCAATGCTTCCAAAAAAGGCTTATCTCCCCGTTTCCAGCTGTTTAGTGACATTTGGGATGAAGTGTGATGAATAATTCAAGAATTTAACCATTTCTTCCAAAAAAGGCATATCTCCCTGTTTCCAGCGCTTTTCTGACACTCGGGCTGACGTGATGAAAAAGTCAGAAATCTTAATCAATGCTTCCAAAAAAGGCTTATCTCCCCGTTTCCAGCTGTTTAGTGACATTTGGGATGATGTGTGATGAAAAATTCAAGAATTTAACCATTTCTTCCAAAAAAGGCTTATCTCCCTGTTTCCAGCGCTTTTCTGACACTTGGGCTGACATGTGATGAAAAAGTCAGAAATCTTAATCAATGCTTCCAAAAAAGGCTTATCTCCCCGTTTCCAGCTGTTTATTGACATTTGGGATGATGTGTGATGAATAATTCAAGAATTTAACCATTTCTTCCAAAAAAGGCATATCTCCCTGTTTCCAGCGCTTTTCTGACACTCGGGCTGACATGTGATGAAAAAGTCAGAAATCTTAATCAATGCTTCCAAAAAAGGCTTATCTCCCCGTTTCCAGCTGTTTAGTGACATTTGGGATGATGTGTGATGAAAACTTCAAGAATTTAACCATTTCTTCCAAAAAAGGCTTATCTCCCTGTTTCCAGCGCTTTTCTGACTCTTGGGCTGACATGTGATGAAAAAGTCAAAATCTTAACCATTGCTTCCAAAAAAGGCTTATCTCCCCGTTTCCAGCTGTTTATTGACATTTGGGATGATGTGTGATGAATAATTCAAGAATTTAACCATTTCTTCCAAAAAAGGCATATCTCCCTGTTTCCAGCGCTTTTCTGACACTCGGGCTGACATGTGATGAAAAAGTCAGAAATCTTAATCAATGCTTCCAAAAAAGGCTTATCTCCCCGTTTCCAGCTGTTTAGTGATATTTGGGATGATGTGTGATGAAAACTTCAAGAATTTAACCATTTCTTCCAAAAAAGGCATATCTCCCTGTTTCCAGCGCTTTTCTGACACTCGGGCTGACGTGATGAAAAAGTCAGAAATCTTAATCAATGCTTCCAAAAAAGGCTTATCTCCCCGTTTCCAGCTGTTTAGTGACATTTGGGATGATGTGTGATGAAAAATTCAAGAATTTAACCTTTTCTTCCAAAAAAGGCTTATCTCCCTGTTTCCAGCGCTTTTCTGACACTTGGGCTGACATGTGATGAAAAAGTCAGAAATCTTAATCAATGCTTCCAAAAAAGGCTTATCTCCCCGTTTCCAGCTGTTTAGTGACATTTGGGATGATGTGTGATGAAAAATTCAAGAATTTAACCATTTCTTCCAAAAAAGGCTTATCTCCCTGTTTCCAGCGCTTTTCTGACTTTTGGGCTGACATGTGATGAAAAAGTCAGAAATCTTAATCAATGCTTCCAAAAAAGGCTTATCTCCCCGTTTCCAGCTGTTTATTGACATTTGGGATGATGTGTGATGAATAATTCAAGAATTTAACCATTTCTTCCAAAAAAGGCATATCTCCCTGTTTCCAGCGCTTTTCTGACACTCGGGCTGACATGTGATGAAAAAGTCAGAAATCTTAATCAATGCTTCCAAAAAAGGCTTATCTCCCCGTTTCCAGCTGTATAGTGACATTTGGGATGATGTGTGATGAAAACTTCAAGAATTTAACCATTTCTTCCAAAAAAGGCTTATCTCCCTGTTTCCAGCGCTTTTCTGACACTTGGGCTGACATGTGATGAAAAAGTCAGAAATCTTAATCAATGCTTCCAAAAAAGGCTTATCTCCCCGTTTCCAGCTTTTTAGTGACATTTGGGATGATGTGTGATGAAAAATTCAAGAATTTAACCATTTCTTCCAAAAAAGGCTTATCTCCCTGTTTCCAGCGCTTTTCTGACACTTGGGCTGACATGTGATGAAAAAGTCAGAAATCTTAATCAATGCTTCCAAAAAAGGCTTATCTCCCCGTTTCCAGCTGTTTACTGACATTTGGGATGATGTGTGATGAAAAATTCACGAATTTAACCATTTCTTCCAAAAAAGGCTTATCTCCCTGTTTCCAGCGCTTTTCTGACACCTGGGCTGACATGTGATGAAAAAGTCAGAAATCTTAATCAATGCTTCCAAAAAAGGCTTATCTCCCCGTTTCCAGCTGTTAAGTGACATTTGGGATGATGTGTGATGAATAATTCAAGAATTTAACCATTTCTTCCAAAAAAGGCATATCTCCCTGTTTCCAGCGCTTTTCTGACACTCGGGCTGACATGTGATGAAAAAGTCAGAAATCTTAATCAATGCTTCCAAAAAAGGCTTATCTCCCCGTTTCCAGCTGTTTAGTGACATTTGGGATGATGTGTGATGAAAAATTCAAGAATTTAACCATTTCTTCCAAAAAAGGCATATCTCCCTGTTTCCAGCGCTTTTTTGACACTTGGGCTGACATGTGATGAAAAAGTCAGAAATATTAATCAATGCTTCCAAAAAAGGCTTATCTCCCCGTTTCCAGCTGTTTAGTGACATTTGGGATGATCTGTGATTAAAAATTCAAGAATTTAACCATTTCTTCCAAAAAAGGCATATCTCCCTGTTTCCAGCGCTTTTTTGACACTGGAGCTGATATGTGATGAAAAAGTCAAAATCTTAACCATTGCTTCCAAAAAAGGCTTATCTCCCCGTTTCCAGCTGTTTATTGACATTTGGGATGATGTGTGATGAATAATTCAAGAATTTAACCATTTCTTCCAAAAAAGGCATATCTCCCTGTTTCCAGCGCTTTTCTGACACTCGGGCTGACGTGATGAAAAAGTCAGAAATCTTAATCAATGCTTCCAAAAAAGGCTTATCTCCCCGTTTCCAGCTGTTTAGTGACATTTGGGATGATGTGTGATGAAAAATTCAAGAATTTAACCATTTCTTCCAAAAAAGGCTTATCTCCCTGTTTCCAGCGCTTTTCTGACACTTGGGCTGACATGTGATGAAAAAGTCAGAAATCTTAATCAATGCTTCCAAAAAAGGCTTATCTCCCCGTTTCCAGCTGTTTAGTGACATTTGGGATGAAGTGTGATGAATAATTCAAGAATTTAACCATTTCTTCCAAAAAAGGCATATCTCCCTGTTTCCAGCGCTTTTCTGACACTCGGGCTGACGTGATGAAAAAGTCAGAAATCTTAATCAATGCTTCCAAAAAAGGCTTATCTCCCCGTTTCCAGCTGTTTAGTGACATTTGGGATGATGTGTGATGAAAAATTCAAGAATTTAACCATTTCTTCCAAAAAAGGCATATCTCCCTGTTTCCAGCGCTTTTTGACACTTTTGGCTGACATGTGATGAAAAAGTCAGAAATCTTAATCAATGCTTCCAAAAAAGGCTTATCTCCCCGTTTCCAGCTGTTTAGTGACATTTGGGATGATGTGTGATGAAAAATTCAAGAATTTAACCATTTCTTCCAAAAAAGGCTTATCTCCCTGTTTCCAGCGCTTTTCTGACACTTGGGCTGACATGTGATGAAAAAGTCAGAAATCTTAATCAATGCTTCCAAAAAAGGCTTATCTCCCCGTTTCCAGCTGTTTAGTGACATTTGGGATGATTTGTGATGAAAAATTCAAGAATTTAAACATTTCTTCCAAAAAAGGCATATCTCCCTGTTTCCAGCGCTTTTCTGACACTTGGGCTGACATGTGATGAAAATGTCAGAAATCTTAATCAATGCTTCCAAAAAAGGCTTATCTCCCCGTTTCCAGGTATTTAGTGACATTTGGGATGATGTGTGATGAAAAATTCAAGAATTTAACCATTTCTTCGAAAAAAGGCTTATCTCCCTGTTTCCAGCGCTTTTCTGACACTTGGGCTGACATGTGATGAAAAAGTCAGAAATCTTAATCAATGCTTCCAAAAAAGGCTTATCTCCCCGTTTCCAGCTGTTTAGTGACATTTGGGATGATGTGTGATGAAAAATTCAAGAATTTAACCATTTCTTCCAAAAAAGGCTTATCTCCCTGTTTCCAGCGCTTTTCTGACACTTGGGCTGACATGTGATGAAAAAGTCAGAAATCTTAATCAATGCTTCCAAAAAAGGCTTATCTCCCCGTTTCCAGCTGTTTAGTGACATTTGGGATGATGTGTGATGAAAAATTCAAGAATTTAACCATTTCTTCCAAAAAAGGCTTATCTCCCTGTTTCCAGCGCTTTTCTGACACTTGGGCTGACATGTGATGAAAAAGTCAGAAATCTTAATCAATGCTTCCAAAAAAGGCTTATCTCCCCGTTTCCAGCTGTTTAGTGACATTTGGGATGAAGTGTGATGAATAATTCAAGAATTTAACCATTTCTTCCAAAAAAGGCACATCTCCCTGTTTCCAGCGCTTTTCTGACACTCGGGCTGACGTGATGAAAAAGTCAGAAATCTTAATCAATGCTTCCAAAAAAGGCTTATCTCCCCGTTTCCAGCTGTTTAGTGACATTTGGGATGATGTGTGATGAAAAATTCAAGAATTTAACCATTTCTTCGAAAAAAGGCTTATCTCCCTGTTTCCAGCGCTTTTCTGACACTTGGGCTGACATGTGATGAAAAAGTCAGAAATCTTAATCAATGCTTCCAAAAAAGGCTTATCTCCCCGTTTCCAGCTGTTTAGTGACATTTGGGATGATGTGTGATGAAAAATTCAAGAATTTAACCATTTCTTCCAAAAAAGGCTTATCTCCCTGTTTCCAGCGCTTTTCTGACACTTGGGCTGACATGTGATGAAAAAGTCAGAAATCTTAATCAATGCTTCCAAAAAAGGCTTATCTCCCCGTTTCCAGCTGTTTAGTGACATTTGGGATGAAGTGTGATGAATAATTCAAGAATTTAACCATTTCTTCCAAAAAAGGCACATCTCCCTGTTTCCAGCGCTTTTCTGACACTCGGGCTGACGTGATGAAAAAGTCAGAAATCTTAATCAATGCTTCCAAAAAAGGCTTATCTCCCCGTTTCCAGCTGTTTAGTGACATTTGGGATGATGTTTGATGAAAAATTCAAGAATTTAACCATTTCTTCCAAAAAAGGCTCATCTCCCTGTTTCCAGCGCTTTTCTGACACTTGGGCTGATATGTGATGAAAAAGTCAAAATGTTAACCATTGCTTCCAAAAAAGGCTTATCTCCCCGTTTCCAGCTGTTTAGTGACATTTGGGATGATGTGTGATGAAAAATTCAAGAATTTAACCATTTCTTCCAAAAAAGGCTTATCTCCCTGTTTCCAGCGCTTTTCTGACACTTGGGCTGACATGTGATGAAAAAGTCAGAAATCTTAATCAATGCTTCCAAAAAAGGCTTATCTCCCCGTTTCCAGCTGTTTAGTGACATTTGGGATGAAGTGTGATGAATAATTCAAGAATTTAACCATTTCTTCCAAAAAAGGCACATCTCCCTGTTTCCAGCGCTTTTCTGACACTCGGGCTGACGTGATGAAAAAGTCAGAAATCTTAATCAATGCTTCCAAAAAAGGCTTATCTCCCCGTTTCCAGCTGTTTAGTGACATTTGGGATGATGTTTGATGAAAAATTCAAGAATTTAACCATTTCTTCCAAAAAAGGCTCATCTCCCTGTTTCCAGCGCTTTTCTGACACTTGGGCTGATATGTGATGAAAAAGTCAAAATGTTAACCATTGCTTCCAAAAAAGGCTTATCTCCCCGTTTCCAGCTGTTTAGTGACATTTGGGATGATGTGTGATGAAAAATTCAAGAATTTAACCATTTCTTCCAAACAATGCATATCCCCTGTTTCCAGCGCTTTTCTGACACTTGGGCTGACATGTGATGAAAAAGTCAGAAATCTTAATCAATGCTTCCAAAAAAGGCTTATCTCCCCGTTTCCAGCTGTTTAGTGACATTTGGGATGATGTGTGATGAAAAATTCAAGAATTTAACCATTTCTTCCAAACAAGGCATATCTCCCTGTTTCCAGCGCTTTTCTGACACTTGGGCTGACATGTGATGAAAAAGTCAGAAATCTTAATCAATGCTTCCAAAAAAGGCTTATCTCCCCGTTTCCAGCTGTTTAGTGACATTTGGGATGATTTGTGATGAAAAATTCAAGAATTTAAACATTTCTTCCAAAAAAGGCATATCTCCCTGTTTCCAGCGCTTTTCTGACACTTGGGCTGACATGTGATGAAAATGTCAGAAATCTTAATCAATGCTTCCAAAAAAGGCTTATCTCCCCGTTTCCAGGTATTTAGTGACATTTGGGATGATGTGTGATGAAAAATTCAAGAATTTAACCATTTCTTCCAAAAAAGGCTTATCTCCCTGTTTCCAGCGCTTTTCTGACACTTGGGCTGACATGTGATGAAAAAGTCAGAAATCTTAATCAATGCTTCCAAAAAAGGCTTATCTCCCCGTTTCCAGCTGTTTAGTGACATTTGGGATGATGTGTGATGAAAAATTCAAGAATTTAACCATTTCTTCCAAAAAAGGCTTATCTCCCTGTTTCCAGCGCTTTTCTGACACTTGGGCTGACATGTGATGAAAAAGTCAGAAATCTTAATCAATGCTTCCAAAAAAGGCTTATCTCCCCGTTTCCAGCTGTTTAGTGACATTTGGGATGATGTGTGATGAAAAATTCAAGAATTTAACCATGTCTTCCAAAAAAGGCACATCTCCCTGTTTCCAGCGCTTTTCTGACACTCGGGCTGACGTGATGAAAAAGTCAGAAATCTTAATCAATGCTTCCAAAAAAGGCTTATCTCCCCGTTTCCAGCTGTTTAGTGACATTTGGGATGATGTGTGATGAAAAATTCAAGAATTTAACCATTTCTTCCAAAAAAGGCTCATCTCCCTGTTTCCAGCGCTTTTCTGACACTTGGGCTGATATGTGATGAAAAAGTCAAAATGTTAACCATTGCTTCCAAAAAAGGCTTATCTCCCCGTTTCCAGCTGTTTAGTGACATTTGGGATGATGTGTGATGAAAAATTCAAGAATTTAACCATTTCTTCCAAACAATGCATATCCCCTGTTTCCAGCGCTTTTCTGACACTTGGGCTGACATGTGATGAAAATGTCAGAAATCTTAATCAATGCTTCCAAAAAAGGCTTATCTCCCCGTTTCCAGCTATTTAGTGACATTTGGGATGATGTGTGATGAAAAATTCAAGAATTTAACCATTTCTTCCAAAAAAGGCATATCTCCCTGTTTCCAGCGCTTTTCTGACACTCGGGCTGACATGTGATGAAAAAGTCAGAAATCTTAATCAATGCTTCCAAAAAAGGCTTATCTCCCCGTTTCCAGCTGTTTAGTGACATTTGGGATGATTTGTGATGAAAAATTCAAGAATTTAAACATTTCTTCCAAAAAAGGCATATCTCCCTGTTTCCAGCGCTTTTCTGACACTTGGGCTGACATGTGATGAAAATGTCAGAAATCTTAATCAATGCTTCCAAAAAAGGCTTATCTCCCCGTTTCCAGGTATTTAGTGACATTTGGGATGATGTGTGATGAAAAATTCAAGAATTTAACCATTTCTTCCAAAAAAGGCTTATCTCCCTGTTTCCAGCGCTTTTCTGACACTTGGGCTGACATGTGATGAAAAAGTCAGAAATCTTAATCAATGCTTCCAAAAAAGGCTTATCTCCCCGTTTCCAGCTGTTTAGTGACATTTGGGATGAAGTGTGATGAATAATTCAAGAATTTAACCATTTCTTCCAAAAAAGGCATATCTCCCTGTTTCCAGCGCTTTTTTGACACTTGGGCTGACATGTGATGAAAAAGTCAGAAATCTTAATCAATGCTTCCAAAAAAGGCTTATCTCCCCGTTTCCAGCTGTTTAGTGACATTTGGGATGATGTGTGATGAAAAATTCAAGAATTTAACCATTTCTTCCAAAAAAGGCTTATCTCCCTGTTTCCAGCGCTTTTCTGACACTTGAGCTGATATGTGATGAAAAAGTCAAAATGTTAACCATTGCTTCCAAAAAAGGCTTATCTCCCCGTTTTCAGCTGTTTAGTGACATTTGGGATGATGTGTGATGAAAAATTCAAGAATTTAACCATTTCTTCCAAACAAGGCATATCCCCTGTTTCCAGCGCTTTTCTGACACTTGGGCTGACATGTGATGAAAAAGTCAGAAATCTTAATCAATGCTTCCAAAAAAGGCTTATCTCCCCGTTTCCAGCTGTTTAGTGACATTTGGGATGATGTGTGATGAAAAATTCAAGAATTTAACCATTTCTTCCAAACAAGGCATATCTCCCTGTTTCCAGCGCTTTTCTGACACTTGGGCTGACATGTGATGAAAAAGTCAGAAATCTTAATCAATGCTTCCAAAAAAGGCTTATCTCCCCGTTTCCAGCTGTTTAGTGACATTTGGGATGATGTGTGATGAAAACTTCAAGAATTTAACCATTTCTTCCAAAAAAGGCTTATCTCCCTGTTTCCAGCGCTTTTCTGACACTTGGGCTGACATGTGATGAAAAAGTCAGAAATCTTAATCAATGCTTCCAAAAAAGGCTTATCTCCCCGTTTCCAGCTGTTTAGTGACATTTGGGATGATGTGTGATGAAAAATTCAAGAATTTAACCATTTCTTCCAAAAAAGGCTTATCTCCCTGTTTCCAGCGCTTTTCTGACACTTGGGCTAACATGTGATGAAAAAGTCAGAAATCTTAATCAATGCTTCCAAAAAAGGCTTATCTCCCCGTTTCCAGCTGTTTAGTGACATTTAGGATGATGTGTGATGAAAAATTCAAGAATTTAACCATTTCTTCCAAAAAAGGTTTATCTCCCTGTTTCCAGCGCTTTTCTGACACTTGGGCTGACATGTGATGAAAAAGTCAGAAATCTTAATCAATGCTTCCAAAAAAGGCTTATCTCCCCGTTTCCAGCTGTTTAGTGACATTTGGGATGATGTGTGATGAAAAAATCAAGAATTTAACCATTTCTTCCAAAAAAGGCTTATCTCCCTGTTTCCAGCGCTTTTCTGACACTTGGGCTGACATGTGATGAAAAAGTCAGAAATCTTAATCAATGCTTCCAAAAAAGGCTTATCTCCCCGATTCCAGCTGTTTAGTGACATTTGGGATGATGTGTGATGAAAAATTCAAGAATTTAACCATTTCTTCCAAAAAAGGCATATCTCCCTGTTTCCAGCGCTTTTTTGACACTTGGGCTGACATGTGATGAAAAAGTCAGAAATCTTAATCAATGCTTCCAAAAAAGGCTTATCTCCCCGTTTCCAGCTGTTTAGTGACATTTGGGATGATGTGTGATGAAAAATTCAAGAATTTAACCATTTCTTCCAAAAAAGGCTTATCTCCCTGTTTCCAGCGCTTTTCTGACACTTGAGCTGATATGTGATGAAAAAGTCAAAATGTTAACCATTGCTTCCAAAAAAGGCTTATCTCCCCGTTTCCAGCTGTTTAGTGACATTTGGGATGATGTGTGATGAAAAATTCAAGAATTTAACCATTTCTTCCAAACAATGCATATCCCCTGTTTCCAGCGCTTTTCTGACACTTGGGCTGACATGTGATGAAAAAGTCAGAAATCTTAATCAATGCTTCCAAAAAAGGCTTATCTCCCCGTTTCCAGCTGTTTAGTGACATTTGGGATGATGTGTGATGAAAAATTCAAGAATTTAACCATTTCTTCCAAACAAGGCATATCTCCCTGTTTCCAGCGCTTTTCTGACACTTGGGCTGACATGTGATGAAAAAGTCAGAAATCTTAATCAATGCTTCCAAAAAAGGCTTATCTCCCCGTTTCCAGCTGTTTAGTGACATTTGGGATGATTTGTGATGAAAAATTCAAGAATTTAAACATTTCTTCCAAAAAAGGCATATCTCCCTGTTTCCAGCGCTTTTCTGACACTTGGGCTGACATGTGATGAAAATGTCAGAAATCTTAATCAATGCTTCCAAAAAAGGCTTATCTCCCCGTTTCCAGGTATTTAGTGACATTTGGGATGATGTGTGATGAAAAATTCAAGAATTTAACCATTTCTTCCAAAAAAGGCTTATCTCCCTGTTTCCAGCGCTTTTCTGACACTTGGGCTGACATGTGATGAAAAAGTCAGAAATCTTAATCAATGCTTCCAAAAAAGGCTTATCTCCCCGTTTCCAGCTGTTTAGTGACATTTGGGATGAAGTGTGATGAATAATTCAAGAATTTAACCATTTCTTCCAAAAAAGGCATATCTCCCTGTTTCCAGCGCTTTTTTGACACTTGGGCTGACATGTGATGAAAAAGTCAGAAATCTTAATCAATGCTTCCAAAAAAGGCTTATCTCCCCGTTTCCAGCTGTTTAGTGACATTTGGTTAGATGTGTGATGAAAAATTCAAGAATTTAACCATATCTTCCAAAAAAGGCTTATCTCCCTGTTTCCAGCGCTTTTCTGACACTTGAGCTGATATGTGATGAAAAAGTCAAAATGTTAACCATTGCTTCCAAAAAAGGCTTATCTCCCCGTTTTCAGCTGTTTAGTGACATTTGGGATGATGTGTGATGAAAAATTCAAGAATTTAACCATTTCTTCCAAACAAGGCATATCCCCTGTTTCCAGCGCTTTTCTGACACTTGGGCTGACATGTGATGAAAAAGTCAGAAATCTTAATCAATGCTTCCAAAAAAGGCTTATCTCCCCGTTTCCAGCTGTTTAGTGACATTTGGGATGATGTGTGATGAAAAATTCAAGAATTTAACCATTTCTTCCAAACAAGGCATATCTCCCTGTTTCCAGCGCTTTTCTGACACTTGGGCTGACATGTGATGAAAAAGTCAGAAATCTTAATCAATGCTTCCAAAAAAGGCTTATCTCCCCGTTTCCAGCTGTTTAGTTACATTTAGGATGATGTGTGATGAAAAATTCAAGAATTTAACCATTTCTTCCAAAAAAGGTTTATCTCCCTGTTTCCAGCGCTTTTCTGACACTTGGGCTGACATGTGATGAAAAAGTCAGAAATCTTAATCAATGCTTCCAAAAAAGGCTTATCTCCCCGTTTCCAGCTGTTTAGTGACATTTGGGATGATGTGTGATGAAAAAATCAAGAATTTAACCATTTCTTCCAAAAAAGGCTTATCTCCCTGTTTCCAGCGCTTTTCTGACACTTGGGCTGACATGTGATGAAAAAGTCAGAAATCTTAATCAATGCTTCCAAAAAAGGCTTATCTCCCCGTTTCCAGCTGTTTAGTGACATTTGGGATGATGTGTGATGAAAAATTCAAGAATTTAACCATTTCTTCCAAAAAAGGCTTATCTCCCTGTTTCCAGCGCTTTTCTGACACTTGGGCTGACATGTGATGAAAAAGTCAGAAATCTTAATCAATGCTTCCAAAAAAGGCTTATCTCCCCGTTTCCAGCTGTTTAGTGACATTTGGGATGATGTGTGATGAAAAATTCAAGAATTTAACCATTTCTTCCAAAAAAGGCTTATCTCCCTGTTTCCAGCTGTTTAGTGACATTTGGGATGATGTGTGATGAAAAAATCAAGAATTTAACCATTTCTTCCAAAAAAGGCTTATCTCCCTGTTTCCAGCGCTTTTCTGACACTTGGGCTGACATGTGATGAAAAAGTCAGAAATCTTAATCAATGCTTCCAAAAAAGGCTTATCTCCCCGTTTCCAGCTGTTTAGTGACATTTGGGATGGTGTGTGATGAAAAATTCAAGAATTTAACCATTTCTTCCAAAAAAGGCTTATCTCCCTGTTTCCAGCGCTTTTCTGACACTTGGGCTAACATGTGATGAAAAAGTCAGAAATCTTAATCAATGCTTCCAAAAAAGGCTTATCTCCCCGTTTCCAGCTGTTTAGTGACATTTAGGATGATGTGTGATGAAAAATTCAAGAATTTAACCATTTCTTCCAAAAAAGGCTTATCTCCCTGTTTCCAGCGCTTTTCTGACACTTGGGCTGACATGTGATGAAAAAGTCAGAAATCTTAATCAATGCTTCCAAAAAAGGCTTATCTCCCCGTTTCCAGCTGTTTAGTGACATTTGGGATGATGTGTGATGAAAAATTCAAGAATTTAACCATTTCTTCCAAAAAAGGCTTATCTCCCTGTTTCCAGCGCTTTTCTGACACTTGGGCTAACATGTGATGAAAAAGTCAGAAATCTTAATCAATGCTTCCAAAAAAGGCTTATCTCCCCGTTTCCAGCTGTTTAGTGACATTTAGGATGATGTGTGATGAAAAATTCAAGAATTTAACCATTTCTTCCAAAAAAGGTTTATCTCCCTGTTTCCAGCGCTTTTCTGACACTTGGGCTGACATGTGCTGAAAAAGTCAGAAATCTTAATCAATGCTTCCAAAAAAGGCTTATCTCCCCGTTTCCAGCTGTTTAGTGACATTTGGGATGATGTGTGATGAAAACTTCAAGAATTTAACCATTTCTTCCAAAAAAGGCTTATCTCCCTGTTTCCAGCGCTTTTCTGACACTTGGGCTGACATGTGATGAAAAAGTCAGAAATCTTAATCAATGCTTCCAAAAAAGGCTTATCTCCCCGTTTCCAGCTGTTTAGTGACATTTGGGATGATGTGTGATGAAAAATTCAAGAATTTAACCATTTCTTCCAAAAAAGGCTTATCTCCCTGTTTCCAGCGCTTTTCTGACACTTGGGCTGACATGTGATGAAAAAGTCAGAAATCTTAATCAATGCTTCCAAAAAAGGCTTATCTCCCCGTTTCCAGCTGTTTAGTGACATTTGGGATGATGTGTGATGAAAAATTCAAGAATTTAACCATTTCTTCCAAAAAAGGCTTATCTCCCTGTTTCCAGCGCTTTTCTGACACTTGGGCTGACATGTGATGAAAAAGTCAGAAATCTTAATCAATGCTTCCAAAAAAGGCTTATCTCCCCGTTTCCAGCTGTTTAGTGACATTTGGGATGATGTGTGATGAAAAATTCAAGAATTTAACCATTTCTTCCAAAAAAGGCTTATCTCCCTGTTTCCAGCGCTTTTCTGACACTTGGGCTGACATGTGATGAAAAAGTCAGAAATCTTAATCAATGCTTCCAAAAAAGGCTTATCTCCCCGTTTCCAGCTGTTTAGTGACATTTGGGATGATGTGTGATGAAAAATTCAAGAATTTAACCATTTCTTCCAAAAAAGGCTTATCTCCCTGTTTCCAGCTGTTTAGTGACATTTGGGATGATGTGTGATGAAAAAATCAAGAATTTAACCATTTCTTCCAAAAAAGGCTTATCTCCCTGTTTCCAGCGCTTTTCTGACACTTGGGCTGACATGTGATGAAAAAGTCAGAAATCTTAATCAATGCTTCCAAAAAAGGCTTATCTCCCCGTTTCCAGCTGTTTAGTGACATTTGGGATGGTGTGTGATGAAAAATTCAAGAATTTAACCATTTCTTCCAAAAAAGGCTTATCTCCCTGTTTCCAGCGCTTTTCTGACACTTGGGCTAACATGTGATGAAAAAGTCAGAAATCTTAATCAATGCTTCCAAAAAAGGCTTATCTCCCCGTTTCCAGCTGTTTAGTGACATTTAGGATGATGTGTGATGAAAAATTCAAGAATTTAACCATTTCTTCCAAAAAAGGCTTATCTCCCTGTTTCCAGCGCTTTTCTGACACTTGGGCTGACATGTGATGAAAAAGTCAGAAATCTTAATCAATGCTTCCAAAAAAGGCTTATCTCCCCGTTTCCAGCTGTTTAGTGACATTTGGGATGATGTGTGATGAAAAATTCAAGAATTTAACCATTTCTTCCAAAAAAGGCTTATCTCCCTGTTTCCAGCGCTTTTCTGACACTTGGGCTAACATGTGATGAAAAAGTCAGAAATCTTAATCAATGCTTCCAAAAAAGGCTTATCTCCCCGTTTCCAGCTGTTTAGTGACATTTAGGATGATGTGTGATGAAAAATTCAAGAATTTAACCATTTCTTCCAAAAAAGGTTTATCTCCCTGTTTCCAGCGCTTTTCTGACACTTGGGCTGACATGTGCTGAAAAAGTCAGAAATCTTAATCAATGCTTCCAAAAAAGGCTTATCTCCCCGTTTCCAGCTGTTTAGTGACATTTGGGATGATGTGTGATGAAAACTTCAAGAATTTAACCATTTCTTCCAAAAAAGGCTTATCTCCCTGTTTCCAGCGCTTTTCTGACACTTGGGCTGACATGTGATGAAAAAGTCAGAAATCTTAATCAATGCTTCCAAAAAAGGCTTATCTCCCCGTTTCCAGCTGTTTAGTGACATTTGGGATGATGTGTGATGAAAAATTCAAGAATTTAACCATTTCTTCCAAAAAAGGCTTATCTCCCTGTTTCCAGCGCTTTTCTGACACTTGGGCTAACATGTGATGAAAAAGTCAGAAATCTTAATCAATGCTTCCAAAAAAGGCTTATCTCCCCGTTTCCAGCTGTTTAGTGACATTTAGGATGATGTGTGATGAAAAATTCAAGAATTTAACCATTTCTTCCAAAAAAGGTTTATCTCCCTGTTTCCAGCGCTTTTCTGACACTTGGGCTGACATGTGATGAAAAAGTCAGAAATCTTAATCAATGCTTCCAAAAAAGGCTTATCTCCCCGTTTCCAGCTGTTTAGTGACATTTGGGATGATGTGTGATGAAAAAATCAAGAATTTAACCATTTCTTCCAAAAAAGGCTTATCTACCTGTTTCCAGCGCTTTTCTGACACTTGGGCTGACATGTGATGTAAAAGTCAGAAATCTTAATCAATGCTTCCAAAAAAGGCTTATCTCCCCGTTTCCAGCTGTTTAGTGACATTTGGGATGATGTGTGATGAAAAATTCAAGAATTTAACCATTTCTTCGAAAAAAGGCTTATCTCCCTGTTTCCAGCGCTTTTCTGACACTTGGGCTGACATGTGATGAAAAAGTCAGAAATCTTAATCAATGCTTCCAAAAAAGGCTTATCTCCCCGTTTCCAGCTGTTTAGTGACATTTGGGATGATGTGTGATGAAAAATTCAAGAATTTAACCATTTCTTCCAAAAAAGGCTTATCTCCCTGTTTCCAGCGCTTTTCTGACACTTGGGCTGACATGTGATGAAAAAGTCAGAAATCTTAATCAATGCTTCCAAAAAAGGCTTATCTCCCCGTTTCCAGCTGTTTAGTGACATTTGGGATGAAGTGTGATGAATAATTCAAGAATTTAACCATTTCTTCCAAAAAAGGCATATCTCCCTGTTTCCAGCGCTTTTCTGACACTCGGGCTGACGTGATGAAAAAGTCAGAAATCTTAATCAATGCTTCCAAAAAAGGCTTATCTCCCCGTTTCCAGCTGTTTAGTGACATTTGGGATGATGTGTGATGAAAAATTCAAGAATTTAACCATTTCTTCCAAAAAAGGCTTATCTCCCTGTTTCCAGCGCTTTTCTGACACTTGGGCTGACATGTGATGAAAAAGTCAGAAATCTTAATCAATGCTTCCAAAAAAGGCTTATCTCCCCGTTTCCAGCTGTTTAGTGACATTTGGGATGATGTGTGATGAAAAATTCAAGAATTTAACCATTTCTTCCAAAAAAGGCTTATCTCCCTGTTTCCAGCGCTTTTCTGACACTTGGGCTGACATGTGATGAAAAAGTCAGAAATCTTAATCAATGCTTCCAAAAAAGGCTTATCTCCCCGTTTCCAGCTGTTTAGTGACATTTGGGATGATGTGTGATGAAAAATTCAAGAATTTAACCATTTCTTCCAAAAAAGGCTTATCTCCCTGTTTCCAGCGCTTTTCTGACACTTGGGCTGACATGTGATGAAAAAGTCAGAAATCTTAATCAATGCTTCCAAAAAAGGCTTATCTCCCCGTTTCCAGCTGTTTAGTGACATTTGGGATGAAGTGTGATGAATAATTCAAGAATTTAACCATTTCTTCCAAAAAAGGCATATCTCCCTGTTTCCAGCGCTTTTCTGACACTCGGGCTGACGTGATGAAAAAGTCAGAAATCTTAATCAAAGCTTCCAAAAAAGGCTTATCTCCCCGTTTCCAGCTGTTTAGTGACATTTGGGATGATGTGTGATGAAAAATTCAAGAATTTAACCATTTCTTCCAAAAAAGGCTTATCTCCCTGTTTCCAGCGCTTTTCTGACACTTGGGCTGACATGTGATGAAAAAGTCAGAAATCTTAATCAATGCTTCCAAAAAAGGCTTATCTCCCCGTTTCCAGCTGTTTAGTGACATTTGGGATGATGTGTGATGAAAAATTCAAGAATTTAACCATTTCTTCCAAAAAAGGCTTATCTCCCTGTTTCCAGCGCTTTTCTGACACTTGGGCTGACATGTGATGAAAAAGTCAGAAATCTTAATCAATGCTTCCAAAAAAGGCTTATCTCCCCGTTTCCAGCTGTTTAGTGACATTTGGGATGAAGTGTGATGAATAATTCAAGAATTTAACCATTTCTTCCAAAAAAGGCATATCTCCCTGTTTCCAGCGCTTTTCTGACACTCGGGCTGACGTGATGAAAAAGTCAGAAATCTTAATCAAAGCTTCCAAAAAAGGCTTATCTCCCCGTTTCCAGCTGTTTAGTGACATTTGGGATGATGTGTGATGAAAAATTCAAGAATTTAACCATTTCTTCCAAAAAAGGCTTATCTCCCTGTTTCCAGCGCTTTTCTGACACTTGGGCTGACATGTGATGAAAAAGTCAGAAATCTTAATCAATGCTTCCAAAAAAGGCTTATCTCCCCGTTTCCAGCTGTTTAGTGACATTTGGGATGATTTGTGATGAAAAATTCAAGAATTTAAACATTTCTTCCAAAAAAGGCATATCTCCCTGTTTCCAGCGCTTTTCTGACACTTGGGCTGACATGTGATGAAAATGTCAGAAATCTTAATCAATGCTTCCAAAAAAGGCTTATCTCCCCGTTTCCAGGTATTTAGTGACATTTGGGATGATGTGTGATGAAAAATTCAAGAATTTAACCATTTCTTCCAAAAAAGGCTTATCTCCCTGTTTCCAGCGCTTTTTTGACACTTGGGCTGACATGTGATGAAAAAGTCAGAAATCTTAATCAATGCTTCCAAAAAAGGCTTATCTCCCCGTTTCCAGCTGTTTAGTGACATTTGGGATGATGTGTGATGAAAAATTCAAGAATTTAACCATTTCTTCCAAAAAAGGCTTATCTCCCTGTTTCCAGCGCTTTTCTGACACTTGAGCTGATATGTGATGAAAAAGTCAAAATGTTAACCATTGCTTCCAAAAAAGGCTTATCTCCCCGTTTCCAGCTGTTTAGTGACATTTGGGATGATGTGTGATGAAAAATTCAAGAATTTAACCATTTCTTCCAAAAAAGGCTTATCTCCCTGTTTCCAGCGCTTTTCTGACACTTGGGCTGACATGTGATGAAAAAGTCAGAAATCTTAATCAATGCTTCCAAAAAAGGCTTATCTCCCCGTTTCCAGCTGTTTAGTGACATTTGGGATGATGTGTGATGAAAAATTCAAGAATTTAACCATTTCTTCCAAAAAAGGCATATCTCCCTTTTTCCAGCGCTTTTTGACACTGGAGCTGATATTTGATGAAAAAGTCAAAATCTTAACCATTTCTTCCAAAAAAGGCTTATCTCCCTGTTTCCAGCGCTTTTCTGACACTTGGGCTGACATGTGATGAAAAAGTCAGAAATCTTAATCAATGCTTCCAAAAAAGGCTTATCTCCCCGTTTCCAGCTGTTTAGTGACATTTGGGATGAAGTGTGATGAATATTTCAAGAATTTAACCATTTCTTCCAAAAAAGGCATATCTCCCTGTTTCCAGCGCTTTTCTGACTCTTGGGCTGACATGTGATGAAAAAGTCAGAAATCTTAATCAATGATTCCAAAAAAGGCTTATCTCCCCGTTTCCAGCTGTTTATTGACATTTGGGATGATGTGTGATGAATAATTCAAGAATTTAACCATTTCTTCCAAAAAAGGCATATCTCCCTGTTTCCAGCGCTTTTCTGACACTCGGGCTGACATGTGATGAAAAAGTCAGAAATCTTAATCAATGCTTCCAAAAAAGGCTTATCTCCCCGTTTCCAGCTGTTTAGTGACATTTGGGATGATGTGTGATGAAAACTTCAAGAATTTAACCATTTCTTCCAAAAAAGGCTTATCTCCCTGTTTCCAGCGCTTTTCTGACTCTTGGGCTGACATGTGATGAAAAAGTCAAAATCTTAACCATTGCTTCCAAAAAAGGCTTATCTCCCCGTTTCCAGCTGTTTATTGACATTTGGGATGATGTGTGATGAATAATTCAAGAATTTAACCATTTCTTCCAAAAAAGGCATATCTCCCTGTTTCCAGCGCTTTTCTGACACTCGGGCTGACATGTGATGAAAAAGTCAGAAATCTTAATCAATGCTTCCAAAAAAGGCTTATCTCCCCGTTTCCAGCTGTTTAGTGACATTTGGGATGATGTGTGATGAAAACTTCAAGAATTTAACCATTTCTTCCAAAAAAGGCTTATCTCCCTGTTTCCAGCGCTTTTCTGACACTTGGGCTGACATGTGATGAAAAAGTCAGAAATCTTAATCAATGCTTCCAAAAAAGGCTTATCTCCCCGTTTCCAGCTGTTTAGTGACATTTGGGATGAAGTGTGATGAATAATTCAAGAATTTAACCATTTCTTCCAAAAAAGGCATATCTCCCTGTTTCCAGTTCTTTTCTGACACTCGGGCTGACGTGATGAAAAAGTCAGAAATCTTAATCAATGCTTCCAAAAAAGGCTTATCTCCCCGTTTCCAGCTGTTTAGTGACATTTGGGATGAAGTGTGATGAATAATTCAAGAATTTAACCATTTCTTCCAAAAAAGGCATATCTCCCTGTTTCCAGCGCTTTTCTGACACTCGGGCTGACGTGATGAAAAAGTCAGAAATCTTAATCAATGCTTCCAAAAAAGGCTTATCTCCCCGTTTCCAGCTGTTTAGTGACATTTGGGATGATGTGTGATGAAAAATTCAAGAATTTAACCTTTTCTTCCAAAAAAGGCTTATCTCCCTGTTTCCAGCGCTTTTCTGACACTTGGGCTGACATGTGATGAAAAAGTCAGAAATCTTAATCAATGCTTCCAAAAAAGGCTTATCTCCCCGTTTCCAGCTGTTTAGTGACATTTGGGATGATGTGTGATGAAAAATTCAAGAATTTAACCATTTCTTCCAAAAAAGGCTTATCTCCCTGTTTCCAGCGCTTTTCTGACTTTTGGGCTGACATGTGATGAAAAAGTCAGAAATCTTAATCAATGCTTCCAAAAAAGGCTTATCTCCCCGTTTCCAGCTGTTTATTGACATTTGGGATGATGTGTGATGAATAATTCAAGAATTTAACCATTTCTTCCAAAAAAGGCATATCTCCCTGTTTCCAGCGCTTTTCTGACACTTGGGCTGACATGTGATGAAAATGTCAGAAATCTTAATCAATGCTTCCAAAAAAGGCTTATCTCCCCGTTTCCAGGTATTTAGTGACATTTGGGATGATGTGTGATGAAAAATTCAAGAATTTAACCATTTCTTCCAAAAAAGGCTTATCTCCCTGTTTCCAGCGCTTTTCTGACACTTGGGCTGACATGTGATGAAAAAGTCAGAAATCTTAATCAATGCTTCCAAAAAAGGCTTATCTCCCCGTTTCCAGCTGTTTAGTGACATTTGGGATGAAGTGTGATGAATAATTCAAGAATTTAACCATTTCTTCCAAAAAAGGCATATCTCCCTGTTTCCAGCGCTTTTTTGACACTTGGGCTGACATGTGATGAAAAAGTCAGAAATCTTAATCAATGCTTCCAAAAAAGGCTTATCTCCCCGTTTCCAGCTGTTTAGTGACATTTGGGATGATGTGTGATGAAAAATTCAAGAATTTAACCATTTCTTCCAAAAAAGGCTTATCTCCCTGTTTCCAGCGCTTTTCTGACACTTGAGCTGATATGTGATGAAAAAGTCAAAATGTTAACCATTGCTTCCAAAAAAGGCTTATCTCCCCGTTTCCAGCTGTTTAGTGACATTTGGGATGATGTGTGATGAAAAATTCAAGAATTTAACCATTTCTTCCAAACAAGGCATATCCCCTGTTTCCAGCGCTTTTCTGACACTTGGGCTGACATGTGATGAAAAAGTCAGAAATCTTAATCAATGCTTCCAAAAAAGGCTTATCTCCCCGTTTCCAGCTGTTTAGTGACATTTGGGATGATGTGTGATGAAAAATTCAAGAATTTAACCATTTCTTCCAAAAAAGGCTTATCTCCCTGTTTCCAGCGCTTTTCTGACACTTGGGCTGACATGTGATGAAAAAGTCAGAAATCTTAATCAATGCTTCCAAAAAAGGCTTATCTCCCCGTTTCCAGCTGTTTAGTGACATTTGGGATGATGTGTGATGAAAAATTCAAGAATTTAACCATTTCTTCCAAAAAAGGCATATCTCCCTTTTTCCAGCGCTTTTTGACACTGGAGCTGATATTTGATGAAAAAGTCAAAATCTTAACCATTTCTTCCAAAAAAGGCTTATCTCCCTGTTTCCAGCGCTTTTCTGACACTTGGGCTGACATGTGATGAAAAAGTCAGAAATCTTAATCAATGCTTCCAAAAAAGGCTTATCTCCCCGTTTCCAGCTGTTTAGTGACATTTGGGATGAAGTGTGATGAATATTTCAAGAATTTAACCATTTCTTCCAAAAAAGGCATATCTCCCTGTTTCCAGCGCTTTTCTGACTCTTGGGCTGACATGTGATGAAAAAGTCAGAAATCTTAATCAATGCTTCCAAAAAAGGCTTATCTCCCCGTTTCCAGCTGTTTATTGACATTTGGGATGATGTGTGATGAATAATTCAAGAATTTAACCATTTCTTCCAAAAAAGGCATATCTCCCTGTTTCCAGCGCTTTTCTGACACTCGGGCTGACATGTGATGAAAAAGTCAGAAATCTTAATCAATGCTTCCAAAAAAGGCTTATCTCCCCGTTTCCAGCTGTTTAGTGACATTTGGGATGAAGTGTGATGAATAATTCAAGAATTTAACCATTTCTTCCAAAAAAGGCATATCTCCCTGTTTCCAGCGCTTTTCTGACACTCGGGCTGACGTGATGAAAAAGTCAGAAATCTTAATCAATGCTTCCAAAAAAGGCTTATCTCCCCGTTTCCAGCTGTTTAGTGACATTTGGGATGATGTGTGATGAAAAATTCAAGAATTTAACCATTTCTTCCAAAAAAGGCTTATCTCCCTGTTTCCAGCGCTTTTCTGACACTTGGGCTGACATGTGATGAAAAAGTCAGAAATCTTAATCAATGCTTCCAAAAAAGGCTTATCTCCCCGTTTCCAGCTGTTTAGTGACATTTGGGATGATGTGTGATGAAAAATTCAAGAATTTAACCATTTCTTCCAAAAAAGGCTTATCTCCCTGTTTCCAGCGCTTTTCTGACTCTTGGGCTGACATGTGATGAAAAAGTCAGAAATCTTAATCAATGCTTCCAAAAAAGGCTTATCTCCCCGTTTCCAGCTGTTTAGTGACATTTGGGATGATCTGTGATTAAAAATTCAAGAATTTAACCATTTCTTCCAAAAAAGGCATATCTCCCTGTTTCCAGCGCTTTTTGACACTGGAGCTGATATGTGATGAAAAAGTCAAAATCTTAACCATTGCTTCCAAAAAAGGCTTATCTCCCCGTTTCCAGCTGTTTATTGACATTTGGGATGATGTGTGATGAATAATTCAAGAATTTAACCATTTCTTCCAAAAAAGGCATATCTCCCTGTTTCCAGCGCTTTTCTGACACTCGGGCTGACATGTGATGAAAAAGTCAGAAATCTTAATCAATGCTTCCAAAAAAGGCTTATCTCCCCGTTTCCAGCTGTTTAGTGACATTTGGGATGATGTGTGATGAAAAATTCAAGAATTTAACCATTTCTTCCAAAAAAGGCTTATCTCCCTGTTTCCAGCGCTTTTCTGACACTTGGGCTGACATGTGATGAAAAAGTCAGAAATCTTAATCAATGCTTCCAAAAAAGGCTTATCTCCCCGTTTCCAGCTGTTTAGTGACATTTGGGATGAAGTGTGATGAATAATTCAAGAATTTAACCATTTCTTCCAAAAAAGGCATATCTCCCTGTTTCCAGCGCTTTTCTGACACTCGGGCTGACGTGATGAAAAAGTCAGAAATCTTAATCAATGCTTCCAAAAAAGGCTTATCTCCCCGTTTCCAGCTGTTTAGTGACATTTGGGATGATGTGTGATGAAAAATTCAAGAATTTAACCATTTCTTCCAAAAAAGGCTTATCTCCCTGTTTCCAGCGCTTTTCTGACACTTGGGCTGACATGTGATGAAAAAGTCAGAAATCTTAATCAATGCTTCCAAAAAAGGCTTATCTCCCCGTTTCCAGCTGTTTAGTGACATTTGGGATGAAGTGTGATGAATAATTCAAGAATTTAACCATTTCTTCCAAAAAAGGCATATCTCCCTGTTTCCAGCGCTTTTTTGACACTTGGGCTGACATGTGATGAAAAAGTCAGAAATCTTAATCAATGCTTCCAAAAAAGGCTTATCTCCCCGTTTCCAGCTGTTTAGTGACATTTGGGATGATGTGTGATGAAAAATTCAAGAATTTAACCATTTCTTCCAAAAAAGGCTTATCTCCCTGTTTCCAGCGCTTTTCTGACACTTGAGCTGATATGTGATGAAAAAGTCAAAATGATAACCATTGCTTCCAAAAAAGGCTTATCTCCCCGTTTCCAGCTGTTTAGTGACATTTGGGATGATGTGTGATGAAAAATTCAAGAATTTAACCATTTCTTCCAAAAAAGGCTTATCTCCCTGTTTCCAGCGCTTTTCTGACACTTGGGCTGACATGTGATGAAAAAGTCAGAAATCTTAATCAATGCTTCCAAAAAAGGCTTATCTCCCCGTTTCCAGCTGTTTAGTGACATTTGGGATGAAGTGTGATGAATATTTCAAGAATTTAACCATTTCTTCCAAAAAAGGCATATCTCCCTGTTTCCAGCGCTTTTCTGACTCTTGGGCTGACATGTGATGAAAAAGTCAGAAATCTTAATCAATGCTTCCAAAAAAGGCTTATCTCCCCGTTTCCAGCTGTTTATTGACATTTGGGATGATGTGTGATGAATAATTCAAGAATTTAACCATTTCTTCCAAAAAAGGCATATCTCCCTGTTTCCAGCGCTTTTCTGACACTCGGGCTGACATGTGATGAAAAAGTCAGAAATCTTAATCAATGCTTCCAAAAAAGGCTTATCTCCCCGTTTCCAGCTGTTTAGTGACATTTGGGATGATGTGTGATGAAAACTTCAAGAATTTAACCATTTCTTCCAAAAAAGGCTTATCTCCCTGTTTCCAGCGCTTTTCTGACTCTTGGGCTGACATGTGATGAAAAAGTCAAAATCTTAACCATTGCTTCCAAAAAAGGCTTATCTCCCCGTTTCCAGCTGTTTATTGACATTTGGGATGATGTGTGATGAATAATTCAAGAATTTAACCATTTCTTCCAAAAAAGGCATATCTCCCTGTTTCCAGCGCTTTTCTGACACTCGGGCTGACATGTGATGAAAAAGTCAGGAATCTTAATCAATGCTTCCAAAAAAGGCTTATCTCCCCGTTTCCAGCTGTTTAGTGACATTTGGGATGAAGTGTGATGAATAATTCAAGAATTTAACCATTTCTTCCAAAAAAGGCATATCTCCCTGTTTCCAGCGCTTTTCTGACACTCGGGCTGACGTGATGAAAAAGTCAGAAATCTTAATCAATGCTTCCAAAAAAGGCTTATCTCCTCGTTTCCAGCTGTTTAGTGACATTTGGGATGATGTGTGATGAAAAATTCAAGAATTTAACCATTTCTTCCAAAAAAGGCTTATCTCCCTGTTTCCAGCGCTTTTCTGACACTTGGGCTGACATGTGATGAAAAAGTCAGAAATCTTAATCAATGCTTCCAAAAAAGGCTTATCTCCCCGTTTCCAGCTGTTTAGTGACATTTGGGATGAAGTGTGATGAATAATTCAAGAATTTAACCATTTCTTCCAAAAAAGGCATATCTCCCTGTTTCCAGCGCTTTTCTGACACTCGGGCTGACGTGATGAAAAAGTCAGAAATCTTAATCAATGCTTCCAAAAAAGGCTTATCTCCCCGTTTCCAGCTGTTTAGTGACATTTGGGATGATGTGTGATGAAAAATTCAAGAATTTAACCATTTCTTCCAAAAAAGGCTTATCTCCCTGTTTCCAGCGCTTTTCTGACACTTGGGCTGACATGTGATGAAAAAGTCAGAAATCTTAATCAATGCTTCCAAAAAAGGCTTATCTCCCCGTTTCCAGCTGTTTAGTGACATTTGGGATGATGTGTGATGAAAAATTCAAGAATTTAACCATTTCTTCCAAAAAAGGCTTATCTCCCTGTTTCCAGCGCTTTTCTGACTCTTGGGCTGACATGTGATGAAAAAGTCAGAAATCTTAATCAATGCTTCCAAAAAAGGCTTATCTCCCCGTTTCCAGCTGTTTAGTGACATTTGGGATGATCTGTGATTAAAAATTCAAGAATTTAACCATTTCTTCCAAAAAAGGCATATCTCCCTGTTTCCAGCGCTTTTTGACACTGGAGCTGATATGTGATGAAAAAGTCAAAATCTTAACCATTGCTTCCAAAAAAGGCTTATCTCCCCGTTTCCAGCTGTTTATTGACATTTGGGATGATGTGTGATGAATAATTCAAGAATTTAACCATTTCTTCCAAAAAAGGCATATCTCCCTGTTTCCAGCGCTTTTCTGACACTCGGGCTGACATGTGATGAAAAAGTCAGAAATCTTAATCAATGCTTCCAAAAAAGGCTTATCTCCCCGTTTCCAGCTGTTTAGTGACATTTGGGATGATGTGTGATGAAAAATTCAAGAATTTAACCATTTCTTCCAAAAAAGGCTTATCTCCCTGTTTCCAGCGCTTTTCTGACACTTGGGCTGACATGTGATGAAAAAGTCAGAAATCTTAATCAATGCTTCCAAAAAAGGCTTATCTCCCCGTTTCCAGCTGTTTAGTGACATTTGGGATGAAGTGTGATGAAAAATTCAAGAATTTAACCATTTCTTCCAAAAAAGGCTTATCTCCCTGTTTCCAGCGCTTTTCTGACACTTGGGCTGACATGTGATGAAAAAGTCAGAAATCTTAATCAATGCTTCCAAAAAAGGCTTATCTCCCCGTTTCCAGCTGTTTAGTGACATTTGGGATGAAGTGTGATGAATAATTCAAGAATTTAACCATTTCTTCCAAAAAAGGCATATCTCCCTGTTTCCAGCGCTTTTTTGACACTTGGGCTGACATGTGATGAAAAAGTCAGAAATCTTAATCAATGCTTCCAAAAAAGGCTTATCTCCCCGTTTCCAGCTGTTTAGTGACATTTGGGATGATGTGTGATGAAAAATTCAAGAATTTAACCATTTCTTCCAAAAAAGGCTTATCTCCCTGTTTCCAGCGCTTTTCTGACACTGGAGCTGATATGTGATGAAAAAGTCAAAATCTTAACCATTGCTTCCAAAAAAGGCTTATCTCCCCGTTTCCAGCTGTTTATTGACATTTGGGATGATGTGTGATGAATAATTCAAGAATTTAACCATTTCTTCCAAAAAAGGCATATCTCCCTGTTTCCAGCGCTTTTTTGACACTTGGGCTGACATGTGATGAAAAAGTCAGAAATCTTAATCAATGCTTCCAAAAAAGGCTTATCTCCCCGTTTCCAGCTGTTTAGTGACATTTGGGATGATGTGTGATGAAAAATTCAAGAATTTAACCATTTCTTCCAAAAAAGGCTTATCTCCCTGTTTCCAGCGCTTTTCTGACACTTGAGCTGATATGTGATGAAAAAGTCAAAATGTTAACCATTGCTTCCAAAAAAGGCTTATCTCCCCGTTTCCAGCTGTTTAGTGACATTTGGGATGATGTGTGATGAAAAATTCAAGAATTTAACCATTTCTTCCAAAAAAGGCATATCTCCCTTTTTCCAGCGCTTTTTGACACTGGAGCTGATATGTGATGAAAAAGTCAAAATCTTAACCATTTCTTCCAAAAAAGGCTTATCTCCCTGTTTCCAGCGCTTTTCTGACACTTGGGCTGACATGTGATGAAAAAGTCAGAAATCTTAATCAATGCTTCCAAAAAAGGCTTATCTCCCCGTTTCCAGCTGTTTAGTGACATTTGGGATGAAGTGTGATGAATATTTCAAGAATTTAACCATTTCTTCCAAAAA
This sequence comes from Limanda limanda, assembly GCF_963576545.1. Lineage (NCBI taxonomy): Eukaryota > Metazoa > Chordata > Actinopteri > Pleuronectiformes > Pleuronectidae > Limanda > Limanda limanda. The sequence goes on along the minus strand of NC_083637.1, from coordinate 30,722,384 downwards.
AGGCATATCTCCCTGTTTCCAGCGCTTTTCTGACTCTTGGGCTGACATGTGATGAAAAAGTCAGAAATCTTAATCAATGCTTCCAAAAAAGGCTTATCTCCCCGTTTCCAGCTGTTTATTGACATTTGGGATGATGTGTGATGAATAATTCAAGAATTTAACCATTTCTTCCAAAAAAGGCATATCTCCCTGTTTCCAGCGCTTTTCTGACACTCGGGCTGACATGTGATGAAAAAGTCAGAAATCTTAATCAATGCTTCCAAAAAAGGCTTATCTCCCCGTTTCCAGCTGTTTAGTGACATTTGGGATGATGTGTGATGAAAACTTCAAGAATTTAACCATTTCTTCCAAAAAAGGCTTATCTCCCTGTTTCCAGCGCTTTTCTGACTCTTGGGCTGACATGTGATGAAAAAGTCAAAATCTTAACCATTGCTTCCAAAAAAGGCTTATCTCCCCGTTTCCAGCTGTTTATTGACATTTGGGATGATGTATGATGAATAATTCAAGAATTTAACCATTTCTTCCAAAAAAGGCATATCTCCCTGTTTCCAGCGCTTTTCTGACACTCGGGCTGACATGTGATGAAAAAGTCAGAAATCTTAATCAATGCTTCCAAAAAAGGCTTATCTCCCCGTTTCCAGCTGTTTAGTGACATTTGGGATGAAGTGTGATGAATAATTCAAGAATTTAACCATTTCTTCCAAAAAAGGCATATCTCCCTGTTTCCAGCGCTTTTCTGACACTCGGGCTGACGTGATGAAAAAGTCAGAAATCTTAATCAATGCTTCCAAAAAAGGCTTATCTCCCCGTTTCCAGCTGTTTAGTGACATTTGGGATGATCTGTGATTAAAAATTCAAGAATTTAACCATTTCTTCCAAAAAAGGCATATCTCCCTGTTTCCAGCGCTTTTTGACACTGGAGCTGATATGTGATGAAAAAGTCAAAATCTTAACCATTGCTTCCAAAAAAGGCTTATCTCCCCGTTTCCAGCTGTTTATTGACATTTGGGATGATGTGTGATGAATAATTCAAGAATTTAACCATTTCTTCCAAAAAAGGCATATCTCCCTGTTTCCAGCGCTTTTCTGACACTCGGGCTGACATGTGATGAAAAAGTCAGAAATCTTAATCAATGCTTCCAAAAAAGGCTTATCTCCCCGTTTCCAGCTGTTTAGTGACATTTGGGATGATGTGTGATGAAAAATTCAAGAATTTAACCATTTCTTCCAAAAAAGGCTTATCTCCCTGTTTCCAGCGCTTTTATGACACTTGGGCTGACGTGATGAAAAAGTCAGAAATCTTAATCAATGCTTCCAAAAAAGGCTTATCTCCCCGTTTCCAGCTGTTTAGTGACATTTGGGATGAAGTGTGATGAATAATTCAAGAATTTAACCATTTCTTCCAAAAAAGGCATATCTCCCTGTTTCCAGCGCTTTTCTGACACTCGGGCTGACGTGATGAAAAAGTCAGAAATCTTAATCAATGCTTCCAAAAAAGGCTTATCTCCCCGTTTCCAGCTGTTTAGTGACATTTGGGATGATGTGTGATGAAAAATTCAAGAATTTAACCATTTCTTCCAAAAAAGGCTTATCTCCCTGTTTCCAGCGCTTTTCTGACACTTGGGCTGACATGTGATGAAAAAGTCAGAAATCTTAATCAATGCTTCCAAAAAAGGCTTATCTCCCCGTTTCCAGCTGTTTAGTGACATTTGGGATGAAGTGTGATGAATAATTCAAGAATTTAACCATTTCTTCCAAAAAAGGCATATCTCCCTGTTTCCAGCGCTTTTTTGACACTTGGGCTGACATGTGATGAAAAAGTCAGAAATCTTAATCAATGCTTCCAAAAAAGGCTTATCTCCCCGTTTCCAGCTGTTTAGTGACATTTGGGATGATGTGTGATGAAAAATTCAAGAATTTAACCATTTCTTCCAAAAAAGGCTTATCTCCCTGTTTCCAGCGCTTTTCTGACACTTGAGCTGATATGTGATGAAAAAGTCAAAATGTTAACCATTGCTTCCAAAAAAGGCTTATCTCCCCGTTTCCAGCTGTTTAGTGACATTTGGGATGATGTGTGATGAAAAATTCAAGAATTTAACCATTTCTTCCAAAAAAGGCATATCTCCCTTTTTCCAGCGCTTTTTGACACTGGAGCTGATATGTGATGAAAAAGTCAAAATCTTAACCATTTCTTCCAAAAAAGGCTTATCTCCCTGTTTCCAGCGCTTTTCTGACACTTGGGCTGACATGTGATGAAAAAGTCAGAAATCTTAATCAATGCTTCCAAAAAAGGCTTATCTCCCCGTTTCCAGCTGTTTAGTGACATTTGGGATGAAGTGTGATGAATATTTCAAGAATTTAACCATTTCTTCCAAAAAAGGCATATCTCCCTGTTTCCAGCGCTTTTCTGACTCTTGGGCTGACATGTGATGAAAAAGTCAGAAATCTTAATCAATGCTTCCAAAAAAGGCTTATCTCCCCGTTTCCAGCTGTTTATTGACATTTGGGATGATGTGTGATGAATAATTCAAGAATTTAACCATTTCTTCCAAAAAAGGCATATCTCCCTGTTTCCAGCGCTTTTCTGACACTCGGGCTGACATGTGATGAAAAAGTCAGAAATCTTAATCAATGCTTCCAAAAAAGGCTTATCTCCCCGTTTCCAGCTGTTTAGTGACATTTGGGATGATGTGTGATGAAAACTTCAAGAATTTAACCATTTCTTCCAAAAAAGGCTTATCTCCCTGTTTCCAGCGCTTTTCTGACTCTTGGGCTGACATGTGATGAAAAAGTCAAAATCTTAACCATTGCTTCCAAAAAAGGCTTATCTCCCCGTTTCCAGCTGTTTATTGACATTTGGGATGATGTGTGATGAATAATTCAAGAATTTAACCATTTCTTCCAAAAAAGGCATATATCCCTGTTTCCAGCGCTTTTCTGACACTCGGGCTGACATGTGATGAAAAAGTCAGAAATCTTAATCAATGCTTCCAAAAAAGGCTTATCTCCCCGTTTCCAGCTGTTTAGTGACATTTGGGATGATGTGTGATGAAAACTTCAAGAATTTAACCATTTCTTCCAAAAAAGGCTTATCTCCCTGTTTCCAGCGCTTTTCTGACACTTGGGCTGACATGTGATGAAAAAGTCAGAAATCTTAATCAATGCTTCCAAAAAAGGCTTATCTCCCCGTTGCCAGCTGTTTAGTGACATTTGGGATGAAGTGTGATGAATAATTCAAGAAATTAACCATTTCTTCCAAAAAAGGCATATCTCCCTGTTTCCAGCGCTTTTCTGACACTTGGGCTGACGTGATGAAAAAGTCAGAAATCTTAATCAATGCTTCCAAAAAAGGCTTATCTCCCCGTTTCCAGCTGTTTAGTGACATTTGGGATGAAGTGTGATGAATAATTCAAGAATTTAACCATTTCTTCCAAAAAAGGCATATCTCCCTGTTTCCAGCGCTTTTCTGACACTCGGGCTGACGTGATGAAAAAGTCAGAAATCTTAATCAATGCTTCCAAAAAAGGCTTATCTCCCCGTTTCCAGCTGTTTAGTGACATTTGGGATGATGTGTGATGAAAAATTCAAGAATTTAACCTTTTCTTCCAAAAAAGGCTTATCTCCCTGTTTCCAGCGCTTTTCTGACACTTGGGCTGACATGTGATGAAAAAGTCAGAAATCTTAATCAATGCTTCCAAAAAAGGCTTATCTCCCCGTTTCCAGCTGTTTAGTGACATTTGGGATGATGTGTGATGAAAAATTCAAGAATTTAACCATTTCTTCCAAAAAAGGCTTATCTCCCTGTTTCCAGCGCTTTTCTGACTTTTGGGCTGACATGTGATGAAAAAGTCAGAAATCTTAATCAATGCTTCCAAAAAAGGCTTATCTCCCCGTTTCCAGCTGTTTATTGACATTTGGGATGATGTGTGATGAATAATTCAAGAATTTAACCATTTCTTCCAAAAAAGGCATATCTCCCTGTTTCCAGCGCTTTTCTGACACTCGGGCTGACATGTGATGAAAAAGTCAGAAATCTTAATCAATGCTTCCAAAAAAGGCTTATCTCCCCGTTTCCAGCTGTTTAGTGACATTTGGGATGATGTGTGATGAAAACTTCAAGAATTTAACCATTTCTTCCAAAAAAGGCTTATCTCCCTGTTTCCAGCGCTTTTCTGACACTTGGGCTGACATGTGATGAAAAAGTCAGAAATCTTAATCAATGCTTCCAAAAAAGGCTTATCTCCCCGTTTCCAGCTGTTTAGTGACATTTGGGATGATGTGTGATGAAAAATTCAAGAATTTAACCATTTCTTCCAAAAAAGGCTTATCTCCCTGTTTCCAGCGCTTTTCTGACACTTGGGCTGACATGTGATGAAAAAGTCAGAAATCTTAATCAATGCTTCCAAAATAGGCTTATCTCCCCGTTTCCAGCTGTTTACTGACATTTGGGATGATGTGTGATGAAAAATTCAAGAATTTAACCATTTCTTCCAAAAAAGGCTTATCTCCCTGTTTCCAGCGCTTTTCTGACACTTGGGCTGACATGTGATGAAAAAGTCAGAAATCTTAATCAATGCTTCCAAAAAAGGCTTATCTCCCCGTTTCCAGCTGTTTAGTGACATTTGGGATGATGTGTGATGAATAATTCAAGAATTTAACCATTTCTTCCAAAAAAGGCATATCTCCCTGTTTCCAGCGCTTTTCTGACACTCGGGCTGACATGTGATGAAAAAGTCAGAAATCTTAATCAATGCTTCCAAAAAAGGCTTATCTCCCCGTTTCCAGCTGTTTAGTGACATTTGGGATGAAGTGTGATGAAAAATTCAAGAATTTAACCATTTCTTCCAAAAAAGGCATATCTCCCTGTTTCCAGCGCTTTTTTGACACTTGGGCTGACATGTGATGAAAAAGTCAGAAATATTAATCAATGCTTCCAAAAAAGGCTTATCTCCCCGTTTCCAGCTGTTTAGTGACATTTGGGATGATCTGTGATTAAAAATTCAAGAATTTAACCATTTCTTCCAAAAAAGGCATATCTCCCTGTTTCCAGCGCTTTTTTGACACTGGAGCTGATATGTGATGAAAAAGTCAAAATCTTAACCATTGCTTCCAAAAAAAAGGCTTATCTCCCCGTTTCCAGCTGTTTATTGACATTTGGGATGATGTGTGATGAATAATTCAAGAATTTAACCATTTCTTCCAAAAAAGGCATATCTCCCTGTTTCCAGCGCTTTTCTGACACTCGGGCTGACATGTGATGAAAAAGTCAGAAATCTTAATCAATGCTTCCAAAAAAGGCTTATCTCCCCGTTTCCAGCTGTTTAGTGACATTTGGGATGATGTGTGATGAAAACTTCAAGAATTTAACCATTTCTTCCAAAAAAGGCTTATCTCCCTGTTTCCAGCGCTTTTCTGACACTTGGGCTGACATGTGATGAAAAAGTCAGAAATCTTAATCAATGCTTCCAAAAAAGGCTTATCTCCCCGTTTCCAGCTGTTTAGTGACATTTGGGATGATGTGTGATGAAAAATTCAAGAATTTAACCATTTCTTCCAAAAAAGGCTTATCTCCCTGTTTCCAGCGCTTTTCTGACACTTGGGCTGACATGTGATGAAAAAGTCAGAAATCTTAATCAATGCTTCCAAAAAAGGCTTATCTCCCCGTTTCCAGCTGTTTAGTGACATTTGGGATGATGTGTGATGAAAAATTCAAGAATTTAACCATTTCTTCCAAAAAAGGCTTATCTCCCTGTTTCCAGCGCTTTTCTGACACTTGGGCTGACATGTGATGAAAAAGTCAGAAATCTTAATCAATGCTTCCAAAAAAGGCTTATCTCCCCGTTTCCAGCTGTTTAGTGACATTTGGGATGATGTGTGATGAAAAATTCAAGAATTTAACCATTTCTTCCAAAAAAGGCTTATCTCCCTGTTTCCAGCGCTTTTATGACTCTTGGGCTGACATGTGATGAAAAAGTCAGAAATCTTAATCAATGCTTCCAAAAAAGGCTTATCTCCCCGTTTCCAGCTGTTTAGTGACATTTGGGATGATCTGTGATTAAAAATTCAAGAATTTAACCATTTCTTCCAAAAAAGGCATATCTCCCTGTTTCCAGCGCTTTTTGACACTGGAGCTGATATGTGATGAAAAAGTCAAAATCTTAACCATTGCTTCCAAAAAAGGCTTATCTCCCCGTTTCCAGCTGTTTATTGACATTTGGGATGATGTGTGATGAATAATTCAAGAATTTAACCATTTCTTCCAAAAAAGGCATATCTCCCTGTTTCCAGCGCTTTTCTGACACTCGGGCTGACATGTGATGAAAAAGTCAGAAATCTTAATCAATGCTTCCAAAAAAGGCTTATCTCCCCGTTTCCAGCTGTTTAGTGACATTTGGGATGATGTGTGATGAAAAATTCAAGAATTTAACCATTTCTTCCAAAAAAGGCTTATCTCCCTGTTTCCAGCGCTTTTCTGACACTTGGGCTGACATGTGATGAAAAAGTCAGAAATCTTAATCAATGCTTCCAAAAAAGGCTTATCTCCCCGTTTCCAGCTGTTTAGTGACATTTGGGATGAAGTGTGATGAATAATTCAAGAATTTAACCATTTCTTCCAAAAAAGGCATATCTCCCTGTTTCCAGCGCTTTTCTGACACTCGGGCTGACGTGATGAAAAAGTCAGAAATCTTAATCAATGCTTCCAAAAAAGGCTTATCTCCTCGTTTCCAGCTGTTTAGTGACATTTGGGATGATGTGTGATGAAAAATTCAAGAATTTAACCATTTCTTCCAAAAAAGGCTTATCTCCCTGTTTCCAGCGCTTTTCTGACACTTGGGCTGACATGTGATGAAAAAGTCAGAAATCTTAATCAATGCTTCCAAAAAAGGCTTATCTCCCCGTTTCCAGCTGTTTAGTGACATTTGGGATGAAGTGTGATGAATAATTCAAGAATTTAACCATTTCTTCCAAAAAAGGCATATCTCCCTGTTTCCAGCGCTTTTCTGACACTCGGGCTGACGTGATGAAAAAGTCAGAAATCTTAATCAATGCTTCCAAAAAAGGCTTATCTCCCCGTTTCCAGCTGTTTAGTGACATTTGGGATGATGTGTGATGAAAAATTCAAGAATTTAACCATTTCTTCCAAAAAAGGCTTATCTCCCTGTTTCCAGCGCTTTTCTGACACTTGGGCTGACATGTGATGAAAAAGTCAGAAATCTTAATCAATGCTTCCAAAAAAGGCTTATCTCCCCGTTTCCAGCTGTTTAGTGACATTTGGGATGATGTGTGATGAAAAATTCAAGAATTTAACCATTTCTTCCAAAAAAGGCTTATCTCCCTGTTTCCAGCGCTTTTCTGACTCTTGGGCTGACATGTGAGGAAAAAGTCAGAAATCTTACTCAATGCTTCCAAAAAAGGCTTATCTCCCCGTTTCCAGCTGTTTATTGACATTTGGGATGATGTGTGATGAATAATTCAAGAATTTAACCATTTCTTCCAAAAAAGGCATATCTCCCTGTTTCCAGCGCTTCTCTGACACTCGGGCTGACATGTGATGAAAAAGTCAGAAATCTTAATCAATGCTTCCAAAAAAGGCTTATCTCCCCGTTTCCAGCTGTTTAGTGACATTTGGGATGATGTGTGATGAAAACTTCAAGAATTTAACCATTTCTTCCAAAAAAGGCTTATCTCCCTGTTTCCAGCGCTTTTCTGACACTTGGGCTGACATGTGATGAAAAAGTCAGAAATCTTAATCAATGCTTCCAAAAAAGGCTTATCTCCCCGTTTCCAGCTGTTTAGTGACATTTGGGATGATGTGTGATGAAAAATTCAAGAATTTAACCATTTCTTCCAAAAAAGGCTTATCTCCCTGTTTCCAGCGCTTTTCTGACACTTGGGCTGACATGTGATGAAAAAGTCAGAAATCTTAATAAGTGCTTCCAAAAAAGGCTTATCTCCCCGTTTCCAGCTGTTTAGTGACATTTGGGATGATGTGTGATGAATAATTCAAGAATTTAACCATTTCTTCCAAAAAAGGCATATCTCCCTGTTTCCAGCGCTTTTTTGACACTTGGGCTGACATGTGATGAAAAAGTCAAAATCTTAACCATTTCTTCCAAAAAAGGCTTATCTCCCTGTTTCCAGCGCTTTTCTGACTTTTGGGCTGACATGTGATGAAAAAGTCAGAAATCTTAATCAATGCTTCCAAAAAAGGCTTATCTCCCCGTTTCCAGCTGTTTATTGACATTTGGGATGATGTGTGATGAATAATTCAAGAATTTAACCATTTCTTCCAAAAAAGGCATATCTCCCTGTTTCCAGCGCTTTTCTGACACTCGGGCTGACATGTGATGAAAAAGTCAGAAATCTTAATCAATGCTTCCAAAAAAGGCTTATCTCCCCGTTTCCAGCTGTTTAGTGACATTTGGGATGATGTGTGATGAAAACTTCAAGAATTTAACCATTTCTTCCAAAAAAGGCTTATCTCCCTGTTTCCAGCGCTTTTCTGACACTTGGGCTGACATGTGATGAAAAAGTCAGAAATCTTAATCAATGCTTCCAAAAAAGGCTTATCTCCCCGTTTCCAGCTGTTTAGTGACATTTGGGATGATGTGTGATGAAAAATTCAAGAATTTAACCATTTCTTCCAAAAAAGGCTTATCTCCCTGTTTCCAGCGCTTTTCTGACACTTGGGCTGACATGTGATGAAAAAGTCAGAAATCTTAATCAATGCTTCCAAAATAGGCTTATCTCCCCGTTTCCAGCTGTTTACTGACATTTGGGATGATGTGTGATGAAAAATTCAAGAATTTAACCATTTCTTCCAAAAAAGGCTTATCTCCCTGTTTCCAGCGCTTTTCTGACACTTGGGCTGACATGTGATGAAAAAGTCAGAAATCTTAATCAATGCTTCCAAAAAAGGCTTATCTCCCCGTTTCCAGCTGTTTAGTGACATTTGGGATGATGTGTGATGAATAATTCAAGAATTTAACCATTTCTTCCAAAAAAGGCATATCTCCCTGTTTCCAGCGCTTTTCTGACACTCGGGCTGACATGTGATGAAAAAGTCAGAAATCTTAATCAATGCTTCCAAAAAAGGCTTATCTCCCCGTTTCCAGCTGTTTAGTGACATTTGGGATGAAGTGTGATGAAAAATTCAAGAATTTAACCATTTCTTCCAAAAAAGGCATATCTCCCTGTTTCCAGCGCTTTTTTGACACTTGGGCTGACATGTGATGAAAAAGTCAGAAATATTAATCAATGCTTCCAAAAAAGGCTTATCTCCCCGTTTCCAGCTGTTTAGTGACATTTGGGATGATCTGTGATTAAAAATTCAAGAATTTAACCATTTCTTCCAAAAAAGGCATATCTCCCTGTTTCCAGCGCTTTTTTGACACTGGAGCTGATATGTGATGAAAAAGTCAAAATCTTAACCATTGCTTCCAAAAAAAAGGCTTATCTCCCCGTTTCCAGCTGTTTATTGACATTTGGGATGATGTGTGATGAATAATTCAAGAATTTAACCATTTCTTCCAAAAAAGGCATATCTCCCTGTTTCCAGCGCTTTTCTGACACTCGGGCTGACATGTGATGAAAAAGTCAGAAATCTTAATCAATGCTTCCAAAAAAGGCTTATCTCCCCGTTTCCAGCTGTTTAGTGACATTTGGGATGATGTGTGATGAAAACTTCAAGAATTTAACCATTTCTTCCAAAAAAGGCTTATCTCCCTGTTTCCAGCGCTTTTCTGACACTTGGGCTGACATGTGATGAAAAAGTCAGAAATCTTAATCAATGCTTCCAAAAAAGGCTTATCTCCCCGTTTCCAGCTGTTTAGTGACATTTGGGATGATGTGTGATGAAAAATTCAAGAATTTAACCATTTCTTCCAAAAAAGGCTTATCTCCCTGTTTCCAGCGCTTTTCTGACACTTGGGCTGACATGTGATGAAAAAGTCAGAAATCTTAATCAATGCTTCCAAAAAAGGCTTATCTCCCCGTTTCCAGCTGTTTAGTGACATTTGGGATGATGTGTGATGAAAAATTCAAGAATTTAACCATTTCTTCCAAAAAAGGCTTATCTCCCTGTTTCCAGCGCTTTTCTGACACTTGGGCTGACATGTGATGAAAAAGTCAGAAATCTTAATCAATGCTTCCAAAAAAGGCTTATCTCCCCGTTTCCAGCTGTTTAGTGACATTTGGGATGATGTGTGATGAAAAATTCAAGAATTTAACCATTTCTTCCAAAAAAGGCTTATCTCCCTGTTTCCAGCGCTTTTATGACTCTTGGGCTGACATGTGATGAAAAAGTCAGAAATCTTAATCAATGCTTCCAAAAAAGGCTTATCTCCCCGTTTCCAGCTGTTTAGTGACATTTGGGATGATCTGTGATTAAAAATTCAAGAATTTAACCATTTCTTCCAAAAAAGGCATATCTCCCTGTTTCCAGCGCTTTTTGACACTGGAGCTGATATGTGATGAAAAAGTCAAAATCTTAACCATTGCTTCCAAAAAAGGCTTATCTCCCCGTTTCCAGCTGTTTATTGACATTTGGGATGATGTGTGATGAATAATTCAAGAATTTAACCATTTCTTCCAAAAAAGGCATATCTCCCTGTTTCCAGCGCTTTTCTGACACTCGGGCTGACATGTGATGAAAAAGTCAGAAATCTTAATCAATGCTTCCAAAAAAGGCTTATCTCCCCGTTTCCAGCTGTTTAGTGACATTTGGGATGATGTGTGATGAAAAATTCAAGAATTTAACCATTTCTTCCAAAAAAGGCTTATCTCCCTGTTTCCAGCGCTTTTCTGACACTTGGGCTGACATGTGATGAAAAAGTCAGAAATCTTAATCAATGCTTCCAAAAAAGGCTTATCTCCCCGTTTCCAGCTGTTTAGTGACATTTGGGATGAAGTGTGATGAATAATTCAAGAATTTAACCATTTCTTCCAAAAAAGGCATATCTCCCTGTTTCCAGCGCTTTTCTGACACTCGGGCTGACGTGATGAAAAAGTCAGAAATCTTAATCAATGCTTCCAAAAAAGGCTTATCTCCTCGTTTCCAGCTGTTTAGTGACATTTGGGATGATGTGTGATGAAAAATTCAAGAATTTAACCATTTCTTCCAAAAAAGGCTTATCTCCCTGTTTCCAGCGCTTTTCTGACACTTGGGCTGACATGTGATGAAAAAGTCAGAAATCTTAATCAATGCTTCCAAAAAAGGCTTATCTCCCCGTTTCCAGCTGTTTAGTGACATTTGGGATGAAGTGTGATGAATAATTCAAGAATTTAACCATTTCTTCCAAAAAAGGCATATCTCCCTGTTTCCAGCGCTTTTCTGACACTCGGGCTGACGTGATGAAAAAGTCAGAAATCTTAATCAATGCTTCCAAAAAAGGCTTATCTCCCCGTTTCCAGCTGTTTAGTGACATTTGGGATGATGTGTGATGAAAAATTCAAGAATTTAACCATTTCTTCCAAAAAAGGCTTATCTCCCTGTTTCCAGCGCTTTTCTGACACTTGGGCTGACATGTGATGAAAAAGTCAGAAATCTTAATCAATGCTTCCAAAAAAGGCTTATCTCCCCGTTTCCAGCTGTTTAGTGACATTTGGGATGATGTGTGATGAAAAATTCAAGAATTTAACCATTTCTTCCAAAAAAGGCTTATCTCCCTGTTTCCAGCGCTTTTCTGACTCTTGGGCTGACATGTGAGGAAAAAGTCAGAAATCTTACTCAATGCTTCCAAAAAAGGCTTATCTCCCCGTTTCCAGCTGTTTATTGACATTTGGGATGATGTGTGATGAATAATTCAAGAATTTAACCATTTCTTCCAAAAAAGGCATATCTCCCTGTTTCCAGCGCTTCTCTGACACTCGGGCTGACATGTGATGAAAAAGTCAGAAATCTTAATCAATGCTTCCAAAAAAGGCTTATCTCCCCGTTTCCAGCTGTTTAGTGACATTTGGGATGATGTGTGATGAAAACTTCAAGAATTTAACCATTTCTTCCAAAAAAGGCTTATCTCCCTGTTTCCAGCGCTTTTCTGACACTTGGGCTGACATGTGATGAAAAAGTCAGAAATCTTAATCAATGCTTCCAAAAAAGGCTTATCTCCCCGTTTCCAGCTGTTTAGTGACATTTGGGATGATGTGTGATGAAAAATTCAAGAATTTAACCATTTCTTCCAAAAAAGGCTTATCTCCCTGTTTCCAGCGCTTTTCTGACACTTGGGCTGACATGTGATGAAAAAGTCAGAAATCTTAATAAGTGCTTCCAAAAAAGGCTTATCTCCCCGTTTCCAGCTGTTTAGTGACATTTGGGATGATGTGTGATGAATAATTCAAGAATTTAACCATTTCTTCCAAAAAAGGCATATCTCCCTGTTTCCAGCGCTTTTTTGACACTTGGGCTGACATGTGATGAAAAAGTCAGAAATCTTAATCAATGCTTCCAAAAAAGGCTTATCTCCCCGTTTCCAGCTGTTTAGTGACATTTGGGATGATCTGTGATTAAAAATTCAAGAATTTAACCATTTCTTCCAAAAAAGGCATATCTCCCTGTTTCCAGCGCTTTTTTGACACTGGAGCTGATATGTGATGAAAAAGTCAAAATCTTAATCAATGCTTCCAAAAAAGGCTTATCTCCCCGTTTCCAGCTGTTTAGTGACATTTGGGATGATGTGTTGAAAAATTCAAGAATTAAACCATTTCATCCAAACAAGGCATATCTCCCTGTTTCCAGCGCTTTTCTGACACTTGAGCTGATATGTGATGAAAAAGTCAAAATGTTAACCATTGCTTCCAAAAAAGGCTTATCTCCCCGTTTCCAGCTGTTTAGTGACATTTGGGATGATGTGTGATGAAAAATTCAAGAATTTAACCATTTCTTCCAAAAAAGGCTTATCTCCCTGTTTCCAGCGCTTTTCTGACACTTGGGCTGACATGTGATAAAAAAGTCAGAAATCTTAATCAATGCTTCCAAAAAAGGCTTATCTCCCCGTTTCCAGCTGTTTAGTGACATTTGGGATGATGTGTGATGAAAAAATCAAGAATTTAACCATTTCTTCCAAAAAAGGCTTATCTCCCTGTTTCCAGCCCTTTTCTGACTCTTGGGCTGACATGTGATGAAAAAGTCAGAAATCTTAATCAATGCTTCCAAAAAAGGCTTATCTCCCCGTTTCCAGCTGTTTAGTGACATTTGGGATGATCTGTGATTAAAAATTCAAGAATTTAACCATTTCTTCCAAAAAAGGCATATCTCCCTGTTTCCAGCGCTTTTTGACACTGGAGCTGATATGTGATGAAAAAGTCAGAAATCTTAACCATTGCTTCCAAAAAAGGCTTATCTCCCCGTTTCCAGCTGTTTATTGACATTTGGGATGATGTGTGATGAATAATTCAAGAATTTAACCATTTCTTCCAAAAAAGGCATATCTCCCTGTTTCCAGCGCTTTTCTGACACTCGGGCTGACATGTGATGAAAAAGTCAGAAATCTTAATCAATGCTTCCAAAAAAGGCTTATCTCCCCGTTTCCAGCTGTTTAGTGACATTTGGGAAGAAGTGTGATGAATAATTCAAGAATTTAACCATTTCTTCCAAAAAAGGCATATCTCCCTGTTTCCAGCGCTTTTCTGACACTCGGGCTGACATGTGATGAAAAAGTCAGAAATCTTAATCAATGCTTCCAAAAAAGGCTTATCTCCCCGTTTCCAGCTGTTTAGTGACATTTGGGATGATGTGTGATGAAAACTTCAAGAATTTAACCATTTCTTCCAAAAAAGGCTTATCTCCCTGTTTCCAGCGCTTTTCTGACACTTGGGCTGACATGTGATGAAAAAGTCAGAAATCTTAATCAATGCTTCCAAAAAAGGCTTATCTCCCCGTTTCCAGCTGTTTAGTGACATTTGGGATGATGTGTGATGAAAAATTCAAGAATTTAACCATTTCTTCCAAAAAAGGCTTATCTCCCTGTTTCCAGCGCTTTTCTGACACTTGGGCTGACATGTGATGAAAAAGTCAGAAATCTTAATCAATGCTTCCAAAAAAGGCTTATCTCCCCGTTTCCAGCTGTTTAGTGACATTTGGGATGATGTGTGATGAAAAATTCAAGAATTTAACCATTTCTTCCAAAAAAGGCTTATCTACCTGTTTCCAGCGCTTTTCTGACACTTGGGCTGACATGTGATGAAAAAGTCAGAAATCTTAATCAATGCTTCCAAAAAAGGCTTATCTCCCCGTTTCCAGCTGTTTAGTGACATTTGGGATGATGTGTGATGAATAATTCAAGAATTTAACCATTTCTTCCAAAAAAGGCATATCTCCCTGTTTCCAGCGCTTTTTTGACACTTGGGCTGACATGTGATGAAAAAGTCAGAAATCTTAATCAATGCTTCCAAAAAAGGCTTATCTCCCCGTTTCCAGCTGTTTAGTGACATTTGGGATGATCTGTGATTAAAAATTCAAGAATTTAACCATTTCTTCCAAAAAAGGCATATCTCCCTGTTTCCAGCGCTTTTTTGACACTGGAGCTGATATGTGATGAAAAAGTCAAAATCTTAATCAACGCTTCCAAAAAAGGCTTATCTCCCCGTTTCCAGCTGTTTAGTGACATTTAGGATGATGGGTGATGAAAAATTCAAGAATTTAACCATTTCTTCCAAAAAAGGCTTATCTCCCTGTTTCCAGCGCTTTTCTGACACTTGGGCTGACATGTGATGAAAAAGTCAGAAATATTAATCAATGCTTCCAAAAAAGGCTTATCTCCCCGTTTCCAGCTGTTTAGTGACATTTGGGATGATCTGTGATTAAAAATTCAAGAATTTAACCATTTCTTCCAAAAAAGGCATATCTCCCTGTTTCCAGCGCTTTTTTGACACTGGAGCTGATATGTGATGAAAAAGTCAAAATCTTAACCATTGCTTCCAAAAAAGGCTTATCTCCCCGTTTCCAGCTGTTTATTGACATTTGGGATGATGTGTGATGAATAATTCAAGAATTTAACCATTTCTTCCAAAAAAGGCATATCTCCCTGTTTCCAGCGCTTTTCTGACACTCGGGCTGACATGTGATGAAAAAGTCAGAAATCTTAATCAATGCTTCCAAAAAAGGCTTATCTCCCCGTTTCCAGCTGTTTAGTGACATTTGGGATGATGTGTGATGAAAACTTCAAGAATTTAACCATTTCTTCCAAAAAAGGCTTATCTCCCTTTTTCCAGCGCTTTTCTGACACTTGGGCTGACATGTGATGAAAAAGTCAGAAATCTTAATCAATGCTTCCAAAAAAGGCTTATCTCCCCGTTTCCAGCTGTTTAGTGACATTTGGGATGATGTGTGATGAAAAATTCAAGAATTTAACCATTTCTTCCAAAAAAGGCTTATCTCCCTGTTTCCATCGCTTTTCTGACACTTGGGCTGACATGTGATGAAAAATTCAGAAATCTTAATCAATGCTTCCAAAAAAGGCTTATCTCCCCGTTTCCAGCTGTTTAGTGACATTTGGGATGATGTGTGATGAAAAAATCAAGAATTTAACCATTTCTTCCAAAAAAGGCTTATCTCCCTGTTTCCAGCGCTTTTCTGACACTTGGGCTGACATGTGATGAAAAAGTCAGAAATCTTAATCAATGCTTCCAAAAAAGGCTTATCTCCCCGTTTCCAGCTGTTTAGTGACATTTGGGATGATGTGTGATGAAAAATTCAAGAATTAAACCATTTCATCCAAACAAGGCATATCTCCCTGTTTCCAGCGCTTTTCTGACACTTGAGCTGATATGTGATGAAAAAGTCAAAATGTTAACCATTGCTTCCAAAAAAGGCTTATCTCCCCGTTTCCAGCTGTTTAGTGACATTTGGGATGATGTGTGATGAAAAATTCAAGAATTTAACCATTTCTTCCAAAAAAGGCTTATCTCCCTGTTTCCAGCGCTTTTCTGACACTTGGGCTGACATGTGATGAAAAAGTCAGAAATCTTAATCAATGCTTCCAAAAAAGGCTTATCTCCCCGTTTCCAGCTGTTTAGTGACATTTGGGATGATGTGTGATGAAAAAATCAAGAATTTAACCATTTCTTCCAAAAAAGGCTTATCTCCCTGTTTCCAGCGCTTTTCTGACTCTTGGGCTGACATGTGATGAAAAAGTCAGAAATCTTAATCAATGCTTCCAAAAAAGGCTTATCTCCCCGTTTCCAGCTGTTTAGTGACATTTGGGATGATCTGTGATTAAAAATTCAAGAATTTAACCATTTCTTCCAAAAAAGGCATATCTCCCTGTTTCCAGCGCTTTTTGACACTGGAGCTGATATGTGATGAAAAAGTCAGAAATCTTAACCATTGCTTCCAAAAAAGGCTTATCTCCCCGTTTCCAGCTGTTTATTGACATTTGGGATGATGTGTGATGAATAATTCAAGAATTTAACCATTTCTTCCAAAAAAGGCATATCTCCCTGTTTCAAGCGCTTTTCTGACACTCGGGCTGACATGTGATGAAAAAGTCAGAAATCTTAATTAATGCTTCCAAAAAAGGCTTATCTCCCCGTTTCCAGCTGTTTAGTGACATTTGGGATGATGTGTGATGAAAACTTCAAGAATTTAACCATTTCTTCCAAAAAAGGCTTATCTCCCTGTTTCCAGCGCTTTTCTGACACTTGGGCTGACATGTGATGAAAAAGTCAGAAATCTTAATCAATGCTTCCAAAAAAGGCTTATCTCCCCGTTTCCAGCTGTTTAGTGACATTTGGGAAGGAGTGTGATGAATAATTCAAGAATGTAACCATTTCTTCCAAAAAAGGCATATCTCCCTGTTTCCAGCGCTTTTCTGACACTCGGGCTGACGTGATGAAAAAGTCAGAAATCTTAATCAATGCTTCCAAAAAAGGCTTATCTCCCCGTTTCCAGCTGTTTAGTGACATTTGGGATGATGTGTGATGAAAAATTCAAGAATTTAACCATTTCTTCCAAAAAAGGCTTATCTCCCTGTTTCCAGCGCTTTTCTGACACTTGGGCTGACATGTGATGAAAAAGTCAGAAATCTTAATCAATGCTTCCAAAAAAGGCTTATCTCCCCGTTTCCAGCTGTTTAGTGACATTTGGGATGAAGTGTGATGAATAATTCAAGAATTTAACCATTTCTTCCAAAAAAGGCATATCTCCCTGTTTCCAGCGCTTTTCTGACACTCGGGCTGACATGTGATGGAAAAGTCAGAAATCTTAATCAATGCATCCAAAAAAGGCTTATCTCCCCGTTTCCAGCTGTTTAGTGACATTTGGGATGATGTGTGATGAAAAATTCAAGAATTTAACCATTTCTTCCAAAAAAGGCATATCTCCCTGTTTCCAGCTTTTTTCTGACACTCGGGCTGACGTGATGAAAAAGTCAGAAATCTTAATCAATGCTTCCAAAAAAGGCTTATCTCCCCGTTTCCAGCTGTTTAGTGACATTTGGGATGATGTGTGATGAAAACTTCAAGAATTTAACCATTTCTTCCAAAAAAGGCTTATCTCCCTGTTTCCAGCGCTTTTCTGACACTTGGGCTGACATGTGATGAAAAAGTCAGAAATCTTAATCAATGCTTCCAAAAAAGGCTTATCTCCCCGTTTCCAGCTGTTTAGTGACATTTGGGATGATGTGTGATGAATAATTCAAGAATTTAACCATTTCTTCCAAAAAAGGCATATCTCCCTGTTTCCAGCGCTTTTCTGACACTCGGGCTGACATGTGATGAAAAAGTCAGAAATCTTAATCAATGCTTCCAAAAAAGGCTTATCTCCCCGTTTCCAGCTGTTTAGTGACATTTGGGATGATGTGTGATGAAAAATTCAAGAATTTAACCATTTCTTCCAAAAAAGGCATATCTCCCTGTTTCCAGCGCTTTTTTGACACTTGGGCTGACATGTAATGAAAAAGTCAGAAATCTTAATCAATGCTTCCAAAAAAGGCTTATCTCCCCGTTTCCAGCTGTTTAGTGACATTTGGGATGATCTGTGATTAAAAATTCAAGAATTTAACCATTTCTTCCAAAAAAGGCATATCTCCCTGTTTCCAGCGCTTTTTTGACACTTGGGCTGACATGTAATGAAAAAGTCAGAAATCTTAATCAATGCTTCCAAAAAAGGCTTATCTCCCCGTTTCCAGCTGTTTAGTGACATTTGGGATGATCTGTGATTAAAAATTCAAGAATTTAACCATTTCTTCCAAAAAAGGCATATCTCCCTGTTTCCAGCGCTTTTTTGACACTGGAGCTGATATGTGATGAAAAAGTCAAAATCTTAATCAATGCTTCCAAAAAAGGCTTATCTCCCCGTTTCCAGCTGTTTAGTGACATTTGGGATGATGTGTGATGAAAAATTCAAGAATTTAACCATTTCTTCCAAAAAAGGCTTATCTCCCTGTTTCCAGCGCTTTTCTGACACTTGGGCTGACATGTGATGAAAAAGTCAGAAATATTAATCAATGCTTCCAAAAAAGGCTTATCTCCCCGTTTCCAGCTGTTTAGTGACATTTGGGATGATCTGTGATTAAAAATTCAAGAATTTAACCATTTCTTCCAAAAAAGGCATATCTCCCTGTTTCCAGCGCTTTTTTGACACTGGAGCTGATATGTGATGAAAAAGTCAAAATCTTAACCATTGCTTCCAAAAAAGGCTTATCTCCCCGTTTCCAGCTGTTTATTGACATTTGGGATGATGTGTGATGAATAATTCAAGAATTTAACCATTTCTTCCAAAAAAGGCATATCTCCCTGTTTCCAGCGCTTTTCTGACACTCGGGCTGACATGTGATGAAAAAGTCAGAAATCTTAATCAATGCTTCCAAAAAAGGCTTATCTCCCCGTTTCCAGCTGTTTAGTGACATTTGGGATGATGTGTGATGAAAACTTCAAGAATTTAACCATTTCTTCCAAAAAAGGCTTATCTCCCTGTTTCCAGCGCTTTTCTGACACTTGGGCTGACATGTGATGAAAAAGTCAGAAATCTTAATCAATGCTTCCAAAAAAGGCTTATCTCCCCGTTTCCAGCTGTTTAGTGACATTTGGGATGATGTGTGATGAAAACTCCAAGAATTTAACCATTTCTTCCAAAAAAGGCTTATCTCCCTGTTTCCAGCGCTTTTCTGACACTTGGGCTGACATGTGATGAAAAAGTCAGAAATCTTAATCAATGCTTCCAAAAAAGGCTTATCTCCCCGTTTCCAGCTGTTTAGTGACATTTGGGATGATGTGTGATGAAAAAATCAAGAATTTAACCATTTCTTCCAAAAAAGGCTTATCTCCCTGTTTCCAGCGCTTTTCTGACACTTGGGCTGACATGTGATGAAAAAGTCAGAAATCTTAATCAATGCTTCCAAAAAAGGCTTATCTCCCCGTTTCCAGCTGTTTAGTGACATTTGGGATGATGTGTGATGAATAATTCAAGAATTTAACCATTTCTTCCAAAAAAGGCATATCTCCCTGTTTCCAGCGCTTTTCTGACACTTGGGCTGACATGTGATGAAAAAGTCAGAAATCTTAATCAATGCTTCCAAAAAAGGCTTATCTCCCCGTTTCCAGCTGTTTAGTGACATTTGGGATGATGTGTGATGAAAAATTCAAGAATTAAACCATTTCATCCAAACAAGGCATATCTCCCTGTTTCCAGCGCTTTTCTGACACTTGAGCTGATATGTGATGAAAAAGTCAAAATGTTAACCATTGCTTCCAAAAAAGGCTTATCTCCCCGTTTCCAGCTGTTTAGTGACATTTGGGATGATGTGTGATGAAAAATTCAAGAATTTAACCATTTCTTCCAAAAAAGGCTTATCTCCCTGTTTCCAGCGCTTTTCTGACACTTGGGCTGACATGTGATGAAAAAGTCAGAAATCTTAATCAATGCTTCCAAAAAAGGCTTATCTCCCCGTTTCCAGCTTTTTAGTGACATTTGGGATGATGTGTGATGAAAACTTCAAGAATTTAACCATTTCTTCCAAAAAAGGCATATCTCCCTGTTTCCAGCGCTTTTCTGACACTCGGGCTGACATGTGATGAAAAAGTCAGAAATCTTAATCAATGCTTCCAAAAAAGGCTTATCTCCCCGTTTCCAGCTGTTTAGTGACATTTGGGATGATGTGTGATGAAAACTTAAAGAATTTAACCATTTCTTCCAAAAAAGGCTTATCTCCCTGTTTCCAGCGCTTTTCTGACACTTGGGCTGACATGTGATGAAAAAGTCAGAAATCTTAATCAATGCTTCCAAAAAAGGCTTATCTCCCCGTTTCCAGCTGTTTAGTGACATTTGGGATGATGTGTGATGAAAACTTCAAGAATTTAACCATTTCTTCCAAAAAAGGCTTATCTCCCTGTTTCCAGCGCTTTTCTGACACTTGGGCTGACATGTGATGAAAAAGTCAGAAATCTTAATCAATGCTTCCAAAAAAGGCTTATCTCCCCGTTTCCAGCTGTTTAGTGACATTTGGGATGATGTGTGATGAAAAAATCAAGAATTTAACTATTTCTTCCAAAAAAGGCTTATCTCCCTGTTTCCAGCGCTTTTCTGACACTTGGGCTGACATGTGATGAAAAAGTCAGAAATCTTAATCAATGCTTCCAAAAAAGGCTTATCTCCCCGTTTCCAGCTGTTTAGTGACATTTGGGATGATGTGTGATGAAAAATTCAAGAATTAAACCATTTCATCCAAACAAGGCATATCTCCCTGTTTCCAGCGCTTTTCTGACACTTGAGCTGATATGTGATGAAAAAGTCAAAATGTTAACCATTGCTTCCAAAAAAGGCTTATCTCCCCGTTTCCAGCTGTTTAGTGACATTTGGGATGATGTGTGATGAAAAATTCAAGAATTTAACCATTTCTTCCAAAAAAGGCTTATCTCCCTGTTTCCAGCGCTTTTCTGACACTTGGGCTGACATGTGATGAAAAAGTCAGAAATCTTAATCAATGCTTCCAAAAAAGGCTTATCTCCCCGTTTCCAGCTGTTTAGTGACATTTGGGATGATGTGTGATGAAAAAATCAAGAATTTAACCATTTCTTCCAAAAAAGGCTTATCTCCCTGTTTCCAGCGCTTTTCTGACACTTGGGCTGACATGTGATGAAAAAGTCAGAAATCTTAATCAATGCTTCCAAAAAAGGCTTATCTCCCCGTTTCCAGCTGTTTAGTGACATTTAGGATGATGTGTGATGAATAATTCAAGAATTTAACCATTTCTTCCAAAAAAGGCATATCTCCCTGTTTCCAGCGCTTTTCTGACACTCGGGCTGACATGTGATGAAAAAGTCAGAAATCTTAATCAATGCTTCCAAAAAAGGCTTATCTCCCCGTTTCCAGCTGTTTAGTGACATTTGGGATGATGTGTGATGAAAAATTAAAGAATTTAACCATTTCTTCCAAAAAAGGCTTATCTCCCTGTTTCCAGCGCTTTTCTGACACTTGGGCTGACATGTGATGAAAAAGTCAGAAATCTTAATCAATGCTTCCAAAAAAGGCTTATCTCCCCGTTTCCAGCTGTTTAGTGACATTTGGGATGATGTGTGATGAAAAATTCAAGAATTTAACCATTTCTTCCAAAAAAGGCATATCTCCCTGTTTCCAGCGCTTTTTTGACACTTGGGCTGACATGGAATGAAAAAGTCAGAAATCTTAATCAATGCTTCCAAAAAAGGCTTATCTCCCCGTTTCCAGCTGTTTAGTGACATTTGGGATGATGTGTGATGAAAAATTCAAGAATTTAACCATTTCATCCAAACAAGGCATATCTCCCTGTTTCCAGCGCTTTTCTGACACTTGAGCTGATATGTGATGAAAAAGTCAGAAATCTTAATCAATGCTTCCAAAAAAAGGCTTATCTCCCCGTTTCCAGCTGTTTAGTGACATTTGGGATGATGTGTGATGAATAATTCAAGAATTTAACCATTTCTTCCAAAAAAGGCATATCTCCCTGTTTCCAGCGCTTTTCTGACACTTGGGCTGACATGTGATGAAAAAGTCAGAAATCTTAATCAATGCTTCCAAAAAAGGCTTATCTCCCCGTTTCCAGCTGTTTAGTGACATTTGGGATGATGTGTGATGAAAAATTCAAGAATTTAACCATTTCATCCAAACAAGGCATATCTCCCTGTTTCCAGCGCTTTTCTGACACTTGAGCTGATATGTGATGAAAAAGTCAAAATGTTAACCATTGCTTCCAAAAAAGGCTTATATCCCCGTTTCCAGCTGTTTAGTGACATTTGGGATGATGTGTGATGAAAAATTCAAGAATTTAACCATTTCTTCCAAAAAAGGCTTATCTCCCTGTTTCCAGCGCTTTTCTGACACTTGGGCTGACATGTGATGAAAAAGTCAGAAATCTTAATCAATGCTTCCAAAAAAGGCTTATCTCCCCGTTTCCAGCTGTTTAGTGACATTTGGGATGATGTGTGATGAATAATTCAAGAATTTAACCATTTCTTCCAAAAAAGGCATATCTCCCTGTTTCCAGCGCTTTTCTGACACTTGGGCTGACATGTGATGAAAAAGTCAGAAATCTTAATCAATGCTTCCAAAAAAGGCTTATCTCCCCGTTTCCAGCTGTTTAGTGACATTTGGGATGATGTGTGATGAAAAATTCAAGAATTTAACCATTTCATCCAAACAAGGCATATCTCCCTGTTTCCAGCGCTTTTCTGACACTTGAGCTGATATGTGATGAAAAAGTCAAAATGTTAACCATTGCTTCCAAAAAAGGCTTATATCCCCGTTTCCAGCTGTTTAGTGACATTTGGGATGATGTGTGATGAAAAATTCAAGAATTTAACCATTTCTTCCAAAAAAGGCTTATCTCCCTGTTTCCAGCGCTTTTCTGACACTTGGGCTGACATGTGATGAAAAAGTCAGAAATCTTAATCAATGCTTCCAAAAAAGGCTTATCTCCCCGTTTCCAGCTGTTTAGTGACATTTGGGATGATGTGTGATGAAAAAATCAAGAATTTAACCATTTCTTCCAAAAAAGGCTTATCTCCCTGTTTCCAGCGCTTTTCTGACACTGGGGCTGACATGTGATGAAAAAGTCAGAAATCTTAATCAATGCTTCCAAAAAAGGCTTATCTCCCCGTTTCCAGCTGTTTAGTGACATTTGGGATGATGTGTGATGAATAATTCAAGAATTTAACCATTTCTTCCAAAAAAGGCATATCTCCCTGTTTCCAGCGCTTTTTTGACACTCGGGCTGACATGTGATGAAAAAGTCAGAAATCTTAATCAATGCTTCCAAAAAAGGCTTATCTCCCCGTTTCCAGCTGTTTAGTGACATTTGGGATGATGTGTGATGAAAAATTCAAGAATTTAACCATTTCTTCCAAAAAAGGCATATCTCCCTGTTTCCAGCGCTTTTCTGACTCTTGGGCTGACATGTGATGAAAAAGTCAGAAATCTTAATCAATGCTTCCAAAAAAGGCTTATCTCCCCGTTTCCAGCTGTTTAGTGACATTTGGGATGATGTGTGATGAATAATTCAAGAATTTAACCATTTCTTCCAAAAAAGGCATATCTCCCTGTTTTCAGCGCTTTTTTGACACTGGAGCTGATATGTGATGAAAAAGTCAAAATCTTAACCATTGCTTCCAAAAAAGGCTTATCTCCCCGTTTCCAGCTGTTTAGTGACATTTGGGATGATGTGTGATGAAAAATTCAAGAATTTAACCATTTCTTCCAAAAAAGGCTTATCTCCCTGTTTCCAGCGCTTTTCTGACACTTGGGCTGACAAGTGATGAAAAAGTCAGAAATCTTAATCAATGCTTCCATAAAAGGCTTATCTCCCCGTTTCCAGCTGTTTAGTGACATTTGGGATGATGTGTGATGAAAAATTCAAGAATTTAACCATTTCTTCCAAAAAAGGCTTATCTCCCTGTTTCCAGCGCTTTTCTGACACTTGGGCTGACATGTGATGAAAAAGTCAGAAATCTTAATCAATGCTTCCAAAAAAGGCTTATCTCCCTGTTTCCAGCGCTTTTCTGACACTTGGGCTGACATGTGATGAAAAAGTCAGAAATCTTAATCAATGCTTCCAAAAAAGGCTTATCTCCCCGTTTCCAGCTGTTTAGTGACATTTGGGATGATGTGTGATGAAAAATTCAAGAATTTAACCATTTCTTCCAAAAAAGGCATATCTCCCTGTTTCCAGCGCTTTTTTGACACTGGAGCTGATACGTGATGAAAAAGTCAAAATCTTAACCATTGCTTCCAAAAAAGGCTTATCTCCCCGTTTCCAGCTGTTTAGTGATATTTGGGATGATGTGTGATGAAAAATTCAAGAATTTAACCATTTCTTCCAAAAAAGGCTTATCTCCCTGTTTCCAGCGCTTTTCTGACACTTGGGCTGACATGTGATGAAAAAGTCAGAAATCTTAATCAATGCTTCCAAAAAAGGCTTATCTCCCCGTTTCCAGCTTTTTAGTGACATTTGGGATGATGTGTGATGAAAAATTCAAGAATTTAACCATTTCATCCAAACAAGGCATATCTCCCTGTTTCCAGCGCTTTTCTGACACTTGAGCTGATATGTGATGAAAAAGTCAGAAATCTTAATCAATGCTTCCAAAAAAGGCTTATCTCCCCGTTTCCAGCTGTTTAGTGACATTTGGGATGATGTGTGATGAATAATTCAAGAATTTAACCATTTCTTCCAAAAAAGGCATATCTCCCTGTTTCCAGCGCTTTTCTGACACTTGGGCTGACATGTGATGAAAAAGTCAGAAATCTTAATCAATGCTTCCAAAAAAGGCTTATCTCCCCGTTTCCAGCTGTTTAGTGACATTTGGGATGATGTGTGATGAAAAATTCAAGAATTTAACCATTTCATCCAAACAAGGCATATCTCCCTGTTTCCAGCGCTTTTCTGACACTTGAGCTGATATGTGATGAAAAAGTCAAAATGTTAACCATTGCTTCCAAAAAAGGCTTATATCCCCGTTTCCAGCTGTTTAGTGACATTTGGGATGATGTGTGATGAAAAATTCAAGAATTTAACCATTTCTTCCAAAAAAGGCTTATCTCCCTGTTTCCAGCGCTTTTCTGACACTTGGGCTGACATGTGATGAAAAAGTCAGAAATCTTAATCAATGCTTCCAAAAAAGGCTTATCTCCCCGTTTCCAGCTGTTTAGTGACATTTGGGATGATGTGTGATGAATAATTCAAGAATTTAACCATTTCTTCCAAAAAAGGCATATCTCCCTGTTTCCAGCGCTTTTCTGACACTTGGGCTGACATGTGATGAAAAAGTCAGAAATCTTAATCAATGCTTCCAAAAAAGGCTTATCTCCCCGTTTCCAGCTGTTTAGTGACATTTGGGATGATGTGTGATGAAAAATTCAAGAATTTAACCATTTCATCCAAACAAGGCATATCTCCCTGTTTCCAGCGCTTTTCTGACACTTGAGCTGATATGTGATGAAAAAGTCAAAATGTTAACCATTGCTTCCAAAAAAGGCTTATATCCCCGTTTCCAGCTGTTTAGTGACATTTGGGATGATGTGTGATGAAAAATTCAAGAATTTAACCATTTCTTCCAAAAAAGGCTTATCTCCCTGTTTCCAGCGCTTTTCTGACACTTGGGCTGACATGTGATGAAAAAGTCAGAAATCTTAATCAATGCTTCCAAAAAAGGCTTATCTCCCCGTTTCCAGCTGTTTAGTGACATTTGGGATGATGTGTGATGAAAAAATCAAGAATTTAACCATTTCTTCCAAAAAAGGCTTATCTCCCTGTTTCCAGCGCTTTTCTGACACTGGGGCTGACATGTGATGAAAAAGTCAGAAATCTTAATCAATGCTTCCAAAAAAGGCTTATCTCCCCGTTTCCAGCTGTTTAGTGACATTTGGGATGATGTGTGATGAATAATTCAAGAATTTAACCATTTCTTCCAAAAAAGGCATATCTCCCTGTTTCCAGCGCTTTTTTGACACTCGGGCTGACATGTGATGAAAAAGTCAGAAATCTTAATCAATGCTTCCAAAAAAGGCTTATCTCCCCGTTTCCAGCTGTTTAGTGACATTTGGGATGATGTGTGATGAAAAATTCAAGAATTTAACCATTTCTTCCAAAAAAGGCATATCTCCCTGTTTCCAGCGCTTTTCTGACTCTTGGGCTGACATGTGATGAAAAAGTCAGAAATCTTAATCAATGCTTCCAAAAAAGGCTTATCTCCCCGTTTCCAGCTGTTTAGTGACATTTGGGATGATGTGTGATGAATAATTCAAGAATTTAACCATTTCTTCCAAAAAAGGCATATCTCCCTGTTTTCAGCGCTTTTTTGACACTGGAGCTGATATGTGATGAAAAAGTCAAAATCTTAACCATTGCTTCCAAAAAAGGCTTATCTCCCCGTTTCCAGCTGTTTAGTGACATTTGGGATGATGTGTGATGAAAAATTCAAGAATTTAACCATTTCTTCCAAAAAAGGCTTATCTCCCTGTTTCCAGCGCTTTTCTGACACTTGGGCTGACAAGTGATGAAAAAGTCAGAAATCTTAATCAATGCTTCCATAAAAGGCTTATCTCCCCGTTTCCAGCTGTTTAGTGACATTTGGGATGATGTGTGATGAAAAATTCAAGAATTTAACCATTTCTTCCAAAAAAGGCTTATCTCCCTGTTTCCAGCGCTTTTCTGACACTTGGGCTGACATGTGATGAAAAAGTCAGAAATCTTAATCAATGCTTCCAAAAAAGGCTTATCTCCCTGTTTCCAGCGCTTTTCTGACACTTGGGCTGACATGTGATGAAAAAGTCAGAAATCTTAATCAATGCTTCCAAAAAAGGCTTATCTCCCCGTTTCCAGCTGTTTAGTGACATTTGGGATGATGTGTGATGAAAAATTCAAGAATTTAACCATTTCTTCCAAAAAAGGCATATCTCCCTGTTTCCAGCGCTTTTTTGACACTGGAGCTGATACGTGATGAAAAAGTCAAAATCTTAACCATTGCTTCCAAAAAAGGCTTATCTCCCCGTTTCCAGCTGTTTAGTGATATTTGGGATGATGTGTGATGAAAAATTCAAGAATTTAACCATTTCTTCCAAAAAAGGCTTATCTCCCTGTTTCCAGCGCTTTTCTGACACTTGGGCTGACATGTGATGAAAAAGTCAGAAATCTTAATCAATGCTTCCAAAAAAGGCTTATCTCCCCGTTTCCAGCTTTTTAGTGACATTTGGGATGATGTGTGATGAAAAATTCAAGAATTTAACCATTTCTTCCAAAAAAGGCTTATCTCCCTGTTTCCAGCGCTTTTCTGACACTTGGGCTGACATGTGATGAAAAAGTCAGAAATCTTAATCAATGCTTCCAAAAAAGGCTTATCTCCCTGTTTCCAGCGCTTTTCTGACACTTGGGCTGACATGTGATGAAAAAGTCAGAAATCTTAATCAATGCTTCCAAAAAAGGCTTATCTCCCCGTTTCCATCTGTTTAGTGACATTTGGGATGATGTGTGATGAAAAATTCAAGAATTTAACCATTTCTTCCAAAAAAGGCATATCTCCCTGTTTCCAGCGCTTTTCTGACACTTGAGCTGATATGTGATGAAAAAGTCAAAATGTTAACCATTGCTTCCAAAAAAGGCTTATCTCCCCGTTTCCAGCTGTTTAGTGACATTTGGGATGATGTGTGATGAAAAATTCAAGAATTTAACCATTTCTTCCAAAAAAGGCTTATCTCCCTGTTTCGAGCGCTTTTCTGACACTTGGGCTGACATGTGATGAAAAAGTCAGAAATCTTAATCAATGCTTCCAAAAAAGGCTTATCTCCCCGTTTCCAGCTGTTTAGTGACATTTGGGATGATGTGTGATGAAAAAATCAAGAATTTAACCATTTCTTCCAAAAAAGGCTTATCTCCCTGTTTCCAGCGCTTTTCTGACACTTGGGCTGACATGTGATGAAAAAGTCAGAAATCTTAATCAATGCTTCCAAAAAAGGCTTATCTCCCCGTTTCCAGCTGTTTAGTGACATTTGGGATGATGTGTGATGAAAAATTCAAGAATTTAACCATTTCTTCCAAAAAAGGCTTATCTCCCTGTTTCCAGCGCTTTTCTGACACTTGGGCTGACATGTGATGAAAAAGTCAGAAATCTTAATCAATGCTTCCAAAAAAGGCTTATCTCCCCGTTTCCAGCTGTTTAGTGACATTTGGGATGATGTGTGATGAAAAATTCAAGAATTTAACCATTTCTTCCAAAAAAGGCATATCTCCCTGTTTCCAGCGCTTTTTTGACACTTGGGCTGACATGTGATGAAAAAGTCAGAAATCTTAATCAATGCTTCCAAAAAAGGCTTATCTCCCCGTTTCCAGCTGTTTAGTGACATTTGGGATGATGTGTGATGAAAAATTCAAGAATTTAACCATTTCATCCAAACAAGGCATATCTCCCTGTTTCCAGCGCTTTTCTGACACTTGAGCTGATATGTGATGAAAAAGTCAAAATGTTAACCATTGCTTCCAAAAAAGGCTTATCTCCCCGTTTCCAGCTGTTTAGTGACATTTGGGATGATGTGTGATGAAAAATTCAAGAATTTAACCATTTCTTCCAAAAAAGGCATATCTCCCTGTTTCCAGCGCTTTTCTGACACTTGGGCTGACATGTGATTAAAAAGTCAGAAATCTTAATCAATGCTTCCAAAAAAGGCTTATCTCCCCGTTTCCAGCTGTTTAGTGACATTTGGGATGATGTGTGATGAATAATTCAAGAATTTAACCATTTCTTCCAAAAAAGTCATATCTCCCTGTTTCCAGCGCTTTTTCGACACTGGAGCTGATATGTGATGAAAAAGTCAAAATCTTAACCATTGCTTCCAAAAAAGGCTTATCTCCCCGTTTCCAGCTGTTTAGTGACATTTGGGATGATGTGTGATGAAAAATTCAAGAATTTAACCATTTCTTCCAAAAAAGGCTTATCTCCCTGTTTCCAGCGCTTTTCTGACACTTGGGTGATGAAAAAGTCAGAAATCTTAATCAATGCTTCCAAAAAAGGCTTATCTCCCCGTTTCCAGCTGTTTAGTGACATTTGGGATGATGTGTGATGAAAAATTCAAGAATTTAACCATTTCTTCCAAAAAAGGCTTATCTCCCTGTTTCCAGCGCTTTTCTGACACTTGGGCTGACATGTGATGAAAAAGTCAGAAATCTTAATCAATGCTTCCAAAAAAGGCTTATCTCCCTGTTTCCAGCGCTTTTCTGACACTTGGGCTGACATGTGATGAAAAAGTCAGAAATCTTAATCAATGCTTCCAAAAAAGGCTTATCTCCCCGTTTCCAGCTGTTTAGTGACATTTGGGATGATGTGTGATGAAAAATTCAAGAATTTAACCATTTCATCCAAACAAGGCATATCTCCCTGTTTCCAGCGCTTTTCTGACACTTGAGCTGATATGTGATGAAAAAGTCAAAATGTTAACCATTGCTTCCAAAAAAGGCTTATCTCCCCGTTTCCAGCTGTTTAGTGACATTTGGGATGATGTGTGATGAAAAATTCAAGAATTTAACCATTTCTTCCAAAAAAGGCATATTTCCCTGTTTCCAGCGCTTTTTTGACACTTGGGCTGACATGTGATGAAAAAGTCAGAAATCTTAATCAATGCTTCCAAAAAAGGCTTATCTCCCCGTTTCCAGCTGTTTAGTGACATTTGGGATGATCTGTGATTAAAAATTCAAGAATTTAACCATTTCTTCCAAAAAAGGCATATCTCCCTGTTTCCAGCGCTTTTTTGACACTGGAGCTGATATGTGATGAAAAAGTCAAAATCTAAATCAATGCTTCCAAAAAAGGCTTATCTCCCCGTTTCCAGCTGTTTAGTGACATTTGGGATGGTGTGTGATGAAAAATTCAAGAATTTAACCATTTCTTCCAAAAAAGGCATATCTCCCTGTTTCCAGCGCTTTTCTGACACTCGGGCTGACATGTGATGAAAAAGTCAGAAATCTTAATCAATGCTTCCAAAAAAGGCTTATCTCCCCGTTTCCAGCTGTTTAGTGACATTTGGGTATGATGTGTGATGAAAAATTCCAGAATTTAACCATTTCATCCAAACAAGGCATATCTCCCTGTTTCCAGCGCTTTTCTGACACTTGAGCTGACATGTGATGAAAAAGTCAGAAATCTTAATCAATGCTTCCAAAAAAGGCTTATCTCCCTGTTTCCAGCGCTTTTCTGACACTTGGGCTAACATGTGATGAAAAAGTCAGAAATCTTAATCAATGCTTCCAAAAAAGGCTTATCTCCCCGTTTCCAGCTGTTTAGTGACATTTGGGATGATGTGTGATGAAAAATTCAAGAATTTAACCATTTCTTCCAAAAAAGGCTTATCTCCCTGTTTCCAGCGCTTTTCTGACACTTGGGCTGACATGTGATGAAAAAGTCAGAAATCTTAATCAATGCTTCCAAAAAAGGCTTATCTCCCCGTTTCCAGCTGTTTAGTGACATTTGGGATGATGAGTGATGAAAAATTCAAGAATTTAACCATTTCATCCAAACAAGGCATATCTCCCTGTTTCCAGCGCTTTTCTGACACTTGAGCTGATATGTGATGAAAAAGTCAAAATGTTAACCATTGCTTCCAAAAAAGGCTTATCTCCCCGTTTCCAGCTGTTTAGTGACATTTGGGATGATGTGTGATGAAAAATTCAAGAATTTAACCATTTCATCCAAACAAGGCATATCTCCCTGTTTCCAGCGCTTTTCTGACACTTGAGCTGATATGTGATGAAAAAGTCAAAATGTTAACCATTGCTTCCAAAAAAGGCTTATCTCCCCGTTTCCAGCTGTTTAGTGACATTTGGGATGATGTGTGATGAAAAATTCAAGAATTTAACCATTTCTTCCAAAAAAGGCATATCTCCCTGTTTCCAGCGCTTTTCTGACACTTGGGCTGACATGTGATTAAAAAGTCAGAAATCTTAATCAATGCTTCCAAAAAAGGCTTATCTCCCCGTTTCCAACTGTTTAGTGACATTTGGGATGATGTGTGATGAATAATTCAAGAATTTAACCATTTCTTCCAAAAAAGTCATATCTCCCTGTTTCCAGCGCTTTTTCGACACTGGAGCTGATATGTGATGAAAAAGTCAAAATCTTAACCATTGCTTCCAAAAAAGGCTTATCTCCCCGTTTCCAGCTGTTTAGTGACATTTGGGAAGATGTGTGATGAAAAATTCAAGAATTTAACCATTTCTTCCAAAAAAGGCTTATCTCCCTGTTTCCAGCGCTTTTCTGACACTTGGGTGATGAAAAAGTCAGAAATCTTAATCAATGCTTCCAAAAAAGGCTTATCTCCCCGTTTCCAGCTGTTTAGTGATATTTGGGATGATGTGTGATGAAAAATTCAAGAATTTAACCATTTCTTCCAAAAAAGGCTTATCTCCCTGTTTCCAGCGCTTTTCTGACACTTGGGCTGACATGTGATGAAAAAGTCAGAAATCTTAATCAATGCTTCCAAAAAAGGCTTATCTCCCCGTTTCCAGCTGTTTAGTGACATTTGGGATGATGTGTGATGAAAAATTCAAGAATTTAACCATTTCATCCAAACAAGGCATATCTCCCTGTTTCCAGCGCTTTTCTGACACTTGAGCTGATATGTGATGAAAAAGTCAAAATGTTAACCATTGCTTCCAAAAAAGGCTTATCTCCCCGTTTCCAGCTGTTTAGTGACATTTGGGATGATGTGTGATGAAAAATTCAAGAATTTAACCATTTCTTCCAAAAAAGGCATATTTCCCTGTTTCCAGCGCTTTTTTGACACTTGGGCTGACATGTGATGAAAAAGTCAGAAATCTTAATCAATGCTTCCAAAAAAGGCTTATCTCCCCGTTTCCAGCTGTTTAGTGACATTTGGGATGATCTGTGATTAAAAATTCAAGAATTTAACCATTTCTTCCAAAAAAGGCATATCTCCCTGTTTCCAGCGCTTTTTTGACACTGGAGCTGATATGTGATGAAAAAGTCAAAATCTAAATCAATGCTTCCAAAAAAGGCTTATCTCCCCGTTTCCAGCTGTTTAGTGACATTTGGGATGGTGTGTGATGAAAAATTCAAGAATTTAACCATTTCTTCCAAAAAAGGCATATCTCCCTGTTTCCAGCGCTTTTCTGACACTCGGGCTGACATGTGATGAAAAAGTCAGAAATCTTAATCAATGCTTCCAAAAAAGGCTTATCTCCCCGTTTCCAGCTGTTTAGTGACATTTGGGTATGATGTGTGATGAAAAATTCCAGAATTTAACCATTTCATCCAAACAAGGCATATCTCCCTGTTTCCAGCGCTTTTCTGACACTTGAGCTGACATGTGATGAAAAAGTCAGAAATCTTAATCAATGCTTCCAAAAAAGGCTTATCTCCCTGTTTCCAGCGCTTTTCTGACACTTGGGCTAACATGTGATGAAAAAGTCAGAAATCTTAATCAATGCTTCCAAAAAAGGCTTATCTCCCCGTTTCCAGCTGTTTAGTGACATTTGGGATGATGTGTGATGAAAAATTCAAGAATTTAACCATTTCTTCCAAAAAAGGCTTATCTCCCTGTTTCCAGCGCTTTTCTGACACTTGGGCTGACATGTGATGAAAAAGTCAGAAATCTTAATCAATGCTTCCAAAAAAGGCTTATCTCCCCGTTTCCAGCTGTTTAGTGACATTTGGGATGATGAGTGATGAAAAATTCAAGAATTTAACCATTTCATCCAAACAAGGCATATCTCCCTGTTTCCAGCGCTTTTCTGACACTTGAGCTGATATGTGATGAAAAAGTCAAAATGTTAACCATTGCTTCCAAAAAAGGCTTATCTCCCCGTTTCCAGCTGTTTAGTGACATTTGGGATGATGTGTGATGAAAAATTCAAGAATTTAACCATTTCATCCAAACAAGGCATATCTCCCTGTTTCCAGCGCTTTTCTGACACTTGAGCTGATATGTGATGAAAAAGTCAAAATGTTAACCATTGCTTCCAAAAAAGGCTTATCTCCCCGTTTCCAGCTGTTTAGTGACATTTGGGATGATGTGTGATGAAAAATTCAAGAATTTAACCATTTCTTCCAAAAAAGGCATATCTCCCTGTTTCCAGCGCTTTTCTGACACTTGGGCTGACATGTGATTAAAAAGTCAGAAATCTTAATCAATGCTTCCAAAAAAGGCTTATCTCCCCGTTTCCAACTGTTTAGTGACATTTGGGATGATGTGTGATGAATAATTCAAGAATTTAACCATTTCTTCCAAAAAAGTCATATCTCCCTGTTTCCAGCGCTTTTTCGACACTGGAGCTGATATGTGATGAAAAAGTCAAAATCTTAACCATTGCTTCCAAAAAAGGCTTATCTCCCCGTTTCCAGCTGTTTAGTGACATTTGGGAAGATGTGTGATGAAAAATTCAAGAATTTAACCATTTCTTCCAAAAAAGGCTTATCTCCCTGTTTCCAGCGCTTTTCTGACACTTGGGTGATGAAAAAGTCAGAAATCTTAATCAATGCTTCCAAAAAAGGCTTATCTCCCCGTTTCCAGCTGTTTAGTGATATTTGGGATGATGTGTGATGAAAAATTCAAGAATTTAACCATTTCTTCCAAAAAAGGCTTATCTCCCTGTTTCCAGCGCTTTTCTGACACTTGGGCTGACATGTGATGAAAAAGTCAGAAATCTTAATCAATGCTTCCAAAAAAGGCTTATCTCCCCGTTTCCAGCTGTTTAGTGACATTTGGGATGATGTGTGATGAAAAATTCAAGAATTTAACCATTTCTTCCAAAAAAGGCTTATCTCCCTGTTTCCAGCGCTTTTCTGACACTTGGGCTGACATGTGATGAAAAAGTCAGAAATCTTAATCAATGCTTCCAAAAAAGGCTTATCTCCCTGTTTCCAGCGCTTTTCTGACACTTGGGCTGACATGTGATGAAAAAGTCAGAAATCTTAATCAATGCTTCCAAAAAAGGCTTATCTCCCCGTTTCCATCTGTTTAGTGACATTTGGGATGATGTGTGATGAAAAATTCAAGAATTTAACCATTTCTTCCAAAAAAGGCATATCTCCCTGTTTCCAGCGCTTTTCTGACACTTGAGCTGATATGTGATGAAAAAGTCAAAATGTTAACCATTGCTTCCAAAAAAGGCTTATCTCCCCGTTTCCAGCTGTTTAGTGACATTTGGGATGATGTGTGATGAAAAATTCAAGAATTTAACCATTTCTTCCAAAAAAGGCTTATCTCCCTGTTTCGAGCGCTTTTCTGACACTTGGGCTGACATGTGATGAAAAAGTCAGAAATCTTAATCAATGCTTCCAAAAAAGGCTTATCTCCCCGTTTCCAGCTGTTTAGTGACATTTGGGATGATGTGTGATGAAAAATTCAAGAATTTAACCATTTCATCCAAACAAGGCATATCTCCCTGTTTCCAGCGCTTTTCTGACACTTGAGCTGATATGTGATGAAAAAGTCAAAATGTTAACCATTGCTTCCAAAAAAGGCTTATCTCCCCGTTTCCAGCTGTTTAGTGACATTTGGGATGATGTGTGATGAAAAATTCAAGAATTTAACCATTCCTTCCAAAAAAGGCATATCTCCCTGTTTCCAGCGCTTTTCTGACACTTGGGCTGACATGTGATTAAAAAGTCAGAAATCTTAATCAATGCTTCCAAAAAAGGCTTATCTCCCCGTTTCCAGCTGTTTAGTGACATTTGGGATGATGTGTGATGAATAATTCAAGAATTTAACCATTTCTTCCAAAAAAGTCATATCTCCCTGTTTCCAGCGCTTTTTCGACACTGGAGCTGATATGTGATGAAAAAGTCAAAATCTTAACCATTGCTTCCAAAAAAGGCTTATCTCCCCGTTTCCAGCTGTTTATTGACATTTGGGATGATGTGTGATGAAAAATTCAAGAATTTAACCATTTCTTCCAAAAAAGGCTTATCTCCCTGTTTCCAGCGCTTTTCTGACACTTGGGTGATGAAAAAGTCAGAAATCTTAATCAATGCTTCCAAAAAAGGCTTATCTCCCCGTTTCCAGCTGTTTAGTGACATTTGGGATGATGTGTGATGAAAAATTCAAGAATTTAACCATTTCTTCCAAAAAAGGCTTATCTCCCTGTTTCCAGCGCTTTTCTGACACTTGGGCTGACATGTGATGAAAAAGTCAGAAATCTTAATCAATGCTTCCAAAAAAGGCTTATCTCCCTGTTTCCAGCGCTTTTCTGACACTTGGGCTGACATGTGATGAAAAAGTCAGAAATCTTAATCAATGCTTCCAAAAAAGGCTTATCTCCCCGTTTCCAGCTGTTTAGTGACATTTGGGATGATGTGTGATGAAAAATTCATGAATTTAACCATTTCATCCAAACAAGGCATATCTCCCTGTTTCCAGCGCTTTTCTGACACTTGAGCTGATATGTGATGAAAAAGTCAAAATGTTAACCATTGCTTCCAAAAAAGGCTTATCTCCCCGTTTCCAGCTGTTTAGTGACATTTGGGATGATGTGTGATGAAAAATTCAAGAATTTAACCATTTCTTCCAAAAAAGGCATATCTCCCTGTTTCCAGCGCTTTTTTGACACTGGAGCTGATATGTGATGAAAAAGTCAAAATCTTAACCATTGCTTCCAAAAAAGGCTTATCTCCCCGTTTCCAGCTGTTTAGTGACATTTGGGATGATGTGTGATGAAAAATTCAAGAATTTAACCATTTCTTCCAAAAAAGGCATATTTCCCTGATTCCAGCGCTTTTTTGACACTTGGGCTGACATGTGATGAAAAAGTCAGAAATCTTAATCAATGCTTCCAAAAAAGGCTTATCTCCCCGTTTCCAGCTGTTTAGTGACATTTGGGATGATCTGTGATTAAAAATTCAAGAATTTAACCATTTCTTCCAAAAAAGGCATATCTCCCTGTTTCCAGCGCTTTTTTGACACTGGAGCTGATATGTGATGAAAAAGTCAAAATCTAAATCAATGCTTCCAAAAAAGGCTTATCTCCCCGTTTCCAGCTGTTTAGTGACATTTGGGATGATGTGTGATGAAAAATTCAAGAATTTAACCATTTCTTCCAAAAAAGGCATATCTCCCTGTTTCCAGCGCTTTTCTGACACTCGGGCTGACATGTGATGAAAAAGTCAGAAATCTTAATCAATGCTTCCAAAAAAGGCTTATCTCCCCGTTTCCAGCTGTTTAGTGACATTTGGGTATGATGTGTGATGAAAAATTCCAGAATTTAACCATTTCATCCAAACAAGGCATATCTCCCTGTTTCCAGCGCTTTTCTGACACTTGAGCTGACATGTGATGAAAAAGTCAGAAATCTTAATCAATGCTTCCAAAAAAGGCTTATCTCCCTGTTTCCAGCGCTTTTCTGACACTTGGGCTAACATGTGATGAAAAAGTCAGAAATCTTAATCAATGCTTCCAAAAAAGGCTTATCTCCCCGTTTCCAGCTGTTTAGTGACATTTGGGATGATGTGTGATGAAAAATTCAAGAATTTAACCATTTCTTCCAAAAAAGGCTTATCTCCCTGTTTCCAGCGCTTTTCTGACACTTGGGCTGACATGTGATGAAAAAGTCAGAAATCTTAATCAATGCTTCCAAAAAAGGCTTATCTCCCCGTTTCCAGCTGTTTAGTGACATTTGGGATGATGAGTGATGAAAAATTCAAGAATTTAACCATTTCATCCAAACAAGGCATATCTCCCTGTTTCCAGCGCTTTTCTGACACTTGAGCTGATATGTGATGAAAAAGTCAAAATGTTAACCATTGCTTCCAAAAAAGGCTTATCTCCCCGTTTCCAGCTGTTTAGTGACATTTGGGATGATGTGTGATGAAAAATTCAAGAATTTAACCATTTCTTCCAAAAAAGGCATATCTCCCTGTTTCCAGCGCTTTTCTGACACTTGGGCTGACATGTGATGAAAAAGTCAGAAATCTTAATCAATGCTTCCAAAAAAGGCTTATCTCCCAGTTTCCAGCTGTTTAGTGACATTTGGGATGATCTGTGATTAAAAATTCAAGAATTTAACCATTTCTTCCAAAAAAGGCATATCTCCCTGTTTCCAGCGCTTTTTTGACACTGGAGCTGATATGTGATGAAAAAGTCAAAATCTTAACCATTGCTTCCAAAAAAGTCTTATCTCCCCGTTTCCAGCTGTTTAGTGACATTTGGGATGATGTGTGATGAAAAATTCAAGAATTTAACCATTTCTTCCAAAAAAGGCATATCTCATTGTTTCCAGCGCTTTTCTGACACTCGGGCTGACATGTGATGAAAAAGTCAGAAATCTTAATCAATGCTTCCAAAAAAGGCTTATCTCCCTGTTTCCAGCGCTTTTTTGACACTGGATCTGATATGTGATGAAAAAGTCAAAATCTTAACCATTGCTTCCAAAAAAGTCTTATCTCCC
The DNA here is from genome assembly GCF_963576545.1 of Limanda limanda. NCBI lineage: Eukaryota > Metazoa > Chordata > Actinopteri > Pleuronectiformes > Pleuronectidae > Limanda > Limanda limanda. Next base: position 30,685,032 of record NC_083637.1, on the reverse strand, counting down.
CGTTTCCAGCTGTTTAGTGACATTTGGGATGATGTGTGATGAAAAATTCAAGAATTTAACCATTTCTTCCAAAAAAGGCATATCTCATTGTTTCCAGCGCTTTTCTGACACTCGGGCTGACATGTGATGAAAAAGTCAGAAATCTTAATCAATGCTTCCAAAAAAGGCTTATCTCCCCGTTTCCAGCTGTTTAGTGACATTTGGGATGATGTGTGATGAAAAATTCAAGAATTTAACCATTTCTTCCAAAAAAGGCTTATCTCCCTGTTTCCAGCGCTTTTCTGACACTTGGGCTGACATGTGATGAAAAAGTCAGAAATCTTAATCAATGCTTCCAAAAAAGGCTTATCTCCCTGTTTCCAGCGCTTTTCTGACACTTGGGCTGACATGTGATGAAAAAGTCAGAAATCTTAATCAATGCTTCCAAAAAAGGCTTATCTCCCCGTTTCCATCTGTTTAGTGACATTTGGGATGATGTGTGATGAAAAATTCAAGAATTTAACCATTTCTTCCAAAAAAGGCATATCTCCCTGTTTCCAGCGCTTTTCTGACACTTGAGCTGATATGTGATGAAAAAGTCAAAATGTTAACCATTGCTTCCAAAAAAGGCTTATCTCCCCGTTTCCAGCTGTTTAGTGACATTTGGGATGATGTGTGATGAAAAATTCAAGAATTTAACCATTTCTTCCAAAAAAGGCTTATCTCCCTGTTTCGAGCGCTTTTCTGACACTTGGGCTGACATGTGATGAAAAAGTCAGAAATCTTAATCAATGCTTCCAAAAAAGGCTTATCTCCCCGTTTCCAGCTGTTTAGTGACATTTGGGATGATGTGTGATGAAAAATTCAAGAATTTAACCATTTCATCCAAACAAGGCATATCTCCCTGTTTCCAGCGCTTTTCTGACACTTGAGCTGATATGTGATGAAAAAGTCAAAATGTTAACCATTGCTTCCAAAAAAGGCTTATCTCCCCGTTTCCAGCTGTTTAGTGACATTTGGGATGATGTGTGATGAAAAATTCAAGAATTTAACCATTTCTTCCAAAAAAGGCTTATCTCCCTGTTTCGAGCGCTTTTCTGACACTTGGGCTGACATGTGATGAAAAAGTCAGAAATCTTAATCAATGCTTCCAAAAAAGGCTTATCTCCCCGTTTCCAGCTGTTTAGTGACATTTGGGATGATGTGTGATGAAAAATTCAAGAATTTAACCATTTCATCCAAACAAGGCATATCTCCCTGTTTCCAGCGCTTTTCTGACACTTGAGCTGATATGTGATGAAAAAGTCAAAATGTTAACCATTGCTTCCAAAAAAGGCTTATCTCCCCGTTTCCAGCTGTTTAGTGACATTTGGGATGATGTGTGATGAAAAATTCAAGAATTTAACCATTCCTTCCAAAAAAGGCATATCTCCCTGTTTCCAGCGCTTTTCTGACACTTGGGCTGACATGTGATTAAAAAGTCAGAAATCTTAATCAATGCTTCCAAAAAAGGCTTATCTCCCCGTTTCCAGCTGTTTAGTGACATTTGGGATGATGTGTGATGAATAATTCAAGAATTTAACCATTTCTTCCAAAAAAGTCATATCTCCCTGTTTCCAGCGCTTTTTCGACACTGGAGCTGATATGTGATGAAAAAGTCAAAATCTTAACCATTGCTTCCAAAAAAGGCTTATCTCCCCGTTTCCAGCTGTTTAGTGACATTTGGGATGATGTGTGATGAAAAATTCAAGAATTTAACCATTTCTTCCAAAAAAGGCTTATCTCCCTGTTTCCAGCGCTTTTCTGACACTTGGGTGATGAAAAAGTCAGAAATCTTAATCAATGCTTCCAAAAAAGGCTTATCTCCCCGTTTCCAGCTGTTTAGTGACATTTGGGATGATGTGTGATGAAAAATTCAAGAATTTAACCATTTCTTCCAAAAAAGGCTTATCTCCCTGTTTCCAGCGCTTTTCTGACACTTGGGCTGACATGTGATGAAAAAGTCAGAAATCTTAATCAATGCTTCCAAAAAAGGCTTATCTCCCTGTTTCCAGCGCTTTTCTGACACTTGGGCTGACATGTGATGAAAAAGTCAGAAATCTTAATCAATGCTTCCAAAAAAGGCTTATCTCCCCGTTTCCAGCTGTTTAGTGACATTTGGGATGATGTGTGATGAAAAATTCAAGAATTTAACCATTTCATCCAAACAAGGCATATCTCCCTGTTTCCAGCGCTTTTCTGACACTTGAGCTGATATGTGATGAAAAAGTCAAAATGTTAACCATTGCTTCCAAAAAAGGCTTATCTCCCCGTTTCCAGCTGTTTAGTGACATTTGGGATGATGTGTGATGAAAAATTCAAGAATTTAACCATTTCTTCCAAAAAAGGCATATCTCCCTGTTTCCAGCGCTTTTTTGACACTGGAGCTGATATGTGATGAAAAAGTCAAAATCTTAACCATTGCTTCCAAAAAAGGCTTATCTCCCCGTTTCCAGCTGTTTAGTGACATTTGGGATGATGTGTGATGAAAAATTCAAGAATTTAACCATTTCTTCCAAAAAAGGCATATTTCCCTGATTCCAGCGCTTTTCTGACACTTGAGCTGATATGTGATGAAAAAGTCAAAATGTTAACCATTGCTTCCAAAAAAGGCTTATCTCCCCGTTTCCAGCTGTTTAGTGACATTTGGGATGATCTGTGATTAAAAATTCAAGAATTTAACCATTTCTTCCAAAAAAGGCATATCTCCCTGTTTCCAGCGCTTTTTTGACACTGGAGCTGATATGTGATGAAAAAGTCAAAATCTAAATCAATGCTTCCAAAAAAGGCTTATCTCCCCGTTTCCAGCTGTTTAGTGACATTTGGGATGATGTGTGATGAAAAATTCAAGAATTTAACCATTTCTTCCAAAAAAGGCATATCTCCCTGTTTCCAGCGCTTTTCTGACACTCGGGCTGACATGTGATGAAAAAGTCAGAAATCTTAATCAATGCTTCCAAAAAAGGCTTATCTCCCCGTTTCCAGCTGTTTAGTGACATTTGGGTATGATGTGTGATGAAAAATTCCAGAATTTAACCATTTCATCCAAACAAGGCATATCTCCCTGTTTCCAGCGCTTTTCTGACACTTGAGCTGACATGTGATGAAAAAGTCAGAAATCTTAATCAATGCTTCCAAAAAAGGCTTATCTCCCTGTTTCCAGCGCTTTTCTGACACTTGGGCTAACATGTGATGAAAAAGTCAGAAATCTTAATCAATGCTTCCAAAAAAGGCTTATCTCCCCGTTTCCAGCTGTTTAGTGACATTTGGGATGATGTGTGATGAAAAATTCAAGAATTTAACCATTTCTTCCAAAAAAGGCTTATCTCCCTGTTTCCAGCGCTTTTCTGACACTTGGGCTGACATGTGATGAAAAAGTCAGAAATCTTAATCAATGCTTCCAAAAAAGGCTTATCTCCCCGTTTCCAGCTGTTTAGTGACATTTGGGATGATGAGTGATGAAAAATTCAAGAATTTAACCATTTCATCCAAACAAGGCATATCTCCCTGTTTCCAGCGCTTTTCTGACACTTGAGCTGATATGTGATGAAAAAGTCAAAATGTTAACCATTGCTTCCAAAAAAGGCTTATCTCCCCGTTTCCAGCTGTTTAGTGACATTTGGGATGATGTGTGATGAAAAATTCAAGAATTTAACCATTTCTTCCAAAAAAGGCATATCTCCCTGTTTCCAGCGCTTTTCTGACACTTGGGCTGACATGTGATGAAAAAGTCAGAAATCTTAATCAATGCTTCCAAAAAAGGCTTATCTCCCAGTTTCCAGCTGTTTAGTGACATTTGGGATGATCTGTGATTAAAAATTCAAGAATTTAACCATTTCTTCCAAAAAAGGCATATCTCCCTGTTTCCAGCGCTTTTTTGACACTGGAGCTGATATGTGATGAAAAAGTCAAAATCTTAACCATTGCTTCCAAAAAAGTCTTATCTCCCCGTTTCCAGCTGTTTAGTGACATTTGGGATGATGTGTGATGAAAAATTCAAGAATTTAACCATTTCTTCCAAAAAAGGCATATCTCATTGTTTCCAGCGCTTTTCTGACACTCGGGCTGACATGTGATGAAAAAGTCAGAAATCTTAATCAATGCTTCCAAAAAAGGCTTATCTCCCCGTTTCCAGCTGTTTAGTGACATTTGGGATGATGTGTGATGAAAAATTCAAGAATTTAACCATTTCTTCCAAAAAAGGCTTATCTCCCTGTTTCCAGCGCTTTTCTGACACTTGGGCTGACATGTGATGAAAAAGTCAGAAATCTTAATCAATGCTTCCAAAAAAGGCTTATCTCCCTGTTTCCAGCGCTTTTCTGACACTTGGGCTGACATGTGATGAAAAAGTCAGAAATCTTAATCAATGCTTCCAAAAAAGGCTTATCTCCCCGTTTCCATCTGTTTAGTGACATTTGGGATGATGTGTGATGAAAAATTCAAGAATTTAACCATTTCTTCCAAAAAAGGCATATCTCCCTGTTTCCAGCGCTTTTCTGACACTTGAGCTGATATGTGATGAAAAAGTCAAAATGTTAACCATTGCTTCCAAAAAAGGCTTATCTCCCCGTTTCCAGCTGTTTAGTGACATTTGGGATGATGTGTGATGAAAAATTCAAGAATTTAACCATTTCTTCCAAAAAAGGCTTATCTCCCTGTTTCGAGCGCTTTTCTGACACTTGGGCTGACATGTGATGAAAAAGTCAGAAATCTTAATCAATGCTTCCAAAAAAGGCTTATCTCCCCGTTTCCAGCTGTTTAGTGACATTTGGGATGATGTGTGATGAAAAATTCAAGAATTTAACCATTTCATCCAAACAAGGCATATCTCCCTGTTTCCAGCGCTTTTCTGACACTTGAGCTGATATGTGATGAAAAAGTCAAAATGTTAACCATTGCTTCCAAAAAAGGCTTATCTCCCCGTTTCCAGCTGTTTAGTGACATTTGGGATGATGTGTGATGAAAAATTCAAGAATTTAACCATTTCTTCCAAAAAAGGCATATCTCCCTGTTTCCAGCGCTTTTCTGACACTTGGGCTGACATGTGATTAAAAAGTCAGAAATCTTAATCAATGCTTCCAAAAAAGGCTTATCTCCCCGTTTCCAGCTGTTTAGTGACATTTGGGATGATGTGTGATGAATAATTCAAGAATTTAACCATTTCTTCCAAAAAAGTCATATCTCCCTGTTTCCAGCGCTTTTTCGACACTGGAGCTGATATGTGATGAAAAAGTCAAAATCTTAACCATTGCTTCCAAAAAAGGCTTATCTCCCCGTTTCCAGCTGTTTAGTGACATTTGGGATGATGTGTGATGAAAAATTCAAGAATTTAACCATTTCTTCCAAAAAAGGCTTATCTCCCTGTTTCCAGCGCTTTTCTGACACTTGGGTGATGAAAAAGTCAGAAATCTTAATCAATGCTTCCAAAAAAGGCTTATCTCCCCGTTTCCAGCTGTTTAGTGACATTTGGGATGATGTGTGATGAAAAATTCAAGAATTTAACCATTTCTTCCAAAAAAGGCTTATCTCCCTGTTTCCAGCGCTTTTCTGACACTTGGGCTGACATGTGATGAAAAAGTCAGAAATCTTAATCAATGCTTCCAAAAAAGGCTTATCTCCCTGTTTCCAGCGCTTTTCTGACACTTGGGCTGACATGTGATGAAAAAGTCAGAAATCTTAATCAATGCTTCCAAAAAAGGCTTATCTCCCCGTTTCCAGCTGTTTAGTGACATTTGGGATGATGTGTGATGAAAAATTCAAGAATTTAACCATTTCATCCAAACAAGGCATATCTCCCTGTTTCCAGCGCTTTTCTGACACTTGAGCTGATATGTGATGAAAAAGTCAAAATGTTAACCATTGCTTCCAAAAAAGGCTTATCTCCCCGTTTCCAGCTGTTTAGTGACATTTGGGATGATGTGTGATGAAAAATTCAAGAATTTAACCATTTCTTCCAAAAAAGGCATATCTCCCTGTTTCCAGCGCTTTTTTGACACTGGAGCTGATATGTGATGAAAAAGTCAAAATCTTAACCATTGCTTCCAAAAAAGGCTTATCTCCCCGTTTCCAGCTGTTTAGTGACATTTGGGATGATGTGTGATGAAAAATTCAAGAATTTAACCATTTCTTCCAAAAAAGGCATATTTCCCTGATTCCAGCGCTTTTTTGACACTTGGGCTGACATGTGATGAAAAAGTCAGAAATCTTAATCAATGCTTCCAAAAAAGGCTTATCTCCCCGTTTCCAGCTGTTTAGTGACATTTGGGATGATCTGTGATTAAAAATTCAAGAATTTAACCATTTCTTCCAAAAAAGGCATATCTCCCTGTTTCCAGCGCTTTTTTGACACTGGAGCTGATATGTGATGAAAAAGTCAAAATCTAAATCAATGCTTCCAAAAAAGGCTTATCTCCCCGTTTCCAGCTGTTTAGTGACATTTGGGATGATGTGTGATGAAAAATTCAAGAATTTAACCATTTCTTCCAAAAAAGGCATATCTCCCTGTTTCCAGCGCTTTTCTGACACTCGGGCTGACATGTGATGAAAAAGTCAGAAATCTTAATCAATGCTTCCAAAAAAGGCTTATCTCCCCGTTTCCAGCTGTTTAGTGACATTTGGGTATGATGTGTGATGAAAAATTCCAGAATTTAACCATTTCATCCAAACAAGGCATATCTCCCTGTTTCCAGCGCTTTTCTGACACTTGAGCTGACATGTGATGAAAAAGTCAGAAATCTTAATCAATGCTTCCAAAAAAGGCTTATCTCCCCGTTTCCAGCTGTTTAGTGACATTTGGGATGATGTGTGATGAAAAATTCAAGAATTTAACCATTTCTTCCAAAAAAGGCTTATCTCCCTGTTTCCAGCGCTTTTCTGACACTTGGGCTGACATGTGATGAAAAAGTCAGAAATCTTAATCAATGCTTCCAAAAAAGGCTTATCTCCCTGTTTCCAGCGCTTTTCTGACACTTGGGCTGACATGTGATGAAAAAGTCAGAAATCTTAATCAATGCTTCCAAAAAAGGCTTATCTCCCCGTTTCCAGCTGTTTAGTGACATTTGGGATGATGTGTGATGAAAAATTCAAGAATTTAACCATTTCATCCAAACAAGGCATATCTCCCTGTTTCCAGCGCTTTTCTGACACTTGAGCTGATATGTGATGAAAAAGTCAAAATGTTAACCATTGCTTCCAAAAAAGGCTTATCTCCCCGTTTCCAGCTGTTTAGTGACATTTGGGATGATGTGTGATGAAAAATTCAAGAATTTAACCATTTCTTCCAAAAAAGGCATATCTCCCTGTTTCCAGCGCTTTTTTGACACTGGAGCTGATATGTGATGAAAAAGTCAAAATCTTAACCATTGCTTCCAAAAAAGGCTTATCTCCCCGTTTCCAGCTGTTTAGTGACATTTGGGATGATGTGTGATGAAAAATTCAAGAATTTAACCATTTCTTCCAAAAAAGGCATATTTCCCTGATTCCAGCGCTTTTTTGACACTTGGGCTGACATGTGATGAAAAAGTCAGAAATCTTAATCAATGCTTCCAAAAAAGGCTTATCTCCCCGTTTCCAGCTGTTTAGTGACATTTGGGATGATCTGTGATTAAAAATTCAAGAATTTAACCATTTCTTCCAAAAAAGGCATATCTCCCTGTTTCCAGCGCTTTTTTGACACTGGAGCTGATATGTGATGAAAAAGTCAAAATCTAAATCAATGCTTCCAAAAAAGGCTTATCTCCCCGTTTCCAGCTGTTTAGTGACATTTGGGATGATGTGTGATGAAAAATTCAAGAATTTAACCATTTCTTCCAAAAAAGGCATATCTCCCTGTTTCCAGCGCTTTTCTGACACTCGGGCTGACATGTGATGAAAAAGTCAGAAATCTTAATCAATGCTTCCAAAAAAGGCTTATCTCCCCGTTTCCAGCTGTTTAGTGACATTTGGGTATGATGTGTGATGAAAAATTCCAGAATTTAACCATTTCATCCAAACAAGGCATATCTCCCTGTTTCCAGCGCTTTTCTGACACTTGAGCTGACATGTGATGAAAAAGTCAGAAATCTTAATCAATGCTTCCAAAAAAGGCTTATCTCCCTGTTTCCAGCGCTTTTCTGACACTTGGGCTAACATGTGATGAAAAAGTCAGAAATCTTAATCAATGCTTCCAAAAAAGGCTTATCTCCCCGTTTCCAGCTGTTTAGTGACATTTGGGATGATGTGTGATGAAAAATTCAAGAATTTAACCATTTCTTCCAAAAAAGGCTTATCTCCCTGTTTCCAGCGCTTTTCTGACACTTGGGCTGACATGTGATGAAAAAGTCAGAAATCTTAATCAATGCTTCCAAAAAAGGCTTATCTCCCCGTTTCCAGCTGTTTAGTGACATTTGGGATGATGAGTGATGAAAAATTCAAGAATTTAACCATTTCATCCAAACAAGGCATATCTCCCTGTTTCCAGCGCTTTTCTGACACTTGAGCTGATATGTGATGAAAAAGTCAAAATGTTAACCATTGCTTCCAAAAAAGGCTTATCTCCCCGTTTCCAGCTGTTTAGTGACATTTGGGATGATGTGTGATGAAAAATTCAAGAATTTAACCATTTCTTCCAAAAAAGGCATATCTCCCTGTTTCCAGCGCTTTTCTGACACTTGGGCTGACATGTGATGAAAAAGTCAGAAATCTTAATCAATGCTTCCAAAAAAGGCTTATCTCCCAGTTTCCAGCTGTTTAGTGACATTTGGGATGATCTGTGATTAAAAATTCAAGAATTTAACCATTTCTTCCAAAAAAGGCATATCTCCCTGTTTCCAGCGCTTTTTTGACACTGGAGCTGATATGTGATGAAAAAGTCAAAATCTTAACCATTGCTTCCAAAAAAGTCTTATCTCCCCGTTTCCAGCTGTTTAGTGACATTTGGGATGATGTGTGATGAAAAATTCAAGAATTTAACCATTTCTTCCAAAAAAGGCATATCTCATTGTTTCCAGCGCTTTTCTGACACTCGGGCTGACATGTGATGAAAAAGTCAGAAATCTTAATCAATGCTTCCAAAAAAGGCTTATCTCCCCGTTTCCAGCTGTTTAGTGACATTTGGGATGATGTGTGATGAAAAATTCAAGAATTTAACCATTTCTTCCAAAAAAGGCTTATCTCCCTGTTTCCAGCGCTTTTCTGACACTTGGGCTGATATGTGATGAAAAAGTCAGAAATCTTAATCAATGCTTCCAAAAAAGGCTTATCTCCCCGTTTCCAGCTGTTTAGTGACATTTGGGATGATCTGTGATTAAAAATTCAAGAACTTAACCATTTCTTCCAAAAAAGGCATATCTCCCTGTTTCCAGCGCTTTTTTGACACTGGAGCTGATATGTGATGAAAAAGTCAAAATCTTAACCATTGCTTCCAAAAAAGGCTTATCTCCCCGTTTCCAGCTGTTTAGTGACATTTGGGATGATGTGTGATGAAAAATTCAAGAATTTAACCATTTCTTCCAAAAAAGGCTTATCTCCCTGTTTCCAGCGCTTTTCTGACACTTGGGCTGACATGTGATGAAAAAGTCAGAAATCTTAATCAATGCTTCCAAAAAAGGCTTATCTCCCCGTTTCCAGCTGTTTAGTGACATTTGGGATGATGAGTGATGAAAAATTCAAGAATTTAACCATTTCATCCAAACAAGGCATATCTCCCTGTTTCCAGCGCTTTTCTGACACTTGAGCTGATATGTGATGAAAAAGTCAAAATGTTAACCATTGCTTCCAAAAAAGGCTTATCTCCCCGTTTCCAGCTGTTTAGTGACATTTGGGATGATGTGTGATGAAAAATTCAAGAATTTAACCATTTCTTCCAAAAAAGGCTTATCTCCCTGTTTCCAGCGCGTTTCTGACACTTGAGCTGATATGTGATGAAAAAGTCAAAATGTTAACCATTGCTTCCAAAAAAGGCTTATCTCCCCGTTTCCAGCTGTTTAGTGACATTTGGGATGATCTGTGATTAAAAATTCAAGAATTTAACCATTTCTTCCAAAAAAGGCATATCTCCCTGTTTCCAGCGCTTTTTTGACACTGGAGCTGATATGTGATGAAAAAGTCAAAATCTTAACCATTGCTTCCAAAAAAGTCTTATCTCCCCGTTTCCAGCTGTTTAGTGACATTTGGGATGATGTGTGATGAAAAATTCAAGAATTTAACCATTTCTTCCAAAAAAGGCATATCTCATTGTTTCCAGCGCTTTTCTGACACTCGGGCTGACATGTGATGAAAAAGTCAGAAATCTTAATCAATGCTTCCAAAAAAGGCTTATCTCCCCGTTTCCAGCTGTTTAGTGACATTTGGGATGATGTGTGATGAAAAATTCAAGAATTTAACCATTTCATCCAAACAAGGCATATCTCCCTGTTTCCAGCGCTTTTCTGACACTTGAGCTGATATGTGATGAAAAAGTCAAAATGTTAACCATTGCTTCCAAAAAAGGCTTATCTCCCCGTTTCCAGCTGTTTAGTGACATTTGGGATGATGTGTGATGAAAAATTCAAGAATTTAACCATTCCTTCCAAAAAAGGCATATCTCCCTGTTTCCAGCGCTTTTCTGACACTTGGGCTGACATGTGATTAAAAAGTCAGAAATCTTAATCAATGCTTCCAAAAAAGGCTTATCTCCCCGTTTCCAGCTGTTTAGTGACATTTGGGATGATGTGTGATGAATAATTCAAGAATTTAACCATTTCTTCCAAAAAAGTCATATCTCCCTGTTTCCAGCGCTTTTTCGACACTGGAGCTGATATGTGATGAAAAAGTCAAAATCTTAACCATTGCTTCCAAAAAAGGCTTATCTCCCCGTTTCCAGCTGTTTAGTGACATTTGGGATGATGTGTGATGAAAAATTCAAGAATTTAACCATTTCTTCCAAAAAAGGCTTATCTCCCTGTTTCCAGCGCTTTTCTGACACTTGGGTGATGAAAAAGTCAGAAATCTTAATCAATGCTTCCAAAAAAGGCTTATCTCCCCGTTTCCAGCTGTTTAGTGACATTTGGGATGATGTGTGATGAAAAATTCAAGAATTTAACCATTTCTTCCAAAAAAGGCTTATCTCCCTGTTTCCAGCGCTTTTCTGACACTTGGGCTGACATGTGATGAAAAAGTCAGAAATCTTAATCAATGCTTCCAAAAAAGGCTTATCTCCCTGTTTCCAGCGCTTTTCTGACACTTGGGCTGACATGTGATGAAAAAGTCAGAAATCTTAATCAATGCTTCCAAAAAAGGCTTATCTCCCCGTTTCCAGCTGTTTAGTGACATTTGGGATGATGTGTGATGAAAAATTCAAGAATTTAACCATTTCATCCAAACAAGGCATATCTCCCTGTTTCCAGCGCTTTTCTGACACTTGAGCTGATATGTGATGAAAAAGTCAAAATGTTAACCATTGCTTCCAAAAAAGGCTTATCTCCCCGTTTCCAGCTGTTTAGTGACATTTGGGATGATGTGTGATGAAAAATTCAAGAATTTAACCATTTCTTCCAAAAAAGGCATATCTCCCTGTTTCCAGCGCTTTTTTGACACTGGAGCTGATATGTGATGAAAAAGTCAAAATCTTAACCATTGCTTCCAAAAAAGGCTTATCTCCCCGTTTCCAGCTGTTTAGTGACATTTGGGATGATGTGTGATGAAAAATTCAAGAATTTAACCATTTCTTCCAAAAAAGGCATATTTCCCTGATTCCAGCGCTTTTTTGACACTTGGGCTGACATGTGATGAAAAAGTCAGAAATCTTAATCAATGCTTCCAAAAAAGGCTTATCTCCCCGTTTCCAGCTGTTTAGTGACATTTGGGATGATCTGTGATTAAAAATTCAAGAATTTAACCATTTCTTCCAAAAAAGGCATATCTCCCTGTTTCCAGCGCTTTTTTGACACTGGAGCTGATATGTGATGAAAAAGTCAAAATCTAAATCAATGCTTCCAAAAAAGGCTTATCTCCCCGTTTCCAGCTGTTTAGTGACATTTGGGATGATGTGTGATGAAAAATTCAAGAATTTAACCATTTCTTCCAAAAAAGGCATATCTCCCTGTTTCCAGCGCTTTTCTGACACTCGGGCTGACATGTGATGAAAAAGTCAGAAATCTTAATCAATGCTTCCAAAAAAGGCTTATCTCCCCGTTTCCAGCTGTTTAGTGACATTTGGGTATGATGTGTGATGAAAAATTCCAGAATTTAACCATTTCATCCAAACAAGGCATATCTCCCTGTTTCCAGCGCTTTTCTGACACTTGAGCTGACATGTGATGAAAAAGTCAGAAATCTTAATCAATGCTTCCAAAAAAGGCTTATCTCCCTGTTTCCAGCGCTTTTCTGACACTTGGGCTAACATGTGATGAAAAAGTCAGAAATCTTAATCAATGCTTCCAAAAAAGGCTTATCTCCCCGTTTCCAGCTGTTTAGTGACATTTGGGATGATGTGTGATGAAAAATTCAAGAATTTAACCATTTCTTCCAAAAAAGGCTTATCTCCCTGTTTCCAGCGCTTTTCTGACACTTGGGCTGACATGTGATGAAAAAGTCAGAAATCTTAATCAATGCTTCCAAAAAAGGCTTATCTCCCCGTTTCCAGCTGTTTAGTGACATTTGGGATGATGAGTGATGAAAAATTCAAGAATTTAACCATTTCATCCAAACAAGGCATATCTCCCTGTTTCCAGCGCTTTTCTGACACTTGAGCTGATATGTGATGAAAAAGTCAAAATGTTAACCATTTCTTCCAAAAAAGGCTTATCTCCCCGTTTCCAGCTGTTTAGTGACATTTGGGATGATGTGTGATGAAAAATTCAAGAATTTAACCATTTCTTCCAAAAAAGGCATATCTCCCTGTTTCCAGCGCTTTTCTGACACTTGGGCTGACATGTGATGAAAAAGTCAGAAATCTTAATCAATGCTTCCAAAAAAGGCTTATCTCCCAGTTTCCAGCTGTTTAGTGACATTTGGGATGATCTGTGATTAAAAATTCAAGAATTTAACCATTTCTTCCAAAAAAGGCATATCTCCCTGTTTCCAGCGCTTTTTTGACACTGGAGCTGATATGTGATGAAAAAGTCAAAATCTTAACCATTGCTTCCAAAAAAGTCTTATCTCCCCGTTTCCAGCTGTTTAGTGACATTTGGGATGATGTGTGATGAAAAATTCAAGAATTTAACCATTTCTTCCAAAAAAGGCATATCTCATTGTTTCCAGCGCTTTTCTGACACTCGGGCTGACATGTGATGAAAAAGTCAGAAATCTTAATCAATGCTTCCAAAAAAGGCTTATCTCCCCGTTTCCACTGTTTAGTGACATTTGGGATGATGTGTGATGAAAAATTCAAGAATTTAACCATTTCTTCCAAAAAAGGCTTATCTCCCTGTTTCCAGCGCTTTTCTGACACTTGGGCTGACATGTGATGAAAAAGTCAGAAATCTTAATCAATGCTTCCAAAAAAGGCTTATCTCCCTGTTTCCAGCGCTTTTCTGACACTTGGGCTGACATGTGATGAAAAAGTCAGAAATCTTAATCAATGCTTCCAAAAAAGGCTTATCTCCCCGTTTCCATCTGTTTAGTGACATTTGGGATGATGTGTGATGAAAAATTCAAGAATTTAACCATTTCTTCCAAAAAAGGCATATCTCCCTGTTTCCAGCGCTTTTCTGACACTTGAGCTGATATGTGATGAAAAAGTCAAAATGTTAACCATTGCTTCCAAAAAAGGCTTATCTCCCCGTTTCCAGCTGTTTAGTGACATTTGGGATGATGTGTGATGAAAAATTCAAGAATTTAACCATTTCTTCCAAAAAAGGCTTATCTCCCTGTTTCGAGCGCTTTTCTGACACTTGGGCTGACATGTGATGAAAAAGTCAGAAATCTTAATCAATGCTTCCAAAAAAGGCTTATCTCCCCGTTTCCAGCTGTTTAGTGACATTTGGGATGATGTGTGATGAAAAATTCAAGAATTTAACCATTTCATCCAAACAAGGCATATCTCCCTGTTTCCAGCGCTTTTCTGACACTTGAGCTGATATGTGATGAAAAAGTCAAAATGTTAACCATTGCTTCCAAAAAAGGCTTATCTCCCCGTTTCCAGCTGTTTAGTGACATTTGGGATGATGTGTGATGAAAAATTCAAGAATTTAACCATTTCTTCCAAAAAAGGCATATCTCCCTGTTTCCAGCGCTTTTCTGACACTTGGGCTGACATGTGATTAAAAAGTCAGAAATCTTAATCAATGCTTCCAAAAAAGGCTTATCTCCCCGTTTCCAGCTGTTTAGTGACATTTGGGATGATGTGTGATGAATAATTCAAGAATTTAACCATTTCTTCCAAAAAAGTCATATCTCCCTGTTTCCAGCGCTTTTTCGACACTGGAGCTGATATGTGATGAAAAAGTCAAAATCTTAACCATTGCTTCCAAAAAAGGCTTATCTCCCCGTTTCCAGCTGTTTAGTGACATTTGGGATGATGTGTGATGAAAAATTCAAGAATTTAACCATTTCTTCCAAAAAAGGCTTATCTCCCTGTTTCCAGCGCTTTTCTGACACTTGGGTGATGAAAAAGTCAGAAATCTTAATCAATGCTTCCAAAAAAGGCTTATCTCCCCGTTTCCAGCTGTTTAGTGACATTTGGGATGATGTGTGATGAAAAATTCAAGAATTTAACCATTTCTTCCAAAAAAGGCTTATCTCCCTGTTTCCAGCGCTTTTCTGACACTTGGGCTGACATGTGATGAAAAAGTCAGAAATCTTAATCAATGCTTCCAAAAAAGGCTTATCTCCCTGTTTCCAGCGCTTTTCTGACACTTGGGCTGACATGTGATGAAAAAGTCAGAAATCTTAATCAATGCTTCCAAAAAAGGCTTATCTCCCCGTTTCCAGCTGTTTAGTGACATTTGGGATGATGTGTGATGAAAAATTCAAGAATTTAACCATTTCATCCAAACAAGGCATATCTCCCTGTTTCCAGCGCTTTTCTGACACTTGAGCTGATATGTGATGAAAAAGTCAAAATGTTAACCATTGCTTCCAAAAAAGGCTTATCTCCCCGTTTCCAGCTGTTTAGTGACATTTGGGATGATGTGTGATGAAAAATTCAAGAATTTAACCATTTCTTCCAAAAAAGGCATATCTCCCTGTTTCCAGCGCTTTTTTGACACTGGAGCTGATATGTGATGAAAAAGTCAAAATCTTAACCATTGCTTCCAAAAAAGGCTTATCTCCCCGTTTCCAGCTGTTTAGTGACATTTGGGATGATGTGTGATGAAAAATTCAAGAATTTAACCATTTCTTCCAAAAAAGGCATATTTCCCTGATTCCAGCGCTTTTTTGACACTTGGGCTGACATGTGATGAAAAAGTCAGAAATCTTAATCAATGCTTCCAAAAAAGGCTTATCTCCCCGTTTCCAGCTGTTTAGTGACATTTGGGATGATCTGTGATTAAAAATTCAAGAATTTAACCATTTCTTCCAAAAAAGGCATATCTCCCTGTTTCCAGCGCTTTTTTGACACTGGAGCTGATATGTGATGAAAAAGTCAAAATCTAAATCAATGCTTCCAAAAAAGGCTTATCTCCCCGTTTCCAGCTGTTTAGTGACATTTGGGATGATGTGTGATGAAAAATTCAAGAATTTAACCATTTCTTCCAAAAAAGGCATATCTCCCTGTTTCCAGCGCTTTTCTGACACTCGGGCTGACATGTGATGAAAAAGTCAGAAATCTTAATCAATGCTTCCAAAAAAGGCTTATCTCCCCGTTTCCAGCTGTTTAGTGACATTTGGGTATGATGTGTGATGAAAAATTCCAGAATTTAACCATTTCATCCAAACAAGGCATATCTCCCTGTTTCCAGCGCTTTTCTGACACTTGAGCTGACATGTGATGAAAAAGTCAGAAATCTTAATCAATGCTTCCAAAAAAGGCTTATCTCCCTGTTTCCAGCGCTTTTCTGACACTTGGGCTAACATGTGATGAAAAAGTCAGAAATCTTAATCAATGCTTCCAAAAAAGGCTTATCTCCCCGTTTCCAGCTGTTTAGTGACATTTGGGATGATGTGTGATGAAAAATTCAAGAATTTAACCATTTCTTCCAAAAAAGGCTTATCTCCCTGTTTCCAGCGCTTTTCTGACACTTGGGCTGACATGTGATGAAAAAGTCAGAAATCTTAATCAATGCTTCCAAAAAAGGCTTATCTCCCCGTTTCCAGCTGTTTAGTGACATTTGGGATGATGAGTGATGAAAAATTCAAGAATTTAACCATTTCATCCAAACAAGGCATATCTCCCTGTTTCCAGCGCTTTTCTGACACTTGAGCTGATATGTGATGAAAAAGTCAAAATGTTAACCATTGCTTCCAAAAAAGGCTTATCTCCCCGTTTCCAGCTGTTTAGTGACATTTGGGATGATGTGTGATGAAAAATTCAAGAATTTAACCATTTCTTCCAAAAAAGGCATATCTCCCTGTTTCCAGCGCTTTTCTGACACTTGGGCTGACATGTGATGAAAAAGTCAGAAATCTTAATCAATGCTTCCAAAAAAGGCTTATCTCCCAGTTTCCAGCTGTTTAGTGACATTTGGGATGATCTGTGATTAAAAATTCAAGAACTTAACCATTTCTTCCAAAAAAGGCATATCTCCCTGTTTCCAGCGCTTTTTTGACACTGGAGCTGATATGTGATGAAAAAGTCAAAATCTTAACCATTGCTTCCAAAAAAGGCTTATCTCCCCGTTTCCAGCTGTTTAGTGACATTTGGGATGATGTGTGATGAAAAATTCAAGAATTTAACCATTTCTTCCAAAAAAGGCTTATCTCCCTGTTTCCAGCGCTTTTCTGACACTTGGGCTGACATGTGATGAAAAAGTCAGAAATCTTAATCAATGCTTCCAAAAAAGGCTTATCTCCCCGTTTCCAGCTGTTTAGTGACATTTGGGATGATGAGTGATGAAAAATTCAAGAATTTAACCATTTCATCCAAACAAGGCATATCTCCCTGTTTCCAGCGCTTTTCTGACACTTGAGCTGATATGTGATGAAAAAGTCAAAATGTTAACCATTGCTTCCAAAAAAGGCTTATCTCCCCGTTTCCAGCTGTTTAGTGACATTTGGGATGATGTGTGATGAAAAATTCAAGAATTTAACCATTTCTTCCAAAAAAGGCTTATCTCCCTGTTTCCAGCGCGTTTCTGACACTTGAGCTGATATGTGATGAAAAAGTCAAAATGTAAACCATTGCTTCCAAAAAAGGCTTATCTCCCCGTTTCCAGCTGTTTAGTGACATTTGGGATGATCTGTGATTAAAAATTCAAGAATTTAACCATTTCTTCCAAAAAAGGCATATCTCCCTGTTTCCAGCGCTTTTTTGACACTGGAGCTGATATGTGATGAAAAAGTCAAAATCTTAACCATTGCTTCCAAAAAAGTCTTATCTCCCCGTTTCCAGCTGTTTAGTGACATTTGGGATGATGTGTGATGAAAAATTCAAGAATTTAACCATTTCTTCCAAAAAAGGCATATCTCATTGTTTCCAGCGCTTTTCTGACACTCGGGCTGACATGTGATGAAAAAGTCAGAAATCTTAATCAATGCTTCCAAAAAAGGCTTATCTCCCCGTTTCCAGCTGTTTAGTGACATTTGGGATGATGTGTGATGAAAAATTCAAGAATTTAACCATTTCTTCCAAAAAAGGCTTATCTCCCTGTTTCCAGCGCTTTTCTGACACTTGGGCTGACATGTGATGAAAAAGTCAGAAATCTTAATCAATGCTTCCAAAAAAGGCTTATCTCCCTGTTTCCAGCGCTTTTCTGACACTTGGGCTGACATGTGATGAAAAAGTCAGAAATCTTAATCAATGCTTCCAAAAAAGGCTTATCTCCCCGTTTCCATCTGTTTAGTGACATTTGGGATGATGTGTGATGAAAAATTCAAGAATTTAACCATTTCTTCCAAAAAAGGCATATCTCCCTGTTTCCAGCGCTTTTCTGACACTTGAGCTGATATGTGATGAAAAAGTCAAAATGTTAACCATTGCTTCCAAAAAAGGCTTATCTCCCCGTTTCCAGCTGTTTAGTGACATTTGGGATGATGTGTGATGAAAAATTCAAGAATTTAACCATTTCTTCCAAAAAAGGCTTATCTCCCTGTTTCGAGCGCTTTTCTGACACTTGGGCTGACATGTGATGAAAAAGTCAGAAATCTTAATCAATGCTTCCAAAAAAGGCTTATCTCCCCGTTTCCAGCTGTTTAGTGACATTTGGGATGATGTGTGATGAAAAATTCAAGAATTTAACCATTTCATCCAAACAAGGCATATCTCCCTGTTTCCAGCGCTTTTCTGACACTTGAGCTGATATGTGATGAAAAAGTCAAAATGTTAACCATTGCTTCCAAAAAAGGCTTATCTCCCCGTTTCCAGCTGTTTAGTGACATTTGGGATGATGTGTGATGAAAAATTCAAGAATTTAACCATTTCTTCCAAAAAAGGCATATCTCCCTGTTTCCAGCGCTTTTCTGACACTTGGGCTGACATGTGATTAAAAAGTCAGAAATCTTAATCAATGCTTCCAAAAAAGGCTTATCTCCCCGTTTCCAGCTGTTTAGTGACATTTGGGATGATGTGTGATGAATAATTCAAGAATTTAACCATTTCTTCCAAAAAAGTCATATCTCCCTGTTTCCAGCGCTTTTTCGACACTGGAGCTGATATGTGATGAAAAAGTCAAAATCTTAACCATTGCTTCCAAAAAAGGCTTATCTCCCCGTTTCCAGCTGTTTAGTGACATTTGGGATGATGTGTGATGAAAAATTCAAGAATTTAACCATTTCTTCCAAAAAAGGCTTATCTCCCTGTTTCCAGCGCTTTTCTGACACTTGGGTGATGAAAAAGTCAGAAATCTTAATCAATGCTTCCAAAAAAGGCTTATCTCCCCGTTTCCAGCTGTTTAGTGACATTTGGGATGATGTGTGATGAAAAATTCAAGAATTTAACCATTTCTTCCAAAAAAGGCTTATCTCCCTGTTTCCAGCGCTTTTCTGACACTTGGGCTGACATGTGATGAAAAAGTCAGAAATCTTAATCAATGCTTCCAAAAAAGGCTTATCTCCCTGTTTCCAGCGCTTTTCTGACACTTGGGCTGACATGTGATGAAAAAGTCAGAAATCTTAATCAATGCTTCCAAAAAAGGCTTATCTCCCCGTTTCCAGCTGTTTAGTGACATTTGGGATGATGTGTGATGAAAAATTCAAGAATTTAACCATTTCATCCAAACAAGGCATATCTCCCTGTTTCCAGCGCTTTTCTGACACTTGAGCTGATATGTGATGAAAAAGTCAAAATGTTAACCATTGCTTCCAAAAAAGGCTTATCTCCCCGTTTCCAGCTGTTTAGTGACATTTGGGATGATGTGTGATGAAAAATTCAAGAATTTAACCATTTCTTCCAAAAAAGGCATATCTCCCTGTTTCCAGCGCTTTTTTGACACTGGAGCTGATATGTGATGAAAAAGTCAAAATCTTAACCATTGCTTCCAAAAAAGGCTTATCTCCCCGTTTCCAGCTGTTTAGTGACATTTGGGATGATGTGTGATGAAAAATTCAAGAATTTAACCATTTCTTCCAAAAAAGGCATATTTCCCTGATTCCAGCGCTTTTTTGACACTTGGGCTGACATGTGATGAAAAAGTCAGAAATCTTAATCAATGCTTCCAAAAAAGGCTTATCTCCCCGTTTCCAGCTGTTTAGTGACATTTGGGATGATGTGTGATGAAAAATTCAAGAATTTAACCATTTCTTCCAAAAAAGGCATATCTCCCTGTTTCCAGCGCTTTTCTGACACTCGGGCTGACATGTGATGAAAAAGTCAGAAATCTTAATCAATGCTTCCAAAAAAGGCTTATCTCCCCGTTTCCAGCTGTTTAGTGACATTTGGGTATGATGTGTGATGAAAAATTCCAGAATTTAACCATTTCATCCAAACAAGGCATATCTCCCTGTTTCCAGCGCTTTTCTGACACTTGAGCTGACATGTGATGAAAAAGTCAGAAATCTTAATCAATGCTTCCAAAAAAGGCTTATCTCCCTGTTTCCAGCGCTTTTCTGACACTTGGGCTAACATGTGATGAAAAAGTCAGAAATCTTAATCAATGCTTCCAAAAAAGGCTTATCTCCCCGTTTCCAGCTGTTTAGTGACATTTGGGATGATGTTTGATGAAAAATTCAAGAATTTAACCATTTCTTCCAAAAAAGGCTTATCTCCCTGTTTCCAGCGCTTTTCTGACAATTGGGCTGACATGTGATGAAAAAGTCAGAAATCTTAATCAATGCTTCCAAAAAAGGCTTATCTCCCCGTTTCCAGCTGTTTAGTGACATTTGGGATGATGAGTGATGAAAAATTCAAGAATTTAACCATTTCATCCAAACAAGGCATATCTCCCTGTTTCCAGCGCTTTTCTGACACTTGAGCTGATATGTGATGAAAAAGTCAAAATGTTAACCATTGCTTCCAAAAAAGGCTTATCTCCCCGTTTCCAGCTGTTTAGTGACATTTGGGATGATGTGTGATGAAAAATTCAAGAATTTAACCATTTCTTCCAAAAAAGGCATATCTCCCTGTTTCCAGCGCTTTTCTGACACTTGGGCTGACATGTGATGAAAAAGTCAGAAATCTTAATCAATGCTTCCAAAAAAGGCTTATCTCCCAGTTTCCAGCTGTTTAGTGACATTTGGGATGATCTGTGATTAAAAATTCAAGAATTTAACCATTTCTTCCAAAAAAGGCATATCTCATTGTTTCCAGCGCTTTTCTGACACTCGGGCTGACATGTGATGAAAAAGTCAGAAATCTTAATCAATGCTTCCAAAAAAGGCTTATCTCCCCGTTTCCAGCTGTTTAGTGACATTTGGGATGATGTGTGATGAAAAATTCAAGAATTTAACCATTTCTTCCAAAAAAGGCTTATCTCCCTGTTTCCAGCGCTTTTCTGACACTTGGGCTGACATGTGATGAAAAAGTCAGAAATCTTAATCAATGCTTCCAAAAAAGGCTTATCTCCCCGTTTCCAGCTGTTTAGTGACATTTGGGATGATCTGTGATTAAAAATTCAAGAACTTAACCATTTCTTCCAAAAAAGGCATATCTCCCTGTTTCCAGCGCTTTTTTGACACTGGAGCTGATATGTGATGAAAAAGTCAAAATCTTAACCATTGCTTCCAAAAAAGGCTTATCTCCCCGTTTCCAGCTGTTTAGTGACATTTGGGATGATCTGTGATTAAAAATTGAAGCATTTAACCATTTCTTCCAAAAAAGGCATATCTCCCTGTTTCCAGCGCTTTTTTGACACTTGGGCTGACATGTGATGAAAAAGTCAGAAATCTTAATCAATGCTTCCAAAAAAGGCTTATCTCCCCGTTTCCAGCTGTTTAGTGACATTTGGGATGATGTGTGATGAAAAATTCAAGAATTTAACCATTTCTTCCAAACAAGGCATATCTCCCTGTTTCCAGCGCTTTTCTGACACTTGGGCTGACATGTGATGAAAAAGTCAGAAATCTTAATCAATGCTTCCAAAAAAGGCTTATCTCCCCGTTTCCAGCTGTTTAGTGACATTTGGGATGATGTGTGATAAAAAATTCAAGAATTTAACCATTTCATCCAAACAAGGCATATCTCCCTGTTTCCAGCGCTTTTCTGACACTTGAGCTGATATGTGATGAAAAAGTCAAAATGTTAACCATTGCTTCCAAAAAAGGCTTATCTCCCCGTTTCCAGCTGTTTAGTGACATTTGGGATGATGTGTGATGAAAAATTCAAGAATTTAACCATTTCTTCCAAAAAAGGCATATCTCCCTGTTTCCAGCGCTTTTCTGACACTTGGGCTGACATGTGATTAAAAAGTCAGAAATCTTAATCAATGCTTCCAAAAAAGGCTTATCTCCCTGTTTCCAGCGCTTTTCTGACACTTGGGCTAACATGTGATGAAAAAGTCAGAAATCTTAATCAATGCTTCCAAAAAAGGCTTATCTCCCCGTTTCCAGCTGTTTAGTGACATTTGGGATGATGTGTGATGAAAAATTCAAGAATTTAACCATTTCTTCCAAAAAAGGCTTATCTCCCTGTTTCCAGCGCTTTTCTGACAATTGGGCTGACATGTGATGAAAAAGTCAGAAATCTTAATCAATGCTTCCAAAAAAGGCTTATCTCCCCGTTTCCAGCTGTTTAGTGACATTTGGGATGATGAGTGATGAAAAATTCAAGAATTTAACCATTTCATCCAAACAAGGCATATCTCCCTGTTTCCAGCGCTTTTCTGACACTTGAGCTGATATGTGATGAAAAAGTCAAAATGTTAACCATTGCTTCCAAAAAAGGCTTATCTCCCCGTTTCCAGCTGTTTAGTGACATTTGGGATGATGTGTGATGAAAAATTCAAGAATTTAACCATTTCTTCCAAAAAAGGCATATCTCCCTGTTTCCAGCGCTTTTCTGACACTTGGGCTGACATGTGATGAAAAAGTCAGAAATCTTAATCAATGCTTCCAAAAAAGGCTTATCTCCCAGTTTCCAGCTGTTTAGTGACATTTGGGATGATCTGTGATTAAAAATTCAAGAATTTAACCATTTCTTCCAAAAAAGGCATATCTCATTGTTTCCAGCGCTTTTCTGACACTCGGGCTGACATGTGATGAAAAAGTCAGAAATCTTAATCAATGCTTCCAAAAAAGGCTTATCTCCCCGTTTCCAGCTGTTTAGTGACATTTGGGATGATGTGTGATGAAAAATTCAAGAATTTAACCATTTCTTCCAAAAAAGGCTTATCTCCCTGTTTCCAGCGCTTTTCTGACACTTGGGCTGACATGTGATGAAAAAGTCAGAAATCTTAATCAATGCTTCCAAAAAAGGCTTATCTCCCCGTTTCCAGCTGTTTAGTGACATTTGGGATGATCTGTGATTAAAAATTCAAGAACTTAACCATTTCTTCCAAAAAAGGCATATCTCCCTGTTTCCAGCGCTTTTTTGACACTGGAGCTGATATGTGATGAAAAAGTCAAAATCTTAACCATTGCTTCCAAAAAAGGCTTATCTCCCCGTTTCCAGCTGTTTAGTGACATTTGGGATGATCTGTGATTAAAAATTGAAGCATTTAACCATTTCTTCCAAAAAAGGCATATCTCCCTGTTTCCAGCGCTTTTTTGACACTTGGGCTGACATGTGATGAAAAAGTCAGAAATCTTAATCAATGCTTCCAAAAAAGGCTTATCTCCCCGTTTCCAGCTGTTTAGTGACATTTGGGATGATGTGTGATGAAAAATTCAAGAATTTAACCATTTCTTCCAAACAAGGCATATCTCCCTGTTTCCAGCGCTTTTCTGACACTTGGGCTGACATGTGATGAAAAAGTCAGAAATCTTAATCAATGCTTCCAAAAAAGGCTTATCTCCCCGTTTCCAGCTGTTTAGTGACATTTGGGATGATGTGTGATGAAAAATTCAAGAATTTAACCATTTCATCCAAACAAGGCATATCTCCCTGTTTCCAGCGCTTTTCTGACACTTGAGCTGATATGTGATGAAAAAGTCAAAATGTTAACCATTGCTTCCAAAAAAGGCTTATCTCCCCGTTTCCAGCTGTTTAGTGACATTTGGGATGATGTGTGATGAAAAATTCAAGAATTTAACCATTTCTTCCAAAAAAGGCATATCTCCCTGTTTCCAGCGCTTTTCTGACACTTGGGCTGACATGTGATTAAAAAGTCAGAAATCTTAATCAATGCTTCCAAAAAAGGCTTATCTCCCCGTTTCCAACTGTTTAGTGACATTTGGGATGATGTGTGATGAATAATTCAAGAATTTAACCATTTCTTCCAAAAAAGTCATATCTCCCTGTTTCCAGCGCTTTTTCGACACTGGAGCTGATATGTGATGAAAAAGTCAAAATCTTAACCATTGCTTCCAAAAAAGGCTTATCTCCCCGTTTCCAGCTGTTTAGTGACATTTGGGAAGATGTGTGATGAAAAATTCAAGAATTTAACCATTTCTTCGAAAAAAAGGCTTATCTCCCTGTTTCCAGCGCTTTTCTGACACTTGGGTGATGAAAAAGTCAGAAATCTTAATCAATGCTTCCAAAAAAGGCTTATCTCCCCGTTTCCAGCTGTTTAGTGATATTTGGGATGATGTGTGATGAAAAATTCAAGAATTTAACCATTTCTTCCAAAAAAGGCTTATCTCCCTGTTTCCAGCGCTTTTCTGACACTTGGGCTGACATGTGATGAAAAAGTCAGAAATCTTAATCAATGCTTCCAAAAAAGGCTTATCTCCCCGTTTCCAGCTGTTTAGTGACATTTGGGATGATGTGTGATGAAAAATTCAAGAATTTAACCATTTCTTCCAAAAAAGGCTTATCTCCCTGTTTCCAGCGCTTTTCTGACACTTGGGCTGACATGTGATGAAAAAGTCAGAAATCTTAATCAATGCTTCCAAAAAAGGCTTATCTCCCTGTTTCCAGCGCTTTTCTGACACTTGGGCTGACATGTGATGAAAAAGTCAGAAATCTTAATCAATGCTTCCAAAAAAGGCTTATCTCCCCGTTTCCATCTGTTTAGTGACATTTGGGATGATGTGTGATGAAAAATTCAAGAATTTAACCATTTCTTCCAAAAAAGGCATATCTCCCTGTTTCCAGCGCTTTTCTGACACTTGAGCTGATATGTGATGAAAAAGTCAAAATGTTAACCATTGCTTCCAAAAAAGGCTTATCTCCCCGTTTCCAGCTGTTTAGTGACATTTGGGATGATGTGTGATGAAAAATTCAAGAATTTAACCATTTCTTCCAAAAAAGGCTTATCTCCCTGTTTCGAGCGCTTTTCTGACACTTGGGCTGACATGTGATGAAAAAGTCAGAAATATTAATCAATGCTTCCAAAAAAGGCTTATCTCCCCGTTTCCAGCTGTTTAGTGACATTTGGGATGATGTGTGATGAAAAATTCAAGAATTTAACCATTTCATCCAAACAAGGCATATCTCCCTGTTTCCAGCGCTTTTCTGACACTTGAGCTGATATGTGATGAAAAAGTCAAAATGTTAACCATTGCTTCCAAAAAAGGCTTATCTCCCCGTTTCCAGCTGTTTAGTGACATTTGGGATGATGTGTGATGAAAAATTCAAGAATTTAACCATTTCTTCCAAAAAAGGCATATCTCCCTGTTTCCAGCGCTTTTCTGACACTTGGGCTGACATGTGATTAAAAAGTCAGAAATCTTAATCAATGCTTCCAAAAAAGGCTTATCTCCCCGTTTCCAGCTGTTTAGTGACATTTGGGATGATGTGTGATGAATAATTCAAGAATTTAACCATTTCTTCCAAAAAAGTCATATCTCCCTGTTTCCAGCGCTTTTTTGACACTGGAGCTGATATGTGATGAAAAAGTCAAAATCTTAACCATTGCTTCCAAAAAAGGCTTATCTCCCCGTTTCCAGCTGTTTAGTGACATTTGGGATGATGTGTGATGAAAAATTCAAGAATTTAACCATTTCTTCCAAAAAAGGCTTATCTCCCTGTTTCCAGCGCTTTTCTGACACTTGGGTGATGAAAAAGTCAGAAATCTTAATCAATGCTTCCAAAAAAGGCTTATCTCCCCGTTTCCAGCTGTTTAGTGACATTTGGGATGATGTGTGATGAAAAATTCAAGAATTTAACCATTTCATCCAAACAAGGCATATCTCCCTGTTTCCAGCGCTTTTCTGACACTTGAGCTGATATGTGATGAAAAAGTCAAAATGTTAACCATTGCTTCCAAAAAAGGCTTATCTCCCCGTTTCCAGCTGTTTAGTGACATTTGGGATGATGTGTGATGAAAAATTCAAGAATTTAACCATTTCTTCCAAAAAAGGCATATCTCCCTGTTTCCAGCGCTTTTTTGACACTGGAGCTGATATGTGATGAAAAAGTCAAAATCTTAACCATTGCTTCCAAAAAAGGCTTATCTCCCCGTTTCCAGCTGTTTAGTGACATTTGGGATGATGTGTGATGAAAAATTCAAGAATTTAACCATTTCTTCCAAAAAAGGCATATTTCCCTGATTCCAGCGCTTTTTTGACACTTGGGCTGACATGTGATGAAAAAGTCAGAAATCTTAATCAATGCTTCCAAAAAAGGCTTATCTCCCCGTTTCCAGCTGTTTAGTGACATTTGGGATGATCTGTGATTAAAAATTCAAGAATTTAACCATTTCTTCCAAAAAAGGCATATCTCCCTGTTTCCAGCGCTTTTTTGACACTGGAGCTGATATGTGATGAAAAAGTCAAAATCTAAATCAATGCTTCCAAAAAAGGCTTATCTCCCCGTTTCCAGCTGTTTAGTGACATTTGGGATGATGTGTGATGAAAAATTCAAGAATTTAACCATTTCTTCCAAAAAAGGCATATCTCCCTGTTTCCAGCGCTTTTCTGACACTCGGGCTGACATGTGATGAAAAAGTCAGAAATCTTAATCAATGCTTCCAAAAAAGGCTTATCTCCCCGTTTCCAGCTGTTTAGTGACATTTGGGTATGATGTGTGATGAAAAATTCCAGAATTTAACCATTTCATCCAAACAAGGCATATCTCCCTGTTTCCAGCGCTTTTCTGACACTTGAGCTGACATGTGATGAAAAAGTCAGAAATCTTAATCAATGCTTCCAAAAAAGGCTTATCTCCCTGTTTCCAGCGCTTTTCTGACACTTGGGCTGACATGTGATGAAAAAGTCAGAAATCTTAATCAATGCTTCCAAAAAAGGCTTATCTCCCCGTTTCCAGCTGTTTAGTGACATTTGGGATGATGAGTGATGAAAAATTCAAGAATTTAACCATTTCATCCAAACAAGGCATATCTCCCTGTTTCCAGCGCTTTTCTGACACTTGAGCTGATATGTGATGAAAAAGTCAAAATGTTAACCATTGCTTCCAAAAAAGGCTTATCTCCCCGTTTCCAGCTGTTTAGTGACATTTGGGATGATGTGTGATGAAAAATTCAAGAATTTAACCATTTCTTCCAAAAAAGGCATATCTCCCTGTTTCCAGCGCTTTTCTGACACTTGGGCTGACATGTGATGAAAAAGTCAGAAATCTTAATCAATGCTTCCAAAAAAGGCTTATCTCCCAGTTTCCAGCTGTTTAGTGACATTTGGGATGATCTGTGATTAAAAATTCAAGAATTTAACCATTTCTTCCAAAAAAGGCATATCTCCCTGTTTCCAGCGCTTTTTTGACACTGGAGCTGATATGTGATGAAAAAGTCAAAATCTTAATCAATGCTTCCAAAAAAGGCTTATCTCCCCGTTTCCAGCTGTTTAGTGACATTTGGGATGATGTGTGATGAAAAATTCAAGAATTTAACCATTTCTTCCAAAAAAGGCTTATCTCCCTGTTTCCAGCGCTTTTCTGACACTTGGGCTGACATGTGATGAAAAAGTCAGAAATCTTAATCAATGCTTCCAAAAAAGGCTTATCTCCCCGTTTCCAGCTGTTTAGTGACATTTGGGATGATCTGTGATTAAAAATTCAAGAACTTAACCATTTCTTCCAAAAAAGGCATATCTCCCTGTTTCCAGCGCTTTTTTGACACTGGAGCTGATATGTGATGAAAAAGTCAAAATCTTAACCATTGCTTCCAAAAAAGGCTTATCTCCCCGTTTCCAGCTGTTTAGTGACATTTGGGATGATCTGTGATTAAAAATTGAAGCATTTAACCATTTCTTCCAAAAAAGGCATATCTCCCTGTTTCCAGCGCTTTTTTGACACTTGGGCTGACATGTGATGAAAAAGTCAGAAATCTTAATCAATGCTTCCAAAAAAGGCTTATCTCCCCGTTTCCAGCTGTTTAGTGACATTTGGGATGATGTGTGATGAAAAATTCAAGAATTTAACCATTTCTTCCAAACAAGGCATATCTCCCTGTTTCCAGCGCTTTTCTGACACTTGGGCTGACATGTGATGAAAAAGTCAGAAATCTTAATCAATGCTTCCAAAAAAGGCTTATCTCCCCGTTTCCAGCTGTTTAGTGACATTTGGGATGATGTGTGATGAAAAATTCAAGAATTTAAACATTTCTTCCAAAAAAAGGCATATCTCCCTGTTTCCAGCGCTTTTCTGACACTTGAGCTGATATGTGATGAAAAAGTCAAAATGTTAACCATTGCTTCCAAAAAAGGCTTATCTCCCCATTTCCAGCTATTTAGTGACATTTGGGATGATGTGTGATGAAAAATTCAAGAATTTAACCATTTCTTCCAAAAAAGGCATATCTACCTGTTTCCAGCGCTTTTCTGACACTTGGGCTGACATGTGATTAAAAAGTCAGAAATCTTAATCAATGCTTCCAAAAAAGGCTTATCTCCCCGTTTCCAGCTGTTTAGTGACATTTGGGATGATGTGTGATGAAAAATTCAAGAATTTAACCATTTCTTCCAAAAAAGGCTTATCTCCCTGTTTCCAGCGCTTTTCTGACACTTGGGCTGACATGTGATGAAAAAGTCAGAAATCTTAATCAATGCTTCCAAAAAAGGCTTATCTCCCCGTTTCCAGCTGTTTAGTGACATTTGGGATGATCTGTGATTAAAAATTCAAGAACTTAACCATTTCTTCCAAAAAAGGCATATCTCCCTGTTTCCAGCGCTTTTTTGACACTGGAGCTGATATGTGATGAAAAAGTCAAAATCTTAACCATTGCTTCCAAAAAAGGCTTATCTCCCCGTTTCCAGCTGTTTAGTGACATTTGGGATGATCTGTGATTAAAAATTGAAGCATTTAACCATTTCTTCCAAAAAAGGCATATCTCCCTGTTTCCAGCGCTTTTTTGACACTTGGGCTGACATGTGATGAAAAAGTCAGAAATCTTAATCAATGCTTCCAAAAAAGGCTTATCTCCCCGTTTCCAGCTGTTTAGTGACATTTGGGATGATGTGTGATGAAAAATTCAAGAATTTAACCATTTCTTCCAAACAAGGCATATCTCCCTGTTTCCAGCGCTTTTCTGACACTTGGGCTGACATGTGATGAAAAAGTCAGAAATCTTAATCAATGCTTCCAAAAAAGGCTTATCTCCCCGTTTCCAGCTGTTTAGTGACATTTGGGATGATGTGTGATGAAAAATTCAAGAATTTAAACATTTCTTCCAAAAAAAGGCATATCTCCCTGTTTCCAGCGCTTTTCTGACACTTGAGCTGATATGTGATGAAAAAGTCAAAATGTTAACCATTGCTTCCAAAAAAGGCTTATCTCCCCATTTCCAGCTATTTAGTGACATTTGGGATGATGTGTGATGAAAAATTCAAGAATTTAACCATTTCTTCCAAAAAAGGCATATCTACCTGTTTCCAGCGCTTTTCTGACACTTGGGCTGACATGTGATTAAAAAGTCAGAAATCTTAATCAATGCTTCCAAAAAAGGCTTATCTCCCCGTTTCCAGCTGTTTAGTGACATTTGGGATGATGTGTGATGAATAATTCAAGAATTTAACCATTTCTTCCAAAAAAGTCATATCTCCCTGTTTCCAGCGCTTTTTCGACACTGGAGCTGATATGTGATGAAAAAGTCAAAATCTTAACCATTGCTTCCAAAAAAGGCTTATCTCCCCGTTTCCAGCTGTTTAGTGACATTTGGGATGATGTGTGATGAAAAATTCAAGAATTTAACCATTTCTTCCAAAAAAGGCATATCTCCCTGTTTCCAGCGCTTTTCTGACACTTGGGCTGACATGTGATTAAAAAGTCAGAAATCTTAATCAATGCTTCCAAAAAAGGCTTATCTCCCCGTTTCCAGCTGTTTAGTGACATTTGGGATGATGTGTGATGAATAATTCAAGAATTTAACCATTTCTTCCAAAAAAGTCATATCTCCCTGTTTCCAGCGCTTTTTCGACACTGGAGCTGATATGTGATGAAAAAGTCAAAATCTTAACCATTGCTTCCAAAAAAGGCTTATCTCCCCGTTTCCAGCTGTTTAGTGACATTTGGGATGATGTGTGATGAAAAATTCAAGAATTTAACCATTTCTTCCAAAAAAGGCTTATCTCCCTGTTTCCAGCGCTTTTCTGACACTTGGGTGATGAAAAAGTCAGAAATCTTAATCAATGCTTCCAAAAAAGGCTTATCTCCCCGTTTCCAGCTGTTTAGTGACATTTGGGATGATGTGTGATGAAAAATTCAAGAATTTAACCATTTCTTCCAAAAAAGGCTTATCTCCCTGTTTCCAGCGCTTTTCTGACACTTGGGCTGACATGTGATGAAAAAGTCAGAAATCTTAATCAATGCTTCCAAAAAAGGCTTATCTCCCTGTTTCCAGCGCTTTTCTGACACTTGGGCTGACATGTGATGAAAAAGTCAGAAATCTTAATCAATGCTTCCAAAAAAGGCTTATCTCCCCGTTTCCAGCTGTTTAGTGACATTTGGGATGATGTGTGATGAAAAATTCAAGAATTTAACCATTTCATCCAAACAAGGCATATCTCCCTGTTTCCAGCGCTTTTCTGACACTTGAGCTGATATGTGATGAAAAAGTCAAAATGTTAACCATTGCTTCCAAAAAAGGCTTATCTCCCCGTTTCCAGCTGTTTAGTGACATTTGGGATGATGTGTGATGAAAAATTCAAGAATTTAACCATTTCTTCCAAAAAAGGCATATCTCCCTGTTTCCAGCGCTTTTTTGACACTGGAGCTGATATGTGATGAAAAAGTCAAAATCTTAACCATTGCTTCCAAAAAAGGCTTATCTCCCCGTTTCCAGCTGTTTAGTGACATTTGGGATGATGTGTGATGAAAAATTCAAGAATTTAACCATTTCTTCCAAAAAAGGCATATTTCCCTGATTCCAGCGCTTTTTTGACACTTGGGCTGACATGTGATGAAAAAGTCAGAAATCTTAATCAATGCTTCCAAAAAAGGCTTATCTCCCCGTTTCCAGCTGTTTAGTGACATTTGGGATGATCTGTGATTAAAAATTCAAGAATTTAACCATTTCTTCCAAAAAAGGCATATCTCCCTGTTTCCAGCGCTTTTTTGACACTGGAGCTGATATGTGATGAAAAAGTCAAAATCTAAATCAATGCTTCCAAAAAAGGCTTATCTCCCCGTTTCCAGCTGTTTAGTGACATTTGGGATGATGTGTGATGAAAAATTCAAGAATTTAACCATTTCTTCCAAAAAAGGCATATCTCCCTGTTTCCAGCGCTTTTCTGACACTCGGGCTGACATGTGATGAAAAAGTCAGAAATCTTAATCAATGCTTCCAAAAAAGGCTTATCTCCCCGTTTCCAGCTGTTTAGTGACATTTGGGTATGATGTGTGATGAAAAATTCCAGAATTTAACCATTTCATCCAAACAAGGCATATCTCCCTGTTTCCAGCGCTTTTCTGACACTTGAGCTGACGTGATGAAAAAGTCAGAAATCTTAATCAATGCTTCCAAAAAAGGCTTATCTCCCTGTTTCCAGCGCTTTTCTGACACTTGGGCTAACATGTGATGAAAAAGTCAGAAATCTTAATCAATGCTTCCAAAAAAGGCTTATCTCCCCGTTTCCAGCTGTTTAGTGACATTTGGGATGATGTGTGATGAAAAATTCAAGAATTTAACCATTTCTTCCAAAAAAGGCTTATCTCCCTGTTTCCAGCGCTTTTCTGACACTTGGGCTGACATGTGATGAAAAAGTCAGAAATCTTAATCAATGCTTCCAAAAAAGGCTTATCTCCCCGTTTCCAGCTGTTTAGTGACATTTGGGATGATGAGTGATGAAAAATTCAAGAATTTAACCATTTCATCCAAACAAGGCATATCTCCCTGTTTCCAGCGCTTTTCTGACACTTGAGCTGATATGTGATGAAAAAGTCAAAATGTTAACCATTGCTTCCAAAAAAGGCTTATCTCCCCGTTTCCAGCTGTTTAGTGACATTTGGGATGATGTGTGATGAAAAATTCAAGAATTTAACCATTTCTTCCAAAAAAGGCATATCTCCCTGTTTCCAGCGCTTTTCTGACACTTGGGCTGACATGTGATGAAAAAGTCAGAAATCTTAATCAATGCTTCCAAAAAAGGCTTATCTCCCAGTTTCCAGCTGTTTAGTGACATTTGGGATGATCTGTGATTAAAAATTCAAGAATTTAACCATTTCTTCCAAAAAAGGCATATCTCCCTGTTTCCAGCGCTTTTTTGACACTGGAGCTGATATGTGATGAAAAAGTCAAAATCTTAACCATTGCTTCCAAAAAAGTCTTATCTCCCCGTTTCCAGCTGTTTAGTGACATTTGGGATGATGTGTGATGAAAAATTCAAGAATTTAACCATTTCTTCCAAAAAAGGCATATCTCCCTGTTTCCAGCGCTTTTCTGACACTCGGGCTGACATGTGATGAAAAAGTCAGAAATCTTAATCAATGCTTCCAAAAAAGGCTTATCTCCCCGTTTCCAGCTGTTTAGTGACATTTGGGATGATGTGTGATGAAAAATTCAAGAATTTAACCATTTCTTCCAAAAAAGGCTTATCTCCCTGTTTCCAGCGCTTTTCTGACACTTGGGCTGACATGTGATGAAAAAGTCAGAAATCTTAATCAATGCTTCCAAAAAAGGCTTATCTCCCCGTTTCCAGCTGTTTAGTGACATTTGGGATGATCTGTGATTAAAAATTCAAGAACTTAACCATTTCTTCCAAAAAAGGCATATCTCCCTGTTTCCAGCGCTTTTTTGACACTGGAGCTGATATGTGATGAAAAAGTCAAAATCTTAACCATTGCTTCCAAAAAAGGCTTATCTCCCCGTTTCCAGCTGTTTAGTGACATTTGGGATGATCTGTGATTAAAAATTGAAGCATTTAACCATTTCTTCCAAAAAAGGCATATCTCCCTGTTTCCAGCGCTTTTTTGACACTTGGGCTGACATGTGATGAAAAAGTCAGAAATCTTAATCAATGCTTCCAAAAAAGGCTTATCTCCCCGTTTCCAGCTGTTTAGTGACATTTGGGATGATGTGTGATGAAAAATTCAAGAATTTAACCATTTCTTCCAAACAAGGCATATCTCCCTGTTTCCAGCGCTTTTCTGACACTTGGGCTGACATGTGATGAAAAAGTCAGAAATCTTAATCAATGCTTCCAAAAAAGGCTTATCTCCCCGTTTCCAGCTGTTTAGTGACATTTGGGATGATGTGTGATGAAAAATTCAAGAATTTAAACATTTCTTCCAAAAAAAGGCATATCTCCCTGTTTCCAGCGCTTTTCTGACACTTGAGCTGATATGTGATGAAAAAGTCAAAATGTTAACCATTGCTTCCAAAAAAGGCTTATCTCCCCATTTCCAGCTATTTAGTGACATTTGGGATGATGTGTGATGAAAAATTCAAGAATTTAACCATTTCTTCCAAAAAAGGCATATCTCCCTGTTTCCAGCGCTTTTCTGACACTTGGGCTGACATGTGATGAAAAAGTCAGAAATCTTAATCAATGCTTCCAAAAAAGGCTTATCTCCCCGTTTCCAGCTGTTTAGTGACATTTGGGATGATGTGTGATGAAAAATTCAAGAATTTAACCATTTCTTCCAAAAAAGGCTTATCTCCCTGTTTCCAGCGCTTTTCTGACACTTGGGCTGACATGTGATGAAAAAGTCAGAAATCGTAATCAATGCTTCCAAAAAAGGCTTATCTCCCCGTTTCCAGCTGTTTAGTGACATTTGGGATGATGTGTGATGAAAAATTCAAGAATTTAACCATTTCATCCAAACAAGGCATATCTCCCTGTTTCCAGCGCTTTTCTGACACTTGAGCTTGTCATCACATTTTGACTTTTTCATGTGATGAAAAAGTCAAAATGTTAACCATTGCTTCCAAAAAAGGCTTATCTCCCCGTTTCCAGCTGTTTAGTGACATTTGGGATGATGTGTGATGAAAAATTCAAGAATTTAACCATTTCTTCCAAAAAAGGCATATCTCCCTGTTTCCAGCGCTTTTCTGACACTTGGGCTGACATGTGATGAAAAAGTCAGAAATCTTAATCAATGCTTCCAAAAAAGGCTTATCTCCCCGTTTCCAGCTGTTTAGTGACATTTGGGATGATCTGTGATTAAAAATTCAAGAATTTAACCATTTCTTCCAAAAAAGGCATATCTCCCTGTTTCCAGCGCTTTTTTGACACTTGGGCTGACATGTGATGAAAAAGTCAGAAATCTTAATCAATGCTTCCAAAAAAGGCTTATCTCCCCGTTTCCAGCTATTTAGTGACATTTGGGATGATGTGTGATGAAAAATTCAAGAATTTAACCATTTCTTCCAAAAAAAGGCATATCTCCCTGTTTCCAGCGCTTTTCTGACACTTGGGCTGACATGTGATGAAAAAGTCAGAAATCTTAATCAATGCTTCCAAAAAAGGCATATCTCCCCGTTTCCAGCTGTTTAGTGACATTTGGGATGATGTGTGATGAAAAATTCAAGAATTTAACCATTTCTTCCAAAAACGGCATATCTCCCTGTTTCCAGCGCTTTTCTGACACTGGAGCTGATATGTGATGAAAAAGTCAAAATGTTAACCATTTCTTCCAATAAAGGCTTATCTCCCCGATTCCAGCTGTTTAGTGACATTTGGGATGATCTGTGATTAAAAATTTAAAGAATTTAACCATTTCTTCCAAAAAAGGCATATCTCCCTGTTTCCAGCGCTTTTTTGACACTTGGGCTGACATGTGATGAAAAAGTCAAAATGTTAACCATTGCTTCCAAAAAAGGCTTATCTCCCCGTTTCCAGCTGTTTATTGACATTTGGGATGATGTGTGATGAAAAATTCAAGAATTTAACCATTTCTTCCAAAAAAGGCTTATCTCCCCGTTTCCAGTTGTTTAGTGACATTTGCGATGATGTGTGATGAAAAATTCAAGAATTTAACCATTTCTTCCAAAAAAAGGCATATCTCCCTGTTTCCAGCACTTTTCTGACACTTGAGCTGATATGTGATGAAAAAGTCAAAATGTTAACCATTGCTTCCAAAAAAGGCTTATCTCCCCGTTTCCAGCTGTTTAGTGACATTTGGGATGATGTGTGATGAATAATTCAGGAATTTAACCATTTCTTCCAAAAAAGGCATATCTCCCTGTTTCCAGCGCTTTTCTGACACTTGGGCTGACATGTGATGAAAAAGTCAGAAATCTTAATCAATGCTTCCAAAAAAGGCTTATCTCCCCGTTTCCAGCTGTTTAGTGACATTTGGGATGATGTGTGATGAATAATTCAAGAATTTAACCATTTCTTCCAAAAAAGGCATATCTCCCTGTTTCCAGCGCTTTTCTGACACTTGGGCTGACATGTGATGAAAAAGTCAGAAATCTTAATCAATGCTTCCAAAAAAGGCTTATCTCCCCGTTTCCAGCTGTTTAGTGACATTTGGGATTATGTGTGATGAAAAATTCAAGAATTTAACCATTTCTTCCAAAAAAGGCATATCTCCCTGTTTCCAGCGCTTTTCTGACACTTGGGCTGGCATGTGATGAAAAAGTCAGAAATCTTAATCAATGCTTCCAAAAAAGGCTTATCTCCCCGTTTCCAGCTGTTTAGTGACATTTGGGATGATGTGTGATGAAAAATTCAAGAATTTAACCATTTCTTCCAAAAAAGGCTTATCTCCCTGTTTCCAGCGCTTTTCTGACACTTGGGCTGACATGTGATGAAAAAGTCAGAAATCTTAATCAATACTTCCAAAAAAGGCTTATCTCCCCGTTTCCAGCTGTTTAGTGACATTTGGGATGATTTGTGTTGAAAAATTCAAGAATTTAACCATTTCTTCCGAACAAGGCATATCTCCCTGTTTCCAGCGCTTTTTTGACACTGGAGCTGATATGTGATGAAAAAGTCAAAATCTTAACCATTGCTTCCAAAAAAGGCTTATCTCCCCGTTTCCAGCTGTTTAGTGACATTTGGGATGATGTGTGATGAAAAATTCAAGAATTTAACCATTTCTTCCAAAAAAAGGCATATCTCCCTGTTTCCAGCGCTTTTCTGACACTGGAGCTGATATGTGATGAAAAAGTCAAAATGTTAACCATTGCTTCCAAAAAAGGCTTATCTCCCCGTTTCCAGCTGTTTAGTGACATTTGGGATGATGTGTGATGAAAAATTCCAGAATTTAACCATTTCTTCCAAAAAAGGCTTATCTCCCTGTTTCCAGCGCTTTTCTGACACTTGGGCTGACATGTGATGAAAAAGTCAGAAATTTTAATCAATGCTTCCAAAAAAGGCTTATCTCCCCGTTTCCAGCTGTTTAGTGACATTTGGGATGATGTGTGATGAAAAATTCAAGAATTTAACCATTTCTTCCAAAAAAGGCTTATCTCCCTGTTTCCAGCGCTTTTCTGACACTTGGGCTGACATGTGATGAAAAAGTCAGAAATCTTAATCAATGCTTCCAAAAAAGGCTTATCTCCCCGTTTCCAGCTATTTAGTGACATTTGGGATGATGTGTGATGAAAAATTCAAGAATTTAACCATTTCTTCCAAAAAAAGGCATATCTCCCTGTTTCCAGCGCTTTTCTGACACTTGGGCTGACATGTGATGAAAAAGTCAGAAATCTTAATCAATGCTTCCAAAAAAGGCTTATCTCCCCGTTTCCAGCTATTAAGTGACATTTGGGATGATGTGTGATGAAAAATTCAAGAATTTAACCATTTCTTCCAAAAAAAGGCATATCTCCCTGTTTCCAGCGCTTTTCTGACACTTGGGCTGACATGTGATGAAAAAGTCAGAAATCTTAATCAATGCTTCCAAAAAAGGCTTATCTCCCCGTTTCCAGCTGTTTGTGACATTTGGGATGATGTGTGATGAAAAATTCAAGAATTTAAACATTTCTTCCAAAAAAAGGCATATCTCCCTGTTTCCAGCGCTTTTCTGACACTTGAGCTGATATGTGATGAAAAAGTCAAAATGTTAACCATTGCTTCCATAAAAGGCTTATATCCCCGTTTCCAGCTGTTTAGTGACATTTGGGATGATGTGTGATGAAAAATTCAAGAATTTAACCATTTCTTCCAAAAAAGGCATATCTCCGTGTTTCCAGCGCTTTTCTGACACTTGGGCTGACATGTGATGAAAAAGTCAGAAATCTTAATCAATGGCTTCCAAAAAAGGCTTATCTCCCCGTTTCCAGCTGTTTAGTGACATTTGGGATGATGTGTGATGAAAAATTCAAGAATTTAACCATTTCTTCCAAAAAAGGCATATCTCCCTGTTTCCAGCGCTTTTCTGACACTTGGGCTGGCATGTGATGAAAAAGTCAGAAATCTTAATCAATGCTTCCAAAAAAGGCTTATCTCCCCGTTTCCAGCTGTTTAGTGACATTTGGGATGATGTGTGATGAAAAATTCAAGAATTTAACCATTTCTTCCAAAAAAGGCTTATCTCCCTGTTTCCAGCGCTTTTCTGACACTTGGGCTGACATGTGATGAAAAAGTCAGAAATCTTAATCAATACTTCCAAAAAAGGCTTATCTCCCCGTTTCCAGCTGTTTAGTGACATTTGGGATGATTTGTGTTGAAAAATTCAAGAATTTAACCATTTCTTCCGAACAAGGCATATCTCCCTGTTTCCAGCGCTTTTTTGACACTGGAGCTGATATGTG
The DNA here is from genome assembly GCF_963576545.1 of Limanda limanda. Taxonomy (NCBI): domain Eukaryota; kingdom Metazoa; phylum Chordata; class Actinopteri; order Pleuronectiformes; family Pleuronectidae; genus Limanda; species Limanda limanda. The sequence continues at coordinate 30,647,395 of NC_083637.1, read as the reverse complement.
ATGAAAAAGTCAAAATCTTAACCATTGCTTCCAAAAAAGGCTTATCTCCCCGTTTCCAGCTGTTTAGTGACATTTGGGATGATGTGTGATGAAAAATTCAAGAATTTAACCATTTCTTCCAAAAAAAGGCATATCTCCCTGTTTCCAGCGCTTTTCTGACACTGGAGCTGATATGTGATGAAAAAGTCAAAATGTTAACCATTGCTTCCAAAAAAGGCTTATCTCCCCGTTTCCAGCTGTTTAGTGACATTTGGGATGATGTGTGATGTAAAATTCCAGAATTTAACCATTTCTTCCAAAAAAGGCTTATCTCCCTGTTTCCAGCGCTTTTCTGACACTTGGGCTGACATGTGATGAAAAAGTCAGAAATCTTAATCAATGCTTCCAAAAAAGGCTTATCTCCCCGTTTCCAGCTGTTTAGTGACATTTGGGATGATGTGTGATGAAAAATTCAAGAATTTAACCATTTCTTCCAAAAAAGGCTTATCTCCCTGTTTCCAGCGCTTTTCTGACACTTGGGCTGACATGTGATGAAAAAGTCAGAAATCTTAATCAATGCTTCCAAAAAAGGCTTATCTCCCCGTTTCCAGCTATTTAGTGACATTTGGGATGATGTGTGATGAAAAATTCAAGAATTTAACCATTTCTTCCAAAAAAAGGCATATCTCCCTGTTTCCAGCGCTTTTCTGACACTTGGGCTGACATGTGATGAAAAAGTCAGAAATCTTAATCAATGCTTCCAAAAAAGGCTTATCTCCCCGTTTCCAGCTATTTAGTGACATTTGGGATGATGTGTGATGAAAAATTCAAGAATTTAACCATTTCTTCCAAAAAAAGGCATATCTCCCTGTTTCCAGCGCTTTTCTGACACTTGGGCTGACATGTGATGAAAAAGTCAGAAATCTTAATCAATGCTTCCAAAAAAGGCTTATCTCCCCGTTTCCAGCTGTTTAGTGACATTTGGGATGATGTGTGATGAAAAATTCAAGAATTTAAACATTTCTTCCAAAAAAAGGCATATCTCCCTGTTTCCAGCGCTTTTCTGACACTTGAGCTGATATGTGATGAAAAAGTCAAAATGTTAACCATTGCTTCCATAAAAGGCTTATATCCCCGTTTCCAGCTGTTTAGTGACATTTGGGATGATGTGTGATGAAAAATTCAAGAATTTAACCATTTCTTCCAAAAAAGGCATATCTCCGTGTTTCCAGCGCTTTTCTGACACTTGGGCTGACATGTGATGAAAAAGTCAGAAATCTTAATCAATGCTTCCAAAAAAGGCTTATCTCCCCGTTTCCAGCTGTTTAGTGACATTTGGGATGATGTGTGATGAAAAATTCAAGTATTTAACCATTTCTTCCAAAAAAAGGCATATCTCCCTGTTTCCAGCGCTTTTCTGACACTTGGGCTGACATGTGATGAAAAAGTCAGAAATCTTAATCAATGCTTCCAAAAAAGGCTTATCTCCCCGTTTCCAGCTGTTTAGTGACATTTGGGATGATGTGTGATGAAAAATTCAAGAATTTAACCATTTCTTCCAAAAAAGGCTTATCTCCCTGTTTCCAGCGCTTTTCTGACACTTGGGCTGACATGTGATGAAAAAGTCAGAAATCTTAATCAATGCTTCCAAAAAAGGCTTATCTCCCCGTTTCCAGCTGTTTGTGACATTTGGGATGATGTGTGATGAAAAATTCAAGAATTTAACCATTTCTTCCAAAAAAGGCATATCTCCCTGTTTCCAGCGCTTTTCGGACACTTGGGCTGACATGTGATGAAAAAGTCAGAAATCTTAATCAATGCTTCCAAAAAAGGCTTATCTCCCCGTTTCCAGCTGTTTAGTGACATTTGGGATGATCTGTGATTAAAAATTCAAGAATTTAACCATTTCTTCCAAAAAAGGCATATCTCCCTGTTTCCAGCGCTTTTTTGACACTGGAGCTGATATGTGATGAAAAAGTCAAAATCTTAACCATTGCTTCCAAAAAAAGGCTTATCTCCCCGTTTCCAGCTGTTTAGTGACATTTGGGATGATCTGTGATTAAAAATTCAAGAATTTAACCATTTCTTACAAAAAAGGCATATCTCCCTGTTTCCAGCGCTTTTTTGACACTTGGGCTGACATGTGATGAAAAAGTCAGAAATCTTAATCAATGCTTCCAAAAAAGGCTTATCTCCCCGTTTCCAGCTGTTTAGTGACATTTGGGATGATGTGTGATGAAAAATTCAAGAATTGAACCATTTCTTCCGAACAAGGCATATCTCCCTGTTTCCAGCGCTTTTCTGACACTTGGGCTGACATGTGATGAAAAAGTCAGAAATCTTAATCAATGCTTCCAAAAAAGGCTTATCTCCCCGTTTCCAGCTGTTTAGTGACATTTGGGATGATGTGTGATGAAAATTTCAAGAATTTAAACATTTCTTCCAAAAAAGGCATATCTCCCTGTTTCCAGCGCTTTTTTGACACTGGAGCTGATATGTGATGAAAAAGTCAAAATCTTAACCATTGCTAGCAAAAAAGGCTTATCTCCCCATTTCCAGCTGTTTAGTGACATTTGTGATGATTTGTGATGAATAATTCAAGATTTAACCATTTCTTCCAAAAAAGGCTTATCTCCCTGTTTCCAGCGCTTTTCTGACACTTGGGCTGACATGTGATGAAAAAGTCAGAAATCTTAATCAATGCTTCCAAAAAAGGCTTATCTCCCCGTTTCCAGCTGTTTAGTGACATTTGGGATGATGTGTGATGAAAAATTCAAGAATTTAACCATTTCTTCCAAAAAAGGCATATCTCCCTGTTTCCAGCGCTTTTCTGACACTTGGGCTGGCATGTGATGAAAAAGTCAGAAATCTTAATCAATGCTTCCAAAAAAGGCTTATCTCCCCGTTTCCAGCTGTTTAGTGACATTTGGGATGATGTGTGATGAAAAATTCAAGAATTTAACCATTTCTTCCAAAAAAGGCTTATCTCCCTGTTTCCAGCGCTTTTCTGACACTTGGGCTGACATGTGATGAAAAAGTCAGAAATCTTAACCATTTGTTCCAAAAAAGGCTTATCTCCCTGTTTCCAGCGCTATTCTGACACTTGGGCTGATATGTGATGAAAAAGTCAGAAATCTTAATCAATGCTTCCAAAAAAGGCTTATCTCCCCGTTTCCAAGTGACATTTGGGATGATGTGTGATGAAAAATTCAAGAATTTAACCATTTCTTCCAAAAAAGGCTTATCTCCCTGTTTCCAGCGCTTTTCTGACACTTGGGCTGACATGTGATGAAAAAGTCAGAAATCTTAATCAATACTTCCAAAAAAGGCTTATCTCCCCGTTTCCAGCTGTTTAGTGACATTTGGGATAATGTGTGATGAATAATTCAAGAATTTAACCATTTCGTCCAAAAAAGGCTTATCTCCCTGTTTCCAGCGCTTTTCTGACACTTGGGCTGACATGTGATGAAAAAGTCAGAAATCTTAATCAATGCTTCCAAAAAAGGCTTATCTCCCCGTTTCCAGCTGTTTAGAGACATTTGGGATGATGTGTGATGAAAAATTCAAGAATTTAACCATTTCTTCCAAAAAAGGCATATCTCCCTGTTTCCAGCGCTTTTCGGACACTTGGGCTGACATGTGATGAAAAAGTCAGAAATCTTAATCAATGCTTCCAAAAAAGGCTTATCTCCCCGTTTCCAGCTGTTTAGTGACATTTGGGATGATCTGTGATTAAAAATTCAAGAATTTAACCATTTCTTCCAAAAAAGGCATATCTCCCTGTTTCCAGCGCTTTTTTGACACTGGAGCTGATATGTGATGAAAAAGTCAAAATCTTAACCATTGCTTCCAAAAAAGGCTTATCTCCCCGTTTCCAGCTGTTTAGTGACATTTGGGATGATCTGTGATTAAAAATTCAAGAATGTAACCATTTCTTCCAAAAAAGGCATATCTCCCTGTTTCCAGCGCTTTTTTGACACTTGGGCTGAGATGTGATGAAAAAGTCAGAAATCTTAATCAATGCTTCCAAAAAAGGCTTATCTCCCCGTTTCCAGCTGTTTAGTGACATTTGGGATGATGTGTGATGAAAATTTCAAGAATTTAAACATTTCTTCCAAAAAAGGCATATCTCCCTGTTTCCAGCGCTTTTTTGACACTGGAGCTGATATGTGATGAAAAAGTCAAAATCTTAACCATTGCTTCCAAAAAAGGCTTATCTCCCCATTTCCAGCTGTTTAGTGACATTTGGGATGATTTGTGATTAAAAATTCAAGAATTTAACCATTTCTTCCAAAAAAGGCATATCTCCCTGTTTCCAGCGCTTTTTTGACACTTGGGCTGACATGTGATGAAAAAGTCAGAAATCTTAATTAATGCTTCCAAAAAAGGCTTATCTCCCCGTTTCCAGCTGTTTAGTGCCATTTGGGATGATGTGTGATGAAAAATTCAAGAATTTAACCATTTCTTCCAAAAAAGGCATATCTCCCTGTTTCCAGCGCTTTTCTGACACTTGGGCTGACATGTGATGAAAAAGTCAAAATCTTAATCAATACTTCCAAAAAAGGCTTATCTCCCCGTTTCCAGCTGTTTAGTGACATTTGGGATGATGTGTGATGAAAAATTCAAGAATTTAAACATTTCTTCCAAAAAAGGCATATCTCCCTGTTTCCAGCGCTTTTTTTGACACTGGAGCTGATATGTGATGAAAAAGTCAAAATCTTAACCATTGCTTCCAAAAAAGGCTTATCTCCCCGTTTCCAGCTGTTTAGTGACATTTGGGATGATTTGTGATTAAAAATTCAAGAATTTAACCATTTCTTCCAAATAAGGCATATCTCCCTGTTTCCAGCGCTTTTTTGACACTTGGGCTGACATGTGATGAAAAAGTCAGAAATCTTAATTAATGCTTCCAAAAAAGGCTTATCTCCCCGTTTCCAGCTGTTTAGTGCCATTTGGGATGATGTGTGATGAAAAATTCAAGAATTTAACCATTTCTTCCAAAAAAGGCATATCTCCCTGTTTCCAGCGCTTTTCTGACACTTGGGCTGACATGTGATGAAAAAGTCAAAATCTTAACCATTGCTTCCAAAAAAGGCTTATCTCCCCGTTTCCAGCTGTTTAGTGACATTTGGGATGATGTGTGATGAAAAATTCAAGAATTTAACCATTTCTTCCAAAAAAGGCATATCTCCCTGTTTCCAGCGCTTTTCTGACACTTGGGCTGACGTGATGAAAAAGTCAGAAATCTTAATCAATGCTTCCAATAAAGGCTTATCTCCCCGTTTCCAGCTGTTTAGTGACATTTGGGATGATGTGTGATGAAAAATTCAAGAATTTAACCATTTCTTCCAAAAAAGGCTTATCTCCCTGTTTCCAGCGCTTTTCTGACACTTGGGCTGACGTGTGATGAAAAAGTCAGAAATCTTAATTAAAGCTTCCAAAAAAGGCTTATCTCCCCGTTTCCAGCTGTTTAGTGCCATTTGGGATGATGTGTGATGAAAAATTCAAGAATTTAACCATTTCTTCCAAAAAAGGCTTATCTCCCTGTTTCCAGCGCTTTTCTGACACTTGGGCTGACATGTGATGAAAAAGTCAGAAATCTTAATCAATGCTTCCAAAAAAGGCTTATCTCCCCGTTTCCAGCTGTTTAGTGACATTTGGGATGATGTGTGATGAAAAATTCAAGAATTTAACCATTTCTTCCAAAAAAGGCATATCTCCCTGTTTCCAGCGCTTTTCTGACACTTGGGCTGACATGTGATGAAAAAGTCAAAATGTTAACAATTGCTTCCAAAAAAGGCTTATCTCCCCGTTTCCAGCTGTTTAGTGACATTTGGGATGATGTGTGATGAAAAATTCAAGAATTTAACCATTTCTTCCAAAAAAGGCATATCTCCCTGTTTCCAGCGCTTTTCTGACACTTGGGCTGACATGTGATGAAAAAGTCAGAAATCTTAATCAATGCTTCCAAAAAAGGCTTATCTCCCCGTTTCCAGCTGTTTAGTGACATTTGGGATGATGTGTGATGAAAAATTCAAGAATTTAACCATTTCTTCCAAAAAAAGGCATATCTCCCTGTTTCCAGCGCTTTTCTGACACTGAAGCTGATATGTGATGAAAAAGTCAAAATCTTAACCATTGCATCCAAAAAAGGCTTATCTCCCAGTTTCCAGCTGTTTGGTGACATTTTGGATGATGTGTGATGAAAAATTCAAGAATTTAACCATTTCTTCCAAAAAAGGCATATCTCCCTGTTTCCAGCGCTTTTCTGACACTTGGGCTGACATGTGATGAAAAAGTCAGAAATCTTAATCAATGCTTCCAAAAAAGGCTTATCTCCCCGTTTCCAGCTGTTTAGTGACATTTGGGATGATGTGTGATGAAAAATTCCAGAATTTAACCATTTCTTCCAAAAAAGGCTTATCTCCCTGTTTCCAGCGCTTTTCTGACACTTGGGCTGACATGTGATGAAAAAGTCAGAAATCTTAATCAATTCTTCCAAAAAAGGCTTATCTCCCCGTTGCCAGCTGTTTAGTGACATTTGGGATGATGTGTGATGATAAATTCAAGAATTTAACCATTTCTTCCAAAAAAGGCTTATCTCCCTGTTTCCAGCGCTTTTCTGACACTTGGGCTGACATGTGATGAAAAAGTCAGAAATCTTAATCAATGCTTCCAAAAAAGGCTGATCTCCCCGTTTCCAGCTGTTTAGTGACATTTGGGATGATGTGTGATGAAAAATTCAAGAATTTAACCATTTCTTCCAAAAAAAGGCATATCTCCCTGTTTCCAGCACTCTTCTGACACTGGAGCTGATATGTGATGAAAAAGTCAAATGTTAACCATTGCTTCCAAAAAAGGCTTATCTCCCCGTTTCCAGCTGTTTAGTGACATTTGGGATGATCTGTGATTAAAAATTCAAGAATTTAACCATTTCTTCCAAAAAAGGCATATCTCCCTGTTTCCAGCGCTTTTTTGACACTTGGGCTGACATGTGATGAAAAAGTCAGAAATCTTAATCAATGCTTCCAAAAAAGGCTTATCTCCCCGTGTCCAGCTGTTTAGTGACATTTTGGATGATGTGTGATGAAAAATTCAAGAATTTAACCATTTCTTCCAAAAAAGGCATATCTCCCTGTTTCCAGCGCTTTTCTGACACTTGGGCTGACATGTGATGAAAAAGTCAGAAATCTTAATCAATGCTTCCAAAAAAGGCTTATCTCCCCGTTTCCAGCTGTTTAGTGACATTTTGGATGATGTGTGATGAAAAATTCAAGAATTTAACCATTTCTTCCAAAAAAGGCATATCTCCCTGTTTCCAGCGCTTTTCTGACACTTGGGCTGACATGTGATGAAAAAGTCAGAAATCTTAATCAATCCTTCCAAAAAAGGCTTATCTCCCCGTGTCCAGCTGTTTAGTGACATTTTGGATGATGTGTGATGAAAAATTCAAGAATTTAACCATTTCTTCCAAAAAAGGCATATCTCCCTGTTTCCAGCGCTTTTCTGACACTTGGGCTGACATGTGATGAAAAAGTCAAAATCTTAACCTTTGCTTCCAAAAAAGGCTTATCTCCCCGTTTCCAGCTGTTTAGTGACATTTGGGATGATGTGTGATGAAAAATTCAAGAATTTAACCATTTCTTCCAAAAAAGGCATATCTCCCTGTTTCCAGCGCTTTTCTGACACTTGGGCTGACATGTGATGAAAAAGTCAGAAATCTTAATCAATGCTTCCAATAAAGGCTTATCTCCCCGTTTCCAGCTGTTTAGTGACATTTGGGATGATGTGTGATGAAAAATTCAAGAATTTAACCATTTCTTCCAAAAAAGGCTTATCTCCCTGTTTCCAGCGCTTTTCTGACACTTGGGCTGACATGTGATGAAAAAGTCAGAAATCTTAATTAATGCTTCCAAAAATGGCTTATCTCCCCGTTTCCAGCTGTTTAGTGCCATTTGGGATGATGTGTGATGAAAAATTCAAGAATTTAACCATTTCTTTCAAAAAAGGCATATCTCCCTGTTTCCAGCGCTTTTTTGACACTTGGGCTGACATGTGATGAAAAAGTCAAAATCTTAACCATTGCTTCCAAAAAAGGCTTATCTCCCCGTTTCCAGCTGTTTAGTGACATTTGGGATGATCTGTGATTAAAAATTCAAGAATTTAAACATTTCTTCCAAAAAAGGCATATCTCCCTGTTTCCAGCGTTTTTCTGACACTTGGGCTGACATGTGATGAAAAAGTCAGAAATCTTAATCAATGCTTCCAAAAAAGGCTTATCTCCCCGTTTCCAGCTGTTTAGTGACATTTGGGATGATCTGTGATTAAAAATTCAAGAATTTAACCATTTCTTCCAAAAAAGGCATATCTCCCTGTTTCCAGCGCTTTTCTGACACTTGGGCTGACATGTGATGAAAAAGTCAGAAATCTTAATCAATGCTTCCAAAAAAGGCTTATCTCCCCGTTTCCAGCTGTTTAGTGACATTTGGGATGATCTGTGATTAAAAATTCAAGAATTTAACCATTTCTTCCAAAAAAGGCATATCTCCCTGTTTCCAGCGCTTTTTTGACACTGGAGCTGATATGTGATGAAAAAGTCAAAATCTTAACCATTGCTTCCAAAAAAGGCTTATCTCGCCGTTTCCAGCTGTTTAGTGACATTTGGGATGATCTGTGATTAAAAATTCAAGAATTTAACCATTTCTTCCAAAAAAGGCATATCTCCCTGTTTCCAGCACTTTTTTGACACTTGGGCTGACATGTGATGAAAAAGTCAGAAATCTTAATCAATGCTTCCAAAAAAGGCTTATCTCCCCGTTTCCAGCTGTTTAGTGACATTTGGGATGATGTGTGATGAAAAATTCAAGAATTTAAACATTTCTTCCAAAAAAAGGCATATCTCCCTGTTTCCAGCGCTTTTCTGACACTTGAGCTGATATGTGATGAAAAAGTCAAAATGTTAACAATTGCTTCCAAAAAAGGCTTATCTCCCCGTTTCCAGCTGTTTAGTGACATTTGGGATGATGTGTGATGAAAAATTCAAGAATTTAACCATTTCTTCCAAACAAGGCATATCTCCCTGTTTCCAGCGCTTTTCTGACACTTGGGCTGACATGTGATGAAAAAGTCAGAAATCTTAATCAATGCTTCCAAAAAAGGCTTATCTCCCCGTTTCCAGCTGTTTAGTGACATTTGGGATGATGTGTGATGAAAAATTCAAGAATTTAACCATTTCTTCCAAAAAAAGGCATATCTCCCTGTTTCCAGCGCTTTTCTGACAGTTGAGCTGATATGTGATGAAAAAGTCAAAATGTTAACCATTGCCTCCAAAAAAGGCTCATCTCCCCGTTTCCAGCTGTTTAGTGACATTTGGGATGATGTGTGATGAAAAATTCAAGAATTTAACCATTTCTTCCAAAAAAGGCTTATCTCCCTGTTTCCAGCGCTTTTCTGACACTTGGGCTGACATGTGATGAAAAAGTCAGAAATCTTAATCAATGCTTCCAAAAAAGGCTTATCTCCCCGTTGCCAGCTGTTTAGTGACATTTGGGATGATGTGTGATGAAAAATTCAAGAATTTAACCATTTCTTCCAAAAAAGGCTTATCTCCCTGTTTCCAGCGCTTTTCTGACACTTGGGCTGACATGTGATGAAAAAGTCAGAAATCTTAATCAATGCTTCCAAAAAAGGCTGATCTCCCCGTTTCCAGCTGTTTAGTGACATTTGGGATGATGTGTGATGAAAAATTCAAGAATTTAACCATTTCTTCCAAAAAAAGGCATATCTCCCTGTTTCCAGCACTCTTCTGACACTGGAGCTGATATGTGATGAAAAAGTCAAAATCTTAACCATTGCTTCCAAAAAAGGCTTATCTCCCCGTTTCCAGCTGTTTAGTGACATTTGGGATGATCTGTGATTAAAAATTCAAGAATTTAACCATTTCTTCCAAAAAAGGCATATCTCCCTGTTTCCAGCGCTATTTTGACACTTGGGCTGACATGTGATGAAAAAGTCAGAAATCTTAATCAATGCTTCCAAAAAAGGCTTATCTCCCCGTTTCCAGCTGTTTAGTGACATTTGGGATGATGTGTGATGAAAAATTCAAGAATTTAAACATTTCTTCCAAAAAAAGGCATATCTCCCTGTTTCCAGCGCTTTTCTGACACTTGAGCTGATATGTGATGAAAAAGTCAAAATGTTAACAATTGCTTCCAAAAAAGGCTTATCTCCCCGTTTCCAGCTGTTTAGTGACATTTGGGATGATGTGTGATGAAAAATTCAAGAATTTAACCATTTCTTCCAAACAAGGCATATCTCCCTGTTTCCAGCGCTTTTCTGACACTTGGGCTGACATGTGATGAAAAAGTCAGAAATCTTAATCAATGCTTCCAAAAAAGGCTTATCTCCCCGTTTCCAGCTGTTTAGTGACATTTGGGATGATGTGTGATGAAAAATTCAAGAATTTAACCATTTCTTCCAAAAAAAGGCATATCTCCCTGTTTCCAGCGCTTTTCTGACAGTTGAGGTGATATGTGATGAAAAAGTCAAAATGTTAACCATTGCCTCCAAAAAAGGCTCATCTCCCCGTTTCCAGCTGTTTAGTGACATTTGGGATGATGTGTGATGAAAAATTCAAGAATTTAACCATTTCTTCCAAACAAGGCATATCTCCCTGTTTCCAGCGCTTTTCTGACACTTGGGCTGACATGTGATGAAAAAGTCAGAAATCTTAATCAATGCTTCCAAAAAAGGCTTATCTCCCCGTTTCCAGCTGTTTAGTGACATTTGGGATGATGTGTGATGAAAAATTCAAGAATTTAACCATTTCTTCCAAAAAAAGGCATATCTCCCTGTTTCCAGCGCTTTTCTGACAGTTGAGGTGATATGTGATGAAAAAGTCAAAATGTTAACCATTGCCTCCAAAAAAGGCTCATCTCCCCGTTTCCAGCTGTTTAGTGACATTTGGGATGATGTGTGATGAAAAATTCAAGAATTTAACCATTTCTTCCAAAACAGGCATATCTCCCTGTTTCCAGCGCTTTTCTGACACTTGGGCTGACATGTGATGAAAAAGTCAAAATGTTAACCATTGCTTCCAAAAAAGGCTTATCTCCCCGTTTCCAGCTGTTTAGTGACATTTGGGATGATGTGTGATGAAAAATTCCAGAATTTAACCATTTCTTCCAAAAAAGGCTTATCTCCCTGTTTCCAGCGCTTTTCTGACACTTGGGCTGACATGTGATGAAAAAGTCAGAAATCTTAATCAATGCTTCCAAAAAAGGCTTATCTCCCCGTTGCCAGCTGTTTAGTGACATTTGGGATGATGTGTGATGAAAAATTCAAGAATTTAACCATTTCTTCCAAAAAAGGCTTATCTCCCTGTTTCCAGCGCTTTTCTGACACTTGGGCTGACATGTGATGAAAAAGTCAGAAATCTTAATCAATGCTTCCAAAAAAGGCTGATCTCCCCGTTTCCAGCTGTTTAGTGACATTTGGGATGATGTGTGATGAAAAATTCAAGAATTTAACCATTTCTTCCAAAAAAAGGCATATCTCCCTGTTTCCAGCACTCTTCTGACACTGGAGCTGATATGTGATGAAAAAGTCAAATGTTAACCATTGCTTCCAAAAAAGGCTTATCTCCCCGTTTCCAGCTGTTTAGTGACATTTGGGATGATCTGTGATTAAAAATATAAGAATTTAACCATTTCTTCCAAAAAAGGCATATCTCCCTGTTTCCAGCGCTTTTTTGGCACTTGGGCTGACATGTGATGAAAAAGTCAGAAATCTTAATCAATGCTTCCAAAAAAGGCTTATCTCCCCGTTTCCAGCTGTTTAGTGACATTTGGGATGATGTGTGATGAAAAATTCAAGAATTTAACCATTTCTTCCAAACAAGGCATATCTCCCTGTTTCCAGCGCTTTTCTGACACTTGGGCTGACATGTGATGAAAAAGTCAGAAATCTTAATCAATGCTTCCAAAAAAGGCTTATCTCCCCTTTTCCAGCTGTTTAGTGACATTTGGGATGATGTGTGATGAAAAATTCAAGAATTTAACCATTTCTTCCAAAAAAGGCTTATCGCCCTGTTTCCTGCGCTTTTCTGACACTTGGGCTGATATGTGATGAAAAAGTCAGAAATCTTAATCATTGCTTCCAAAAAAGGCTTATCTCCCCGTTTCCAGCTGTTTAGTGACATTTGGGATGATGTGTGATGAAAAATTCAAGAATTTAACCATTTCTTCCAAAAAAAGGCATATCTTCCTGTTTCCTGCGCTTTTCTGACACTTGGGCTGATATGTGATGAAAAAGTCAGAAATCTTAATCATTGCTTCCAAAAAAGGCTTATCTCCCCGTTTCCAGCTGTTTAGTGACATTTAGGATGATGTGTGATGAAAAATTCAAGAATTTAACCATTTCTTCCAAAAAAGGCTTATCTCCCTGTTTCCAGCGCTTTTCTGACACTTGGGCTGACATGTGATGAAAAAGTCAGAAATCTCAATCAATGCTTCCAAAAAAGGCTTATCTCCCCGTTTCCAGCTGTTTATTGACATTTGGGATGATATGTGTTGAAAAATTCAAGAAATTAACCATTTCTTCCAAAAAAGGCTTATCTCCCTGTTTCCAGCGCTTTTCTGACACTTGGGCTGACATGTGATGAAAAAGTCAGAAATCTTAATCAATGCTTCCAAAAAAGGCTTATCTCCCCGTTTCCAGCTGTTTATTGACATTTGGGATGATGTGTGATGAAAAATTCAAGAATTTAACAATTTCTTCCAAAAAAGGCTTATCTCCCTGTTTCCAGCGCTTTTCTGACACTTGGGCTGACATGTGATGAAAAAGTCAGAAATCTTAATCATTGCTTCCAAAAAAGGCTTATCTCCCCGTTTCCAGCTGTTTAGTGACATTTGGGATGATGTGTGATGAAAAATTCAAGAATTTAACCATTTCTTCCAAAAAAAGGCATGTTCTGACTTTTTCATCACATGTCAGCCCAAGTGTCAGAAAAGCGCTGGAAACAGGGAGATAAGCCTTTTTTGGAAGAAATGGTTAAATTCTTGAATTTTTTCATCACACATCATCCAAAATGTCACTAAACAGCTGGAAACGGGGAGATAAGCCTTTTTTGGAAGCAATGGTGAACATTTTGACTTTTTCATCACATATCAGCTCCAGTGTCAGAAAAGCGCTGGAAACAGGGAGATATGCCTTTTTTTTGGAAGAAATGGTTAAATTCTTGAATTTTTCATCACACATCATCCCAAATGTCACTAAACAGCTGGAAACGGGGAGATAAGCCTTTTTTGGAGGCAGTGGTTAACATTTTGACTTTTTCATCACATATCAGCTACAGTGTCAGAAAAGCGCTGGAAACAGGGAGATATGCCTTTTTTGGAAGAAATGGTTAAATTCTTGAATTTTTCATCACACATCATCCCAAATGTCACTAAACAGCTGGAAACGGGGAGATAAGCCTTTTTTGGAAGCAATGGTTAACATTTTGACTTTTTCATCACATGTCAGCTCCTGTGTCAGAAAAGCGCTGGAAACAGGGAGATATGCCTTTTTTTTGAAGAAATGGTTAAATTCTTGAATTTTTCATCACACATCATCCCAAATGTCACTAAACAGCTGGAAACGGTGAGATAAGCCTTTTTTGGAAGCATTGATTAAGATTTCTGACTTTTTCATCACATATCAGCCCAAGTGTCAGAAAAGCGCTGGAAACAGGGAGATAAGCCTTTTTTGGAAGAAATGGTTAAATTCTTGAATTTTTCATAACACATCATCCCAAATGTCACTAAACAGCTGGAAACGGGGAGATAAGCCTTTTTTGGAAGAAATGGTTAAATTCTTGAATTTTTCATCACACATCATCCCAAATGTCACTAAACAGCTGGAAACGGGGAGATAAGCCTTTTTTGGAAGCATTGATTAAGATTCCTGACTTTTTCATCACATATCAGCTTCAGTGTCAGAAAAGCGCTGGAAACAGTGAGATATGCCTTTTTTTGGAAGAAATGGTTAAATTCTTGAATTTTTCATCACACATCATCCCAAATGTCACTAAACAGCTGGAAACGGGGAGATAAGCCTTTTTTGGAAGCATTGATTAAGATTCCTGACTTTTTCATCACATATCAGCTTCAGTGTCAGAAAAGCGCTGGAAACAGTGAGATATGCCTTTTTTTGGAAGAAATGGTTAAATTCTTGAATTTTTCATCACACATCATCCCAAATGTCACTAAACAGCTGGAAACGGGGAGATAAGCCTTTTTTGGAAGCATTGATTAAGATTTCTGACTTTTTCATCACATATCAGCCCAAGTGTCAGAAAAGCGCTGGAAACAGGGAGATAAGCCTTTTTTGGAAGAAATGGTTAAATTCTTGAATTTTTCATCACACATCATCCCAAATGTCACTAAACAGCTGGAAACGGGGAGATAAGCCTTTTTTGGAAGCATTGATTAAGATTTCTGACTTTTTCATCACATATCAGCCCAAGTGTCAGAAAAGCGCTGGAAACAGGGAGATAAGACTTTTTTGGAAGAAATGGTTAAATTCTTGAAATTTTCATCACACATCATCCCAAATGTCACTAAACAGCTGGAAAGGGGGAGATAAGCCTTTTTTGGAAGAAATGGTTAAATTCTTGAATTTTTCTTCACACATCATCCCAAATGTCACTAAACAGCTGGAAACGGGGAGATAAGCCTTTTTTGGAAGCAATGGTTAACATTTTGACTTTTTCATCACATATCAGCTCCAGTGTCAGAAAAGCGCTGGAAACAGGGAGATATGCCTTTTTTTGGAAGAAATGGTTAAATTCTGGAATTTTTCATCACACATCATCCCAAATGTCACTAAACAGCTGAAAACTGGGAGATAAGCCTTTTTTGGAAGCATTGATTAAGATTTCTGACTTTTTCATCACATGTCAGCCCAAGTGTCAGAAAAGCGCTGGAAACAGGGAGATAAGCCTTTTTTGGAAGAAATGGTTAAATTCTTGAATTTTTCATCACACATCATCCAAAATGTCACTAAACAGCTGGAAACGGGGAGATAAGCCTTTTTTGGAAGCAATGGTGAACATTTTGACTTTTTCATCACATATCAGCTCCAGTGTCAGAAAAGCGCTGGAAACAGGGAGATATGCCATTTTTTTGGAAGAAATGGTTAAATTCTTGAATTTTTCATCACACATCATCCCAAATGTCACTAAACAGCTGGAAACGGGGAGATAAGCCTTTTTTGGAAGCATTGATTAAGATTTCTGACTTTTTCATCACATGTCAGCCCAAGTGTCAGAAAAGCGCTGGAAACAGGGAGATATGCCTTTTTTTGGAAGAAATGGTTAAATTCTTGAATTTTTCATCACACATCATCCCAAATGTCACTAAACAGCTGGAAACGGGGTGATAAGCCTTTTTTGGAAGCAATGATTAAGATTTCTGACTTTTTCATCACATATCATCCCAAGTGTCAGAAAAGCGCAGGAAACAGGCGATAAGCCTTTTTTGGAAGAAATGGTTAAATTCTTGAATTTTTCATCACACATCATCCCAAATGTCACTAAACAGCTGGAAACGGGGAGATAAGCCTTTTTTGGAAGCATTGATTAAGATTTCTGACTTTTTCATCACATGTCAGCCCAAGTGTCAGAAAAGCGCTGGAAAAAGGGAGATATGCCTTTTTTTGGAAGAAATGGTTAAATTCTTGAATTTTTCATCACACATCATCCCAAATGTCACTAAACAGCTGGAAACGGGGAGATAAGCCTTTTTTGGAAGCAATGGTTAACATTTTGACTTTTTCATCACATATCAGCTTCAGTGTCAGAAAAGCGCTGGAAACAGTGAGATATGCCTTTTTTTGGAAGAAATGGTTAAATTCTTGAATTTTTCATCACACATCATCCCAAATGTCACTAAACAGCTGGAAACGGGGAGATAAGCCTTTTTTGGAAGCATTGATTAAGATTCCTGACTTTTTCATCACATATCAGCTTCAGTGTCAGAAAAGCGCTGGAAACAGTGAGATATGCCTTTTTTTGGAAGAAATGGTTAAATTCTTGAATTTTTCATCACACATCATCCCAAATGTCACTAAACAGCTGGAAACGGGGAGATAAGCCTTTTTTGGAAGCATTGATTAAGATTTCTGACTTTTTCATCACATATCAGCCCAAGTGTCAGAAAAGCGCTGGAAACAGGGAGATAAGCCTTTTTTGGAAGAAATGGTTAAATTCTTGAATTTTTCATCACACATCATCCCAAATGTCACTAAACAGCTGGAAACGGGGAGATAAGCCTTTTTTGGAAGCATTGATTAAGATTTCTGACTTTTTCATCACATATCAGCCCAAGTGTCAGAAAAGCGCTGGAAACAGGGAGATAAGACTTTTTTGGAAGAAATGGTTAAATTCTTGAAATTTTCATCACACATCATCCCAAATGTCACTAAACAGCTGGAAAGGGGGAGATAAGCCTTTTTTGGAAGAAATGGTTAAATTCTTGAATTTTTCTTCACACATCATCCCAAATGTCACTAAACAGCTGGAAACGGGGAGATAAGCCTTTTTTGGAAGCAATGGTTAACATTTTGACTTTTTCATCACATATCAGCTCCAGTGTCAGAAAAGCGCTGGAAACAGGGAGATATGCCTTTTTTTGGAAGAAATGGTTAAATTCTGGAATTTTTCATCACACATCATCCCAAATGTCACTAAACAGCTGAAAACGGGGAGATAAGCCTTTTTTGGAAGCATTGATTAAGATTTCTGACTTTTTCATCACATGTCAGCCCAAGTGTCAGAAAAGCGCTGGAAACAGGGAGATAAGCCTTTTTTGGAAGAAATGGTTAAATTCTTGAATTTTTCATCACACATCATCCAAAATGTCACTAAACAGCTGGAAACGGGGAGATAAGCCTTTTTTGGAAGCAATGGTGAACATTTTGACTTTTTCATCACATATCAGCTCCAGTGTCAGAAAAGCGCTGGAAACAGGGAGATATGCCTTTTTTTTGGAAGAAATGGTTAAATTCTTGAATTTTTCATCACACATCATCCCAAATGTCACTAAACAGCTGGAAACGGGGAGATAAGCCTTTTTTGGAAGCATTGATTAAGATTTCTGACTTTTTCATCACATGTCAGCCCAAGTGTCAGAAAAGCGCTGGAAACAGGGAGATATGCCTTTTTTTGGAAGAAATGGTTAAATTCTTGAATTTTTCATCACACATCATCCCAAATGTCACTAAACAGCTGGAAACGGGGTGATAAGCCTTTTTTGGAAGCAATGATTAAGATTTCTGACTTTTTCATCACATATCATCCCAAGTGTCAGAAAAGCGCAGGAAACAGGGCGATAAGCCTTTTTTGGAAGAAATGGTTAAATTCTTGAATTTTTCATCACACATCATCCCAAATGTCACTAAACAGCTGGAAACGGGGAGATAAGCCTTTTTTGGAAGCATTGATTAAGATTTCTGACTTTTTCATCACATGTCAGCCCAAGTGTCAGAAAAGCGCTGGAAAAAGGGAGATATGCCTTTTTTTGGAAGAAATGGTTAAATTCTTGAATTTTTCATCACACATCATCCCAAATGTCACTAAACAGCTGGAAACGGGGAGATAAGCCTTTTTTGGAAGCAATGGTTAACATTTTGACTTTTTCATCACATATCAGCCCAAGTGTCAGAAAAGCGCAGGAAACAGGGCGATAAGCCTTTTTTGGAAGAAATGGTTAAATTCTTGAATTTTTCATCACACATCATCCCAAATGTCACTAAACAGCTGGAAACGGGGAGATAAGCCTTTTTTGGAAGCAATGGTTAACATTTTGACTTTTTCATCACATATCAGCTCCAGTGTCAGAAAAGCGCTGGAAACAGGGAGATAAGCCTTTTTTGGAAGAAATGGTTAAATTCTTGAATTTTTCATCACACATCATCCCAAATGTCACTAAACAGCTGGAAACGGGGAGATGAGCCTTTTTTGGAAGCATTGATTAAGATTTCTGACTTTTTCATCACATATCAGCCCAAGTGTCAGAAAAGCGCTGGAAACAGGGAGATGAGCCTTTTTTGGAAGAAATGGTTAAATTCTTGAATTTTTCATCACACATCATCCCAAATGTCACTAAACAGCTGGAAACGGGGAGATAAGCCTTTTTTGGAAGCAATGGTTAATATTTTGACTTTTTCATCACATATCAGCTCCAGTGTCAGAAAAGCGCTGGAAACAGGGAGATATGCCTTTTTTTTGGAAGAAATGGTTAAATTCTTGAATTTTTCATCACACATCATCCCAAATGTCACTAAACAGCTGGAAACGGGGAGATAAGCCTTTTTTGGAAGCAGTGGTTAACATTTTGACTTTTTCATCACATATCAGCTACAGTGTCAGAAAAGCGCTGGAAACAGGGAGATAAGCCTTTTTTGGAAGAAATGGTTAAATTCTTGAATTTTTCATCACACATCATCCCAAATGTCACTAAACAGCTGGAAAGGGGGAGATAAGCCTTTTTTGGAAGAAATGGTTAAATTCTTGAATTTTTCTTCACACATCATCCCAAATGTCACTAAACAGCTGGAAACGGGGAGATAAGCCTTTTTTGGAAGCAATGGTTAACATTTTGACTTTTTCATCACATATCAGCTCCAGTGTCAGAAAAGCGCTGGAAACAGGGAGATATGCCTTTTTTTGGAAGAAATGGTTAAATTCTGGAATTTTTCATCACACATCATCCCAAATGTCACTAAACAGCTGAAAACGGGGAGATAAGCCTTTTTTGGAAGCATTGATTAAGATTTCTGACTTTTTCATCACATGTCAGCCCAAGTGTCAGAAAAGCGCTGGAAACAGGGAGATAAGCCTTTTTTGGAAGAAATGGTTAAATTCTTGAATTTTTCATCACACATCATCCAAAATGTCACTAAACAGCTGGAAACGGGGAGATAAGCCTTTTTTGGAAGCAATGGTGAACATTTTGACTTTTTCATCACATATCAGCTCCAGTGTCAGAAAAGCGCTGGAAACAGGGAGATATGCCTTTTTTTTGGAAGAAATGGTTAAATTCTTGAATTTTTCATCACACATCATCCCAAATGTCACTAAACAGCTGGAAACGGGGAGATAAGCCTTTTTTGGAAGCATTGATTAAGATTTCTGACTTTTTCATCACATGTCAGCCCAAGTGTCAGAAAAGCGCTGGAAACAGGGAGATATGCCTTTTTTTGGAAGAAATGGTTAAATTCTTGAATTTTTCATCACACATCATCCCAAATGTCACTAAACAGCTGGAAACGGGGTGATAAGCCTTTTTTGGAAGCAATGATTAAGATTTCTGACTTTTTCATCACATATCATCCCAAGTGTCAGAAAAGCGCAGGAAACAGGGCGATAAGCCTTTTTTGGAAGAAATGGTTAAATTCTTGAATTTTTCATCACACATCATCCCAAATGTCACTAAACAGCTGGAAACGGGGAGATAAGCCTTTTTTGGAAGCATTGATTAAGATTTCTGACTTTTTCATCACATGTCAGCCCAAGTGTCAGAAAAGCGCTGGAAAAAGGGAGATATGCCTTTTTTTGGAAGAAATGGTTAAATTCTTGAATTTTTCATCACACATCATCCCAAATGTCACTAAACAGCTGGAAACGGGGAGATAAGCCTTTTTTGGAAGCAATGGTTAACATTTTGACTTTTTCATCACATATCAGCCCAAGTGTCAGAAAAGCGCAGGAAACAGGGCGATAAGCCTTTTTTGGAAGAAATGGTTAAATTCTTGAATTTTTCATCACACATCATCCCAAATGTCACTAAACAGCTGGAAACGGGGAGATAAGCCTTTTTTGGAAGCAATGGTTAACATTTTGACTTTTTCATCACATATCAGCTCCAGTGTCAGAAAAGCGCTGGAAACAGGGAGATAAGCCTTTTTTGGAAGAAATGGTTAAATTCTTGAATTTTTCATCACACATCATCCCAAATGTCACTAAACAGCTGGAAACGGGGAGATGAGC
The DNA here is from genome assembly GCF_963576545.1 of Limanda limanda. Classification (NCBI taxonomy): domain Eukaryota; kingdom Metazoa; phylum Chordata; class Actinopteri; order Pleuronectiformes; family Pleuronectidae; genus Limanda; species Limanda limanda. The sequence continues at coordinate 30,627,387 of NC_083637.1, read as the reverse complement.
CTTTTTTGGAAGCATTGATTAAGATTTCTGACTTTTTCATCACATATCAGCCCAAGTGTCAGAAAAGCGCTGGAAACAGGGAGATGAGCCTTTTTTGGAAGAAATGGTTAAATTCTTGAATTTTTCATCACACATCATCCCAAATGTCACTAAACAGCTGGAAACGGGGAGATAAGCCTTTTTTGGAAGCAATGGTTAATATTTTGACTTTTTCATCACATATCAGCTCCAGTGTCAGAAAAGCGCTGGAAACAGGGAGATATGCCTTTTTTTTGGAAGAAATGGTTTAATTCTTGAATTTTTCATCACACATCATCCCAAATGTCACTAAACAGCTGGAAACGGGGAGATAAGCCTTTTTTGGAAGCAGTGGTTAACATTTTGACTTTTTCATCACATATCAGCTACAGTGTCAGAAAAGCGCTGGAAACAGGGAGATAAGCCTTTTTTGGAAGAAATGGTTAAATTCTTGAATTTTTCATCACACATCATCCCAAATGTCACTAAACAGCTGGAAACGGGGAGATAAGCCTTTTTTGGAAGCATTGATTAAGATTTCTGACTTTTTCATCACATGTCAGCCCAAGTGTCAGAAAAGCGCTGGAAACAGGGAGATATGCCTTTTTTTGGAAGAAATGGTTAAATTCTTGAATTTTTCATCACACATCATCCCAAATGTCACTAAACAGCTGGAAACGGGGAGATAAGCCTTTTTTGGAAGCAATGGTTAACATTTTGACTTTTTCATCACATGTCAGCTCCTGTGTCAGAAAAGCGCTGGAAACAGGGAGATAAGCCTTTTTTGGAAGAAATGGTTAAATTCTTGAATTTTTCATCACACATCATCCCAAATGTCACTAAACAGCTGGAAACGGGGAGATAAGCCTTTTTTGGAGGCATTGATTAAGATTTCTGACTTTTTCATCACATGTCAGCCCAAGTGTCAGAAAAGCGCTGGAAACAGGGAGATAAGCCTTTTTTGGAAGAAATGGTTAAATTCTTGAATTTTTCATAACACATCATCCCAAATGTCACTAAATAGCTGGAAACGGGGAGATAAGCCTTTTTTGGAAGAAATGGTTAAATTCTTGAATTTTTCATCACACATCATCCCAAATGTCACTAAACAGCTGGAAACGGGGAGATAAGCCTTTTTTGGAAGCAATGGTTAACATTTTGACTTTTTCATCACATTTCAGCCCAAGTGTCAGAAAAGCGCTGGAAACAGGGAGATAAGCCTTTTTTGGAAGAAATGGTTAAATTCTTGAATTTTTCATCACACATCATCCCAAATGTCACTAAACAGCTGGAAACGGGGAGATAAGCCTTTTTTGGAAGCATTGATTAAGATTCCTGACTTTTTCATCACATATCAGCTCCAGTGTCAGAAAAGCGCTGGAAACAGTAAGATATGCCTTTTTTTGGAAGAAATGGTTAAATTCTTGAATTTTTCATCACACATCATCCCAAATGTCACTAAACAGCTGAAAACGGGGAGATAAGCCTTTTTTGGAAGCATTGATTAAGATTTCTGACATTTTCATCACATGTCAGCCCAAGTGTCAGAAAAGCGCTGGAAACAGGGCGATAAGCCTTTTTTGGAAGAAATGGTTAAATTTTGAATTTTTCATCACACACCATCCCAAATGTCACTAAACAGCTGGAAACGGGGAGATAAGCCTTTTTTGGAAGCATTGATTAAGATTTCTGACTTTTTCATCACATTTCAGCCCAAGTGTCAGAAAAGCGCTGGAAACAGGGAGATAAGCCTTTTTTGGAAGAAATGGTTAAATTCTTGAATTTTTCATCACACATCATCCCAAATGTCACTAAACAGCTGGAAACGGGGAGATAAGCCTTTTTTGGAAGCATTGATTAAGATTTCTGACTTTTTCATCACATATCAGCCCAAGTGTCAGAAAAGCGCTGGAAACAGGGAGATAAGCCTTTTTTGGAAGAAATGGTTAAATTCTTGAATTTTTCATCACACATCATCCCAAATGTCACTAAACAGCTCGAAACGGGGAGATAAGCCTTTTTTGGAAGCATTGATTAAGATTCCTGACTTTTTCATCACATATCAGCTCCAGTGTCAGAAAAGCGCTGGAAACAGTGAGATATGCCTTTTTTGGAAGAAATGGTTAAATTCTTGAATTTTTCATCACACATCATCCCAAATGTCACTAAACAGCTGGAAACGGGGAGATAAGCCTTTCTTGGAAGCATTGATTAAGATTTCTGACATTTTCATCACATGTCAGCCCAAGTGTCAGAAAAGCGCTGGAAACAGGGCGATAAGCCTTTTTTGGAAGAAATGGTTAAATTCTTGAATTTTTCATCACAAATCATCCCAAATGTCACTAAACAGCTGGAAACGGGGAGATAAGCCTTTTTTGGAAGAAATGGTTAAATTCTTGAATTTTTCATCACACATCATCCCAAATGTCACTAAACAGCTGGAAACGGGGAGATAAGCCTTTTTTGGAAGTAATGGTAAACATTTTGACTTTTTCATCACATATCAGCTCCAGTGTCAGAAAAGCGCTGGAAACAGGGAGATATGCCTTTTTTTTGGAAGAAATGGTTAAATTCTTGAATTTTTCATCACACATCATCCCAAATGTCACTAAACAGCTGGAAACGGGGAGATAAGCCTTTTTTTGGAAGCATTGATTAAGATTTCTGACTTTTTCATCACATATCAGCCCAAGTGTCAGAAAAGCTCTGGAAACAGGGAGATAAGCCTTTTTTGGAAGAAATGGTTAAATTCTTGAATTTTTCATCACACATCATCCCAAATGTCACTAAACAGCTGGAAACGGGGAGATAAGCCTTTTTTGGAAGCATTGATTAAGATTTCTGACTTTTTCATCACATATCAGCCCAAGTGTCAGAAAAGCGCTGGAAACAGGGAGATAAGCCTTTTTTGGAAGAAATGGTTAAATTCTTGAAATTTTCATCACACATCATCCCAAATGTCACTAAACAGCTGGAAACGGGGAGATAAGCCTTTTTTGGAAGAAATGGTTAAATTCTTGAATTTTTCATCACACATCATCCCAAATGTCACTAAACAGCTGGAAACGGGGAGATAAGCCTTTTTTGGAAGCAATGGTTAACATTTTGACTTTTTCATCACATATCAGCTCCAGTGTCAGAAAAGCGCTGGAAACAGGGAGATATGCCTTTTTTTGGAAGAAACGGTTAAATTCTTGAATTTTTCATCACACATCATCCCAAATGTCACTAAACAGCTGAAAACGGGGAGATAAGCCTTTTTTGGAAGCATTGATTAAGATTTCTGACTTTTTCATCACATGTCAGCCCAAGTGTCAGAAAAGCGCTGGAAACAGGGAGATAAGCCTTTTTTGGAAGAAATGGTTAAATTCTTGAATTTTTCATCACACATCATCCAAAATGTCACTAAACAGCTGGAAACGGGGAGATAAGCCTTTTTTGGAAGCAATGGTGAACATTTTGACTTTTTCATCACATATCAGCTCCAGTGTCAGAAAAGCGCTGGAAACAGGGAGATATGCCTTTTTTTTGGAAGAAATGGTTAATTCTTGAATTTTTCATCACACATAATCCCAAATGTCACTAAACAGCTGGAAACGGGGAGATAAGCCTTTTTTGGAAGCATTGATTAAGATTTCTGACTTTTTCATCACATGTCAGCCCAAGTGTCAGAAAAGCGCTGGAAACAGGGAGATAAGCCTTTGTTGGAAGAAATGGTTAAATTCTTGAATTTTTCATCACACATCATCCCAAATGTCACTAACAGCTGGAAACGGGGAGATAAGCCTTTTTTGGAAGCATTGATTAAGATTCCTGACTTTTTCATCACATATCAGCTCCAGTGTCAGAAAAGCGCTGGAAACAGGGAGATATGCCTTTTTTTGGAAGAAATGGTTTAATTCTTGAATTTTTCATCACACATCATCCCAAATGTCACTAAACAGCTGGAAACGGGGAGATAAGCCTTTTTTGGAAGCATTGATTAAGATTTCTGACTTTTTCATCACATGTCAGCCCAAGTGTCAGAAAAGCGCTGGAAACAGGGAGAATAAGCCTTTTTTGGAAGAAATGGTTAAATTCTGGAATTTTCATCACACATCATCCCAAATGTCACTAAACAGCTGGAAACGGGGAGATAAGCCTTTGTTGGAAGCATTGATTAAGATTTCTGACTTTTTCATCACATATCAGCTCCAGTGTCAGAAAAGCGCTGGAAACAGGGAGATATGCCTTTTTTTGGAAGAAATGGTTAAATTCTTGAATTTTTTCATCACACATCATCCCAAATGTCACTAAAACAGCTGGAAACGGGGAGATAAGCCTTTTTTGGAAGCAATGGTTAACATTTTGACTTTTTCATCACATATCAGCTCCAGTGTCAGAAAAGCGCTGGAAAACAGGGAGATAAGCCTTTTTTGGAAGAAATGGTTAAATTCTTGAATTTTTCATCACACATCATCCCAAATGTCACTAAACAGCTGGAAACGGGGAGATAAGCCTTTTTTGGAAGCATTGATTAAGATTTCTGACTTTTTCATCACATATCAGCCCAAGTGTCAGAAAAGCTCTGGAAACAGGGAGATAAGCCTTTTTTGGAAGAAATGGTTAAATTCTTGAATTTTTCATCACACATCATCCCAAATGTCACTAAACAGCTGGAAACGGGGAGATAAGCCTTTTTTGGAAGCAATGGTTAACATTTTGACTTTTTCATCACATATCAGCTCCAGTGTCAGAAAAGCGCTGGAAACAGGGAGATATGCCTTTTTTTGGAAGAAATGGTTAAATTCTGGAATTTTTCATCACACATCATCCCAAATGTCACTAAACAGCTGAAAACGGGGAGATAAGCCTTTTTTGGAAGCATTGATTAAGATTTCTGACTTTTTCATCACATGTCAGCCCAAGTGTCAGAAAAGCGCTGGAAACAGGGAGATAAGCCTTTTTTGGAAGAAATGGTTAAATTCTTGAATTTTTCATCACACATCATCCAAAATGTCACTAAACAGCTGGAAACGGGGAGATAAGCCTTTTTTGGAAGCAATGGTGAACATTTTGACTTTTTCATCACATATCAGCTCCAGTGTCAGAAAAGCGCTGGAAACAGGGAGATATGCCTTTTTTTTGGAAGAAATGGTTAAATTCTTGAATTTTTCATCACACATCATCCCAAATGTCACTAAACAGCTGAAAACGGGGAGATAAGCCTTTTTTGGAAGCATTGATTAAGATTTCTGATTTTTTCATCACATGTCAGCCCAAGTGTCAGAAAAGCGCTGGAAACAGGGAGATAAGCCTTTTTTGGAAGAAATGGTTAAATTCTTGAATTTTTCATCACACATCATCCAAAATGTCACTAAACAGCTGGAAACGGGGAGATAAGCCTATTTTGGAAGCAATGGTTAACATTTTGACTTTTTCATCACATATCAGCTCCAGTGTCAGAAAAGCGCTGGAAACAGGGAGATATGCCTTTTTTTGGAAGAAATGGTTAAATTCTTGAATTTTTCATCACACATCATCCCAAATGTCACTAAACAGCTGAAAACGGGGAGATAAGCCTTTTTTGGAAGCATTGATTAAGATTTCTGATTTTTTCATCACATGTCAGCCCAAGTGTCAGAAAAGCGCTGGAAACAGGGAGATAAGCCTTTTTTGGAAGAAATGGTTAAATTCTTGAATTTTTCATCACACATCATCCAAAATGTCACTAAACAGCTGGAAACGGGGAGATAAGCCTTTTTTGGAAGCAATGGTGAACATTTTGACTTTTTCATCACATATCAGCTCCAGTGTCAGAAAAGCGCTGGAAACAGGGAGATATGCCTTTTTTTTGGAAGAAATGGTTAAATTCTTGAATTTTTCATCACACATCATCCCAAATGTCACTAAACAGCTGGAAACGGGGAGATAAGCCTTTTTTGGAAGCATTGATTAAGATTTCTGACTTTTTCATCACATGTCAGCCCAAGTGTCAGAAAAGCGCTGGAAACAGGGAGATAAGCCTTTGTTGGAAGAAATGGTTAAATTCTTGAATTTTTCATCACACATCATCCCAAATGTCACTAAACAGCTGGAAACGGGGAGATAGCCTTTTTTGGAAGCATTGATTAAGATTTCTGACTTTTTCATCACATGTCAGCCCAAGTGTCAGAAAAGCGCTTGAAACAGGGAGATAAGCCTTTTTTGGAAGAAATGGTTAAATTCTTAAATTTTTCATCACACATCATCCCAAATGTCACTAAACAGCTGGAAACGGGGAGATAAGCCTTTTTTGGAAGCATTGATTAAGATTCCTGACTTTTTCATCACATGTCAGCCCAAGTGTCAGAAAAGCGCTGGAAACAGGGAGATATGCCTTTTTTGGAAGAAATGGTTAAATTCTTGAATTTTTCATCACACATCATCCCAAATGTCACTAAACAGCTGGAAACGGGGAGATAAGCCTTTTTTGGAAGCATTGATTAAGATTTCTGACATTTTCATCACATGTCAGCCCAAGTGTCAGAAAAGCGCTGGAAACAGGGAGATAAGCCTTTTTTGGAAGAAATTGTTAAATTCTTGAATTTTTCATCACACATTATCCCAAATGTCACTAAACAGCTGGAAACGGGGAGATAAGCCTTTTTTGGAAGCAATGGTTAATATTTTGACTTTTTCATCACATATCAGCTCCAGTGTCAGAAAAGCGCTGGAAACAGGGAGATATGCCTTTTTTTTGGAAGAAATGGTTAAATTCTTGAATTTTTCATCACACATCATCCCAAATGTCACTAAACAGCTGGAAACGGGGAGATAAGCCTTTTTTGGAAGCAGTGGTTAACATTTTGACTTTTTCATCACATATCTGCTACAGTGTCAGAAAAGCGCTGGAAACAGGGAGATAAGCCTTTTTTGGAAGAAATGGTTAAATTCTTGAATTTTTCATCACACATCATCCCAAATGTCACTAAACAGCTGGAAACGGGGAGATAAGCCTTTTTTGGAAGCATTGATTAAGATTTCTGACTTTTTCATCACATGTCAGCCCAAGTGTCAGAAAAGCGCTGGAAACAGGGAGATATGCCTTTTTTTGGAAGAAATGGTTAAATTCTTGAATTTTTCATCACACATCATCCCAAATGTCACTAAACAGCTGGAAACGGGGAGATAAGCCTTTTTTGGAAGCAATGGTTAACATTTTGACTTTTTCATCACATGTCAGCTCCTGTGTCAGAAAAGCGCTGGAAACAGGGAGATAAGCCTTTTTTGGAAGAAATGGTTAAATTCTTGAATTTTTCATCACACATCATCCCAAATGTCACTAAACAGCTGGAAACGGGGAGATAAGCCTTTTTTGGAGGCATTGATTAAGATTTCTGACTTTTTCATCACATGTCAGCCCAAGTGTCAGAAAAGCGCTGGAAACAGGGAGATAAGCCTTTTTTGGAAGAAATGGTTAAATTCTTGAATTTTTCATAACACATCATCCCAAATGTCACTAAACAGCTGGAAACGGGGAGATAAGCCTTTTTTGGAAGAAATGGTTAAATTCTTGAATTTTTCATCACACATCATCCCAAATGTCACTAAACAGCTGGAAACGGGGAGATAAGCCTTTTTTGGAAGCAATGGTTAACATTTTGACTTTTTCATCACATTTCAGCCCAAGTGTCAGAAAAGCGCTGGAAACAGGGAGATAAGCCTTTTTTGGAAGAAATGGTTAAATTCTTGAATTTTTCATCACACATCATCCCAAATGTCACTAAACAGCTGGAAACGGGGAGATAAGCCTTTTTTGGAAGCATTGATTAAGATTCCTGACTTTTTCATCACATATCAGCTCCAGTGTCAGAAAAGCGCTGGAAACAGTAAGATATGCCTTTTTTTGGAAGAAATGGTTAAATTCTTGAATTTTTCATCACACATCATCCCAAATGTCACTAAACAGCTGAAAACGGGGAGATAAGCCTTTTTTGGAAGCATTGATTAAGATTTCTGACATTTTCATCACATGTCAGCCCAAGTGTCAGAAAAGCGCTGGAAACAGGGCGATAAGCCTTTTTTGGAAGAAATGGTTAAATTTTGAATTTTTCATCACACATCATCCCAAATGTCACTTAACAGCTGGAAACGGGGAGATAAGCCTTTTTTGGAAGCATTGATTAAGATTTCTGACTTTTTCATCACATTTCAGCCCAAGTGTCAGAAAAGCGCTGGAAACAGGGAGATAAGCCTTTTTTGGAAGAAATGGTTAAATTCTTGAATTTTTCATCACACATCATCCCAAATGTCACTAAACAGCTGGAAACGGGGAGATAAGCCTTTTTTGGAAGCATTGATTAAGATTTCTGACTTTTTCATCACATATCAGCCCAAGTGTCAGAAAAGCGCTGGAAACAGGGAGATAAGCCTTTTTTGGAAGAAATGGTTAAATTCTTGAATTTTTCATCACACATCATCCCAAATGTCACTAAACAGCTCGAAACGGGGAGATAAGCCTTTTTTGGAAGCATTGATTAAGATTCCTGACTTTTTCATCACATATCAGCTCCAGTGTCAGAAAAGCGCTGGAAACAGTGAGATATGCCTTTTTTGGAAGAAATGGTTAAATTCTTGAATTTTTCATCACACATCATCCCAAATGTCACTAAACAGCTGGAAACGGGGAGATAAGCCTTTCTTGGAAGCATTGATTAAGATTTCTGACATTTTCATCACATGTCAGCCCAAGTGTCAGAAAAGCGCTGGAAACAGGGCGATAAGCCTTTTTTGGAAGAAATGGTTAAATTCTTGAATTTTTCATCACAAATCATCCCAAATGTCACTAAACAGCTGGAAACGGGGAGATAAGCCTTTTTTGGAAGAAATGGTTAAATTCTTGAATTTTTCATCACACATCATCCCAAATGTCACTAAACAGCTGGAAACGGGGAGATAAGCCTTTTTTGGAAGTAATGGTAAACATTTTGACTTTTTCATCACATATCAGCTCCAGTGTCAGAAAAGCGCTGGAAACAGGGAGATATGCCTTTTTTTTGGAAGAAATGGTTAAATTCTTGAATTTTTCATCACACATCATCCCAAATGTCACTAAACAGCTGGAAACGGGGAGATAAGCCTTTTTTGGAAGCATTGATTAAGATTTCTGACTTTTTCATCACATATCAGCCCAAGTGTCAGAAAAGCTCTGGAAACAGGGAGATAAGCCTTTTTTGGAAGAAATGGTTAAATTCTTGAATTTTTCATCACACATCATCCCAAATGTCACTAAACAGCTGGAAACGGGGAGATAAGCCTTTTTTGGAAGCATTGATTAAGATTTCTGACTTTTTCATCACATATCAGCCCAAGTGTCAGAAAAGCGCTGGAAACAGGGAGATAAGCCTTTTTTGGAAGAAATGGTTAAATTCTTGAAATTTTCATCACACATCATCCCAAATGTCACTAAACAGCTGGAAACGGGGAGATAAGCCTTTTTTGGAAGAAATGGTTAAATTCTTGAATTTTTCATCACACATCATCCCAAATGTCACTAAACAGCTGGAAACGGGGAGATAAGCCTTTTTTGGAAGCAATGGTTAACATTTTGACTTTTTCATCACATATCAGCTCCAGTGTCAGAAAAGCGCTGGAAACAGGGAGATATGCCTTTTTTTGGAAGAAACGGTTAAATTCTTGAATTTTTCATCACACATCATCCCAAATGTCACTAAACAGCTGAAAACGGGGAGATAAGCCTTTTTTGGAAGCATTGATTAAGATTTCTGACTTTTTCATCACATGTCAGCCCAAGTGTCAGAAAAGCGCTGGAAACAGGGAGATAAGCCTTTTTTGGAAGAAATGGTTAAATTCTTGAATTTTTCATCACACATCATCCAAAATGTCACTAAACAGCTGGAAACGGGGAGATAAGCCTTTTTTGGAAGCAATGGTGAACATTTTGACTTTTTCATCACATATCAGCTCCAGTGTCAGAAAAGCGCTGGAAACAGGGAGATATGCCTTTTTTTTGGAAGAAATGGTTAAATTCTTGAATTTTTCATCACACATAATCCCAAATGTCACTAAACAGCTGGAAACGGGGAGATAAGCCTTTTTTGGAAGCATTGATTAAGATTTCTGACTTTTTCATCACATGTCAGCCCAAGTGTCAGAAAAGCGCTGGAAACAGGGAGATAAGCCTTTGTTGGAAGAAATGGTTAAATTCTTGAATTTTTCATCACACATCATCCCAAATGTCACTAAACAGCTGGAAACGGGGAGATAGCCTTTTTTGGAAGCATTGATTAAGATTTCTGACTTTTTCATCACATGTCAGCCCAAGTGTCAGAAAAGCGCTTGAAACAGGGAGATAAGCCTTTTTTGGAAGAAATGGTTAAATTCTTGAATTTTTCATCACACATCATCCCAAATGTCACTAAACAGCTGGAAACGGGGAGATAAGCCTTTTTTGGAAGAAATGGTTAAATTCTTGAATTTTTCATCACACATCATCCCAAATGTCACTAAACAGCTGGAAACGGGGAGATAAGCCTTTTTTGGAAGCAATGGTTAACATTTTGACTTTTTCATCACATATCAGCTCCAGTGTCAGAAAAGCGCTGGAAACAGGGAGATATGCCTTTTTTTGGAAGAAACGGTTAAATTCTTGAATTTTTCATCACACATCATCCCAAATGTCACTAAACAGCTGGAAACGGGGAGATAAGCCTTTTTTGGAAGCAATAGTTAACATTTTGACTTTTTCATCACATATCAGCCCAAGTGTCAGAAAAGCGCTGGAAACAGGGAGATAAGCCTTTGTTGGAAGAAATGGTTAAATTCTTGAATTTTTCATCACACATCATCCCAAATGTCACTAAACAGCTGGAAACGGGGAGATAAGCCTTTTTTGGAAGCATTGATTAAGATTCCTGACTTTTTCATCACATGTCAGCCCAAGTGTCAGAAAAGCGCTGGAAACAGGGAGATATGCCTTTTTTTGGAAGAAATGGTTAAATTCTTGAATGTTTCATCACACATCATCCCAAATGTCACTAGCAGCTGAAAACGGGGAGATAAGCCTTTTTTGGAAGCATTGATTAAGATTTCTGACTTTTTCATCACATGTCAGCCCAAGTGTCAGAAAAGCGCTGGAAACAGGGAGATAAGCCTTTTTTGGAAGAAATGGTTAAATTCTTGAATTTTTCATCACACATCATCCAAAATGTCACTAAACAGCTGGAAACGGGGAGATAAGCCTTTTTTGGAAGCAATGGTGAACATTTTGACTTTTTCATCACATATCAGCTCCAGTGTCAGAAAAGCGCTGGAAACAGGGAGATATGCCTTTTTTTTGGAAGAAATGGTTAAATTCTTGAATTTTTCATCACACATAATCCCAAATGTCACTAAACAGCTGGAAACGGGGAGATAAGCCTTTTTTGGAAGCATTGATTAAGATTTCTGACTTTTTCATCACATGTCAGCCCAAGTGTCAGAAAAGCGCTGGAAACAGGGAGATAAGCCTTTGTTGGAAGAAATGGTTAAATTCTTGAATTTTTCATCACACATCATCCCAAATGTCACTAAACAGCTGGAAACGGGGAGATAGCCTTTTTTGGAAGCATTGATTAAGATTTCTGACTTTTTCATCACATGTCAGCCCAAGTGTCAGAAAAGCGCTTGAAACAGGGAGATAAGCCTTTTTTGGAAGAAATGGTTAAATTCTTGAATTTTTCATCACACATCATCCCAAATGTCACTAAACAGCTGGAAACGGGGAGATAAGCCTTTTTTGGAAGCATTGATTAAGAATCCTGACTTTTTCATCACATATCAGCTCCAGTGTCAGAAAAGCGCTGGAAACAGGGAGATATGCCTTTTTTTGGAAGAAATGGTTTAATTCTTGAATTTTTCATCACACATCATCCCAAATGTCACTAAACAGCTGGAAACGGGGAGATAAGCCTTTTTTGGAAGCATTGATTAAGATTTCTGACTTTTTCATCACATGTCAGCCCAAGTGTCAGAAAAGCGCTGGAAACAGGGAGATAAGCCTTTTTTGGAAGAAATGGTTAAATTCTTGAATTTTTCATCACACATCATCCCAAATGTCACTAAACAGCTGGAAACGGGGAGATAAGCCTTTGTTGGAAGCATTGATTAAGATTTCTGACTTTTTCATCACATATCAGCTCCAGTGTCAGAAAAGCGCTGGAAACACGGACATATGCCTTTTTTTGGAAGAAATGGTTAAATTCTTGAATTTTTCATCACAAATCATCCCAAATGTCACTAAACAGCTGGGAACGGGGAGATAAGCCTTTTTTGGAAGCAATGGTTAACATTTTGACTTTTTCATCACATATCAGCTCCAGTGTCAGAAAAGCGCTGGAAACAGGGAGATAAGCCTTTTTTGGAAGAAATGGTTAAATTCTTGAATTTTTCATCACACATCATCCCAAATGTCACTAAACAGCTGGAAACGGGGAGATAAGCCTTTTTTGGAAGCATTGATTAAGATTTCTGACTTTTTCATCACATATCAGCCCAAGTGTCAGAAAAGCGCTAGAAACAGGGAGATAAGCCTTTTTTGGAAGAAATGGTTAAATTCTTGAAATTTTCATCACACATCATCCCAAATGTCACTAAACAGCTGGAAAGGGGGAGATAAGCCTTTTTTGGAAGAAATGGTTAAATTCTTGAATTTTTCATCACACATCATCCCAAATGTCACTAAACAGCTGGAAACGGGGAGATAAGCCTTTTTTGGAAGCAATGGTTAACATTTTGACTTTTTCATCACATATCAGCTCCAGTGTCAGAAAAGCGCTGGAAACAGGGAGATATGCCTTTTTTTGGAAGAAATGGTTAAATTCTGGAATTTTTCATCACACATCATCCCAAATGTCACTAAACAGCTGAAAACGGGGAGATAAGCCTTTTTTGGAAGCATTGATTAAGATTTCTGACTTTTTCATCACATGTCAGCCCAAGTGTCAGAAAAGCGCTGGAAACAGGGAGATAAGCCTTTTTTGGAAGAAATGGTTAAATTCTTGAATTTTTCATCACACATCATCCAAAATGTCACTAAACAGCTGGAAACGGGGAGATAAGCCTTTTTTGGAAGCAATGGTGAACATTTTGACTTTTTCATCACATATCAGCTCCAGTGTCAGAAAAGCGCTGGAAACAGGGAGATATGCCTTTTTTTTGGAAGAAATGGTTAAATTCTTGAATTTTTCATCACACATCATCCCAAATGTCACTAAACAGCTGAAAACGGGGAGATAAGCCTTTTTTGGAAGCATTGATTAAGATTTCTGATTTTTTCATCACATGTCAGCCCAAGTGTCAGAAAAGCGCTGGAAACAGGGAGATAAGCCTTTTTTGGAAGAAATGGTTAAATTCTTGAATTTTTCATCACACATCATCCAAAATGTCACTAAACAGCTGGAAACGGGGAGATAAGCCTATTTTGGAAGCAATGGTTAACATTTTGACTTTTTCATCACATATCAGCTCCAGTGTCAGAAAAGCGCTGGAAACAGGGAGATATGCCTTTTTTTGGAAGAAATGGTTAAATTCTTGAATTTTTCATCACACATCATCCCAAATGTCACTAAACAGCTGAAAACGGGGAGATAAGCCTTTTTTGGAAGCATTGATTAAGATTTCTGATTTTTTCATCACATGTCAGCCCAAGTGTCAGAAAAGCGCTGGAAACAGGGAGATAAGCCTTTTTTGGAAGAAATGGTTAAATTCTTGAATTTTTCATCACACATCATCCAAAATGTCACTAAACAGCTGGAAACGGGGAGATAAGCCTTTTTTGGAAGCAATGGTGAACATTTTGACTTTTTCATCACATATCAGCTCCAGTGTCAGAAAAGCGCTGGAAACAGGGAGATATGCCTTTTTTTTGGAAGAAATGGTTAAATTCTTGAATTTTTCATCACACATCATCCCAAATGTCACTAAACAGCTGGAAACGGGGAGATAAGCCTTTTTTGGAAGCATTGATTAAGATTTCTGACTTTTTCATCACATGTCAGCCCAAGTGTCAGAAAAGCGCTGGAAACAGGGAGATAAGCCTTTGTTGGAAGAAATGGTTAAATTCTTGAATTTTTCATCACACATCATCCCAAATGTCACTAAACAGCTGGAAACGGGGAGATAGCCTTTTTTGGAAGCATTGATTAAGATTTCTGACTTTTTCATCACATGTCAGCCCAAGTGTCAGAAAAGCGCTTGAAACAGGGAGATAAGCCTTTTTTGGAAGAAATGGTTAAATTCTTAAATTTTTCATCACACATCATCCCAAATGTCACTAAACAGCTGGAAACGGGGAGATAAGCCTTTTTTGGAAGCATTGATTAAGATTCCTGACTTTTTCATCACATGTCAGCCCAAGTGTCAGAAAAGCGCTGGAAACAGGGAGATATGCCTTTTTTGGAAGAAATGGTTAAATTCTTGAATTTTTCATCACACATCATCCCAAATGTCACTAAACAGCTGGAAACGGGGAGATAAGCCTTTTTTGGAAGCATTGATTAAGATTTCTGACATTTTCATCACATGTCAGCCCAAGTGTCAGAAAAGCGCTGGAAACAGGGAGATAAGCCTTTTTTGGAAGAAATGGTTAAATTCTTGAATTTTTCATCACACATTATCCCAAATGTCACTAAACAGCTGGAAACGGGGAGATAAGCCTTTTTTGGAAGCATTGATTAAGATTCCTGACTTTTTCATCACATATCAGCTCCAGTGTCAGAAAAGCGCTGGAAACAGGGAGATATGCCTTTTTTTGGAAGAAATGGTTAAATTCTTGAATTTTTCATCACACATCATCCCAAATGTCACTAGCAGCTGGAAACGGGGAGATAAGCCTTTTTTGGAAGCATTGATTAAGATTTCTGACTTTTTCATCACATGTCAGCCCAAGTGTCAGAAAAGCGCTGGAAACAGGGAGATAAGCCTTTTTTGGAAGAAATGGTTAAATTCTTGAATTTTTCATCACACATCATCCCAAATGTCACTAAACAGCTGGAAACGGGGAGATAAGCCTTTTTTGAAAGCAATGGTTAACATTTTGACTTTTTCATCACATATCAACTCCAGTGTCAGAAAAGCGCTGGAAACAGGGAGATCTGCCTTTTTTTGGAAGAAATGGTTAAATTCTGGAATTTTTCATCACACATCATCCCAAATGTCACTAAACAGCTGAAAACGGGGAGATAAGCCTTTTTTGGAAGCATTGATTAAGATTTCTGACTTTTTCATCACATGTCAGCCCAAGTGTCAGAAAAGCGCTGGAAACAGGGAGATAAGCCTTTTTTGGAAGAAATGGTTAAATTCTTGAATTTTTCATCACACATCATCCAAAATGTCACTAAACAGCTGGAAACGGGGAGATAAGCCTATTTTGGAAGCAATGGTTAACATTTTGACTTTTTCATCACATATCAGCTCCAGTGTCAGAAAAGCGCTGGAAACAGGGAGATATGCCTTTTTTTGGAAGAAATGGTTAAATTCTTGAATTTTTCATCACACATCATCCCAAATGTCACTAAACAGCTGAAAACGGGGAGATAAGCCTTTTTTGGAAGCATTGATTAAGATTTCTGATTTTTTCATCACATGTCAGCCCAAGTGTCAGAAAAGCGCTGGAAACAGGGAGATAAGCCTTTTTTGGAAGAAATGGTTAAATTCTTGAATTTTTCATCACACATCATCCAAAATGTCACTAAACAGCTGGAAACGGGGAGATAAGCCTTTTTTGGAAGCAATGGTGAACATTTTGACTTTTTCATCACATATCAGCTCCAGTGTCAGAAAAGCGCTGGAAACAGGGAGATATGCCTTTTTTTTGGAAGAAATGGTTAAATTCTTGAATTTTTCATCACACATCATCCCAAATGTCACTAAACAGCTGGAAACGGGGAGATAAGCCTTTTTTGGAAGCATTGATTAAGATTTTTTGACTTTTTCATCACATGTCAGCCCAAGTGTCAGAAAAGCGCTGGAAACAGGGAGATAAGCCTTTGTTGGAAGAAATGGTTAAATTCTTGAATTTTTCATCACACATCATCCCAAATGTCACTAAACAGCTGGAAACGGGGAGATAGCCATTTTTGGAAGCATTGATTAAGATTTCTGACTTTTTCATCACATGTCAGCCCAAGTGTCAGAAAAGCGCTTGAAACAGGGAGATAAGCCTTTTTTGGAAGAAATGGTTAAATTCTTAAATTTTTCATCACACATCATCCCAAATGTCACTAAACAGCTGGAAACGGGGAGATAAGCCTTTTTTGGAAGCATTGATTAAGATTCCTGACTTTTTCATCACATGTCAGCCCAAGTGTCAGAAAAGCGCTGGAAACAGGGAGATATGCCTTTTTTGGAAGAAATGGTTAAATTCTTGAATTTTTCATCACACATCATCCCAAATGTCACTAAACAGCTGGAAACGGGGAGATAAGCCTTTTTTGGAAGCATTGATTAAGATTTCTGACATTTTCATCACATGTCAGCCCAAGTGTCAGAAAAGCGCTGGAAACAGGGAGATAAGCCTTTTTTGGAAGAAATGGTTAAATTCTTGAATTTTTCATCACACATTATCCCAAATGTCACTAAACAGCTGGAAACGGGGAGATAAGCCTTTTTTGGAAGCATTGATTAAGATTCCTGACTTTTTCATCACATATCAGCTCCAGTGTCAGAAAAGCGCTGGAAACAGGGAGATATGCCTTTTTTTGGAAGAAATGGTTAAATTCTTGAATTTTTCATCACACATCATCCCAAATGTCACTAGCAGCTGGAAACGGGGAGATAAGCCTTTTTTGGAAGCATTGATTAAGATTTCTGACTTTTTCATCACATGTCAGCCCAAGTGTCATAAAAGCGCTGGAAACAGGGAGATAAGCCTTTTTTGGAAGAAATGGTTAAATTCTTGAATTTTTCATCACACATCATCCCAAATGTCACTAAACAGCTGGAAACGGGGAGATAAGCCTTTTTTGGAAGCATTGATTAAGATTCCTGACTTTTTCATCACATATCAGCTCCAGTGTCAGAAAAGCGCTGGAAACAGGGAGATATGCCTTTTTTGGAAGAAATGGTTAAATTCTTGAATTTTTCATCACACATCATCCCAAATGTCACTAAACAGCTGGAAACGGGGAGATAAGCCTTTTTTGGAAGCAATGGTTAACATTTTGACTTTTTCATCACATATCAGCTCCAGTGTCAGAAAAGCGCTGGAAACAGGGAGATAAGCCTTTTTTGGAAGAAATGGTTAAATTCTTGAATTTTTCATCACACATCATCCCAAATGTCACTAAACAGCTGGAAACGGGGAGATAAGCCTTTTTTGGAAGCATTGATTAAGATTTCTGACTTTTTCATCACATGTCAGCCCAAGTGTCAGAAAAGCGCTGGAAACAGGGAGATAAGCCTTTTTTGGAAGAAATGGTTAAATTCTTGAATTTTTCATCACACATCATCCCAAATGTCACTAAACAGCTGGAAACGGGGAGATAAGCCTTTTTTGGAAGAAATGGTTAAATTCTTGAATTTTTCATCACACATCATCCCAAATGTCACTAAACAGCTGGAAACGGGGAGATAAGCCTTTTTTGGAAGTAATGGTAAACATTTTGACTTTTTCATCACATATCAGCTCCAGTGTCAGAAAAGCGCTGGAAACAGGGAGATATGCCTTTTTTTTGGAAGAAATGGTTAAATTCTTGAATTTTTCATCACACATCATCCCAAATGTCACTAAACAGCTGGAAACGGGGAGATAAGCCTTTTTTGGAAGCATTGATTAAGATTTCTGACTTTTTCATCACATATCAGCCCAAGTGTCAGAAAAGCGCTGGAAACAGGGAGATAAGCCTTTTTTGGAAGAAATGGTTAAATTCTTGAATTTTTCATCACACATCATCCAAAATGTCACTAAACAGCTGGAAACGGGGAGATAAGCCTTTTTTGGAAGCAATGGTGAACATTTTGACTTTTTCATCACATATCAGCTCCAGTGTCAGAAAAGCGCTGGAAACAGGGAGATATGCCTTTTTTTTGGAAGAAATGGTTAAATTCTTGAATTTTTCATCACACATCATCCCAAATGTCACTAAACAGCTGGAAACGGGGAGATAAGCCTTTTTTGGAAGCATTGATTAAGATTTCTGACTTTTTCATCACATGTCAGCCCAAGTGTCAGAAAAGCGCTGGAAACAGGGAGATAAGCCTTTGTTGGAAGAAATGGTTAAATTCTTGAATTTTTCATCACACATCATCCCAAATGTCACTAAACAGCTGGAAACGGGGAGATAGCCTTTTTTGGAAGCATTGATTAAGATTTCTGACTTTTTCATCACATGTCAGCCCAAGTGTCAGAAAAGCGCTTGAAACAGGGAGATAAGCCTTTTTTGGAAGAAATGGTTAAATTCTTGAATTTTTCATCACACATCATCCCAAATGTCACTAAACAGCTGGAAACGGGGAGATAAGCCTTTTTTGGAAGCATTGATTAAGATTCCTGACTTTTTCATCACATATCAGCTCCAGTGTCAGAAAAGCGCTGGTAACAGGGAGATATGCCTTTTTTTGGAAGAAATGGTTTAATTCTTGAATTTTTCATCACACATCATCCCAAATGTCACTAAACAGCTGGAAACGGGGAGATAAGCCTTTTTTGGAAGCATTGATTAAGATTTCTGACTTTTTCATCACATGTCAGCCCAAGTGTCAGAAAAGCGCTGGAAACAGGGAGATAAGCCTTTTTTGGAAGAAATGGGTAAATTCTTGAATTTTTCATCACACATCATCCCAAATGTCACTAAACAGCTGGAAACGGGGAGATAAGCCTTTGTTGGAAGCATTGATTAAGATTTCTGACTTTTTCATCACATATCAGCTCCAGTGTCAGAAAAGCGCTGGAAACAGGGAGATATGCCTTTTTTTGGAAGAAATGGTTAAATTCTTGAATTTTTCATCACACATCATCCCAAATGTCACTAAACAGCTGGAAACGGGGAGATAAGCCTTTTTTGGAAGCAATGGTTAACATTTTGACTTTTTCATCACATATCAGCTCCAGTGTCAGAAAAGCGCTGGAAACAGGGAGATAAGCCTTTTTTGGAAGAAATGGTTAAATTCTTGAATTTTTCATCACACATCATCCCAAATGTCACTAAACAGCTGGAAACGGGGAGATAAGCCTTTTTTGGAAGCATTGATTAAGATTTCTGACATTTTCATCACATGTCAGCCCAAGTGTCAGAAAAGCGCTGGAAACAGGGAGATAAGCCTTTTTTGGAAGAAATGGTTAAATTCTTGAATTTTTCATCACACATTATCCCAAATGTCACTAAACAGCTGGAAACGGGGAGATAAGCCTTTTTTGGAAGCATTGATTAAGATTCCTGACTTTTTCATCACATATCAGCTCCAGTGTCAGAAAAGCGCTGGAAACAGGGAGATATGCCTTTTTTTGGAAGAAATGGTTAAATTCTTGAATTTTTCATCACACATCATCCCAAATGTCACTAAACAGCTGGAAACGGGGAGATAGCCTTTTTTGGAAGCATTGATTAAGATTTCTGACTTTTTCATCACATGTCAGCCCAAGTGTCAGAAAAGCGCTTGAAACAGGGAGATAAGCCTTTTTTGGAAGAAATGGTTAAATTCTTAAATTTTTCATCACACATCATCCCAAATGTCACTAAACAGCTGGAAACGGGGAGATAAGCCTTTTTTGGAAGCATTGATTAAGATTCCTGACTTTTTCATCACATGTCAGCCCAAGTGTCAGAAAAGCGCTGGAAACAGGGAGATATGCCTTTTTTGGAAGAAATGGTTAAATTCTTGAATTTTTCATCACACATCATCCCAAATGTCACTAAACAGCTGGAAACGGGGAGATAAGCCTTTTTTGGAAGCATTGATTAAGATTTCTGACATTTTCATCACATGTCAGCCCAAGTGTCAGAAAAGCGCTGGAAACAGGGAGATAAGCCTTTTTTGGAAGAAATGGTTAAATTCTTGAATTTTTCATCACACATTATCCCAAATGTCACTAAACAGCTGGAAACGGGGAGATAAGCCTTTTTTGGAAGCATTGATTAAGATTCCTGACTTTTTCATCACATATCAGCTCCAGTGTCAGAAAAGCGCTGGAAACAGGGAGATATGCCTTTTTTTGGAAGAAATGGTTAAATTCTTGAATTTTTCATCACACATCATCCCAAATGTCACTAGCAGCTGGAAACGGGGAGATAAGCCTTTTTTGGAAGCATTGATTAAGATTTCTGACTTTTTCATCACATGTCAGCCCAAGTGTCAGAAAAGCGCTGGAAACAGGGAGATAAGCCTTTTTTGGAAGAAATGGTTAAATTCTTGAATTTTTCATCACACATCATCCAAAATGTCACTAAACAGCTGGAAACGGGGAGATAAGCCTTTTTTGGAAGCAATGGTTAACATTTTGACTTTTTCATCACATATCAGCTCCAGTGTCAGAAAAGCGCTGGAAACAGGGAGATATGCCTTTTTTTTGGAAGAAATGGTTAAATTCTTCAATTTTTCATCACACATCATCCCAAATGTCACTAAACAGCTGGAAACGGGGAGATAAGCCTTTTTTGGAAGCATTGATTAAGATTTCTGACTTTTTCATCACATGTCAGCCCAAGTGTCAGAAAAGCGCTGGAAACAGGGAGATAAGCCTTTTTTGGAAGAAATGGTTAAATTCTTGAATTTTTCATCACACATCATCCCAAATGTCACTAAACAGCTGGAAACGGGGAGATAAGCCTTTTTTGGAAGCATTGATTAAGATTTCTGACTTTTTCATCACATATCAGCCCAAGTGTCAGAAAAGCGCTGGAAACAGGGAGATAAGCCTTTTTTGGAAGAAATGGTTTAATTCTTGAATTTTTCATCACACATCATCCCAAATGTCACTAAACAGCTGGAAACGGGGAGATAAGCCTTTTTTGGAAGCATTGATTTAGATTCCTGACTTTTTCATCACATATCAGCTCCAGTGTCAGAAAAGCGCTGGAAACAGGGAGATATGCCTTTTTTTGGAAGAAATGGTTAAATTCTTGAATTTTTCATCACACATCATCCCAAATGTCACTAAACAGCTGGAAACGGGGAGATAAGCCTTTTTTGGAAGCAATGGTTAATATTTTGACTTTTTCATCACATATCAGCTCCAGTGTCAGAAAAGCGCTGGAAACAGGGAGATAAGCCTTTTTTGGAAGAAATGGTTAAATTCTTGAATTTTTCATCACACATCATCCCAAATGTCACTAAACAGCTGGAAACGGGGAGATAAGCCTTTTTTGGAAGCATTGATTAAGATTTCTGACTTTTTCATCACATGTCAGCCCAAGTGTCAGAAAAGCGCTGGAAACAGGGAGATAAGCCTTTTTTGGAAGAAATGGTTAAATTCTTGAATTTTTCATCACACATCATCCCAAATGTCACTAAACAGCTGGAAACGGGGAGATAAGCCTTTTTTGGAAGCATTGATTAAGATTCCTGACTTTTTCATCACATATCAGCTCCAGTGTCAGAAAAGCGCTGGAAACATGGAGATAAGCCTTTTTTGGAAGAAATGGTTAAATTCTTGAATTTTTCATCACACATCATCCAAAATGTCACTAAACAGCTGGAAACGGGGAGATAAGCCTTTTTTGGAAGCAATGGTTAACATTTTGACTTTTTCATCACATATCAGCTCCAGTGTCAGAAAAGCGCTGGAAACAGGGAGATATGCCTTTTTTTTGGAAGAAATGGTTAAATTCTTGAATTTTTCATCACACATCATCCCAAATGTCACTAAACAGCTGGAAACGGGGAGATAAGCCTTTTTTGGAAGCATTGAATAAGATTTCTGACTTTTTCATCACATGTCAGCCCAAGTGTCAGAAAAGCGCTGGAAACAGGGAGATAAGCCTTTTTTGGAAGAAATGGTTAAATTCTTGAATTTTTCATCACACATCATCCCAAATGTCACTAAACAGCTGGAAACGGGGAGATAAGCCTTTTTTGGAAGCAATGGTTAATATTTTGACTTTTTCATCACATATCAGCTCCAGTGTCAGAAAAGCGCTGGAAACAGGGAGATAAGCCTTTTTTGGAAGAAATGGTTAAATTCTTGAATTTTTCATCACACATCATCCCAAATGTCACTAAACAGCTGGAAACGGGGAGATAAGCCTTTTTTGGAAGCATTGATTAAGATTTCTGACTTTTTCATCACATGTCAGCCCAAGTGTCAGAAAAGCGCTGGAAACAGGGAGATAAGCCTTTTTTGGAAGAAATGGTTAAATTCTTGAATTTTTCATCACACATCATCCCAAATGTCACTAAACAGCTGGAAACGGGGAGATAAGCCTTTTTTGGAAGCAATGGTTAACATTTTGACTTTTTCATCACATGTCAGCCCAAGTGTCAGAAAAGCGCTGGAAACAGGGAGATAAGCCTTTTTTGGAAGAAATGGTTAAATTCTTGAATTTTTCATCACACATCATCCCAAATGTCACTAAACAGCTGGAAAAGGGGAGATAAGCCTTTTTTGGAAGCAATGGTTAATATTTTGACTTTTTCATCACATATCAGCTCCAGTGTCAGAAAAGCGCTGGAAACAGGGAGATATGCCTTTTTTTGGAAGAAATGGTTAAATTCTTGAATGTTTCATCACACATCATCCCAAATGTCACTAGCAGCTGGAAACGGGGAGATAAGCCTTTTTTGGAAGCATTGATTAAGATTTCTGACTTTTTCATCACATGTCAGCCCAAGTGTCAGAAAAGCGCTGGAAACAGGGAGATAAGCCTTTTTTGGAAGAAATGGTTAAATTCTTGAATTTTTCATCACACATCATCCCAAATGTCACTAAACAGCTGGAAACGGGGAGATAAGCCTTTTTTGGAAGCATTGATTAAGATTCCTGACTTTTTCATCACATATCAGCTCCAGTGTCAGAAAAGCGCTGGAAACAGGGAGATAAGCCTTTTTTGGAAGAAATGGTTAAATTCTTGAATTTTTCATCACACATCATCCAAAATGTCACTAAACAGCTGGAAACGGGGAGATAAGCCTTTTTTGGAAGCAATGGTTAACATTTTGACTTTTTCATCACATATCAGCTCCAGTGTCAGAAAAGCGCTGGAAACAGGGAGATATGCCTTTTTTTTGGAAGAAATGGTTAAATTCTTGAATTTTTCATCACACATCATCCCAAATGTCACTAAACAGCTGGAAACGGGGAGATAAGCCTTTTTTGGAAGCATTGATTAAGATTTCTGACTTTTTCATCACATGTCAGCCCAAGTGTCAGAAAAGCGCTGGAAACAGGGAGATAAGCCTTTTTTGGAAGAAATGGTTAAATTCTTGAATTTTTCATCACACATCATCCCAAATGTCACTAAACAGCTGGAAACGGGGAGATAAGCCTTTTTTGGAAGCATTGATTAAGATTTCTGACTTTTTCATCACATATCAGCCCAAGTGTCAGAAAAGCGCTGGAAACAGGGAGATAAGCCTTTTTTGGAAGAAATGGTTTAATTCTTGAATTTTTCATCACACATCATCCCAAATGTCACTAAACAGCTGGAAACGGGGAGATAAGCCTTTTTTGGAAGCATTGATTTAGATTCCTGACTTTTTCATCACATATCAGCTCCAGTGTCAGAAAAGCGCTGGAAACAGGGAGATATGCCTTTTTTTGGAAGAAATGGTTAAATTCTTGAATTTTTCATCACACATCATCCCAAATGTCACTAAACAGCTGGAAACGGGGAGATAAGCCTTTTTTGGAAGCAATGGTTAACATTTTGACTTTTTCATCACATGTCAGCCCAAGTGTCAGAAAAGCGCTGGAAACAGGGAGATAAGCCTTTTTTGGAAGAAATGGTTAAATTCTTGAATTTTTCATCACACATCATCCCAAATGTCACTAAACAGCTGGAAAAGGGGAGATAAGCCTTTTTTGGAAGCAATGGTTAATATTTTGACTTTTTCATCACATATCAGCTCCAGTGTCAGAAAAGCCGTGGAAACAGGGAGATATGCCTTTTTTTGGAAGAAATGGTTAAATTCTTGAATGTTTCATCACACATCATCCCAAATGTCACTAAACAGCTGGAAACGGGGAGATAAGCCTTTTTTGGAAGCATTGATTAAGATTTCTGACTTTTTCATCACATGTCAGCCCAAGTGTCAGAAAAGCGCTGGAAACAGGGAGATAAGCCTTTTTTGGAAGAAATGGTTAAATTCTTGAATTTTTCATCACACATCATCCCAAATGTCACTAAACAGCTGGAAACGGGGAGATAAGCCTTTTTTGGAAGCATTGATTAAGATTCCTGACTTTTTCATCACATATCAGCTCCAGTGTCAGAAAAGCGCTGGAAACAGGGAGATAAGCCTTTTTTGGAAGAAATGGTTAAATTCTTGAATTTTTCATCACACATCATCCAAAATGTCACTAAACAGCTGGAAACGGGGAGATAAGCCTTTTTTGGAAGCAATGGTTAACATTTTGACTTTTTCATCACATATCAGCTCCAGTGTCAGAAAAGCGCTGGAAACAGGGAGATATGCCTTTTTTTTGGAAGAAATGGTTAAATTCTTGAATTTTTCATCACACATCATCCCAAATGTCACTAAACAGCTGGAAACGGGGAGATAAGCCTTTTTTGGAAGCATTGATTTAGATTCCTGACTTTTTCATCACATATCAGCTCCAGTGTCAGAAAAGCGCTGGAAACAGGGAGATATGCCTTTTTTTGGAAGAAATGGTTAAATTCTTGAATTTTTCATCACACATCATCCCAAATGTCACTAAACAGCTGGAAACGGGGAGATAAGCCTTTTTTGGAAGCAATGGTTAATATTTTGACTTTTTCATCACATTTCAGCTCCAGTGTCAGAAAAGCGCTGGAAACAGGGAGATAAGCCTTTTTTGGAAGAAATGGTTAAATTCTTGAATTTTTCATCACACATCATCCCAAATGTCACTAAACAGCTGGAAACGGGGAGATAAGCCTTTTTTGGAAGCATTGATTAAGATTTCTGACTTTTTCATCACATGTCAGCCCAAGTGTCAGAAAAGCGCTGGAAACAGGGAGATAAGCCTTTTTTGGAAGAAATGGTTAAATTCTTGAATTTTTCATCACACATCATCCCAAATGTCACTAAACAGCTGGAAACGGGGAGATAAGCCTTTTTTGGAAGCAATGGTTAACATTTTGACTTTTTCATCACATGTCAGCCCAAGTGTCAGAAAAGCGCTGGAAACAGGGAGATAAGCCTTTTTTGGAAGAAATGGTTAAATTCTTGAATTTTTCATCACACATCATCCCAAATGTCACTAAACAGCTGGAAAAGGGGAGATAAGCCTTTTTTGGAAGCAATGGTTAATATTTTGACTTTTTCATCACATATCAGCTCCAGTGTCAGAAAAGCGCTGGAAACAGGGAGATATGCCTTTTTTTGGAAGAAATGGTTAAATTCTTGAATTTTTCATCACACATCATCCCAAATGTCACTAAACAGCTGAAAACGGGGAGATAAGCCTTTTTTGGAAGCATTGATTAAGATTTCTGACTTTTTCATCACATGTCAGCCCAAGTGTCAGAAAAGTGCTGGAAACAGGGAGATAAGCCTTTTTTGGAAGAAATGGTTAAATTCTTGAATTTTTCATCACACATCATCCCAAATGTCACTAAACAGCTGGAAACGGGGAGATAAGCCTTTTTTGGAAGCATTGATTAAGATTTCTGACTTTTTCATCACATATCAGCCCAAGTGTCAGAAAAGCGCTGGAAACAGGGAGATAAGCCTTTTTTGGAAGAAATGGTTAAATTCTTGAATTTTTCATCACACATCATCCCAAATGTCACTAAACAGCTGGAAACGGGGAGATAAGCCTTTTTTGGAAGCATTGATTAAGATTCCTGACTTTTTCACCACATATCAGCTCCAGTGTCAGAAAAGCGCTGGAAACAGGGAGATATGCCTTTTTTTTGGAAGAAATGGTTAAATTCTTGAATTTTTCATCACACATCATCCCAAATGTCACTAAACAGCTGGAAACGGGGAGATAAGCCTTTTTTGGAAGCAATGGTTAACATTTTGACTTTTTCATCACATATCAGCTCCAGTGTCAGAAAAGCGCTGGAAACAGGGAGATAAGCCTTTTTTGGAAGAAATGGTTAAATTCTTGAATTTTTCATCACACATCATCCCAAATGTCACTAAACAGCTGGAAACGGGGAGATAAGCCTTTTTTGGAAGCAATGGTTAACATTTTGACTTTTTCATCACATGTCAGCCCAAGTGTCAGAAAAGCGCTGGAAACAGGGAGATAAGCCTTTTTTTGAAGAAATGGTTAAATTCTTGAATTTTTCATCACACATAATCCCAAATGTCACTAAACAGCTGGAAACGGGGAGATAAGCCTTTTTTGGAAGCATTGATTAAGATTTCTGACTTTTTCATCACATATCAGCCCAAGTGTCAGAAAAGCGCTGGAAACAGGGAGATAAGCCTTTTTTGGAAGAAATGGTTTAATTCTTGAATTTTTCATCACACATCATCCCAAATGTCACTAAACAGCTGGAAACGGGGAGATAAGCCTTTTTTGGAAGCATTGATTTAGATTCCTGACTTTTTCATCACATATCAGCTCCAGTGTCAGAAAAGCGCTGGAAACAGGGAGATATGCCTTTTTTTGGAAGAAATGGTTAAATTCTTGAATTTTTCATCACACATCATCCCAAATGTCACTAAACAGCTGGAAACGGGGAGATAAGCCTTTTTTGGAAGCAATGGTTAAATTCTTGAATTTTTCATCACACATCATCCCAAATGTCACTAAACAGCTGGAAACGGGGAGATAAGCCTTTTTTGGAAGCAATGGTTAACATTTTGACTTTTTCATCACATATCAGCTCCAGTGTCAGAAAAGCGCTGGAAACAGGGAGATATGCCTTTTTTTGGAAGAAATGGTTAAATTCTTGAATTTTTCATCACACATCATCCCAAATGTCACTAAACAGCTGAAAACGGGGAGATAAGCCTTTTTTGGAAGCATTGATTAAGATTTCTGACTTTTTCATCACATGTCAGCCCAAGTGTCAGAAAAGCGCTGGAAACAGGGAGATAAGCCTTTTTTGGAAGAAATGGTTAAATTCTTGAATTTTTCATCACACATCATCCCAAATGTCACTAAACAGCTGGAAACGGGGAGATAAGCCTTTTTTGGAAGCAATGGTTAACATTTTGACTTTTTCATCACATATCAGCTCCAGTGTCAGAAAAGCGCTGGAAACAGGGAGATAAGCCTTTTTTGGAAGAAATGGTTAAATTCTTGAATTTTTCATCACACATCATCCCAAATGTCACTAAACAGCTGATAACGGGGAGATAAGCCTTTTTTGGAAGCATTGATTAAGATTTCTGACTTTTTCATCACATGTCAGCCCAAGTGTCAGAAAAGTGCTGGAAACAGGGAGATAAGCCTTTTTTGGAAGAAATGGTTAAATTCTTGAATTTTTCATCACACATCATCCCAAATGTCACTAAACAGCTGGAAACGGGGAGATAAGCCTTTTTTGGAAGCATTGATTAAGATTTCTGACTTTTTCATCACATATCAGCCCAAGTGTCAGAAAAGCGCTGGAAACAGGGAGATATGCCTTTTTTGGAAGAAATGGTTAAATTCTTGAATTTTTCATCACACATCATCCCAAATGTCACTAAACAGCTGGAAACGGGGAGATAAGCCTTTTTTGGAAGCAATGGTTAACATTTTGACTTTTTCATCACATGTCAGCCCAAGTGTCAGAAAAGCGCTGGAAACAGGGAGATAAGCCTTTTTTTGAAGAAATGGTTAAATTCTTGAATTTTTCATCACACATCATCCCAAATGTCACTAAACAGCTGGAAACGGGGAGATAAGCCTTTTTTGGAAGCAATGGTTAAATTCTTGAATTTTTCATCACACATCATCCCAAATGTCACTAAACAGCTGGAAACGGGGAGATAAGCCTTTTTTGGAAGCAATGGTTAACATTTTGACTTTTTCATCACATATCAGCTCCAGTGTCAGAAAAGCGCTGGAAACAGGGAGATATGCCTTTTTTTGGAAGAAATGGTTAAATTCTTGAATTTTTCATCACACATCATCCCAAATGTCACTAAACAGCTGAAAACGGGGAGATAAGCCTTTTTTGGAAGCATTGATTAAGATTTCTGACTTTTTCATCACATGTCAGCCCAAGTGTCAGAAAAGCGCTGGAAACAGGGAGATAAGCCTTTTTTGGAAGAAATGGTTAAATTCTTGAATTTTTCATCACACATCATCCCAAATGTCACTAAACAGCTGGAAACGGGGAGATAAGCCTTTTTTGGAAGCAATGGTTAACATTTTGACTTTTTCATCACATATCAGCTCCAGTGTCAGAAAAGCGCTGGAAACAGGGAGATATGCCTTTTTTTGGAAGAAATGGTTAAATTCTTGAATTTTTCATCACACATCATCCCAAATGTCACTAAACAGCTGGAAACGGGGAGATAAGCCTTTTTTGGAAGCAATGGTTAACGTTTTGACTTTTTCATCACATATCAGCTCCAGTGTCAGAAAAGCGCTGGAAACAGGGAGATAAGCCTTTTTTGGAAGAAATGGTTAAATTCTTGAATTTTTCATCACACATCATCCCAAATGTCACTAAACAGCTGGAAACGGGGAGATAAGCCTTTTTTGGAAGCATTGATTAAGATTTCTGAATTTTTCATCACGTCAGCCCAAGTGTCAGAAAAGCGCTGGAAACAGGGAGATAAGCCTTTTTTGGAAGAAATGGTTAAATTCTTGAATTTTTCATCACACATCATCCCAAATGTCAATAGACAGCTGGAAACGGGGAGATAAGCCTTTTTTGGAAGCATTGATTAAGATTTCTGACTTTTTCATCACATGTCAGCCCAAGTGTCAGAAAAGCGCTGGAAACAGGGAGATATGCCTTTTTTTGGAAGAAATGGTTAAATTCTTGAATTTTTCATCACACATCATCCCAAATGTCACTAAACAGCTGGAAACGGGGAGATAAGCCTTTTTTGGAAGCATTGATTTAGATTCCTGACTTTTTCATCACATATCAGCTCCAGTGTCAGAAAAGCGCTGGAAACAGGGAGATATGCCTTTTTTTGGAAGAAATGGTTAAATTCTTGAATTTTTCATCACACATCATCCCAAATGTCACTAAACAGCTGGAAACGGGGAGATAAGCCTTTTTTGGAAGCAATGGTTAATATTTTGACTTTTTCATCACATATCAGCTCCAGTGTCAGAAAAGCGCTGGAAACAGGGAGATAAGCCTTTTTTGGAAGAAATGGTTAAATTCTTGAATTTTTCATCACACATCATCCCAAATGTCACTAAACAGCTGGAAACGGGGAGATAAGCCTTTTTTGGAAGCATTGATTAAGATTTCTGACTTTTTCATCACATGTCAGCCCAAGTGTCAGAAAAGCGCTGGAAACAGGGAGATAAGCCTTTTTTGGAAGAAATGGTTAAATTCTTGAATTTTTCATCACACATCATCCCAAATGTCACTAAACAGCTGGAAACGGGGAGATAAGCCTTTTTTGGAAGCAATGGTTAACATTTTGACTTTTTCATCACATGTCAGCCCAAGTGTCAGAAAAGCGCTGGAAACAGGGAGATAAGCCTTTTTTGGAAGAAATGGTTAAATTCTTGAATTTTTCATCACACATCATCCCAAATGTCACTAAACAGCTGGAAAAGGGGAGATAAGCCTTTTTAGGAAGCAATGGTTAATATTTTGACTTTTTCATCACATATCAGCTCCAGTGTCAGAAAAGCGCTGGAAACAGGGAGATATGCCTTTTTTTGGAAGAAATGGTTAAATTCTTGAATTTTTCATCACACATCATCCCAAATGTCACTAAACAGCTGAAAACGGGGAGATAAGCCTTTTTTGGAAGCATTGATTAAGATTTCTGACTTTTTCATCACATGTCAGCCCAAGTGTCAGAAAAGTGCTGGAAACAGGGAGATAAGCCTTTTTTGGAAGAAATGGTTAAATTCTTGAATTTTTCATCACACATCATCCCAAATGTCACTAAACAGCTGGAAACGGGGAGATAAGCCTTTTTTGAAAGCATTGATTAAGATTTCTGACTTTTTCATCACATATCAGCCCAAGTGTCAGAAAAGCGCTGGAAACAGGGAGATAAGCCTTTTTTGGAAGAAATGGTTAAATTCTTGAATTTTTCATCACACATCATCCCAAATGTCACTAAACAGCTGGAAACGGGGAGATAAGCCTTTTTTGGAAGCATTGATTAAGATTCCTGACTTTTTCACCACATATCAGCTCCAGTGTCAGAAAAGCGCTGGAAACAGGGAGATATGCCTTTTTTTTGGAAGAAATGGTTAAATTCTTGAATTTTTCATCACACATCATCCCAAATGTCACTAAACAGCTGGAAACGGGGAGATAAGCCTTTTTTGGAAGCAATGGTTAACATTTTGACTTTTTCATCACATATCAGCTCCAGTGTCAGAAAAGCGCTGGAAACAGGGAGATAAGCCTTTTTTGGAAGAAATGGTTAAATTCTTGAATTTTTCATCACACATCATCCCAAATGTCATTAAACAGCTGGAAACGGGGAGATAAGCCCTTTTTGGAAGCATTGATTAAGATTTCTGACTTTTTCATCACATGTCAGCCCAAGTGTCAGAAAAGCGATGGAAACAGGGAGATATGCCTTTTTTTGGAAGAAATGGTTAAATTCTTGAATTTTTCATCACACATTATCCCAAATGTCACTAAACAGCTGGAAACGGGGAGATAAGCCTTTTTTGGAAGCAATGGTTAACATTTTGACTTTTTCATCACATATCAGCCCAAGTGTC
Organism: Limanda limanda; assembly: GCF_963576545.1. Lineage (NCBI taxonomy): Eukaryota > Metazoa > Chordata > Actinopteri > Pleuronectiformes > Pleuronectidae > Limanda > Limanda limanda. The sequence continues at coordinate 30,596,441 of NC_083637.1, read as the reverse complement.
AGAAAAGCGCAGGAAACAGGGCGATAAGCCTTTTTTGGAAGAAATGGTTAAATTCTTGAATTTTTCATCACACATCATCACAAATGTCACTAAACAGCTGGAAACGGGGAGATAAGCCTTTTTTGGAAGCATTGATTAAGATTTCTGACTTTTTCATCACATGTCAGCCCAAGTGTCAGAAAAGCGCTGGAAACAGGGAGATAAGCCTTTTTTGGAAGAAATGGTTAAATTCTTGAATTTTTCAACACATATCATCCCAAATGTCAATAAACAGCTGGAAACGGGGAGATAAGCCTTTTTTGGAAGCATTGATTAAGATTTCTGACTTTTTCATCACATGTCAGCCCAAGTGTCAGAAAAACGCTGGAAACAGGGAGATATGCCTTTTTTTGGAAGAAATGGTTAAATTCTTGAATTTTTCATCACACATCATCCCAAATGTCACTAAACAGCTGGAAACGGGGAGATAAGCCTTTTTTGGAAGCAATGATTAAGATTTCTGACTTTTTCATCACATATCAGCCCAAGTGTCAGAAAAGCGCTGGAAACAGGGAGATAAGCCTTTTTTTGGAAGAAATGGTTAAATTCTTGAATTTTTCATCACACATCATCCCAAATGTCATTAAACAGCTGGAAACGGGGAGATAAGCCTTTTTTGGAAGCATTGATTAAGATTTCTGACTTTTTCATCACTTATCAGCTCCAGTGTCAGAAAAGCGCTGGAAACAGGGAGATATGCCTTTTTTTGGAAGAAATGGTTAAATTCTTGAATTTTTCATCACACATCATCCCAAATGTCACTAAACAGCTGGAAACGGGGAGATAAGCCCTTTTTGGAAGCATTGATTAAGATTTCTGACTTTTTCATCACATGTCAGCCCAAGTGTCAGAAAAGCGATGGAAACAGGGAGATATGCCTTTTTTTGGAAGAAATGGTTAAATTCTTGAATTTTTCATCACACATTATCCCAAATGTCACTAAACAGCTGGAAACGGGGAGATAAGCCTTTTTTGGAAGCAATGGTTAACATTTTGACTTTTTCATCACATATCAGCCCAAGTGTCAGAAAAGCGCAGGAAACAGGGCGATAAGCCTTTTTTGGAAGAAATGGTTAAATTCTTGAATTTTTCATCACACATCATCCCAAATGTCACTAAACAGCTGGAAACGGGGAGATAAGCCTTTTTTGGAAGCATTGATTAAGATTTCTGACTTTTTCATCACATGTCAGCCCAAGTGTCAGAAAAGCGCTGGAAACAGGGAGATAAGCCTTTTTTGGAAGAAATGGTTAAATTCTTGAATTTTTCAACACATATCATCCCAAATGTCAATAAACAGCTGGAAACGGGGAGATAAGCCTTTTTTGGAAGCATTGATTAAGATTTCTGACTTTTTCATCACATGTCAGCCCAAGTGTCAGAAAAGCGCTGGAAACAGGGAGATAAGCCTTTTTTGGAAGAAATGGTTAAATTCTTGAATTTTTCATCACACATCATCCCAAATGTCACTAAACAGCTGGAAACGGGGAGATAAGCCTTTGTTGGAAGCATTGATTAAGATTTCTGACTTTTTCATCACATATCAGCTCCAGTGTCAGAAAAGCGCTGGAAACAGGGAGATATGCCTTTTTTTGGAAGAAATGGTTAAATTCTTGAATTTTTCATCACACATCATCCCAAATGTCACTAAACAGCTGGAAACGGGGAGATAAGCCTTTTTTGGAAGCAATGGTTAACATTTTGACTTTTTCATCACATATCAGCTCCAGTGTCAGAAAAGCGCTGGAAACAGGGAGATAAGCCTTTTTTGGAAGAAATGGTTAAATTCTTGAATTTTTCATCACACATCATCCCAAATGTCACTAAACAGCTGGAAACGGGGAGATAAGCCTTTTTTGGAAGCATTGATTAAGATTTCTGACATTTTCATCACATGTCAGCCCAAGTGTCAGAAAAGCGCTGGAAACAGGGAGATAAGCCTTTTTTGGAAGAAATGGTTAAATTCTTGAATTTTTCATCACACATTATCCCAAATGTCACTAAACAGCTGGAAACGGGGAGATAAGCCTTTTTTGGAAGCATTGATTAAGATTCCTGACTTTTTCATCACATATCAGCTCCAGTGTCAGAAAAGCGCTGGAAACAGGGAGATATGCCTTTTTTTGGAAGAAATGGTTAAATTCTTGAATTTTTCATCACACATCATCCCAAATGTCACTAGCAGCTGGAAACGGGGAGATAAGCCTTTTTTGGAAGCATTGATTAAGATTTCTGACTTTTTCATCACATGTCAGCCCAAGTGTCAGAAAAGCGCTGGAAACAGGGAGATAAGCCTTTTTTGGAAGAAATGGTTTAATTCTTGAATTTTTCATCACACATCATCCCAAATGTCACTAAACAGCTGGAAACGGGGAGATAAGCCTTTTTTGGAAGCATTGATTTAGATTCCTGACTTTTTCATCACATATCAGCTCCAGTGTCAGAAAAGCGCTGGAAACAGGGAGATATGCCTTTTTTTGAAAGAAATGGTTAAATTCTTGAATTTTTCATCACACATCATCCCAAATGTCACTAAACAGCTGGAAACGGGGAGATAAGCCTTTTTTGGAAGCAATGGTTAATATTTTGACTTTTTCATCACATATCAGCTCCAGTGTCAGAAAAGCGCTGGAAACAGGGAGATAAGCCTTTTTTGGAAGAAATGGTTAAATTCTTGAATTTTTCATCACACATCATCCCAAATGTCACTAAACAGCTGGAAACGGGGAGATAAGCCTTTTTTGGAAGCATTGATTAAGATTTCTGACTTTTTCATCACATGTCAGCCCAAGTGTCAGAAAAGCGCTGGAAACAGGGAGATAAGCCTTTTTTGGAAGAAATGGTTAAATTCTTGAATTTTTCATCACACATCATCCCAAATGTCACTAAACAGCTGGAAACGGGGAGATAAGCCTTTTTTGGAAGCATTGATTAAGATTCCTGACTTTTTCATCACATATCAGCTCCAGTGTCAGAAAAGCGCTGGAAACATGGAGATAAGCCTTTTTTGGAAGAAATGGTTAAATTCTTGAATTTTTCATCACACATCATCCAAAATGTCACTAAACAGCTGGAAACGGGGAGATAAGCCTTTTTTGGAAGCAATGGTTAACATTTTGACTTTTTCATCACATATCAGCTCCAGTGTCAGAAAAGCGCTGGAAACAGGGAGATAAGCCTTTTTTGGAAGAAATGGTTAAATTCTTGAATTTTTCATCACACATTATCCCAAATGTCACTAAACAGCTGGAAACGGGGAGATAAGCCTTTTTTGGAAGCATTGATTAAGATTCCTGACTTTTTCATCACATATCAGCTCCAGTGTCAGAAAAGCGCTGGAAACAGGGAGATATGCCTTTTTTTGGAAGAAATGGTTAAATTCTTGAATTTTTCATCACACATCATCCCAAATGTCACTAGCAGCTGGAAACGGGGAGATAAGCCTTTTTTGGAAGCATTGATTAAGATTTCTGACTTTTTCATCACATGTCAGCCCAAGTGTCAGAAAAGCGCTGGAAACAGGGAGATAAGCCTTTTTTGGAAGAAATGGTTAAATTCTTGAATTTTTCATCACACATCATCCAAAATGTCACTAAACAGCTGGAAACGGGGAGATAAGCCTTTTTTGGAAGCAATGGTTAACATTTTGACTTTTTCATCACATATCAGCTCCAGTGTCAGAAAAGCGCTGGAAACAGGGAGATATGCCTTTTTTTTGGAAGAAATGGTTAAATTCTTCAATTTTTCATCACACATCATCCCAAATGTCACTAAACAGCTGGAAACGGGGAGATAAGCCTTTTTTGGAAGCATTGATTAAGATTTCTGACTTTTTCATCACATGTCAGCCCAAGTGTCAGAAAAGCGCTGGAAACAGGGAGATAAGCCTTTTTTGGAAGAAATGGTTAAATTCTTGAATTTTTCATCACACATCATCCCAAATGTCACTAAACAGCTGGAAACGGGGAGATAAGCCTTTTTTGGAAGCATTGATTAAGATTTCTGACTTTTTCATCACATATCAGCCCAAGTGTCAGAAAAGCGCTGGAAACAGGGAGATAAGCCTTTTTTGGAAGAAATGGTTTAATTCTTGAATTTTTCATCACACATCATCCCAAATGTCACTAAACAGCTGGAAACGGGGAGATAAGCCTTTTTTGGAAGCATTGATTTAGATTCCTGACTTTTTCATCACATATCAGCTCCAGTGTCAGAAAAGCGCTGGAAACAGGGAGATATGCCTTTTTTTGGAAGAAATGGTTAAATTCTTGAATTTTTCATCACACATCATCCCAAATGTCACTAAACAGCTGGAAACGGGGAGATAAGCCTTTTTTGGAAGCAATGGTTAATATTTTGACTTTTTCATCACATATCAGCTCCAGTGTCAGAAAAGCGCTGGAAACAGGGAGATAAGCCTTTTTTGGAAGAAATGGTTAAATTCTTGAATTTTTCATCACACATCATCCCAAATGTCACTAAACAGCTGGAAACGGGGAGATAAGCCTTTTTTGGAAGCATTGATTAAGATTTCTGACTTTTTCATCACATGTCAGCCCAAGTGTCAGAAAAGCGCTGGAAACAGGGAGATAAGCCTTTTTTGGAAGAAATGGTTAAATTCTTGAATTTTTCATCACACATCATCCCAAATGTCACTAAACAGCTGGAAACGGGGAGATAAGCCTTTTTTGGAAGCATTGATTAAGATTCCTGACTTTTTCATCACATATCAGCTCCAGTGTCAGAAAAGCGCTGGAAACATGGAGATAAGCCTTTTTTGGAAGAAATGGTTAAATTCTTGAATTTTTCATCACACATCATCCAAAATGTCACTAAACAGCTGGAAACGGGGAGATAAGCCTTTTTTGGAAGCAATGGTTAACATTTTGACTTTTTCATCACATATCAGCTCCAGTGTCAGAAAAGCGCTGGAAACAGGGAGATATGCCTTTTTTTTGGAAGAAATGGTTAAATTCTTGAATTTTTCATCACACATCATCCCAAATGTCACTAAACAGCTGGAAACGGGGAGATAAGCCTTTTTTGGAAGCATTGAATAAGATTTCTGACTTTTTCATCACATGTCAGCCCAAGTGTCAGAAAAGCGCTGGAAACAGGGAGATAAGCCTTTTTTGGAAGAAATGGTTAAATTCTTGAATTTTTCATCACACATCATCCCAAATGTCACTAAACAGCTGGAAACGGGGAGATAAGCCTTTTTTGGAAGCAATGGTTAATATTTTGACTTTTTCATCACATATCAGCTCCAGTGTCAGAAAAGCGCTGGAAACAGGGAGATAAGCCTTTTTTGGAAGAAATGGTTAAATTCTTGAATTTTTCATCACACATCATCCCAAATGTCACTAAACAGCTGGAAACGGGGAGATAAGCCTTTTTTGGAAGCATTGATTAAGATTTCTGACTTTTTCATCACATGTCAGCCCAAGTGTCAGAAAAGCGCTGGAAACAGGGAGATAAGCCTTTTTTGGAAGAAATGGTTAAATTCTTGAATTTTTCATCACACATCATCCCAAATGTCACTAAACAGCTGGAAACGGGGAGATAAGCCTTTTTTGGAAGCAATGGTTAACATTTTGACTTTTTCATCACATGTCAGCCCAAGTGTCAGAAAAGCGCTGGAAACAGGGAGATAAGCCTTTTTTGGAAGAAATGGTTAAATTCTTGAATTTTTCATCACACATCATCCCAAATGTCACTAAACAGCTGGAAAAGGGGAGATAAGCCTTTTTTGGAAGCAATGGTTAATATTTTGACTTTTTCATCACATATCAGCTCCAGTGTCAGAAAAGCGCTGGAAACAGGGAGATATGCCTTTTTTTGGAAGAAATGGTTAAATTCTTGAATGTTTCATCACACATCATCCCAAATGTCACTAGCAGCTGGAAACGGGGAGATAAGCCTTTTTTGGAAGCATTGATTAAGATTTCTGACTTTTTCATCACATGTCAGCCCAAGTGTCAGAAAAGCGCTGGAAACAGGGAGATAAGCCTTTTTTGGAAGAAATGGTTAAATTCTTGAATTTTTCATCACACATCATCCCAAATGTCACTAAACAGCTGGAAACGGGGAGATAAGCCTTTTTTGGAAGCATTGATTAAGATTCCTGACTTTTTCATCACATATCAGCTCCAGTGTCAGAAAAGCGCTGGAAACAGGGAGATAAGCCTTTTTTGGAAGAAATGGTTAAATTCTTGAATTTTTCATCACACATCATCCAAAATGTCACTAAACAGCTGGAAACGGGGAGATAAGCCTTTTTTGGAAGCAATGGTTAACATTTTGACTTTTTCATCACATATCAGCTCCAGTGTCAGAAAAGCGCTGGAAACAGGGAGATATGCCTTTTTTTTGGAAGAAATGGTTAAATTCTTGAATTTTTCATCACACATCATCCCAAATGTCACTAAACAGCTGGAAACGGGGAGATAAGCCTTTTTTGGAAGCATTGATTAAGATTTCTGACTTTTTCATCACATGTCAGCCCAAGTGTCAGAAAAGCGCTGGAAACAGGGAGATAAGCCTTTTTTGGAAGAAATGGTTAAATTCTTGAATTTTTCATCACACATCATCCCAAATGTCACTAAACAGCTGGAAACGGGGAGATAAGCCTTTTTTGGAAGCATTGATTAAGATTTCTGACTTTTTCATCACATATCAGCCCAAGTGTCAGAAAAGCGCTGGAAACAGGGAGATAAGCCTTTTTTGGAAGAAATGGTTTAATTCTTGAATTTTTCATCACACATCATCCCAAATGTCACTAAACAGCTGGAAACGGGGAGATAAGCCTTTTTTGGAAGCATTGATTTAGATTCCTGACTTTTTCATCACATATCAGCTCCAGTGTCAGAAAAGCGCTGGAAACAGGGAGATATGCCTTTTTTTGGAAGAAATGGTTAAATTCTTGAATTTTTCATCACACATCATCCCAAATGTCACTAAACAGCTGGAAACGGGGAGATAAGCCTTTTTTGGAAGCAATGGTTAACATTTTGACTTTTTCATCACATGTCAGCCCAAGTGTCAGAAAAGCGCTGGAAACAGGGAGATAAGCCTTTTTTGGAAGAAATGGTTAAATTCTTGAATTTTTCATCACACATCATCCCAAATGTCACTAAACAGCTGGAAAAGGGGAGATAAGCCTTTTTTGGAAGCAATGGTTAATATTTTGACTTTTTCATCACATATCAGCTCCAGTGTCAGAAAAGCGCTGGAAACAGGGAGATATGCCTTTTTTTGGAAGAAATGGTTAAATTCTTGAATGTTTCATCACACATCATCCCAAATGTCACTAAACAGCTGGAAACGGGGAGATAAGCCTTTTTTGGAAGCATTGATTAAGATTTCTGACTTTTTCATCACATGTCAGCCCAAGTGTCAGAAAAGCGCTGGAAACAGGGAGATAAGCCTTTTTTGGAAGAAATGGTTAAATTCTTGAATTTTTCATCACACATCATCCCAAATGTCACTAAACAGCTGGAAACGGGGAGATAAGCCTTTTTTGGAAGCATTGATTAAGATTCCTGACTTTTTCATCACATATCAGCTCCAGTGTCAGAAAAGCGCTGGAAACAGGGAGATAAGCCTTTTTTGGAAGAAATGGTTAAATTCTTGAATTTTTCATCACACATCATCCAAAATGTCACTAAACAGCTGGAAACGGGGAGATAAGCCTTTTTTGGAAGCAATGGTTAACATTTTGACTTTTTCATCACATATCAGCTCCAGTGTCAGAAAAGCGCTGGAAACAGGGAGATATGCCTTTTTTTTGGAAGAAATGGTTAAATTCTTGAATTTTTCATCACACATCATCCCAAATGTCACTAAACAGCTGGAAACGGGGAGATAAGCCTTTTTTGGAAGCATTGATTAAGATTTCTGACTTTTTCATCACATGTCAGCCCAAGTGTCAGAAAAGCGCTGGAAACAGGGAGATAAGCCTTTTTTGGAAGAAATGGTTAAATTCTTGAATTTTTCATCACACATCATCCCAAATGTCACTAAACAGCTGGAAACGGGGAGATAAGCCTTTTTTGGAAGCATTGATTAAGATTTCTGACTTTTTCATCACATATCAGCCCAAGTGTCAGAAAAGCGCTGGAAACAGGGAGATAAGCCTTTTTTGGAAGAAATGGTTTAATTCTTGAATTTTTCATCACACATCATCCCAAATGTCACTAAACAGCTGGAAACGGGGAGATAAGCTTTTTTTGGAAGCATTGATTTAGATTCCTGACTTTTTCATCACATATCAGCTCCAGTGTCAGAAAAGCGCTGGAAACAGGGAGATATGCCTTTTTTTGGAAGAAATGGTTAAATTCTTGAATTTTTCATCACACATCATCCCAAATGTCACTAAACAGCTGGAAACGGGGAGATAAGCCTTTTTTGGAAGCAATGGTTAATATTTTAACTTTTTCATCACATTTCAGCTCCAGTGTCAGAAAAGCGCTGGAAACAGGGAGATAAGCCTTTTTTGGAAGAAATGGTTAAATTCTTGAATTTTTCATCACACATCATCCCAAATGTCACTAAACAGCTGGAAACGGGGAGATAAGCCTTTTTTGGAAGCATTGATTAAGATTTCTGACTTTTTCATCACATGTCAGCCCAAGTGTCAGAAAAGCGCTGGAAACAGGGAGATAAGCCTTTTTTGGAAGAAATGGTTAAATTCTTGAATTTTTCATCACACATCATCCCAAATGTCACTAAACAGCTGGAAACGGGGAGATAAGCCTTTTTTGGAAGCAATGGTTAACATTTTGACTTTTTCATCACATGTCAGCCCAAGTGTCAGAAAAGCGCTGGAAACAGGGAGATAAGCCTTTTTTGGAAGAAATGGTTAAATTCTTGAATTTTTCATCACACATCATCCCAAATGTCACTAAACAGCTGGAAAAGGGGAGATAAGCCTTTTTTGGAAGCAATGGTTAATATTTTGACTTTTTCATCACATATCAGCTCCAGTGTCAGAAAAGCGCTGGAAACAGGGAGATATGCCTTTTTTTGGAAGAAATGGTTAAATTCTTGAATTTTTCATCACACATCATCCCAAATGTCACTAAACAGCTGAAAACGGGTAGATAAGCCTTTTTTGGAAGCATTGATTAAGATTTCTGACTTTTTCATCACATGTCAGCCCAAGTGTCAGAAAAGTGCTGGAAACAGGGAGATAAGCCTTTTTTGGAAGAAATGGTTAAATTCTTGAATTTTTCATCACACATCATCCCAAATGTCACTAAACAGCTGGGAACGGGGAGATAAGCCTTTTTTGGAAGCATTGATTAAGATTTCTGACTTTTTCATCACATATCAGCCCAAGTGTCAGAAAAGCGCTGGAAACAGGGAGATAAGCCTTTTTTGGAAGAAATGGTTAAATTCTTGAATTTTTCATCACACATCATCCCAAATGTCACTAAACAGCTGGAAACGGGGAGATAAGCCTTTTTTGGAAGCATTGATTAAGATTCCTGACTTTTTCACCACATATCAGCTCCAGTGTCAGAAAAGCGCTGGAAACAGGGAGATATGCCTTTTTTTTGGAAGAAATGGTTAAATTCTTGAATTTTTCATCACACATCATCCCAAATGTCACTAAACAGCTGGAAACGGGGAGATAAGCCTTTTTTGGAAGCAATGGTTAACATTTTGACTTTTTCATCACATATCAGCTCCAGTGTCAGAAAAGCGCTGGAAACAGGGAGATAAGCCTTTTTTGGAAGAAATGGTTAAATTCTTGAATTTTTCATCACACATCATCCCAAATGTCACTAAACAGCTGGAAACGGGGAGATAAGCCTTTTTTGGAAGCAATGGTTAACATTTTGACTTTTTCATCACATGTCAGCCCAAGTGTCAGAAAAGCGCTGGAAACAGGGAGATAAGCCTTTTTTTGAAGAAATGGTTAAATTCTTGAATTTTTCATCACACATCATCCCAAATGTCACTAAACAGCTGGAAACGGGGAGATAAGCCTTTTTTGGAAGCATTGATTAAGATTTCTGACTTTTTCATCACATATCAGCCCAAGTGTCAGAAAAGCGCTGGAAACAGGGAGATAAGCCTTTTTTGGAAGAAATGGTTAAATTCTTGAATTTTTCATCACACATCATCCCAAATGTCACTAAACAGCTGTAAACGGGGAGATAAGCCTTTTTTGGAAGCATTGATTAAGATTCCTGACTTTTTCACCACATATCAGCTCAAGTGTCAGAAAAGCGCTGGAAACAGGGAGATAAGCCTTTTTTGGAAGAAATGGTTAAATTCTTGAATTTTTCATCACACATCATCCCAAATGTCACTAAACAGCTGGAAACGGGGAGATAAGCCTTTTTTGGAAGCAATGGTTAAATTCTTGAATTTTTCATCACACATCATCCCAAATGTCACTAAACAGCTGGAAACGGGGAGATAAGCCTTTTTTGGAAGCAATGGTTAACATTTTGACTTTTTCATCACATATCAGCTCCAGTGTCAGAAAAGCGCTGGAAACAGGGAGATATGCCTTTTTTTGGAAGAAATGGTTAAATTCTTGAATTTTTCATCACACATCATCCCAAATGTCACTAAACAGCTGAAAACGGGGAGATAAGCCTTTTTTGGAAGCATTGATTAAGATTTCTGACTTTTTCATCACATGTCAGCCCAAGTGTCAGAAAAGCGCTGGAAACAGGGAGATAAGCCTTTTTTGGAAGAAATGGTTAAATTCTTGAATTTTTCATCACACATCATCCCAAATGTCACTAAACAGCTGGAAACGGGGAGATAAGCCTTTTTTGGAAGCAATGGTTAACATTTTGACTTTTTCATCACATATCAGCTCCAGTGTCAGAAAAGCGCTGGAAACAGGGAGATAAGCCTTTTTTGGAAGAAATGGTTAACTTCTTGAATTTTTCATCACACATCATCCCAAATGTCACTAAACAGCTGAAAACGGGGAGATAAGCCTTTTTTGGAAGCATTGATTAAGATTTCTGACTTTTTCATCACATGTCAGCCCAAGTGTCAGAAAAGTGCTGGAAACAGGGAGATAAGCCTTTTTTGGAAGAAATGGTTAAATTCTTGAATTTTTCATCACACATCATCCCAAATGTCACTAAACAGCTGGAAACGGGGAGATAAGCCTTTTTTGGAAGCATTGATTAAGATTTCTGACTTTTTCATCACATATCAGCCCAAGTGTCAGAAAAGCGCTGGAAACAGGGAGATATGCCTTTTTTGGAAGAAATGGTTAAATTCTTGAATTTTTCATCACACATCATCCCAAATGTCACTAAACAGCTGGAAACGGGGAGATAAGCCTTTTTTGGAAGCAATGGTTAACATTTTGACTTTTTCATCACATGTCAGCCCAAGTGTCAGAAAAGCGCTGGAAACAGGGAGATAAGCCTTTTTTTGAAGAAATGGTTAAATTCTTGAATTTTTCATCACACATCATCCCAAATGTCACTAAACAGCTGGAAACGGGGAGATAAGCCTTTTTTGGAAGCATTGATTAAGATTTCTGACTTTTTCATCACATATCAGCCCAAGTGTCAGAAAAGCGCTGGAAACAGGGAGATAAGCCTTTTTTGGAAGAAATGGTTAAATTCTTGAATTTTTCATCACACATCATCCCAAATGTCACTAAACAGCTGGAAACGGGGAGATAAGCCTTTTTTGGAAGCATTGATTAAGATTCCTGACTTTTTCATCACATGTCAGCCCAAGTGTCAGAAAAGCGCTGGAAACAGGGAGATAAGCCTTTTTTGGAAGAAATGGTTAAATTCTTGAATTTTTCATCACACATCATCCCAAATGTCACTAAACAGCTGGAAACGGGGAGATAAGCCTTTTTTGGAAGCAATGGTTAACATTTTGACTTTTTCATCACATATCAGCTCCAGTGTCAGAAAAGCGCTGGAAACAGGGAGATAAGCCTTTTTTGGAAGAAATGGTTAAATTCTTGAATTTTTCATCACACATCATCCCAAATGTCACTAAACAGCTGGAAACGGGGAGATAAGCCTTTTTTGGAAGCAATGGTTAAATTCTTGAATTTTTCATCACACATCATCCCAAATGTCACTAAACAGCTGGAAACGGGGAGATAAGCCTTTTTTGGAAGCAATGGTTAACATTTTGACTTTTTCATCACATATCAGCTCCAGTGTCAGAAAAGCGCTGGAAACAGGGAGATATGCCTTTTTTTGGAAGAAATGGTTAAATTCTTGAATTTTTCATCACACATCATCCCAAATGTCACTAAACAGCTGAAAACGGGGAGATAAGCCTTTTTTGGAAGCATTGATTAAGATTTCTGACTTTTTCATCACATGTCAGCCCAAGTGTCAGAAAAGCGCTGGAAACAGGGAGATAAGCCTTTTTTGGAAGAAATGGTTAAATTCTTGAATTTTTCATCACACATCATCCCAAATGTCACTAAACAGCTGGAAACGGGGAGATAAGCCTTTTTTGGAAGCAATGGTTAACATTTTGACTTTTTCATCACATATCAGCTCCAGTGTCAGAAAAGCGCTGGAAACAGGGAGATATGCCTTTTTTTGGAAGAAATGGTTAAATTCTTGAATTTTTCATCACACATCATCCCAAATGTCACTAAAAAGCTGGAAACGGGGAGATAAGCCTTTTTTGGAAGCAATGGTTAACGTTTTGACTTTTTCATCACATATCAGCTCCAGTGTCAGAAAAGCGCTGGAAACAGGGAGATAAGCCTTTTTTGGAAGAAATGGTTAAATTCTTGAATTTTTCATCACACATCATCCCAAATGTCACTAAACAGCTGGAAACGGGGAGATAAGCCTTTTTTGGAAGCATTGATTAAGATTTCTGAATTTTTCATCACGTCAGCCCAAGTGTCAGAAAAGCGCTGGAAACAGGGAGATAAGCCTTTTTTGGAAGAAATGGTTAAATTCTTGAATTTTTCATCACACATCATCCCAAATGTCACTAAACAGCTGGAAACGGGGAGATAAGCCTTTTTTGGAAGCATTGATTAAGATTTCTGAATTTTTCATCACGTCAGCCCAAGTGTCAGAAAAGCGCTGGAAACAGGGAGATAAGCCTTTTTTGGAAGAAATGGTTAAATTCTTGAATTTTTCATCACACATCATCCCAAATGTCACTAAACAGCTGGAAACGGGGAGATAAGCCTTTTTTGGAAGCATTGATTAAGATTTCTGACTTTTTCATCACATGTCAGCCCAAGTGTCAGAAAAGCGCTGGAAACAGGGAGATAAGCCTTTTTTGGAAGAAATGGTTAAATTCTTGAATTTTTCATCACACATCATCCCAAATGTCACTAAACAGCTGGAAACGGGGAGATAAGCCTTTTTTGGAAGCAATGGTTAACATTTTGACTTTTTCATCACATGTCAGCCCAAGTGTCAGAAAAGCGCTGGAAACAGGGAGATAAGCCTTTTTTGGAAGAAATGGTTAAATTCTTGAATTTTTCATCACACATCATCCCAAATGTCACTAAACAGCTGGAAAAGGGGAGATAAGCCTTTTTAGGAAGCAATGGTTAATATTTTGAGTTTTTCATCACATATCAGCTCCAGTGTCAGAAAAGCGCTGGAAACAGGGAGATATGCCTTTTTTTGGAAGAAATGGTTAAATTCTTGAATTTTTCATCACACATCATCCCAAATGTCACTAAACAGCTGAAAACGGGGAGATAAGCCTTTTTTGGAAGCATTGATTAAGATTTCTGACTTTTTCATCACATGTCAGCCCAAGTGTCAGAAAAGTGCTGGAAACAGGGAGATAAGCCTTTTTTGGAAGAAATGGTTAAATTCTTGAATTTTTCATCACACATCATCCCAAATGTCACTAAACAGCTGGAAACGGGGAGATAAGCCTTTTTTGGAAGCATTGATTAAGATTTCTGACTTTTTCATCACATATCAGCCCAAGTGTCAGAAAAGCGCTGGAAACAGGGAGATAAGCCTTTTTTGGAAGAAATGGTTAAATTCTTGAATTTTTCATCACACATCATCCCAAATGTCACTAAACAGCTGGAAACGGGGAGATAAGCCTTTTTTGGAAGCATTGATTAAGATTCCTGACTTTTTCACCACATATCAGCTCCAGTGTCAGAAAAGCGCTGGAAACAGGGAGATATGCCTTTTTTTTGGAAGAAATGGTTAAATTCTTGAATTTTTCATCACACATCATCCCAAATGTCACTAAACAGCTGGAAACGGGGAGATAAGCCTTTTTTGGAAGCAATGGTTAACATTTTGACTTTTTCATCACATATCAGCTCCAGTGTCAGAAAAGCGCTGGAAACAGGGAGATAAGCCTTTTTTGGAAGAAATGGTTAAATTCTTGAATTTTTCATCACACATCATCCCAAATGTCATTAAACAGCTGGAAACGGGGAGATAAGCCCTTTTTGGAAGCATTGATTAAGATTTCTGACTTTTTCATCACATGTCAGCCCAAGTGTCAGAAAAGCGATGGAAACAGGGAGATATGCCTTTTTTTGGAAGAAATGGTTAAATTCTTGAATTTTTCATCACACATTATCCCAAATGTCACTAAACAGCTGGAAACGGGGAGATAAGCCTTTTTTGGAAGCAATGGTTAACATTTTGACTTTTTCATCACATATCAGCCCAAGTGTCAGAAAAGCGCAGGAAACAGGGCGATAAGGCCTTTTTTGGAAGAAATGGTTAAATTCTTGAATTTTTCATCACACATCATCACAAATGTCACTAAACAGCTGGAAACGGGGAGATAAGCCTTTTTTGGAAGCATTGATTAAGATTTCTGACTTTTTCATCACATGTCAGCCCAAGTGTCAGAAAAGCGCTGGAAACAGGGAGATAAGCCTTTTTTGGAAGAAATGGTTAAATTCTTGAATTTTTCAACACATTTCATCCCAAATGTCAATAAATAGCTGGAAACGGGGAGATAAGCCTTTTTTGGAAGCATTGATTAAGATTTCTGACTTTTTCATCACATGTCAGCCCAAGTGTCAGAAAAACGCTGGAAACAGGGAGATATGCCTTTTTTTGGAAGAAATGGTTAAATTCTTGAATTTTTCATCACACATCATCCCAAATGTCACTAAACAGCTGGAAACGGGGAGATAAGCATTTTTTTGGAAGCATTGATTAAGATTTCTGACTTTTTCATCACATATCAGCTCCAGTGTCAGAAAAGCGCTGGAAAAGAGGGAGATATGCCTTTTTTTGGAAGAAATGGTTAAATTCTTGAATTTTTCATCACACATCATCCCAAATGTCACTAAACAGCTGGAAACGGGGAGATAAGCCTTTTTTGGAAGCAATGATTAAGATTTCTGACTTTTTCATCACATATCAGCCCAAGTGTCAGAAAAGCGCTGGAAACAGGGAGATAAGCCTTTTTTTGGAAGAAATGGTTAAATTCTTGAATTTTTCATCACACATCATCCCAATGTCATTAAACAGCTGGAAACGGTGAGATAAGCCTTTTTTGGAAGCATTGATTAAGATTTCTGACTTTTTCATCACTTATCAGCTCCAAGTGTCAGAAAAGCACTGGAAACAGGGAGATATGCCTTTTTTTGGAAGAAATGGTTAAATTCTTGAATTTTTCATCACACATCATCCCAAATGTCACTAACCAGCTGGAAACGGGGAGATAAGCCCTTTTTGGAAGCATTGATTAAGATTTCTGACTTTTTCATCACATGTCAGCCCAAGTGTCAGAAAAGCAATGGAAACAGGGAGATATGCCTTTTTTGGAAGAAATGGTTAAATTCTTGAATTTTTCATCACACATTATCCCAAATGTCACTAAACAGCTGGAAACGGGGAGATAAGCCTTTTTTGGAAGCAATGGTTAACATTTTGACTTTTTCATCACATATCAGCTCCAAGTGTCAGAAAAGCGCAGGAAACAGGGCGATAAGCCTTTTTTTGGAAGAAATGGTTAAATTCTTGAATTTTTCATCACACATCATCCCAAATGTCACTAAACAGCTGGAAACGGGGAGATAAGCCTTTTTTGGAAGCATTGATTAAGATTTCTGACTTTTTCATCACATGTCAGCCCAAGTGTCAGAAAAGCCCTGGAAACAGGGAGATAAGCCTTTTTTGGAAGAAATGGTTAAATTCTTGAATTTTTCAACACATATCATCCCAAATGTCAATAAACAGCTGGAAACGGGGAGATAAGCCTTTTTTGGAAGCATTGATTAAGATTTCTGACTTTTTCATCACATGTCAGCCCAAGTGTCAGAAAAGCGCTTGAAACAGGGAGATAAGCCTTTTTTGGAAGAAATGGTTAAATTCTTGAATTTTTCATCACACATCATCCCAAATGTCACTAAACAGCTGGAAACGGGGAGATAAGCCTTTTTTGGAAGCATTGATTAAGAATCCTGACTTTTTCATCACATATCAGCTCCAGTGTCAGAAAAGCGCTGGAAACAGGGAGATATGCCTTTTTTTGGAAGAAATGGTTTAATTCTTGAATTTTTCATCACACATCATCCCAAATGTCACTAAACAGCTGGAAACGGGGAGATAAGCCTTTTTTGGAAGCATTGATTAAGATTTCTGACTTTTTCATCACATGTCAGCCCAAGTGTCAGAAAAGCGCTGGAAACAGGGAGATAAGCCTTTTTTGGAAGAAATGGTTAAATTCTTGAATTTTTCATCACACATCATCCCAAATGTCACTAAACAGCTGGAAACGGGGAGATAAGCCTTTGTTGGAAGCATTGATTAAGATTTCTGACTTTTTCATCACATATCAGCTCCAGTGTCAGAAAAGCGCTGGAAACACGGAGATATGCCTTTTTTTGGAAGAAATGGTTAAATTCTTGAATTTTTCATCACAAATCATCCCAAATGTCACTAAACAGCTGGGAACGGGGAGATAAGCCTTTTTTGGAAGCAATGGTTAACATTTTGACTTTTTCATCACATATCAGCTCCAGTGTCAGAAAAGCGCTGGAAACAGGGAGATAAGCCTTTTTTGGAAGAAATGGTTAAATTCTTGAATTTTTCATCACACATCATCCCAAATGTCACTAAACAGCTGGAAACGGGGAGATAAGCCTTTTTTGGAAGCATTGATTAAGATTTCTGACTTTTTCATCACATATCAGCCCAAGTGTCAGAAAAGCGCTAGAAACAGGGAGATAAGCCTTTTTTGGAAGAAATGGTTAAATTCTTGAATTTTTCAACACATTTCATCCCAAATGTCAATAAATAGCTGGAAACGGGGAGATAAGCCTTTTTTGGAAGCATTGATTAAGATTTCTGACTTTTTCATCACATGTCAGCCCAAGTGTCAGAAAAACGCTGGAAACAGGGAGATATGCCTTTTTTTGGAAGAAATGGTTAAATTCTTGAATTTTTCATCACACATCATCCCAAATGTCACTAAACAGCTGGAAACGGGGAGATAAGCATTTTTTGGAAGCATTGATTAAGATTTCTGACTTTTTCATCACATATCAGCTCCAGTGTCAGAAAAGCGCTGGAAAGAGGGAGATATGCCTTTTTTTGGAAGAAATGGTTAAATTCTTGAATTTTTCATCACACATCATCCCAAATGTCACTAAACAGCTGGAAACGGGGAGATAAGCCTTTTTTGGAAGCAATGATTAAGATTTCTGACTTTTTCATCACATATCAGCCCAAGTGTCAGAAAAGCGCTGGAAACAGGGAGATAAGCCTTTTTTTGGAAGAAATGGTTAAATTCTTGAATTTTTCATCACACATCATCCCAAATGTCATTAAACAGCTGGAAACGGGGAGATAAGCCTTTTTTGGAAGCATTGATTAAGATTTCTGACTTTTTCATCACTTATCAGCTCCAGTGTCAGAAAAGCACTGGAAACAGGGAGATATGCCTTTTTTTGGAAGAAATGGTTAAATTCTTGAATTTTTCATCACACATCATCCCAAATGTCACTAACCAGCTGGAAACGGGGAGATAAGCCCTTTTTGGAAGCATTGATTAAGATTTCTGACTTTTTCATCACATGTCAGCCCAAGTGTCAGAAAAGCAATGGAAACAGGGAGATATGCCTTTTTTTGGAAGAAATGGTTAAATTCTTGAATTTTTCATCACACATTATCCCAAATGTCACTAAACAGCTGGAAACGGGGAGATAAGCCTTTTTTGGAAGCAATGGTTAACATTTTGACTTTTTCATCACATATCAGCCCAAGTGTCAGAAAAGCGCAGGAAACAGGGCGATAAGCCTTTTTTGGAAGAAATGGTTAAATTCTTGAATTTTTCATCACACATCATCCCAAATGTCACTAAACAGCTGGAAACGGGGAGATAAGCCTTTTTTGGAAGCATTGA
The DNA here is from genome assembly GCF_963576545.1 of Limanda limanda. Taxonomy (NCBI): domain Eukaryota; kingdom Metazoa; phylum Chordata; class Actinopteri; order Pleuronectiformes; family Pleuronectidae; genus Limanda; species Limanda limanda. The sequence continues at coordinate 30,578,069 of NC_083637.1, read as the reverse complement.
TTAAGATTTCTGACTTTTTCATCACATGTCAGCCCAAGTGTCAGAAAAGCCCTGGAAACAGGGAGATAAGCCTTTTTTGGAAGAAATGGTTAAATTCTTGAATTTTTCAACACATATCATCCCAAATGTCAATAAACAGCTGGAAACGGGGAGATAAGCCTTTTTTGGAAGCATTGATTAAGATTTCTGACTTTTTCATCACATGTCAGCCCAAGTGTCAGAAAAGCGCTGGAAACAGGGAGATAAGCCTTTTTTGGAAGAAATGGTTAAATTCTTGAATTTTTCATCACACATCATCCCAAATGTCACTAAACAGCTGGAAACGGGGAGATAAGCCTTTTTTGGAAGCATTGATTAAGATTTCTGACTTTTTCATCACATATCAGCTCCAGTGTCAGAAAAGCGCTGGAAACAGGGAGATATGCCTTTTTTTGGAAGAAATGGTTAAATTCTTGAATTTTTCATCACACATCATCCCAAATGTCACTAAACAGTTGGAAACGGGGAGATAAGCCTTTTTTGGAAGCATTGATTAAGATTTCTGACTTTTTCATCACATATCAGCCCAAGTGTCTGAATAGCGCTGGAAACAGGGAGGTAAGCCTTTTTTGGAAGAAATGGTTAAATTCTTGAATTTTGATCACACATCATTCCAAATGTCACTAAACAGCTGGAAACGGGGAGATAAGCCTTTTTTGGAAGCAATGGTTAACATTTTGACTTTTTCATCACATATCAGCTCCAGTGTCAGAAAAGCGCTGGAAACAGGGAGATATGCCTTTTTTTGGAAGAAATGGTTAAATTCTTGAATTTTTCATCACACATCATCCCAAATGTCACTAAGCAGCTGGAAACGGGGAGATAAGCCTTTTTTGGAAGCATTGATTAAGATTTCTAACTTTTTCATCACATATCAGCTCCAGTGTCAGAAAAGCGCTGGAAACAGGAAGATATGCCTTTTTTTGGAAGAAATGGTTAAATTCTTGAATTTTTCATCACACATCATCCCAAATGTCACTAAACAGCTGGAAACGGGGAGATAAGCCCTTTTTGGAAGCATTGATTAAGATTTCTGACTTTTTCATCACATGTCAGCCCAAGTGTCAGAAAAGCTCTGGAAACAGGGAGATATGCCTTTTTTTTGGAAGAAATGGTTAAATTCTTGAATTTTTCATCACACATCATCCCAAATGTCACTAAACAGCTGGAAACGGGGAGATAAGCCTTTTTTGGAAGCAATGGTTAACATTTTGACTTTTTCATCACATATCAGCTCCAGTGTCAGAAAAGCGCTGGAAAGAGGGAGATATGCCTTTTTTTGGAAGAAATGGTTAAATTCTTGAATTTTTCATCACACATCATCCCAAATGTCACTAAACAGCTGGAAACGGGGAGATAAGCCTTTTTTGGAAGCATTGATTAAGATTTCTGACTTTTTCATCACATGTCAGCCCAAGTGTCAGAAAAGCGCTGGAAACAGGGAGATAAGCCTTTTTTGGAAGAAATGGTTAAATTCTTGAATTTTTCATCACACATCATCCCAAATGTCACTAAACAGCTGGAAACGGGGAGATAAGCCTTTTTTGGAAGCAATGGTTAACATTTTGACTTTTTCATCACATGTCAGCCCAAGTGTCAGAAAAGCGCTGGAAACAGGGAGATAAGCCTTTTTTGGAAGAAATGGTTAAATTCTTGAATTTTTCATCACACATCATCCCAAATGTCACTAAACAGCTGGAAAAGGGGAGATAAGCCTTTTTAGGAAGCAATGGTTAATATTTTGACTTTTTCATCACATATCAGCTCCAGTGTCAGAAAAGCGCTGGAAACAGGGAGATATGCCTTTTTTTGGAAGAAATGGTTAAATTCTTGAATTTTTCATCACACATCATCCCAAATGTCACTAAACAGCTGAAAACGGGGAGATAAGCCTTTTTTGGAAGCATTGATTAAGATTTCTGACTTTTTCATCACATGTCAGCCCAAGTGTCAGAAAAGTGCTGGAAACAGGGAGATAAGCCTTTTTTGGAAGAAATGGTTAAATTCTTGAATTTTTCATCACACATCATCCCAAATGTCACTAAACAGCTGGAAACGGGGAGATAAGCCTTTTTTGGAAGCATTGATTAAGATTTCTGACTTTTTCATCACATATCAGCCCAAGTGTCAGAAAAGCGCTGGAAACAGGGAGATAAGCCTTTTTTGGAAGAAATGGTTAAATTCTTGAATTTTTCATCACACATCATCCCAAATGTCACTAAACAGCTGGAAACGGGGAGATAAGCCTTTTTTGGAAGCATTGATTAAGATTCCTGACTTTTTCACCACATATCAGCTCCAGTGTCAGAAAAGCGCTGGAAACAGGGAGATATGCCTTTTTTTTGGAAGAAATGGTTAAATTCTTGAATTTTTCATCACACATCATCCCAAATGTCACTAAACAGCTGGAAACGGGGAGATAAGCCTTTTTTGGAAGCAATGGTTAACATTTTGACTTTTTCATCACATATCAGCTCCAGTGTCAGAAAAGCGCTGGAAACAGGGAGATAAGCCTTTTTTGGAAGAAATGGTTAAATTCTTGAATTTTTCATCACACATCATCCCAAATGTCATTAAACAGCTGGAAACGGGGAGATAAGCCCTTTTTGGAAGCATTGATTAAGATTTCTGACTTTTTCATCACATGTCAGCCCAAGTGTCAGAAAAGCGATGGAAACAGGGAGATATGCCTTTTTTTGGAAGAAATGGTTAAATTCTTGAATTTTTCATCACACATTATCCCAAATGTCACTAAACAGCTGGAAACGGGGAGATAAGCCTTTTTTGGAAGCAATGGTTAACATTTTGACTTTTTCATCACATATCAGCCCAAGTGTCAGAAAAGCGCAGGAAACAGGGCGATAAGCCTTTTTTGGAAGAAATGGTTAAATTCTTGAATTTTTCATCACACATCATCACAAATGTCACTAAACAGCTGGAAACGGGGAGATAAGCCTTTTTTGGAAGCATTGATTAAGATTTCTGACTTTTTCATCACATGTCAGCCCAAGTGTCAGAAAAGCGCTGGAAACAGGGAGATAAGCCTTTTTTGGAAGAAATGGTTAAATTCTTGAATTTTTCAACACATATCATCCCAAATGTCAATAAATAGCTGGAAACGGGGAGATAAGCCTTTTTTGGAAGCATTGATTAAGATTTCTGACTTTTTCATCACATGTCAGCCCAAGTGTCAGAAAAACGCTGGAAACAGGGAGATATGCCTTTTTTTGGAAGAAATGGTTAAATTCTTGAATTTTTCATCACACATCATCCCAAATGTCACTAAACAGCTGGAAACGGGGAGATAAGCATTTTTTGGAAGCATTGATTAAGATTTCTGACTTTTTCATCACATATCAGCTCCAGTGTCAGAAAAGCGCTGGAAAGAGGGAGATATGCCTTTTTTTGGAAGAAATGGTTAAATTCTTGAATTTTTCATCACACATCATCCCAAATGTCACTAAACAGCTGGAAACGGGGAGATAAGCCTTTTTTGGAAGCAATGATTAAGATTTCTGACTTTTTCATCACATATCAGCCCAAGTGTCAGAAAAGCGCTGGAAACAGGGAGATAAGCCTTTTTTTGGAAGAAATGGTTAAATTCTTGAATTTTTCATCACACATCATCCCAAATGTCATTAAACAGCTGGAAACGGGGAGATAAGCCTTTTTTGGAAGCATTGATTAAGATTTCTGACTTTTTCATCACTTATCAGCTCCAGTGTCAGAAAAGCGCTGGAAACAGGGAGATATGCCTTTTTTTGGAAGAAATGGTTAAATTCTTGAATTTTTCATCACACATCATCCCAAAAGTCACTAAACAGCTGGAAACGGGGAGATAAGCCCTTTTTGGAAGCATTGATTAAGATTTCTGACTTTTTCATCACATGTCAGCCCAAGTGTCAGAAAAGCAATGGAAACAGGGAGATATGCCTTTTTTTGGAAGAAATGGTTAAATTCTTGAATTTTTCATCACACATTATCCCAAATGTCACTAAACAGCTGGAAACGGGGAGATAAGCCTTTTTTGGAAGCAATGGTTAACATTTTGACTTTTTCATCACATATCAGCCCAAGTGTCAGAAAAGCGCAGGAAACAGGGCGATAAGCCTTTTTTGGAAGAAATGGTTAAATTCTTGAATTTTTCATCACACAACATCCCAAATGTCACTAACCAGCTGGAAACGGGGAGATAAGCCTTTTTTGGAAGCATTGATTAAGATTTCTGACTTTTTCATCACATGTCAGCCCAAGTGTCAGAAAAGCCCTGGAAACAGGGAGATAAGCCTTTTTTGGAAGAAATGGTTAAATTCTTGAATTTTTCAACACATATCATCCCAAATGTCAATAAACAGCTGGAAACGGGGAGATAAGCCTTTTTTGGAAGCATTGATTAAGATTTCTGACTTTTTCATCACATGTCAGCCCAAGTGTCAGAAAAGCGCTGGAAACAGGGAGATAAGCCTTTTTTGGAAGAAATGGTTAAATTCTTGAATTTTTCATCACACATCATCCCAAATGTCACTAAACAGCTGGAAACGGGGAGATAAGCCTTTTTTGGAAGCATTGATTAAGATTTCTGACTTTTTCATCACATATCAGCTCCAGTGTCAGAAAAGCGCTGGAAACAGGGAGATATGCCTTTTTTTGGAAGAAATGGTTAAATTCTTGAATTTTTCATCACACATCATCCCAAATGTCACTAAACAGTTGGAAACGGGGAGATAAGCCTTTTTTGGAAGCATTGATTAAGATTTCTGACTTTTTCATCACATATCAGCCCAAGTGTCTGAATAGCGCTGGAAACAGGGAGGTAAGCCTTTTTTGGAAGAAATGGTTAAATTCTTGAATTTTGATCACACATCATTCCAAATGTCACTAAACAGCTGGAAACGGGGAGATAAGCCTTTTTTGGAAGCAATGGTTAACATTTTGACTTTTTCATCACATATCAGCTCCAGTGTCAGAAAAGCGCTGGAAACAGGGAGATATGCCTTTTTTTGGAAGAAATGGTTAAATTCTTGAATTTTTCATCACACATCATCCCAAATGTCACTAAGCAGCTGGAAACGGGGAGATAAGCCTTTTTTGGAAGCATTGATTAAGATTTCTAACTTTTTCATCACATATCAGCTCCAGTGTCAGAAAAGCGCTGGAAACAGGAAGATATGCCTTTTTTTGGAAGAAATGGTTAAATTCTTGAATTTTTCATCACACATCATCCCAAATGTCACTAAACAGCTGGAAACGGGGAGATAAGCCCTTTTTGGAAGCATTGATTAAGATTTCTGACTTTTTCATCACATGTCAGCCCAAGTGTCAGAAAAGCTCTGGAAACAGGGAGATATGCCTTTTTTTTGGAAGAAATGGTTAAATTCTTGAATTTTTCATCACACATCATCCCAAATGTCACTAAACAGCTGGAAACGGGGAGATAAGCCTTTTTTGGAAGCAATGGTTAACATTTTGACTTTTTCATCACATATCAGCTCCAGTGTCAGAAAAGCGCTGGAAAGAGGGAGATATGCCTTTTTTTGGAAGAAATGGTTAAATTCTTGAATTTTTCATCACACATCATCCCAAATGTCACTAAACAGCTGGAAACGGGGAGATAAGCCTTTTTTGGAAGCAATGGTTAACATTTTGACTTTTTCATCACATATCAGCCCAAGTGTCAGAAAAGCGCAGGAAACAGGGCGATAAGCCTTTTTTGGAAGAAATGGTTAAATTCTTGAATTTTTCATCACACATCATCCCAAATGTCACTAAACAGCTGGAAACGGGGAGATAAGCCTTTTTGGAAGCATTGATTAAGATTTCTGACTTTTTCATCACGTCAGCCCAAGTGTCAGAAAAGCGCTGGAAACAGGGAGATAAGCCTTTTTTGGAAGAAATGGTTAAATTCTTGAATTTTTCATCACACATCATCCCAAATGTCACTAAACAGCTGGAAACGGGGAGATAAGCCTTTTTTGGAAGCATTGATTAAGATTACTGACTTTTTCATCACATGTCAGCCCAAGTGTCAGAAAAGCGCTGGAAACAGGGAGATAAGCCTTTTTTGGAAGAAATGGTTAAATTCTTGAATTTTTCAACATACATCATCCCAAATGTCAATAAACAGCTGGAAACGGGGAGATAAGCCTTTTTTGGAAGCATTGATTAAGATTTCTGACTTTTTCATCACATGTCAGCCCAAGTGTCAGAAAAGCGCTGGAAACAGGGAGATAAGCCTTTTTTGGAAGAAATGGTTAAATTCTTGAATTTTTCATCACACATCATCCCAAATGTCACTAAACAGCTGGAAACGGGGAGATAAGCCTTTTTTGGAAGCATTGATTAAGATTTCTGACTTTTTCATCACATATCAGCTCCAGTGTCAGAAAAGCGCTGGAAACAGGGAGATATGCCTTTTTTTGGAAGAAATGGTTAAATTCTTGAATTTTTCATCACACATCATCCCAAATGTCACTAAACAGTTGGAAACGGGGAGATAAGCCTTTTTTGGAAGCATTGATTAAGATTTCTGACTTTTTCATCACATATCAGCCCAAGTGTCAGAATAGCGCTGGACACAGGGAGATAAGCCTTTTTTTGAAGAAATGGTTAAATTCTTGAATTTTTGATCACACATCATTCCAAATGTAACTAAACAGCTGGAAACGGGGAGATAAGCCTTTTTTGGAAGCAATGGTTAACATTTTGACTTTTTCATCACATATCAGCTCCAGTGTCAGAAAAGCGCTGGAAACAGGGAGATAAGCCTTTTTTGGAAGAAATGGTTAAATTCTTGAATTTTTCAACACATATCATCCCAAATGTCAATAAACAGCTGGAAACGGGGAGATAAGCCTTTTTTGGAAGCATTGATTAAGATTTCTGACTTTTTCATCACATGTCAGCCCAAGTGTCAGAAAAGCGCTGGAAACAGGGAGATAAGCCTTTTTTGGAAGAAATGGTTAAATTCTTGAATTTTTCATCACACATCATCCCAAATGTCACTAAACAGCTGGAAACGGGGGAGAGATAAGCCTTTTTTGGAAGCATTGATTAAGATTTCTGACTTTTTCATCACATATCAGCTCCAGTGTCAGAAAAGCGCTGGAAACAGGGAGATATGCCTTTTTTTGGAAGAAATGGTTAAATTCTTGAATTTTTCATCACACATCATCCCAAATGTCACTAAACAGTTGGAAACGGGGAGATAAGCCTTTTTTGGAAGCATTGATTAAGATTTCTGACTTTTTCATCACATATCAGCCCAAGTGTCTGAATAGCGCTGGAAACAGGGAGGTAAGCCTTTTTTGGAAGAAATGGTTAAATTCTTGAATTTTGATCACACATCATTCCAAATGTCACTAAACAGCTGGAAACGGGGAGATAAGCCTTTTTTGGAAGCAATGGTTAACATTTTGACTTTTTCATCACATATCAGCTCCAGTGTCAGAAAAGCGCTGGAAACAGGGAGATATGCCTTTTTTTGGAAGAAATGGTTAAATTCTTGAATTTTTCATCACACATCATCCCAAATGTCACTAAACAGCTGGAAACGGGGAGATAAGCCCTTTTTGGAAGCATTGATTAAGATTTCTGACTTTTTTATCACATGTCAGCCCAAGTGTCAGAAAATCTCTGGAAACAGGGAGATATGCCTTTTTTTTGGAAGAAATGGTTAAATTCTTGAATTTTTCATCACACATCATCCCAAATGTCACTAAACAGCTGGAAACGGGGAGATAAGCCTTTTTTGGAAGCAATGGTTAACATTTTGACTTTTTCATCACATATCAGCTCCAGTGTCAGAAAAGCGCTGGAAAGAGGGAGATATGCCTTTTTTTGGAAGAAATGGTTAAATTCTTGAATTTTTCATCACACATCATCCCAAATGTCACTAAACAGCTGGAAACGGGGAGATAAGCCTTTTTTGGAAGCAATGATTTAGATTTCTGACTTTTTCATCACATATCATCCCAAGTGTCAGAAAAGCGCAGGAAACAGGGCGATAAGCCTTTTTTGGAAGAAATGGTTAAATTCTTGAATTTTTCATCACATATCATCCCAAATGTCACTAAACAGCTGGAAACGGGGAGATAAGCCTTTTTTGGAAGCATTGATTAAGATTTCTGACTTTTTCATCACATGTCAGCCCAAGTGTCAGAAAAGCGCTGGAAAAAGGGAGATATGCCTTTTTTTGGAAGAAATGGTTAAATTCTTGAATTTTTCATCACACATTATCCCAAATGTCACTAAACAGCTGGAAACGGGGAGATAAGCCTTTTTTGGAAGCAATGGTTAACATTTTGACTTTTTCATCACATATCAGCCCAAGTGTCAGAAAAGCGCAGGAAACAGGGCGATAAGCCTTTTTTGGAAGAAATGGTTAAATTCTTGAATTTTTCATCACACAACATCCCAAATGTCACTAACCAGCTGGAAACGGGGAGATAAGCCTTTTTTGGAAGCATTGATTAAGATTTCTGACTTTTTCATCACATGTCAGCCCAAGTGTCAGAAAAGCCCTGGAAACAGGGAGATAAGCCTTTTTTGGAAGAAATGGTTAAATTCTTGAATTTTTCAACACATATCATCCCAAATGTCAATAAACAGCTGGAAACGGGGAGATAAGCCTTTTTTGGAAGCATTGATTAAGATTTCTGACTTTTTCATCACATGTCAGCCCAAGTGTCAGAAAAGCGCTGGAAACAGGGAGATAAGCCTTTTTTGGAAGAAATGGTTAAATTCTTGAATTTTTCATCACACATCATCCCAAATGTCACTAAACAGCTGGAAACGGGGAGATAAGCCTTTTTTGGAAGCATTGATTAAGATTTCTGACTTTTTCATCACATATCAGCTCCAGTGTCAGAAAAGCGCTGGAAACAGGGAGATATGCCTTTTTTTGGAAGAAATGGTTAAATTCTTGAATTTTTCATCACACATCATCCCAAATGTCACTAAACAGTTGGAAACGGGGAGATAAGCCTTTTTTGGAAGCATTGATTAAGATTTCTGACTTTTTCATCACATATCAGCCCAAGTGTCTGAATAGCGCTGGAAACAGGGAGGTAAGCCTTTTTTGGAAGAAATGGTTAAATTCTTGAATTTTGATCACACATCATTCCAAATGTCACTAAACAGCTGGAAACGGGGAGATAAGCCTTTTTTGGAAGCAATGGTTAACATTTTGACTTTTTCATCACATATCAGCTCCAGTGTCAGAAAAGCGCTGGAAACAGGGAGATATGCCTTTTTTTGGAAGAAATGGTTAAATTCTTGAATTTTTCATCACACATCATCCCAAATGTCACTAAGCAGCTGGAAACGGGGAGATAAGCCTTTTTTGGAAGCATTGATTAAGATTTCTAACTTTTTCATCACATATCAGCTCCAGTGTCAGAAAAGCGCTGGAAACAGGAAGATATGCCTTTTTTTGGAAGAAATGGTTAAATTCTTGAATTTTTCATCACACATCATCCCAAATGTCACTAAACAGCTGGAAACGGGGAGATAAGCCCTTTTTGGAAGCATTGATTAAGATTTCTGACTTTTTCATCACATGTCAGCCCAAGTGTCAGAAAAGCTCTGGAAACAGGGAGATATGCCTTTTTTTTGGAAGAAATGGTTAAATTCTTGAATTTTTCATCACACATCATCCCAAATGTCACTAAACAGCTGGAAACGGGGAGATAAGCCTTTTTTGGAAGCAATGGTTAACATTTTGACTTTTTCATCACATATCAGCTCCAGTGTCAGAAAAGCGCTGGAAAGAGGGAGATATGCCTTTTTTTGGAAGAAATGGTTAAATTCTTGAATTTTTCATCACACATCATCCCAAATGTCACTAAACAGCTGGACACGGGGAGATAAGCCTTTTTTGGAAGCAATGGTTAACATTTTGACTTTTTCATCACATATCAGCCCAAGTGTCAGAAAAGCGCAGGAAACAGGGCGATAAGCCTTTTTTGGAAGAAATGGTTAAATTCTTGAATTTTTCATCACACATCATCCCAAATGTCACTAAACAGCTGGAAACGGGGAGATAAGCCTTTTTTGGAAGCATTGATTAAGATTTCTGACTTTTTCATCACGTCAGCCCAAGTGTCAGAAAAGCGCTGGAAACAGGGAGATAAGCCTTTTTTGGAAGAAATGGTTAAATTCTTGAATTTTTCATCACACATCATCCCAAATGTCACTAAACAGCTGGAAACGGGGAGATAAGCCTTTTTTGGAAGCATTGATTAAGATTACTGACTTTTTCATCACATGTCAGCCCAAGTGTCAGAAAAGCGCTGGAAACAGGGAGATAAGCCTTTTTTGGAAGAAATGGTTAAATTCTTGAATTTTTCAACATACATCATCCCAAATGTCAATAAACAGCTGGAAACGGGGAGATAAGCCTTTTTTGGAAGCATTGATTAAGATTTCTGACTTTTTCATCACATGTCAGCCCAAGTGTCAGAAAAGCGCTGGAAACAGGGAGATAAGCCTTTTTTGGAAGAAATGGTTAAATTCTTGAATTTTTCATCACACATCATCCCAAATGTCACTAAACAGCTGGAAACGGGGAGATAAGCCTTTTTTGGAAGCATTGATTAAGATTTCTGACTTTTTCATCACATATCAGCTCCAGTGTCAGAAAAGCGCTGGAAACAGGGAGATATGCCTTTTTTTGGAAGAAATGGTTAAATTCTTGAATTTTTCATCACACATCATCCCAAATGTCACTAAACAGTTGGAAACGGGGAGATAAGCCTTTTTTGGAAGCATTGATTAAGATTTCTGACTTTTTCATCACATATCAGCCCAAGTGTCAGAATAGCGCTGGACACAGGGAGATAAGCCTTTTTTTGAAGAAATGGTTAAATTCTTGAATTTTTGATCACACATCATTCCAAATGTAACTAAACAGCTGGAAACGGGGAGATAAGCCTTTTTTGGAAGCAATGGTTAACATTTTGACTTTTTCATCACATATCAGCTCCAGTGTCAGAAAAGCGCTGGAAACAGGGAGATAAGCCTTTTTTGGAAGAAATGGTTAAATTCTTGAATTTTTCAACACATATCATCCCAAATGTCAATAAACAGCTGGAAACGGGGAGATAAGCCTTTTTTGGAAGCATTGATTAAGATTTCTGACTTTTTCATCACATGTCAGCCCAAGTGTCAGAAAAGCGCTGGAAACAGGGAGATAAGCCTTTTTTGGAAGAAATGGTTAAATTCTTGAATTTTTCATCACACATCATCCCAAATGTCACTAAACAGCTGGAAACGGGGAGATAAGCCTTTTTTGGAAGCATTGATTAAGATTTCTGACTTTTTCATCACATATCAGCTCCAGTGTCAGAAAAGCGCTGGAAACAGGGAGATATGCCTTTTTTTGGAAGAAATGGTTAAATTCTTGAATTTTTCATCACACATCATCCCAAATGTCACTAAACAGTTGGAAACGGGGAGATAAGCCTTTTTTGGAAGCATTGATTAAGATTTCTGACTTTTTCATCACATATCAGCCCAAGTGTCTGAATAGCGCTGGAAACAGGGAGGTAAGCCTTTTTTGGAAGAAATGGTTAAATTCTTGAATTTTGATCACACATCATTCCAAATGTCACTAAACAGCTGGAAACGGGGAGATAAGCCTTTTTTGGAAGCAATGGTTAACATTTTGACTTTTTCATCACATATCAGCTCCAGTGTCAGAAAAGCGCTGGAAACAGGGAGATATGCCTTTTTTTGGAAGAAATGGTTAAATTCTTGAATTTTTCATCACACATCATCCCAAATGTCACTAAACAGCTGGAAACGGGGAGATAAGCCCTTTTTGGAAGCATTGATTAAGATTTCTGACTTTTTTATCACATGTCAGCCCAAGTGTCACATGAAAATCTCTGGAAACAGGGGAGATATGCCTTTATTTTGGAAGAAATGGTTAAATTCTTGAATTTTTTCATGCACAACATCATCCCAAATGTCACTAAACAGCTGGAAACGGGGAGATAAGCCTTTTTTGGAAGCAATGGTTTAACATTTTGACTTTTTCATCACATATCAGTCCAGTGTCAGAAAAGCGCTGGAAAGGGGAGATATGCCTTTTTTGGAAGAAATGGTTAAATTCTTGAATTTTTCATCACACATCATCCAAAATGTCACTAACAGCTGGAAACGGGGAGATAAGCCTTTTTGGAAGCAATGATTTAGATTTCTGACTTTTTCATCACATATCATCCCAAGTGTCAGAAAAGCGCAGGAAACAGGGAGATAAGCCTTTTTTTGGAAGAAATGGTTAAATTCTTGAATTTTTCATCACATATATCCCAAATGTCACTAAACAGCTGGAAACGGGAGATAAGCCTTTTTTGGAAGCAATTGATTAAGATTTCTGACTTTTTTCATCACATGTCAGCCCAAGTGTCAGAAAAGCGCTGGAAAAAGGGAGATATGCCTTTTTTTGGAAGAAATGGTTAAATTCTTGAATTTTTCAATCACACATTATCCCAAATGTCACTAAACAGCTGGAAACGGGAGAATAAGCCTTTTTTGGAAGCAATGTTAACATTTTGACTTTTCATCACATATCAGCCCAAGTGTCAGAAAAGCGCAGGAAACAGGGCGATAAGCCTTTTTTGGAAGAAATGGTTAAATTCTTGAATTTTTCAATCACACATCATCCCAAATGTCACTAAACAGCTGGAAACGGGGAGATAAGCCTTTTTGGAAGCATTGATTAAGATTTCTGACTTTTTCATCACATGTCAGCCCAAGTGTCCAGAAAAGCCCTGGAAACAGGGAGATAAGCCTTTTTTGGAAGAAATGGTTAAATTCTTGAATTTTTCAACACATCATCATCCCAAATGTCAATAAACAGCTGGAAACGGGGAGATAAGCCTTTTTTGGAAGCATTGATTAAGATTTCTGACTTTTTCATCACATATCAGCCCAAGTGTCAGAAAAGCGCTGGAAACAGGGAGATAAGCCTTTTTTGGAAGAAATGGTTAAATTCTTGAATTTTTCATCACACATCATCCCAAATGTCACTAAACAGGCTGGAAACGGGGAGATAAGCCTTTTTTGGAAGCATTGATTAAGATTTCTGACTTTTTCATCACATATCAGCCCAGTGTCAGAAAAGCGCTGGAAACAGGGAGATATGCCTTTTTTGGAAGAAATGGTTAAATTCTTGAATTTTTCATCACACATCATCCCAAATGTCACTAAACAGGTTGGAAACGGGGAGATAAGCCTTTTTTGGAAGCATTGATTAAGATTTCTGACTTTTTCATCACATATCAGCCCAAGTGTCAGAAAGCGCTGGAAACAGGGAGGTAAGCCTTTTTTGGAAGAAATGGTTAAATTCTTGAATTTTGATCACACATCATTCCAAATGTCACTAAACAGCTGGAAACGGGGAGATAAGCCTTTTTTGGAAGCAATGGTTAACATTTTGACTTTTTCATCACATATCAGCTCCAGTGTCAGAAAAGCGCTGGAAACAGGGAGATATGCCTTTTTTGGAAGAAATGGTTAAATTCTTGAATTTTTCATCACACATCATCCCAAATGTCACTAAGCAGCTGGAAACGGGGAGATAAGCCTTTTTTGGAAGCATTGATTAAGATTTCTAACTTTTTCATCACATATCAGCTCCAGTGTCAGAAAAGCGCTGGAAACAGGAAGATATGCCTTTTTTGGAGAAAATGGTTAAATTCTTGAATTTTTCATCACACATCATCCCAAATGTCACTAAACAGCTGGAAACGGGGAGATAAGCCCTTTTTTGGAAGCAATGATTAAGATTTCTGACTTTTTCATCAATGTCAGCCCAAGTGTCAGAAAAAGCTGCTGGAAACAGGGAGATATGCCTTTTTTTGGAAGAAATGGTTAAATTCTTGAATTTTTCATCACACATCATCCCAAATGTCACTAAACAGCTGGAAACGGGGAGATAAGCCTTTTTTGGAAGCAATGGTTAACATTTTGACTTTTTCATCACATATCAGCTCCAGTGTCAGAAAGCGCTGGAAAGAGGGAGATATGCCTTTTTTTGGAAGAAAATGGTTAAATTCTTGAATTTTTCATCACACATCATCCCAAATGTCACTAAACAGCTGAAACGGGGAGATAAGCCTTTTTTGGAAGCATGGTTAACATTTTGACTTTTCATCACATATCAGCCCAAGTGTCAGAAAAAGCGCAGGAAACAGGGCGAAAGCCTTTTTTGGAAGAAATGGTTAAATTCTTGAATTTTTCATCACACATCATCCCAAATGTCACTAAACAGCTGGAAACGGGAGATAAGCCTTTTTTGGAAGCATTGATTAAGATTTCTGACTTTTTCATCACGTCCAGCCCAAGTGTCAGAAAAGCGCTGGAAACAGGGAGATAAGCCTTTTTTGGAAGAAATGGTTAAATTCTTGAATTTTTCATCACACATCATCCCAAATGTCACTAACAGCTGGAAACGGGGAGATAAGCCTTTTTTGGAAGCATTGATTAAGATTACTGACTTTTTCATCACATGTCAGCCCAAGTGTCAGAAAAGCGCTGGAAACAGGGAGATAAGCCTTTTTTGGAAGAAATGGTTAAATTCTTGAATTTTTCAACATACATCATCCCAAATGTCAATAAACAGCTGGAAACGGGGAGATAAGCCTTTTTTGGAAGCATTGATTAAGATTTCTGACTTTTTCATCACATGTCAGCCCAAGTGTCAGAAAAGCGCTGGAAACAGGGAGATAAGCCTTTTTTGGAAGAAATGGTTAAATTCTTGAATTTTTCATCACACATCATCCCAAATGTCACTAAACAGCTGGAAACGGGGAGATAAGCCTTTTTTGGAAGCATTGATTAAGATTTCTGACTTTTTCATCACATATCAGCTCCAGTGTCAGAAAAGCGCTGGAAACAGGGAGATATGCCTTTTTTTGGAAGAAATGGTTAAATTCTTGAATTTTTCATCACACATCATCCCAAATGTCACTAAACAGTTGGAAACGGGGAGATAAGCCTTTTTTGGAAGCATTGATTAAGATTTCTGACTTTTTCATCACATATCAGCCCAAGTGTCAGAATAGCGCTGGACACAGGGAGATAAGCCTTTTTTTGAAGAAATGGTTAAATTCTTGAATTTTTGATCACACATCATTCCAAATGTAACTAAACAGCTGGAAACGGGGAGATAAGCCTTTTTTGGAAGCAATGGTTAACATTTTGACTTTTTTCATCACATATCAGCTCCAGTGTCAGAAAAGCGCTGGAAACAGGGAGATAAGCCTTTTTTGGAAGAAATGGTTAAATTCTTGAATTTTCAACACATATCATCCCAAATGTCAATAAACAGCTGGAAACGGGGAGATAAGCCTTTTTTGGAAGCATTGATTAAGATTTCTGACTTTTTCATCACATGTCAGCCCAAGTGTCAGAAAAGCGCTGGAAACAGGGAGATAAGCCTTTTTTGGAAGAAATGGTTAAATTCTTGAATTTTTCATCACACATCATCCCAAATGTCACTAAACAGCTGGAACGGGGAGATAAGCCTTTTTTGGAAGCATTGATTAAGATTTCTGACTTTTTCATCACATATCAGCTCCAGTGTCAGAAAAGCGCTGGAACAGGGAGATATGCCTTTTTTTTGGAAGAAATGGTTAAATTCTTGAATTTTTCATCACACATCATCCCAAATGTCACTAAACAGCTGGAAACGGGAGATAAGCCCTTTTTGGAAGCATTGATTAAGATTTCTGACTTTTTTATCACATGTCAGCCCAAGTGTCAGAAAATCTCTGGAAACAGGGAGATATGCCTTTTTTTTGGAAGAAATGGTTAAATTCTTGAATTTTTCATCACACATCATCCCAAATGTCACTAAACAGCTGGAAACGGGGAGATAAGCCTTTTTTGGAAGCAATGGTTAACATTTTGACTTTTTCATCACATATCAGCTCCAGTGTCAGAAAAGCGCTGGAAAGAGGGAGATATGCCTTTTTTTGGAAGAAATGGTTAAATTCTTGAATTTTTCATCACACATCATCCCAAATGTCACTAAACAGCTGGAAACGGGGAGATAAGCTTTTTTGGAAGCAATGATTTAGATTTCTGACTTTTTCATCACATATCATCCCAAGTGTCAGAAAAGCGCAGGAAACAGGGCGATAAGCCTTTTTTGGAAGAAATGGTTAAATTCTTGAATTTTTTCATCACATATCATCCCAAATGTCACTAAACAGCTGGAAACGGGAGATAAGCCTTTTTTGGAAGCATTGATTAAGATTTCTGACTTTTTCATCACATGTCAGCCCAAGTGTCAGAAAAGCGCTGGAAAAAGGGAGATATGCCTTTTTTTGGAAGAAATGGTTAAATTCTTAAATTTTTCATCACACATCATCCCAAATGTCACTAAACAGCTGGAAACGGGGAGATAAGCCTTTTTTGGAAGCAATGGTTAACATTTTGACTTTTTCATCACATATCAGCCCAAGTGTCAGAAAAGCGCAGGAAACAGGGCGATAAGCCTTTTTTGGAAGAAATGGTTAAATTCTTGAATTTTTCATCACACATCATCCCAAATGTCACTAAACAGCTGGAAACGGGGAGATAAGCCTTTTTTGGAAGCATTGATTAAGATTTCTGACTTTTTCATCACGTCAGCCCAAGTGTCAGAAAAGCGCTGGAAACAGGGAGATAAGCCTTTTTTGGAAGAAATGGTTAAATTCTTGAATTTTTCATCACACATCATCCCAAATGTCACTAAACAGCTGGAAACGGGGAGATAAGCCTTTTTTGGAAGCATTGATTAAGATTACTGACTTTTTCATCACATGTCAGCCCAATTGTCAGAAAAGCGCTGGAAACAGGGAGATAAGCCTTTTTTGGAAGAAATGGTTAAATTCTTGAATTTTTCAACATACATCATCCCAAATGTCAATAAACAGCTGGAAACGGGGAGATAAGCCTTTTTTGGAAGCATTGATTAAGATTTCTGACTTTTTCATCACATGTCAGCCCAAGTGTCAGAAAAGCGCTGGAAACAGGGAGATAAGCCTTTTTTGGAAGAAATGGTTAAATTCTTGAATTTTTCATCACACATCATCCCAAATGTCACTAAACAGCTGGAAACGGGGAGATAAGCCTTTTTTGGAAGCATTGATTAAGATTTCTGACTTTTTCATCACATATCAGCTCCAGTGTCAGAAAAGCGCTGGAAACAGGGAGATATGCCTTTTTTTGGAAGAAATGGTTAAATTCTTGAATTTTTCATCACACATCATCCCAAATGTCACTAAACAGTTGGAAACGGGGAGATAAGCCTTTTTTGGAAGCATTGATTAAGATTTCTGACTTTTTCATCACATATCAGCCCAAGTGTCAGAATAGCGCTGGACACAGGGAGATAAGCCTTTTTTTGAAGAAATGGTTAAATTCTTGAATTTTTGATCACACATCATTCCAAATGTAACTAAACAGCTGGAAACGGGGAGATAAGCCTTTTTTGGAAGCAATGGTTAACATTTTGACTTTTTCATCACATATCAGCTCCAGTGTCAGAAAAGCGCTGGAAACAGGGAGATAAGCCTTTTTTGGAAGAAATGGTTAAATTCTTGAATTTTTCAACACATATCATCCCAAATGTCAATAAACAGCTGGAAACGGGGAGATAAGCCTTTTTTGGAAGCATTGATTAAGATTTCTGACTTTTTCATCACATGTCAGCCCAAGTGTCAGAAAAGCGCTGGAAACAGGGAGATAAGCCTTTTTTGGAAGAAATGGTTAAATTCTTGAATTTTTCATCACACATCATCCCAAATGTCACTAAACAGCTGGAAACGGGGAGATAAGCCTTTTTTGGAAGCATTGATTAAGATTTCTGACTTTTTCATCACATATCAGCTCCAGTGTCAGAAAAGCGCTGGAAACAGGGAGATATGCCTTTTTTTGGAAGAAATGGTTAAATTCTTGAATTTTTCATCACACATCATCCCAAATGTCACTAAACAGTTGGAAACGGGGAGATAAGCCTTTTTTGGAAGCATTGATTAAGATTTCTGACTTTTTCATCACATATCAGCCCAAGTGTCTGAATAGCGCTGGAAACAGGGAGGTAAGCCTTTTTTGGAAGAAATGGTTAAATTCTTGAATTTTGATCACACATCATTCCAATTGTCACTAAACAGCTGGAAACGGGGAGATAAGCCTTTTTTGGAAGCAATGGTTAACATTTTGACTTTTTCATCACATATCAGCTCCAGTGTCAGAAAAGCGCTGGAAACAGGGAGATATGCCTTTTTTTGGAAGAAATGGTTAAATTCTTGAATTTTTCATCACACATCATCCCAAATGTCACTAAGCAGCTGGAAACGGGGAGAAAGCCTTTTTTGGAAGCATTGATTAAGATTTCTAACTTTTTCATCACATATCAGCTCCAGTGTCAGAAAAGCGCTGGAAACAGGAAGATATGCCTTTTTTTGGAAGAAATGGTTAAATTCTTGAATTTTTCATCACACATCATCCCAAATGTCACTAAACAGCTGGAAACGGGGAGATAAGCCCTTTTTGGAAGCATTGATTAAGATTTCTGACTTTTTCATCACATGTCAGCCCAAGTGTCAGAAAATCTCTGGAAACAGGGAGATATGCCTTTTTTTTGGAAGAAATGGTTAAATTCTTGAATTTTTCATCACACATCATCCCAAATGTCACTAAACAGCTGGAAACGGGGAGATAAGCCTTTTTTGGAAGCAATGGTTAACATTTTGACTTTTTCATCACATATCAGCTCCAGTGTCAGAAAAGCGCTGGAAAGAGGGAGATATGCCTTTTTTTGGAAGAAATGGTTAAATTCTTGAATTTTTCATCACACATCATCCCAAATGTCACTAAACAGCTGGAAACGGGGAGATAAGCCTTTTTTGGAAGCAATGATTTAGATTTCTGACTTTTTCATCACATATCATCCCAAGTGTCAGAAAAGCGCAGGAAACAGGGCGATAAGCCTTTTTTGGAAGAAATGGTTAAATTCTTGAATTTTTCATCACATATCATCCCAAATGTCACTAAACAGCTGGAAACGGGGAGATAAGCCTTTTTTGGAAGCATTGATTAAGATTTCTGACTTTTTCATCACATGTCAGCCCAAGTGTCAGAAAAGCGCTGGAAAAAGGGAGATATGCCTTTTTTTGGAAGAAATGGTTAAATTCTTAAATTTTTCATCACACATCATCCCAAATGTCACTAAACAGCTGGAAACGGGGAGATAAGCCTTTTTTGGAAGCAATGGTTAACATTTTGACTTTTTCATCACATATCAGCCCAAGTGTCAGAAAAGCGCAGGAAACAGGGCGATAAGCCTTTTTTGGAAGAAATGGTTAAATTCTTGAATTTTTCATCACACATCATCCCAAATGTCACTAAACAGCTGGAAACGGGGAGATAAGCCTTTTTTGGAAGCATTGATTAAGATTTCTGACTTTTTCATCACGTCAGCCCAAGTGTCAGAAAAGCGCTGGAAACAGGGAGATAAGCCTTTTTTGGAAGAAATGGTTAAATTCTTGAATTTTTCATCACACATCATCCCAAATGTCACTAAACAGCTGGAAACGGGGAGATAAGCCTTTTTTGGAAGCATTGATTAAGATTACTGACTTTTTCATCACATGTCAGCCCAATTGTCAGAAAAGCGCTGGAAACAGGGAGATAAGCCTTTTTTGGAAGAAATGGTTAAATTCTTGAATTTTTCAACATACATCATCCCAAATGTCAATAAACAGCTGGAAACGGGGAGATAAGCCTTTTTTGGAAGCATTGATTAAGATTTCTGACTTTTTCATCACATGTCAGCCCAAGTGTCAGAAAAGCGCTGGAAACAGGGAGATAAGCCTTTTTTGGAAGAAATGGTTAAATTCTTGAATTTTTCATCACACATCATCCCAAATGTCACTAAACAGCTGGAAACGGGGAGATAAGCCTTTTTTGGAAGCATTGATTAAGATTTCTGACTTTTTCATCACATATCAGCTCCAGTGTCAGAAAAGCGCTGGAAACAGGGAGATATGCCTTTTTTTGGAAGAAATGGTTAAATTCTTGAATTTTTCATCACACATCATCCCAAATGTCACTAAACAGTTGGAAACGGGGAGATAAGCCTTTTTTGGAAGCATTGATTAAGATTTCTGACTTTTTCATCACATATCAGCCCAAGTGTCAGAATAGCGCTGGACACAGGGAGATAAGCCTTTTTTGGAAGAAATGGTTAAATTCTTGAATTTTTGATCACACATCATTCCAAATGTCACTAAACAGCTGGAAACGGGGAGATAAGCCTTTTTTGGAAGCAATGGTTAACATTTTGACTTTTTCATCACATATCAGCTCCAGTGTCAGAAAAGCGCTGGAAACAGGGAGATAAGCCTTTTTTTGGAAGAAATTGTTAAATTCTTGAATTTTTCATCACACATCATCCCAAATGTCACTAAACAGCTGGAAACGGGGAGATAAGCCTTTTTTGGAAGCATTGATTAAGATTTCTAACTTTTTCATCACATATCAGCTCCAGTGTCAGAAAAGCGCTGGAAACAGGAAGATATGCCCTTTTTTGGAAGAAATGGTTAAATTCTTGAATTTTTCATCACACATCATCCCAAATGTCACTAAACAGCCGGAAACGGGGAGATAAGCCTTTTTTGGAAGCAAGGGTTAACATTTTGACTTTTTCATCACATATCAGCTCCAGTGTCAGAAAAGCGCTGGAAACAGGAAGATATGCCTTTTTTTGGAAGAAATGGTTAAATTCTTGAATTTTTCATCACACATCATCCCAAATGTCACTAAACAGCTGGAAACGGGGAGATAAGCCCTTTTTGGAAGCAATGGTTAACATTTTGACTTTTTCATCACATATCAGCTCCAGTGTCAGAAAAGCGCTGGAAAGAGGGAGATATGCCTTTTTTTGGAAGAAATGGTTAAATTCTTGAATTTTTCATCACACATCATCCCAAATGTCACTAAACAGTTGGAAACGGGGAGATAAGCCTTTTTTGGAAGCATTGATTAAGATTTCTGACTTTTTCATCACATATCAGCCCAAGTGTCAGAATAGCGCTGGACACAGGGAGATAAGCCTTTTTTGGAAGAAATGGTTAAATTCTTGAATTTTTGATCACACATCATTCCAAATGTCACTAAACAGCTGGAAACGGGGAGATAAGCCTTTTTTGGAAGCAATGGTTAACATTTTGACTTTTTCATCACATATCAGCTCCAGTGTCAGAAAAGCGCTGGAAACAGGGAGATATGCCTTTTTTTGGAAGAAATTGTTAAATTCTTGAATTTTTCATCACACATCATCCCAAATGTCACTAAACAGCTGGAAACGGGGAGATAAGCCTTTTTTGGAAGCATTGATTAAGATTTCTAACTTTTTCATCACATATCAGCTCCAGTGTCAGAAAAGCGCTGGAAAGAGGGAGATATGCCTTTTTTTGGAAGAAATGGTTAAATTCTTGAATTTTTCATCACACATCATCCCAAATGTCACTAAACAGTTGGAAACGGGGAGATAAGCCTTTTTTGGAAGCATTGATTAAGATTTCTGACTTTTTCATCACATATCAGCCCAAGTGTCAGAATAGCGCTGGACACAGGGAGATAAGCCTTTTTTGGAAGAAATGGTTAAATTCTTGAATTTTTGATCACACATCATTCCAAATGTCACTAAACAGCTGGAAACGGGGAGATAAGCCTTTTTTGGAAGCAATGGTTAACATTTTGACTTTTTCATCACATATCAGCTCCAGTGTCAGAAAAGCGCTGGAAACAGGGAGATATGCCTTTTTTTGGAAGAAATTGTTAAATTCTTGAATTTTTCATCACACATCATCCCAAATGTCACTAAACAGCTGGAAACGGGGAGATAAGCCTTTTTTGGAAGCATTGATTAAGATTTCTAACTTTTTCATCACATATCAGTTCCAGTGTCAGAAAAGCGCTGGAAACAGGAAGATATGCCCTTTTTTGGAAGAAATGGTTAAATTCTTGAATTTTTCATCACACATCATCCCAAATGTCACTAAACAGCCGGAAACGGGGAGATAAGCCTTTTTTGGAAGCAAGGGTTAACATTTTGACTTTTTCATCACATATCAGCTCCAGTGTCAGAAAAGCGCTGGAAAGAGGGAGATATGCCTTTTTTTGGAAGAAATGGTTAAATTCTTGAATTTTTCATCACACATCATCCCAAATGTCACGAAACAGCTGGAAACGGGGAGATAAGCCTTTTTTGGAAGCAATGATTAAGATTTCTGACTTTTTCATCACATATCATCCCAAGTGTGAGAAAAGCGCAGGAAACAGGGCGATAAGCCTTTTTTGGAAGAAATGGTTAAATTCTTGAATTTTTCATCACACATCATCCCAAATGTCACTAAACAGCTGGAAACGGGGAGATAAGCCTTTTTTGGAAGCAATGGTTAACATTTTGACTTTTTCATCACATATCAGCTCCAGTGTCAGAAAAGCGCTGGAAAGAGGGAGATATGCCTTTTTTTGGAAGAAATGGTTAAATTCTTGAATTTTTCATCACACATCATCCCAAATGTCACTAAACAGCTGGAAACGGGGAGATAAGCCTTTTTTGGAAGCAATGATTAAGATTTCTGACTTTTTCATCACATATCATCCCAAGTGTCAGAAAAGCGCAGGAAACAGGGCGATAAGCCTTTTTTGGAAGAAATGGTTAAATTCTTGAATTTTTCATCACACATCATCCCAAATGTCACTAAACAGCTGGAAACGGGGAGATAAGCCTTTTTTGGAAGCAATGGTTAACATTTTGACTTTTTCATCACATATCAGCCCAAGTGTCAGAAAAGCGCAGGAAACAGGGCGATAAGCCTTTTTTGGAAGAAATGGTTAAATTCTTGAATTTTTCATCACACATCATCCCAAATGTCACTAAACAGCTGGAAACGGGGAGATAAGCCTTTTTTGGAAGCATTGATTAAGATTTCTGACTTTTTCATCACTTATCAGCTCCAGTGTCAGAAAAGCGCTGGAAACAGGGAGATATGCCTTTTTTTGGAAGAAATGGTTAAATTCTTGAATTTTTCATCACACATCATCCCAAATGTCACTAAACAGCTGGAAACGGGGAGATAAGCCCTTTTTGGAAGCATTGATTAAGATTTCTGACTTTTTCATCACATGCCAGCCCAAGTGTCAGAAAAGCGATGGAAACAGGGAGATATGCCTTTTTTTGGAAGAAATGGTTAAATTCTTGAATTTTTCATCGAACATTATCCAAAATGTCACTAAA
This sequence comes from Limanda limanda, assembly GCF_963576545.1. NCBI lineage: Eukaryota > Metazoa > Chordata > Actinopteri > Pleuronectiformes > Pleuronectidae > Limanda > Limanda limanda. Next base: position 30,554,731 of record NC_083637.1, on the reverse strand, counting down.
CAGCTGGAAACGGGGAGATAAGCCTTTTTTGGAAGCAATGGTTAACATTTTGACTTTTTCATCACATATCAGCCCAAGTGTCAGAAAAGCGCAGGAAACAGGGCGATAAGCCTTTTTTGGAAGAAATGGTTAAATTCTTGAATTTTTCATCACACATCATCCCAAATGTCACTAAACAGCTGGAAACGGGGAGATAAGCCTTTTTTGGAAGCATTGATTAAGATTTCTGACTTTTTCATCACATGTCAGCCCAAGTGTCAGAAAAGCGCTGGAAACAGGGAGATAAGCCTTTTTTGGAAGAAATGGTTAAATTCTTGAATTTTTCAACACATATCATCCCAAATGTCAATAAACAGCTGGAAACGGGGAGATAAGCCTTTTTTGGAAGCATTGATTAAGATTTCTGACTTTTTCATCACATGTCAGCCCAAGTGTCAGAAAAGCGCTGGAAACAGGGAGATAAGCCTTTTTTGGAAGAAATGGTTAAATTCTTGAATTTTTCATCACACATCATCCCAAATGTCACTAAACAGCTGGAAACGGGGAGATAAGCCTTTTTTGGAAGCATTGATTAAGATTTCTGACTTTTTCATCACATATCAGCTCCAGTGTCAGAAAAGCGCTGGAAACAGGGAGATATGCCTTTTTTTGGAAGAAATGGTTAAATTCTTGAATTTTTCATCACACATCATCCCAAATGTCACTAAACAGTTGGAAACGGGGAGATAAGCCTTTTTTGGAAGCATTGATTAAGATTTCTGACTTTTTCATCACATATCAGCCCAAGTGTCTGAATAGCGCTGGAAACAGGGAGGTAAGCCTTTTTTGGAAGAAATGGTTAAATTCTTGAATTTTGATCACACATCATTCCAAATGTCACTAAACAGCTGGAAACGGGGAGATAAGCCTTTTTTGGAAGCAATGGTTAACATTTTGACTTTTTCATCACATATCAGCTCCAGTGTCAGAAAAGCGCTGGAAACAGGGAGATATGCCTTTTTTTGGAAGAAATGGTTAAATTCTTGAATTTTTCATCACACATCATCCCAAATGTCACTAAGCAGCTGGAAACGGGGAGATAAGCCTTTTTTGGAAGCATTGATTAAGATTTCTAACTTTTTCATCACATATCAGCTCCAGTGTCAGAAAAGCGCTGGAAACAGGAAGATATGCCTTTTTTTGGAAGAAATGGTTAAATTCTTGAATTTTTCATCACACATCATCCCAAATGTCACTAAACAGCTGGAAACGGGGAGATAAGCCCTTTTTGGAAGCATTGATTAAGATTTCTGACTTTTTCATCACATATCATCCCAAGTGTCAGAAAAGCGCAGGAAACAGGGCGATAAGCCTTTTTTGGAAGAAATGGTTAAATTCTTGAATTTTTCATCACATATCATCCCAAATGTCACTAAACAGCTGGAAACGGGGAGATAAGCCTTTTTCGGAAGCATTGATTAAGATTTCTGACTTTTTCATCACATGTCAGCCCAAGTGTCAGAAAAGCGCTGGAAAAAGGGAGATATGCCTTTTTTTGGAAGAAATGGTTAAATTCTTAAATTTTTCATCACACATCATCCCAAATGTCACTAAACAGCTGGAAACGGGGAGATAAGCCTTTTTTGGAAGCAATGGTTAACATTTTGACTTTTTCATCACATATCAGCCCAAGTGTCAGAAAAGCGCAGGAAACAGGGCGATAAGCCTTTTTTGGAAGAAATGGTTAAATTCTTGAATTTTTCATCACACATCATCCCAAATGTCACTAAACAGCTGGAAACGGGGAGATAAGCCTTTTTTGGAAGCATTGATTAAGATTTCTGACTTTTTCATCACGTCAGCCCAAGTGTCAGAAAAGCGCTGGAAACAGGGAGATATGCCTTTTTTTGGAAGAAATGGTTAAATTCTTGAATTTTTCATCACACATCATCCCAAATGTCACTAAACAGCTGGAAACGGGGAGATAAGCCTTTTTTGGAAGCAATGATTTAGATTTCTGACTTTTTCATCACATATCATCCCAAGTGTCAGAAAAGCGCAGGAAACAGGGCGATAAGCCTTTTTTGGAAGAAATGGTTAAATTCTTGAATTTTTCATCACATATCATCCCAAATGTCACTAAACAGCTGGAAACGGGGAGATAAGCCTTTTTTGGAAGCATTGATTAAGATTTCTGACTTTTTCATCACATGTCAGCCCAAGTGTCAGAAAAGCGCTGGAAAAAGGGAGATATGCCTTTTTTTGGAAGAAATGGTTAAATTCTTAAATTTTTCATCACACATCATCCCAAATGTCACTAAACAGCTGGAAACGGGAAGATAAGCCTTTTTTGGAAGCAATGGTTAACATTTTGACTTTTTCATCACATATCAGCCCAAGTGTCAGAAAAGCGCAGGAAACAGGGCGATAAGCCTTTTTTGGAAGAAATGGTTAAATTCTTGAATTTTTCATCACACATCATCCCAAATGTCACTAAACAGCTGGAAACGGGGAGATAAGCCTTTTTTGGAAGCATTGATTAAGATTTCTGACTTTTTCATCACGTCAGCCCAAGTGTCAGAAAAGCGCTGGAAACAGGGAGATAAGCCTTTTTTGGAAGAAATGGTTAAATTCTTGAATTTTTCATCACACATCATCCCAAATGTCACTAAACAGCTGGAAACGGGGAGATAAGCCTTTTTTGGAAGCATTGATTAAGATTACTGACTTTTTCATCACATGTCAGCCCAAGTGTCAGAAAAGCGCTGGAAACAGGGAGATAAGCCTTTTTTGGAAGAAATGGTTAAATTCTTGAATTTTTCAACATACATCATCCCAAATGTCAATAAACAGCTGGAAACGGGGAGATAAGCCTTTTTTGGAAGCATTGATTAAGATTTCTGACTTTTTCATCACATGTCAGCCCGAGTGTCAGAAAAGCGCTGGAAACAGGGAGATAAGCCTTTTTTGGAAGAAATGGTTAAATTCTTGAATTTTTCATCACACATCATCCCAAATGTCACTAAACAGCTGGAAACGGGGAGATAAGCCTTTTTTGGAAGCATTGATTAAGATTTCTGACTTTTTCATCACATATCAGCTCCAGTGTCAGAAAAGCGCTGGAAACAGGGAGATATGCCTTTTTTTGGAAGAAATGGTTAAATTCTTGAATTTTTCATCACACATCATCCCAAATGTCACTAAACAGTTGGAAACGGGGAGATAAGCCTTTTTTGGAAGCATTGATTAAGATTTCTGACTTTTTCATCACATATCAGCCCAAGTGTCAGAATAGCGCTGGACACAGGGAGATAAGCCTTTTTTGGAAGAAATGGTTAAATTCTTGAATTTTTGATCACACATCATTCCAAATGTCACTAAACAGCTGGAAACGGGGAGATAAGCCTTTTTTGGAAGCAATGGTTAACATTTTGACTTTTTCATCACATATCAGCTCCAGTGTCAGAAAAGCGCTGGAAACAGGGAGATATGCCTTTTTTTGGAAGAAATTGTTAAATTCTTGAATTTTTCATCACACATCATCCCAAATGTCACTAAACAGCTGGAAACGGGGAGATAAGCCTTTTTTGGAAGCATTGATTAAGATTTCTAACTTTTTCATCACATATCAGCTCCAGTGTCAGAAAAGCGCTGGAAACAGGAAGATATGCCCTTTTTTGGAAGAAATGGTTAAATTCTTGAATTTTTCATCACACATCATCCCAAATGTCACTAAACAGCCGGAAACGGGGAGATAAGCCTTTTTTGGAAGCAAGGGTTAACATTTTGACTTTTTCATCACATATCAGCTCCAGTGTCAGAAAAGCGCTGGAAACAGGAAGATATGCCTTTTTTTGGAAGAAATGGTTAAATTCTTGAATTTTTCATCACACATCATCCCAAATGTCACTAAACAGCTGGAAACGGGGAGATAAGCCCTTTTTGGAAGCATTGATTAAGATTTCTGACTTTTTCATCACATGTCAGCCCAAGTGTCAGAAAAGCTCTGGAAACAGGGAGATATGCCTTTTTTTGGAAGAAATGGTTAAATTCTTGAATTTTTCATCACACATCATCCCAAATGTCACTAAACAGCTGGAAACGGGGAGATAAGCCTTTTTTGGAAGCAATGGTTAACAATTTGAATTTTTCATCACATATCAGCTCCAGTGTCAGAAAAGCGCTGGAAAGAGGGAGATATGCCTTTTTTTGGAAGAAATGGTTAAATTCTTGAATTTTTCATCACACATCATCCCAAATGTCACTAAACAGTTGGAAACGGGGAGATAAGCCTTTTTTGGAAGCATTGATTAAGATTTCTGACTTTTTCATCACATATCAGCCCAAGTGTCAGAATAGCGCTGGACACAGGGAGATAAGCCTTTTTTGGAAGAAATGGTTAAATTCTTGAATTTTTGATCACACATCATTCCAAATGTCACTAAACAGCTGGAAACGGGGAGATAAGCCTTTTTTGGAAGCAATGGTTAACATTTTGACTTTTTCATCACATATCAGCTCCAGTGTCAGAAAAGCGCTGGAAACAGGGAGATATGCCTTTTTTTGGAAGAAATTGTTAAATTCTTGAATTTTTCATCACACATCATCCCAAATGTCACTAAACAGCTGGAAACGGGGAGATAAGCCTTTTTTGGAAGCATTGATTAAGATTTCTAACTTTTTCATCACATATCAGCTCCAGTGTCAGAAAAGCGCTGGAAAGAGGGAGATATGCCTTTTTTTGGAAGAAATGGTTAAATTCTTGAATTTTTCATCACACATCATCCCAAATGTCACTAAACAGTTGGAAACGGGGAGATAAGCCTTTTTTGGAAGCATTGATTAAGATTTCTGACTTTTTCATCACATATCAGCCCAAGTGTCAGAATAGCGCTGGACACAGGGAGATAAGCCTTTTTTGGAAGAAATGGTTAAATTCTTGAATTTTTGATCACACATCATTCCAAATGTCACTAAACAGCTGGAAACGGGGAGATAAGCCTTTTTTGGAAGCAATGGTTAACATTTTGACTTTTTCATCACATATCAGCTCCAGTGTCAGAAAAGCGCTGGAAACAGGGAGATATGCCTTTTTTTGGAAGAAATTGTTAAATTCTTGAATTTTTCATCACACATCATCCCAAATGTCACTAAACAGCTGGAAACGGGGAGATAAGCCTTTTTTGGAAGCATTGATTAAGATTTCTAACTTTTTCATCACATATCAGCTCCAGTGTCAGAAAAGCGCTGGAAACAGGAAGATATGCCCTTTTTTGGAAGAAATGGTTAAATTCTTGAATTTTTCATCACACATCATCCCAAATGTCACTAAACAGCCGGAAACGGGGAGATAAGCCTTTTTTGGAAGCAAGGGTTAACATTTTGACTTTTTCATCACATATCAGCTCCAGTGTCAGAAAAGCGCTGGAAAGAGGGAGATATGCCTTTTTTTGGAAGAAATGGTTAAATTCTTGAATTTTTCATCACACATCATCCCAAATGTCACGAAACAGCTGGAAACGGGGAGATAAGCCTTTTTTGGAAGCAATGATTAAGATTTCTGACTTTTTCATCACATATCATCCCAAGTGTGAGAAAAGCGCAGGAAACAGGGCGATAAGCCTTTTTTGGAAGAAATGGTTAAATTCTTGAATTTTTCATCACACATCATCCCAAATGTCACTAAACAGCTGGAAACGGGGAGATAAGCCTTTTTTGGAAGCAATGGTTAACATTTTGACTTTTTCATCACATATCAGCTCCAGTGTCAGAAAAGCGCTGGAAAGAGGGAGATATGCCTTTTTTTGGAAGAAATGGTTAAATTCTTGAATTTTTCATCACACATCATCCCAAATGTCACTAAACAGCTGGAAACGGGGAGATAAGCCTTTTTTGGAAGCAATGATTAAGATTTCTGACTTTTTCATCACATATCATCCCAAGTGTCAGAAAAGCGCAGGAAACAGGGCGATAAGCCTTTTTTGGAAGAAATGGTTAAATTCTTGAATTTTTCATCACACATCATCCCAAATGTCACTAAACAGCTGGAAACGGGGAGATAAGCCTTTTTTGGAAGCAATGGTTAACATTTTGACTTTTTCATCACATATCAGCCCAAGTGTCAGAAAAGCGCAGGAAACAGGGCGATAAGCCTTTTTTGGAAGAAATGGTTAAATTCTTGAATTTTTCAACACACATCATCCCAAATGTCACTAAACAGCTGGAAACGGGGAGATAAGCCTTTTTTGGAAGCATTGATTAAGATTTCTGACTTTTTCATCACGTCAGCCCAAGTGTCAGAAAAGCGCTGGAAACAGGGAGATAAGCCTTTTTTGGAAGAAATGGTTAAATTCTTGAATTTTTCATCACACATCATCCCAAATGTCACTAAACAGCTGGAAACGGGGAGATAAGCCTTTTTTGGAAGCATTGATTAAGATTTCTCACTTTTTCATCACATATCAGCTCCAGTGTCAGAAAAGCGCTGGAAACAGGGAGATATGCCTTTTTTTGGAAGAAATGGTTAAATTCTTGAATTTTTCATCACACATTATCCCAAATGTCACTAAACAGTTGGAAACGGGGAGATAAGCCTTTTTTGGAAGCATTGATTAAGATTTCTGACTTTTTCATCACATATCAGCCCAAGTGTCAGAATAGCGCTGGAAACAGGGATATAAGCCTTTTTTGGAAGAAATGGTTAAATTCTTGAATTTTTGATCACACATCATTCCAAATGTCACTAAACAGCTGGAAACGGGGAGATAAGCCTTTTTTGGAAGCAATGGTTAACATTTTGACTTTTTCATCACATATCAGCTCCAGTGTCAGAAAAGCGCTGGAAACAGGGAGATATGCCTTTTTTTGGAAGAAATTGTTAAATTCTTGAATTTTTCATCACACATCATCCCAAATGAAACTAAACAGCTGGAAACGGGGAGATAAGCCTTTTTTGGAAGCATTGATTAAGATTTCTAACTTTTTCATCACATATCAGCTCCAGTGTCAGAAAAGCGCTGGAAACAGGAAGATATGCCCTTTTTTGGAAGAAATGGTTAAATTCTTGAATTTTTCATCACACATCATCCCAAATGTCACTAAACAGCCGAAAACGGGGAGATAAGCCTTTTTTGGAAGCAATGGTTAACATTTTGACTTTTTCATCACATATCAGCTCCAGTGTCAGAAAAGCGCTGGAAACAGGGAGATAAGCCTTTTTTGGAAGAAATGGTTAAATTCTTGAATTTTTCATCACACATCATTCCAAATGTCTCTAAACAGCTGGAAACGGGGAGATAAGCCTTTTTTGGAAGCAATGGTTAACATTTTGACTTTTTCATCACATATCAGCCCAAGTGTCAGAAAAGCGCTGGAAACAGGGAGATATGCCTTTTTTTGGAAGACATGGTTAAATTCTTGAATTTTTCATCACACATCATCCCAAATGTCACTAAGCAGCTGGAAACGGGGAGATAAGCCTTTTTTGGAAGCATTGATTAAGATTTCTAACTTTTTCATCACATATCAGCTCCAGTGTCAGAAAAGCGCTGGAAACAGGAAGATATGCCTTTTTTTGGAAGAAATGGTTAAATTCTTGAATTTTTCATCACACATCATCCCAAATGTCACTAAACAGCTGGAAACGGGGAGATACACCTTTTTTGGAAGCAATGGTTAACATTTTGACTTTTTCATCACATATCAAGTCCAGTGTCAGAAAAGCGCTGGAAACAGGGAGATATGCCTTTTTTTGGAAGAAATGGTTAAATTCTTGAATTTTTCATCACACATCATCCCAAATGTCACTAAACAGCTGTAAACGGGGAGATAAGCCTTTTTTGGAAGCATTGATTAAGATTTCTGACTTTTTCATCACATATCAGCCCAAGTGTCAGAAAAGCGCTGGAAACAGGGAGATATGCCTTTTTTGGAAGAAATGGTTAAATTCTTGAATTTTTCATCACACATCATTCCAAATGTCACTAAACAGCTGGAAACGGGGAGATAAGCCTTTTTTGGAAGCAATGGTTAACATTTTGACTTTTTCATCACATATCAGCTCCAGTGTCAGAAAAGCGCTGGAAACAGGGAGATATGCCTTTTTTTGGAAGAAATGGTTAAATTCTTGAATTTTTCATCACACATCATCCCAAATGTCACTAAACAGCTGGAAACGGGGAGATAAGCCTTTTTTGGAAGCAATGATTAAGATTTCTGACTTTTTCATCACATATCAGCTCCAGTGTCAGAAAAAGCGCTGGAAACAGGGAGATATGCCTTTTTTGGAAGAAATGGTTAAATTCTTGAATTTTTAATCACACATCATCCCAAATGTCACTAAACAGCTGGAAACGGGGAGATAAGCCTTTTTTGGAAGCATTGATTAAGATTTCTAACTTTTTCATCACATATCAGCTCCAGTGTCAGAAAAGCGCTGGAAACAGGGAGATATGCCTTTTTTTGGAAGAAATGGTTAAATTCATGAATTCTTCATCACACATCATTCCAAATGTCACTAAACAGCTGGAAACGGGGAGATAAGCCTTTTTTGGAAGCAATGGTTAACATTTTGACTTTTTCATCACATATCAGCTCCAGTGTCAGAAAAGCGCTGGAAACAGGGAGATATGCCTTTTTTTGGAAGAAATGGTTAAATTCTTGAATTTTTCATCACACATCATCCCAAATGTCACTAAACAGCTGGAAACGGGGAGATAAGCCTTTTTTGGAAGCATTGATTAAGATTTCTAACTTTTTCATCACATATCAGCTCCAGTGTCAGAAAAGCGCTGGAAACAGGGAGATAAGCCTTTTTTGGAAGAAATGGTTAAATTCCTGAATTTTTCATCACACATCATCCCAAATGTCACTAAACAGCTGGAAACGGGGGGATAAGCCTTTTTTGGAAGCAATGGTTAACATTTTGACTTTTTCATCACATATCAACTCCAGTGTCAGAAAAGCGCTGTAAACAGGGAGATATGTCTTTTTCTGGAAGAAATGGTTAAATTCTTGAATTTTTCATCACACATCATCCCAAATGTCACTAAACAGCTGGAAACGGGGAGATAAGCCCTTTTTGGAAGCATTGATTAAGATTTCTGACTTTTTCATCACATGTCAGCCCAAGTGTCACTAAACAGCTCTGGAAACAGGGAGATATGCCTTTTTTTGGAAGAAATGGTTAAATTCTTGAATTTTTCATCACACATCATCCCAAATGTCACTAAACAGCTGGAAACGGGGAGATAAGCCTTTTTTGGAAGCAATGGTTAACATTTTGACTTTTTCATCACATATCAGCTCCAGTGTCAGAAAAGCGCTGGAAACAGGGAGATATGCCTTTTTTTGGAAGAAATGGTTAAATTCTTGAATTTTTCATCACACATCATCCCAAATGTCACTAAACAGCTGGAAACGGGGAGATAAGCCTTTTTTGGAAGCATTGATTAAGATTTCTAACTTTTTCATCACATATCAGCTCCAGTGTCAGAAAAGCGCTGGAAACAGGGAGATAAGCCTTTTTTGGAAGAAATGGTTAAATTCCTGAATTTTTCATCACACATCATCCCAAATGTCACTAAACAGCTGGAAACGGGGGGATAAGCCTTTTTTGGAAGCAATGGTTAACATTTTGACTTTTTCATCACATATCAACTCCAGTGTCAGAAAAGCGCTGTAAACAGGGAGATATGTCTTTTTCTGGAAGAAATGGTTAAATTCTTGAATTTTTCATCACACATCATCCCAAATGTCACTAAACAGCTGGAAACGGGGAGATAAGCCCTTTTTGGAAGCATTGATTAAGATTTCTGACTTTTTCATCACATGTCAGCCCAAGTGTCACTAAACAGCTCTGGAAACAGGGAGATATGCCTTTTTTTGGAAGAAATGGTTAAATTCTTGAATTTTTCATCACACATCATCCCAAATGTCACTAAACAGCTGGAAACGGGGAGATAAGCCTTTTTTGGAAGCAATGGTTAACATTTTGACTTTGTCATCACATATCAGCTCCAGTGTCAGAAAAGCGCTGGAAAGAGGGAGATATGCCTTTTTTTGGAAGAAATGGTTAAATTCTTGAATTTTTCATCACACATCATCCCAAATGTCACTAAACAGCTGGAAACGGGGAGATAAGCCTTTTTTGGAAGCAATGATTAAGATTTCTGACTTTTTCATCACATATCATCCCAAGTGTCAGAAAAGCGCAGGAAACAGGGCGATAAGCCTTTTTTGGAAGAACTGGTTAACATTTTGACTTTTTCATCACATATCAGCTCCAGTGTCAGAAAAGCGCAGGAAACAGGGCGATAAGCCTTTTTTGGAAGAAATGGTTAAATTCTTGAATTTTTCATCACACATCATCCCAAATGTCACTAAACAGCTGGAAACGGGGAGATAAGCCTTTTTTGGAAGCATTGATTAAGATTTCTGACTTTTTCATCACATGTCAGCCCAAGTGTCAGAAAAGCGCAGGAAACAGGGCGATAAGCCTTTTTTGGAAGCAATGGTTAACATTTTGACTTTTTCATCACATATCAGCTCCAGTGTCAGAAAAGCGCAGGAAACAGGGCGATAAGCCTTTTTTGGAAGAAATGGTTAAATTCTTGAATTTTTCATCACACATCATCCCAAATGTCACTAAACAGCTGGAAACGGGGAGATAAGCCTTTTTTGGAAGCATTGATTAAGATTTCTGACTTTTTCATCACATGTCAGCCCAAGTGTCAGAAAAGCGCTGGAAACAGGGAGATATGCCTTTTTTTGGAAGAAATGGTTAAATTCTTGAATTTTTCATCACACATCATCCCAAATGTCACTAAACAGCTGGAAACGGGGAGATAAGCCTTTTTTGGAAGCAATGGTTAACATTTTGACTTTTTCATCACATATCAGCCCAAGTGTCAGAAAAGCGCAGGAAACAGGGCGATAAGCCTTTTTTGGAAGAAATGGTTAAATTCTTGAATTTTTCATCACACATCATCCCAAATGTCACTAAACAGCTGGAAACGGGGAGATAAGCCTTTTTTGGAAGCAATGGTTAACATTTTGACTTTTTCATCACATATCAGCTCCAGTGTCAGAAAAGCGCTGGAAACAGGGAGATATGCCTTTTTTTGGAAGAAATGGTTAAATTCTTGAATTTTTCATCACACATCATCCCAAATGTCACTAAACAGCTGGAAACGGGGAGATAAGCCTTTTTTGGAAGCATTGATTAAGATTTCTGACTTTTTCATCACATGTCAGCCCAAGTGTCAGAAAATCGCTGGAAACAGGGAGATAAGCCTTTTTTGGAAGAAATGGTTAAATTCTTGAATTTTTCATCACACATCATTCCAAATGTCACTAAACAGCTGGAAACGGAGAGATAAGCCTTTTTTGGAAGCAATGGTTAACATTTTGACTTTTTCATCACATATCAGCTCCAGTGTCAGAAAAGCGCTGGAAACAGGGAGATATGCCTTTTTTTGGAAGACATGGTTAAATTCTTGAATTTTTCATCACACATCATCCCAAATGTCACTAAACAGCTGGAAACGGGGAGATACACCTTTTTTGGAAGCAATGGTTAACATTTTGACTTTTTCATCACATATCAAGTCCAGTGTCAGAAAAGCGCTGGAAACAGGGAGATATGCCTTTTTTTGGAAGAAATGGTTAAATTCTTGAATTTTTCATCACACATCATCCCAAATGTCACTAAACAGCTGGAAACGGGGAGATAAGCCTTTTTTGGAAGCATTGATTAAGATTTCTGACTTTTTTATCACATATCAGCCCAAGTGTCAGAAAAGCGCTGGAAACAGGGAGATAAGCCTTTTTTGGAAGAAATGGTTAAATTCTTGAATTTTTCATCACACATCATTCCAAATGTCACTAAACAGCTGGAAACGGGGAGATAAGCCTTTTTTGGAATCAATGGTTAACATTTTGACTTTTTCATCACATATCAGCTCCAGTGTCAGAAAAGCGCAGGAAACAGGGCGATAAGCCTTTTTTGGAAGAAATGGTTAAATTCTTGAATTTTTCATCACACATCATTCCAAATGTCACTAAACAGCTGGAAACGGGGAGATAAGCCTTTTTTGGAAGCAATGGTTAACATTTTGACTTTTTCATCACATATCAGCTCCAGTGTCAGAAAAGCGCAGGAAACAGGGCGATAAGCCTTTTTTGGAAGAAATGGTTAAATTCTTGAATTTTTCATCACACATCATCCCAAATGTCACTAAACAGCTGGAAACGGGGAGATAAGCCTTTTTTGGAAGCATTGATTAAGATTTCTGACTTTTTCATCACATGTCAGCCCAAGTGTCAGAAAAGCGCTGGAAACAGGGAGATATGCCTTTTTTTGGAAGAAATGGTTAAATTCTTGAATTTTTCATCACACATCATCCCAAATGTCACTAAACAGCTGGAAACGGGGAGATAAGCCTTTTTTGGAAGCAATGGTTAACATTTTGACTTTTTCATCATATATCAGCCCAAGTGTCAGAAAAGCGCAGGAAACAGGGCGATAAGCCTTTTTTGGAAGAAATGGTTAAATTCTTGAATTTTTCATCACACATCATCCCAAATGTCACTAAACAGCTGGAAACGGGGAGAACAGCCTTTTTTTGAAGCATTGATTAAGATTTCTGACTTTTTCATCACGTCAGCCCAAGTGTCAGAAAATCGCTGGAAACAGGGAGATAAGCCTTTTTTGGAAGAAATGGTTAAATTCTTGAATTTTTCATCACACATCATCCCAAATGTCACTAAACAGCTGGAAACGGGGAGATAAGCCTTTTTTGGAAGCATTGATTAAGATTTCTGACTTTTTCATCACATGTCAGCCCAAGTGTCAGAAAAGCGCTGGAAACAGGGAGATAAGCCTTTTTTGGAAGAAATGGTTAAATTCTTGAATTTTTCAACACACATCATCCCAAATGTCAATAAACAGCTGGAAACGGGGAGATAAGCCTTTTTTGGAAGCATTGATTAAGATTTCTGACTTTTTCATCACATGTCAAACCAAGTGTCAGAAAAGCGCTGGAAACGGGGAGATAAGCCTTTTTTGGAAGCATTGATTAAGATTTCTGACTTTTTCATCACATGTCAAACCAAGTGTCAGAAAAGCGCTGGAAACGGGGAGATAAGCCTTTTTTGGAAGCATTGATTAAGATTTCTGACTTTTTCATCACATATCAGCCCAAGTGTCAGAAAAGCGCTGGAAACAGGGAGATAAGCCTTTTTTGGAAGAAATGGTTAAATTCTTGAATTTTTGATCACACATAATTCCAAATGTCACTAAACAGCTGGAAACGGGGAGATAAGCCTTTTTTGGAAGCAATGGTTAACATTTTGACTTTTTCATCACATATCAGCTCCAGTGTCAGAAAAGCGCTGGAAACAGGGAGATATGCCCTTTTTTTGGAAGAAATGGTTAAATTCTTGAATTTTTCATCACACATCATCCCAAATGTCACTAAACAGCTGGAAACGGGGAGATAAGCCTTTTTTGGAAGCATTGATTAAGATTTCTAACTTTTTCATCACATATCAGCTCCAGTGTCAGAAAAGCGCTGGAAACAGGAAGATATGCCCTTTTTTGGAAGAAATGGTTAAATTCTTGAATTTTTATTCACACATCATCCCAAATGTCACTAAACAGCCGGAAACGGGGAGATAAGCCTTTCTTGGAAGCAATGGTTAACATTTTGACTTTTTCATCACATATCAGCTCCAGTGTCAGAAAAGCGCTGGAAACAGGGAGATAAGCCTTTTTTGGAAGAAATGGTTAAATTCTTGAATTTTTCATCACACATCATTCCAAATGTCACTAAACAGCTGGAAACGGGGAGATAAGCCTTTTTTGGAAGCAATGGTTAACATTTTGACTTTTTCATCACATATCAGCTCCAGTGTCAGAAAAGCGCTGGAAACAGGGAGATATGCCTTTTTTTTGGAAGAAATGGTTAAATTCTTGAATTTTTCATCACACATCATCCCAAATGTCACTAAACAGCTGGAAACGGGGAGATAAGCCTTTTTTGGAAGCATTGATTAAGATTTCTGACTTTTTCATCACATGTCAGCCCAAGTGTCAGAAAATCGCTGGAAACAGGGAGATAAGCCTTTTTTGGAAGAAATGGTTAAATTCTTGAATTTTTCATCACACATCATTCCAAATGTCACTTAACAGCTGGAAACGGGGAGATAAGCCTTTTTTGGAAGCAATGGTTAACATTTTGACTTTTTCATCACATATCAGCTCCAGTGTCAGAAAAGCGCTGGAAACAGGGAGATATGCCTTTTTTTGGAAGACATGGTTAAATTCTTGAAATTTTCATCACACATCATCCCAAATGTCACTAAACAGCTGGAAACGGGGAGATAAGCCTTTTTTGGAAGCAATGGTTAACATTTTGACTTTTTCATCACATATCAAGTCCAGTGTCAGAAAAGCGCTGGAAACAGGGAGATATGCCTTTTTTTGGAAGAAATGGTTAAATTCTTGAATTTTTCATCACACATCATCCCAAATGTCACTAAACAGCTGGAAACGGGGAGATAAGCCTTTTTTGGAAGCATTGATTAAGATTTCTGACTTTTTCATCACATATCAGCCCAAGTGTCAGAAAAGCGCTGGAAACAGGGAGATAAGCCTTTTTTGGAAGAAATGGTTAAATTCTTGAATTTTTCATCACACATCATTCCAAATGTCACTAAACAGCTGGAAACGGGGAGATAAGCCTTTTTTGGAAGCAATGATTAAGATTTCTGACTTTTTCATCACATATCAGCCCAAGTGTCAGAAAAGCGCTGGAAACAGGGAGATAACTCTTTTTTGGAAGAAATGGTTAAATTCTTGAATTTTTATTCACACATCATTCCAAATGTCACTAAACAGCTGGAAACGGGGAGATAAGCCTTTTTTGGAAGCAATGGTTAACATTTTGACTTTTTCATCACATATCAGCTCCAGTGTCAGAAAAGCGCTGGAAACAGGGAGATATGCCTTTTTTTGGAAGAAATGGTTAAATTCTTGAATTTTTAATCACACATCATCCCAAATGTCACTAAACAGCTGGAAACGGGGAGATAAGCCTTTTTTGGAAGCATTGATTAAGATTTCTAACTTTTTCATCACATATCAGCTCCAGTGTCAGAAAAGCGCTGGAAACAGTGAGATTTGCCTTTTTTTTGGAAGAAATGGTTAAATTCTTGAATTTTTCATCACACATCATCCCAAATGTCACTAAACAGCTGGAAACTGGGAGATAAGCCTTTTTTGGAAGCATTGATTAAGATTTCTGACTTTTTCATCACATGTCAGCCCAAGTGTCAGAAAAGCGCTGGAAACAGGGAGATAAGCCTTTTTTGGAAGAAATGGTTAAATTCTTGAATTTTTCAACACACATCATCCCAAATGTCAATAAACAGCGGGAAACGGGGAGATAAGCCTTTTTTGGAAGCATTGATTAAGATTTCTGACTTTTTCATCACATGTCAGCCCAAGTGTCAGAAAAGCGCTGGAAACAGGGAGATAAGCCTTTTTTGGAAGAAATGGTTAAATTCTTGAATTTTTCATCACACATCATCCCAAATGTCACTAAACAGCTGGAAACGGGGAGATAAGCCTTTTTTGGAAGCATTGATTAAGATTTCTGACTTTTTCATCACATATCAGCTCCAGTGTCAGAAAAGCGCTGGAAACAGGGAGATATGCCTTTTTTTGGAAGAAATGGTTAAATTCTTGAATTTTTCATCACATATCATCCCAAATGTCACTAAACAGTTGGAAACGGGGAGATAAGCCTTTTTTGGAAGCATTGATTAAGATTTCTGACTTTTTCATCACATATCAGCCCAAGTGTCAGAATAGCGCTGGAAACAGGGAGATAAGCCTTTTTTGGAAGACATGGTTAAATTCTTGAATTTTTGATCACACATCATTCCAAATGTCACTAAACAGCTGGAAACGGGGAGATAAGCCTTTTTTGGAAGCAATGGTTAACATTTTGACTTTTTCATCACATATCAGCTCCAGTGTCAGAAAAGCGCTGGAAACAGGGAGATATGCCTTTTTTTGGAAGAAATGGTTAAATTCTTGAATTTTTCATCACACATCATCCCAAATGTCACTAAACAGCTGGAAACGGGGAGATAAGCCTTTTTTGGAAGCATTGATTAAGATTTCTAACTTTTTCATCACATATCAGCTCCAGTGTCAGAAAAGCGCTGGAAACAGGAAGATATGCCCTTTTTTGGAAGAAATGGTTAAATTCTTGAATATTTCATCACACATCATCCCAAATGTCACTAAACAGCCGGAAACGGGGAGATAAGCCTTTTTTGGAAGCAATGGTTAACATTTTGACTTTTTCATCACATATCAGCTCCAGTGTCAGAAAAGTGCTGGAAACAGGGAGATAAGCCTTTTTTGGAAGAAATGGTTAAATTCTTGAATTTTTCATCACACATCATTCCAAATGTCACTAAACAGCTGGAAACGGGGAGATAAGCCTTTTTTGGAAGCAATGGTTAACATTTTGACTTTTTCATCACATATCAGCCCAAGTGTCAGAAAAGCGCTGGAAACAGGGAGATATGCCTTTTTTTGGAAGAAATGGTTAAATTCTTGAATTTCTCATCACACATCATCCCAAATGTCAATAAACAGCTGGAAACGGGGAGATAAGCCTTTTTTGGAAGCATTGATTAAGATTTCTGACTTTTTCATCACATGTCAGCCCAAGTGTCAGAAAATCGCTGGAAACAGGGAGATAAGCCTTTTTTGGAAGAAATGGATAAATTCTTGAATTTTTCATCACACATCATTCCAAATGTCACTAAACAGCTGGAAACGGGGAGATAAGCCTTTTTTGGAAGCAATGGTTAACATTTTGACTTTTTCATCACATATCAGCTCCAGTGTCAGAAAAGCGCTGGAAACAGGGAGATATGCCTTTTTTTGGAAGACATGGTTAAATTCTTGAATTTTTCATCACACATCATCCCAAATGTCACTAAACAGCTGGAAACGGGGAGATACACCTTTTTTGGAAGCAATGGTAAACATCTTGACTTTTTCATCACATATCAAGTCCAGTGTCAGAAAAGCGCTGGAAACAGGGAGATATGCCTTTTTTTGGAAGAAATGGTTAAATTCTTGAATTTTTCATCACACATCATCCCAAATGTCACTAAACAGCTGGAAACGGGGAGATAAGCCTTTTTTGAAAGCATTGATTAAGATTTCTGACTTTTTCATCACATATCAGCCCAAGTGTCAGAAAAGCGCTGGAAACAGGGAGATAAGCCTTTTTTGGAAGAAATGGTTAAATTCTTGAATTTTTCATCACACATCATTCCAAATGTCACTAAACAGCTGGAAACGGGGAGATGAGCCTTTTTTGGAAGCAATGGTTAACATTTTGAGTTTTTCATCACATATCAGCTCCAGTGTCAGAAAAGCGCTGGAAACAGGGAGATATGCCTTTTTTTGGATGAAATGGTTAAATTCTTGAATTTTTCATCAC
Organism: Limanda limanda; assembly: GCF_963576545.1. Classification (NCBI taxonomy): domain Eukaryota; kingdom Metazoa; phylum Chordata; class Actinopteri; order Pleuronectiformes; family Pleuronectidae; genus Limanda; species Limanda limanda. The sequence goes on along the minus strand of NC_083637.1, from coordinate 30,537,221 downwards.
ACATCATCCCAAATGTCACTAAACAGCTGGAAACGGGGAGATAAGAGTTTTTTGGAAGCATTGATTAAGATTTCTAACTTTTTCATCACATATCAGCTCCAGTGTCAGAAAAGCGCTGGAAACAGGGAGATATGCCTTTTTTTGGAAGAAATGGTTAAATTCTTGAATTTTTCATCACACATCATCCCAAATGTCACTAAACAGCTGGAAACGGGGAGATAAGCCTTTTTTGGAAGCAATGGTTAACATTTTGACTTTTTCATCACATATCAGCTCCAGTGTCAGAAAAGCGCTGGAAACAGGGAGATAAGCCTTTTTTGGAAGAAATGGTTAAATTCTTGAATTTTTCATCACACATCATCCCAAATGTCACTAAACAGCTGGAAACGGGGAGATAAGCCTTTTTTGGAAGCATTGATTAAGATTTCTGACTTTTTCATCACATATCAGCCTAAGTGTCAGAAAAGCGCTGGAAACAGGGAGATAAGCCTTTTTTGGAAGAAATGGTTAAATTCTTGAATTTTTCATCACACATCATTCCAAATGTCACTAAACAGCTGAAAACGGGGAGATAAGCCTTTTTTTGAAAGCAATGGTTAACATTTTGACTTTTTCATCACATATCAGCTCCAGTGTCAGAAAAGCGCTGGAAACAGGGAGATATGCCTTTTTTTGGAAGAAATGGTTAAATTCTTGAATTTGTCATCACACATCATCCCAAATGTCACTAAACAGCTGGAAACGGGGAGATAAGCTTTTTTCGGAAGCAATGGTTAACATTTCTGACTTTTTCATCACATATCAGCTCAAGTGTCAGAAAAGCGCTGGAAACAGGGAGATAAGCCTTTTTTTGAAAGAAATGGTTAAATTCCTGAATTTTTCATCACACATCATCCCAAATGTCACTAAACAGCTGGAAACGGGGAGATAAGCCTTTTTTGGAAGCAATGGTTAACATTTTGACTTTTTCATCACATATCAGCTCCAGTGTCAGAAAAGCGCTGGAAACAGGGAGATATGCCTTTTTTTGGAAGACATGGTTAAATTCTTGAATTTTTCATCACACATCATCCCAAATGTCACTAAACAGCTGGAAACGGGGAGATAAGCCTTTTTTGGAAGCAATGGTTAACATTTTGACTTTTTCATCACATATCAGCTCCAGTGTCAGAAAAGCGCTGGAAACAGGGAGATATGCCTTTTTGTGGAAGACATGGTTAAATTCTTGAATTTTTCATCACACATCATCCCAAATGTCACTAAACAGCTGGAAACGGGGAGATACACCTTTTTTGGAAGCAATGGTTAACATTTTGACTTTTTCATCACATATCAAGTCCAGTGTCAGAAAAGCGCTGGAAACAGGGAGATATGCCTTTTTTTGGAAGAAATGGTTAAATTCTTGAATTTTTCATCACACATCATCCCAAATGTCACTAAACAGCTGGAAACGGGGAGATAAGCCTTTTTTGGAAGCAATGGTAAACATTTTGAGTTTTTCATCACATATCAGCTCCAGTGTCAGAAAAGCGCTGGAAACAGGGAGATATGCCTTTTTTTGGATGAAATGGTTAAATTCTTGAATTTTTCATCACACATCATCCCAAATGTCACTAAACAGCTGGAAACGGGGAGATAAGCCTTTTTTGGAAGCATTGATTAAGATTTCTAACTTTTTCATCACATATCAGCTCCAGTGTCAGAAAAGCGCTGGAAACCGGGAGATATGCCTTTTTTTGGAAGAAATGGTTAAATTCTTGAATTTTTCATCACACATCATCCCAAATGTCACTAAACAGCTGGAAACGGGGAGATAAGCCTTTTTTGGAAGCATTGATTAAGATTTCTGACTTTTTCATCACATGTCAGCCCAAGTGTCAGAAAAGCACTGGAAACAGGGAGATAAGCCTTTTTTGGAAGAAATGGTTAAATTCTTGAATTTTTCATCACACATCATCCCAAATGTCACTAAACAGCTGGAAACGGGGAGATAAGCCTTTTTTGGAAGCATTGATTAAGATTTCTAACTTTTTCATCACATATCAGCTCCAGTGTCAGAAAAGCGCTGGAAACAGGGAGATATGCCTTTTTTTGGAAGAAATGGTTAAATTCTTGAATTTTTCATCACACATCATCCCAAATGTCACTAAACAGCTGGAAACGGGGAGATAAGCCTTTTTTGGAAGCAATGGTTAACATTTTGACTTTTTCATCACATATCAGCCTAAGTGTCAGAAAAGCGCTGGAAACAGGGAGATAAGCCTTTTTTGGAAGAAATGGTTAAATTCTTGAATTTTTCATCACACATCATTCCAAATGTCACTAAACAGCTGGAAACGGGGAGATAAGCCTTTTTTTGGAAGCAATGGTTAACATTTTGACTTTTTCATCACATATCAGCTCCAGTGTCAGAAAAGCGCTGGAAACAGGGAGATATGCCTTTTTTTGGAAGAAATGGTTAAATTCATGAATTCTTCATCACACATCATTCCAAATGTCACTAAACAGCTGGAAACGGGGAGATAAGCCTTTTTTGGAAGCAATGGTTAACATTTTGACTTTTTCATCACATATCAGCTCCAGTGTCAGAAAAGCGCTGGAAACAGGGAGATATGCCTTTTTTTGGAAGAAATGGTTAAATTCTTGAATTTTTCATCACACATCATCCCAAATGTCACTAAACAGCTGGAAACGGGGAGATAAGCCTTTTTTGGAAGCAATGGTAAACATTTTGACTTTTTCATCACATATCAGCTCCAGTGTCTGAAAAGCGCTGGAAACAGGGAGATATGCCTTTTTTTGGAAGACATGGTTAAATTCTTGAATTTTTCATCACACATCATCCCAAATGTCACTAAACAGCTGAAAACGGGGAGATACACCTTTTTTGGAAGCAATGGTTAACATTTTGACTTTTTCATCACATATCAAGTCCAGTGTCAGAAAAGCGCTGGAAACAGGGAGATATGCCTTTTTTTGGAAGAAATGGTTAAATTCTTGAATTTTTCATCACACATCATCCCAAATGTCACTAAACAGCTGGAAACGGGGAGATAAGCCTTTTTTGGAAGCACTGATTAAGATTTCTGACTTTTTCATCACATATCAGCCCAAGTGTCAGAAAAGCGCTGGAAACAGGGAGATAAGCCTTTTTTGGAAGAAATGGTTAAATTCTTGAATTTTTCATCACACATCATTCCAAATGTCACTAAACAGCTGGAAACGGGGAGATAAGCCTTTTTTGGAAGCAATGGTTAACATTTTGACTTTTTCATCACATATCAGCTCCAGTGTCAGAAAAGCGCTGGAAACAGGGAGATATGCCTTTTTTTGGAAGAAATGGTTAAATTCTTGAATTCTTCATCACACATCATCCCAAATGTCACTAAACAGCTGGAAACGGGGAGATAAGCCTTTTTTGGAAGCATTAATTAAGATTTCTGACTTTTTCATCACATATCAGCTCCAGTGTCAGAAAAGCGCTGGAAACAGGGAGATAAGCCTTTTTTGGAAGAAATGGTTAAATTCTTGAATTTTTCATCACACATAATTCCAAATGTCACTAAACAGCTGGAAACGGGGAGATAAGCCTTTTTTGGAAGCAATGGTTAACATTTTGACTTTTTCATCACATATCAGCTCCAGTGTCAGAAAAGCGCTGGAAACAGGGAGATATGCCTTTTTTTGGAAGAAATGGTTAAATTCTTGAATTTTTCATCACACATCATCCCAAATGTCACTAAACAGCTGGAAACGGGGAGATAAGCCTTATTTGGAAACAATGGTTAACATTTTGACTTTTTCATCACATATCAGCTCCAGTGTCAGAAAAGCGTTGGAAACAGGGAGATATGCCTTTTTTTGGAAGAAATGGTTAAATTCTTGAATTTTTCATCACACATCATCCCAAATGTGACTAAACAGCTGGAAACGGGGAGATAAGCCTTTTTGGGAAGCATTGATTAAGATTTCTGACTTTTTCATCACATATCAGCCCAAGTGTCAGAAAAGCGCTGGAAACAGGGAGATAAGCCTTTTTTGGAAGAAATGGTTAAATTCTTGAATTTTTCATCACACATCATCCCAAATGTCACTAAACAGCTGGAAACGGGGAGATAAGCCTTTTTTGGAAACAATGGTTAACATTTTGACTTTTTCATCACATATCAGCTCCAGTGTCAGAAAAGCGCTGGAAACAGGGAGATATGTCTTCTTTTGGAAGAAATGGTTAAATTCTTGAATTTTTCATCACACATCATCCCAAATGTCACTAAACAGCTGGAAACGGGGAGATAAGCCTTTTTTGGAAACAATGGTTAACATTTTGACTTTTTCATCACATATCAGCTCCAGTGTCAGAAAAGCGCTGGAAACAGGGAGATATGCCTTTTTTTGGAAGAAATGGTTAAATTCTTGAATTTTTCATCACACATCATCCCAAATGTGACTAAACAGCTGGAAACGGGGAGATAAGCCTTTTTTGGAAGCATTGATTAAGATTTCTGACTTTTTCATCACATATCAGCCCAAGTGTCAGAAAAGCGCTGGAAACAGGGAGATAAGCCTTTTTTGGAAGAAATGGTTAAATTCTTGAATTTTTCATCACACATCATCCCAAATGTCACTAAACAGCTGGAAACGGGGAGATAAGCCTTTTTTGGAAGCATTGATTAAGATTTCTGACTTTTTCATCACATGTCAGCCCAAGTGTCAGAAAAGCGCTGGAAACAGGGAGATATGCCTTTTTTTGGAAGAAATGGTTAAATTCTTGAATTTTTCATCACACATCATCCCAAATGTCACTAAACAGCTGGAAACGGGGAGATAAGCCTTTTTTGGAAGCAATGGTAAACATTTTGACTTTTTCATCACATATCAGCTCCAGTGTCAGAAAAGCGCTGGAAACAGGGAGATAAGCCTTTTTTGGAAGAAATGGTTAAATTCTTGAATTTTTCATCACACATCATCCCAAATGTCACTAAACAGCTGGAAACGGGGAGATAAGCCTTTTTTGGAAGCATTGATTAAGATTTCTGACTTTTTCATCACATATCAGCCTAAGTGTCAGAAAAGCGCTGGAAACAGGGAGATAAGCCTTTTTTGGAAGAAATGGTTAAATTCTTGAATTTTTCATAACACATCATTCCAAATGTCACTAAACAGCTGGAAACGGGGAGATAAGCCTTTTTTGGAAGCAATGGTTAACATTTTGACTTTTTCATCACATATCAGCTCCAGTGTCAGAAAAGCGCTGGAAACAGGGAGATATGCCTTTTTTTGGAAGAAATGGTTAAATTCTTGAATTTTTCATCACACATCATCGCAAATGTCACTAAACAGCTGGAAACGGGGAGATAAGCCTTTTTTGGAAGCATTGATTAAGATTTCTGACTTTTTCATCACATATCAGCTCCAGTGTCAGAAAAGCGCTGGAAACAGGGAGATAAGCCTATTTTGGAAGAAATGGTTAAATTCTTGAATTTTTCATCACACATCATCCCAAATGTCACTAAACAGCTGGAAACGGGGAGATAAGCCTTTTTTGGAAGCAATGGTTAACATTTTGACTTTTTCATCACATATCAGCTCCAGTGTCAGAAAAGAGCTGGAAACAGGGAGATATGCCTTTTTTTGGAAGCAATGGTTTAATTCTTGAATTTTTCATCACACATCATCCCAAATGTCACTAAATAGCTGGAAACGGGGAGATAAGCCTTTTTTGGAAGCAATGGTTAACATTTCTGACTTTTTCATCACATATCAGCTCCAGGGTCAGAAAAGCGCTGGAAACAGGGAGATAAGCCTTTTTTTGGAAGAAATGGTTAAATTCTTGAATTTGTCATCACACATCATCCCAAATGTCACTAAACAGCTGGAAACGGGGAGATAAGCTTTTTTCGGAAGCAATGGTTAACATTTCTGACTTTTTCATCACATATCAGCTCAAGTGTCAGAAAAGCGCTGGAAACAGGGAGATAAGCCTTTTTTTGAAAGAAATGGTTAAATTCCTGAATTTTTCATCACACATCATCCCAAATGTCACTAAACAGCTGGAAACGGGGAGATAAGCCTTTTTTGGAAACAATGGTTAACATTTTGACTTTTTCATCACATATCAGCTCCAGTGTCAGAAAAGCGCTGGAAACAGGGAGATATGCCTTTTTTTGGAAGAAATGGTTAAATTCTTGAATTTTTCATCACACATCATCCCAAATGTGACTAAACAGCTGGAAACGGGGAGATAAGCCTTTTTTGGAAGCATTGATTAAGATTTCTGACTTTTTCATCACATATCAGCCCAAGTGTCAGAAAAGCGCTGGAAACAGGGAGATAAGCCTTTTTTGGAAGAAATGGTTAAATTCTTGAATTTTTCATCACACATCATCCCAAATGTCACTAAACAGCTGGAAACGGGGAGATAAGCCTTTTTTGGAAGCATTGATTAAGATTTCTGACTTTTTCATCACATGTCAGCCCAAGTGTCAGAAAAGCGCTGGAAACAGGGAGATATGCCTTTTTTTGGAAGAAATGGTTAAATTCTTGAATTTTTCATCACACATCATCCCAAATGTCACTAAACAGCTGGAAACGGGGAGATAAGCCTTTTTTGGAAGCAATGGTAAACATTTTGACTTTTTCATCACATATCAGCTCCAGTGTCAGAAAAGCGCTGGAAACAGGGAGATAAGCCTTTTTTGGAAGAAATGGTTAAATTCTTGAATTTTTCATCACACATCATCCCAAATGTCACTAAACAGCTGGAAACGGGGAGATAAGCCTTTTTTGGAAGCATTGATTAAGATTTCTGACTTTTTCATCACATATCAGCCTAAGTGTCAGAAAAGCGCTGGAAACAGGGAGATAAGCCTTTTTTGGAAGAAATGGTTAAATTCTTGAATTTTTCATAACACATCATTCCAAATGTCACTAAACAGCTGGAAACGGGGAGATAAGCCTTTTTTGGAAGCAATGGTTAACATTTTGACTTTTTCATCACATATCAGCTCCAGTGTCAGAAAAGCGCTGGAAACAGGGAGATATGCCTTTTTTTGGAAGAAATGGTTAAATTCTTGAATTTTTCATCACACATCATCGCAAATGTCACTAAACAGCTGGAAACGGGGAGATAAGCCTTTTTTGGAAGCATTGATTAAGATTTCTGACTTTTTCATCACATATCAGCTCCAGTGTCAGAAAAGCGCTGGAAACAGGGAGATAAGCCTATTTTGGAAGAAATGGTTAAATTCTTGAATTTTTCATCACACATCATCCCAAATGTCACTAAACAGCTGGAAACGGGGAGATAAGCCTTTTTTGGAAGCAATGGTTAACATTTTGACTTTTTCATCACATATCAGCTCCAGTGTCAGAAAAGAGCTGGAAACAGGGAGATATGCCTTTTTTTGGAAGCAATGGTTTAATTCTTGAATTTTTCATCACACATCATCCCAAATGTCACTAAATAGCTGGAAACGGGGAGATAAGCCTTTTTTGGAAGCAATGGTTAACATTTCTGACTTTTTCATCACATATCAGCTCCAGGGTCAGAAAAGCGCTGGAAACAGGGAGATAAGCCTTTTTTTGGAAGAAATGGTTAAATTCTTGAATTTGTCATCACACATCATCCCAAATGTCACTAAACAGCTGGAAACGGGGAGATAAGCTTTTTTCGGAAGCAATGGTTAACATTTCTGACTTTTTCATCACATATCAGCTCAAGTGTCAGAAAAGCGCTGGAAACAGGGAGATAAGCCTTTTTTTGAAAGAAATGGTTAAATTCCTGAATTTTTCATCACACATCATCCCAAATGTCACTAAACAGCTGGAAACGGGGAGATAAGCCTTTTTTGGAAGCAATGGTTAACATTTTGACTTTTTCATCACATATCAGCTCCAGTGTCAGAAAAGCGCTGGAAACAGGGAGATATGCCTTTTTTTGGAAGAAATGGTTAAATTCTTGAATTTTTGATCACACATCATCCCAAATGTCACTAAACAGCTGGAAACGGGGAGATAAGCCTTTTTTGGAAGCAATGGTTAACATTTTGACTTTTTCATCACATATCAGCCCAAGTGTCAGAAAAGCGCTTGAAACGGGGAGATAAGCCTTTTTTGGAAGAAATGGTTAAATTCTTGAATTTTTCATCACACATCATCCCAAATGTACGGAAGAGGATTAGGGCCACTGTGGAAAAAATAAGTGAGGTCTGAGTTTAAACTCAGAATTCTGACTTTTTTCTCAGAATTCTGACTTTAAACTCAGAATTCTGACTTTTTTCTCAGAATTCTGACTTTAATCTCAAATTCTGAGATTAACGTCGGAATTCTGAGAAAAGTTCCAGAGTTCCAGAGTTTCAATCAATCAACTTTTATTTTTAATCTCTCATATTTAAAAATCACAATTTGTCTCATAGGCCTTAAATACAGTAGCCCTGAGAGCTCAAGGCACCAACTTGAGAAAACACATGAATGTTAACAAAACACAAGCAAAGTAAGAAAACATCTTCATCAATTTTACAACACATTACAGAAACGTGCAACAAATACAGAAAAAACTACAACGGAAGTGTTTCCAGAGGACTCCTATAAGTGATGGACACTGCTGCCACAGGAGACACAAAAACGTCCAATACATCAAACAAATCCGGTTCCACACAGAGGTCGGCAACCTGCGGCTCTGGAGGCGCATGCGGCTCTTCAGCCCCTCTGCAGTGGCTGTACGGTGAGTGCTGTGCATATTTTTCGCGAACGGTGAACTTAACAAATCAGTTTTCATATGATTAACGTGAACGTAACGATGAACCTGAGTTTTTAAATCATCCTATCAGGCCTTCATGAAATACCAGGAGCGGGCGAGTGTGTGTGTGTGCTTGTGCTCCCAATTAGCTCACACCCACACTGGCCCCGGGGCTCCGATCGACTCACTCGCTCAGAGACACACAGTGAGACCGGAGCTCGGAAGAGGGGGCAAACTTGCTCTTTTGATAGTAAAGGTTACCTACCCCTGCACAATATGGACAATACATTGCCTCACAAACAGGGGCTTGCTTGTTAGCGCTGTTTATTGAGTTCAACAGGAAAAAACAGCATGTCTCTAGCTCAGACCAGTAGAGTCATGACGGTCTTAAGACAACACGATTTTTGAGATTGTATACGGCCCAGTGTCTCTCAGAGGATTAACAGTAGACATCTGCAGTAATAAAGTTGATTATCTATTAAAATAAACCAAAAACGTTTACAGTTTAGCAAATTTTCCAAGATCACTGAGGGACACCGGCGTTAACAACTCTAAACTGCGCCAGCTACAACAAGCACACATGTCCATCACTTTTAGGTGTCCTCTGGAAACACTTCCATTGTTGTTTTCTATATTTGCTGCGCATTTCTTTAATGTGTTGTGCTGTGAAATTGATGAAGATGTTTTGCTTACTTTGCTTGTGTTTTGCCCACTTGCATGTGTTTTCTTAAGTTGCAGTGCATTGAGCTCTCAGGGCCACCATACTTTAACAATGTGTGACATCTTAACCCTCAACAAGAGTAAGGAAAAACTACTAAAAAGCCTTTTAACAGGGTAAAAAGAATGTAGAAACCTCAGAGAGAGCCACATGTGAGGGATCCCTCTCCCAGGACCGACAGAAGTGCAATAGATGCCACGTGTAATTCTGAATGCCGCATGAGAGAAGCCTCTGGTACCCATTGTGCTGAGGTAAACAGTTGGTACGTCAATAGATCTGATGATGAAGACGGTGCAGAAGCCTGATTGTAATTGTTCCAAGAGGTTATTGTTCTTGAGCTAGCTGTGGAGTTAAAATGTGACTACTTTCTCAGAATTTAGAGGAGACAGTAAATGGTAGAGTGGATATGCTCCGGTAGTTGTTTTGGTTGTTGGAGTCTAGTCCAGTTTTTTTTATGGTTGGTTTTATTATGTCAACATAGAGGGAAGGAGGGACTATACCAGTAGACACCTGCCATATTGAATATTGTGTATAAGCTTTAATATTCCCCAACCATAGTCATGATCTGCCATCCTGAATATGCAACAAGCGTGTTGCAACTTCCCTTGATAGCTAACACACCCTGCTCTAAGGAGATGTAACTCATCAATACGGATAAATCCTAGATGAACATATGGCAAGACTTTAATAGATTCTTCACTCAAGGGAAATAATATTCTCCCCCCCCCCTTGAATGCTCTGATGTGGCCCTGACAGGATGCCAACAACATCCTGAACCAATGATATTTTCTGAAACTAATTGAACTTGGCATGTGAACGTTGGCAAAGCTGAGCTTATCTGAAAAGTAGGAGATTTACACCTCAGATGAACATTTGGGAAAATGCAGTAGTATCTCAATTCAAGGGAAACACTGTAAATCTTTCGTGAGAAACAATGAGAGTGTTGCAAGATCCTGTGTATACAAACAAAGCCCCCTCATGCCATGTAATTCAATTATACTGTTTACTCCCAGATAAACATTGAGCAAGATTCAAAAAGTGTTTGGAAACAAGGAAAACATGAGCAGAAACACATGCATCAGTGCAAGACAAGGCCTCCTGTTCCATCTTAAAACAATAAGCCGGAGTTCAGATATAAATTCAATTAGCAAACCAAATTTGAGAAAACAATTCTGTGGTGATCTGCTAAACAATACACATGAGAAAAAGACTGAATCAGACCATACCAGGGTATTCCAGTCATCATTGGCAACAATAGAAGCACTAACCACACATCATTATGAGAATTAAGCTACAGCTACATGGACTGTTACCAGTGAATAAAGGGCAAATTAATACAGATATTGCAATGGATTCAGAGGTGTAATGGCAATCTGAGCAGCCAGTAGCACAACATCAGTCATGAACCATTCATTCAGCACAGCAGCGAGGCTAGGGCTCCAGAGTGCGACCATTTTGGTTGCACCGGTGCACCAAACATTAACTGTCTCTTTGTTCTTGTTTGTGTCACTTTGGCATCTTATCTGCAGAGTTTACACTCACACACATACAGGACAAAAATAGTGAAGACAAGGATTTCTACAACGGTCCGCTAATACAAAACGATTAGCACCGCTGCTTCAGGATCAGAGCAGAAGCAGCGGTTGGTTTTTCCACACTCAACACTTCTGCTGATTTGCATTCACTTAACACTTTAACAATAAACACCAACACTAATCCCAAATTATAAGGACCTGATTCATTAATGTCATTTATTTATAATTTCATAAACACCCTTCTTTGCATGAATTCTACATTATTTACTTTAGTGATTTAAACTGGTACACAACTGATTTATTTGCTTTACCAGTAAAGTAATTGTGATGCCTAGCGTTAGGATGAATCAGAATTTCTAAATTAGCCATTCATCACAGGACTCATTGTTTGGGTTGTATGAGCTTCAGCCTTAGCACCAAACATCAGAAAGATAAAGTTAATAATTACCCGGGGAAAACATTGGACAGGTTAGTTCTCTCAGACTATGTTTTGCTCAAAGAGTTGGTGGAGACCAAAGCAGAACAAGGCATATGCTGAAATACTAGACTTGATCAATATGGCCAAAAATGAGGAAAACTCGGTTCTGTTAATGCAGGATTAACTGTCCTGCTGCCTTCTGATGGCTGCAGGGATGCCATGACCTGAGAATCTTATCACACGTCATACAGTAAAAAAATCCCTCGGTTTTATTGGTAAATGTTGACTGCTTTACCAACACTTGTGCTTTATCCACATTAAACTTTGTCTTTTGGTGCTGATGGAAACACATCTACTGGTTGGGGATGTATGATATATTTTTGAGTTGTCTATTTTCAGTGCAAAATCTTCACCCATTTTTCACCAAAATATCATCAATTTGATTTGTGCCGCCTCCTTTGAATGACCCCCCCGGCTGCTTGTGCATCTCCTCCTGCCTGTGTACCATGCTCACTTCACCAAAATACCACACAGTCTAAAAAAGTCATTTTCAGTTGGTCCCTGTATCCTCCCCCTCTGATTGGACTAATGTTAATATATGAACTAAAATTGCTTATATTTATCTACCAACTTCTACCTCAACATACTGTATGTATGTCAAACGCAGATATCATGACCCATTGATCTAATGGGCACACTTGACCACTTGTTATGTGTATTCTTAGTGGTCCCGGGAAGCAGCATCGAAATTGCTACAATTAGGACATGGGCTATGTTCAATATTAATGACATTTAGATAAACATGCGATCAGCGATCTACAGATGGTGGGGCTGTGTGCCTTCACTCTGTGGACTAAATTGAAAGTGTCCTCTTCTACGTCCTCAGATAAGTTACAGCAGTGGTCGACAACTGGCAGCCTGCTGTCAACCAGACTCTACACCAATCTCTGCACCAAACTCTGCACCCTACTGTGAACCAGGCTCTACACCATACTCTACACCAAACTTTGCACCACACTGCACATATAGACCATACACATTGCATCCATTCTCCTCCTCTTGGACCATGTTTCAAGCTTAAATTAAATATTTTATTGTTCATTAGCTACCGTTAGACCAGGGCCGGCCCTGACAATGTTGGAGCCTTAGGCGAGATTTCACATTGCAGATAGCTGCACCCCACAAGAGATTGTGTGCTTATGTTTGTCTGTCTGCTTAGACACCACTGTCAAATGCGTGGAGTAAGTACATACTTAGAATCGGGGAAATTTAAACTCCAGGAGAACAGCGGGGAAATAAAAAGTATGGGATGCAGATTTCAAAATCTATGTACAATACATATATATAATACATGATATCTCACTTATATCGATTCATATTGATTTTAAGTGAGCTTCTGGCCCAGTTTGCTCGCAGTGAACGGAAATAATAGATCAGACCCCGAATTCATCACTGCAGATCGTGAGCCGCTTCCCGTAACTTCGTTGCCGGTGTGAACAGCCCAATTGATTATCATGGGCGCGGAAAGGTAGCGGACAGCTTTTCTTGGCGCTTCACGGCGCTTCTGCCTCAAGTGTGTCCCCGGGGTTAGAGGATGATGGTGTGACGTTACTACATTGGTTAACATTGCATGTATCACGTCATGATGAATCGGCCTCTTGTGGCGCCCTCTCAGCATTTTGCGCCTTAGGCAACCGCCTCTGTTGCCTATTCCATGAGCCCCTGCGTTAAACAAAAGCTAATGATAGGTAACAACCACATTTTAGCCATGAAGACCTATTTGATAATGAAATATCAATGCACATCATGGACACATTGATTTAAGACTTTATAACTAAAATGTACTAGATGTAATCTTTGCACCTGACCTCAGGAATATTGGGGTCTAGTCAATAACTTTTTGTGACATTCTGCTCAACATATTTACGTGTAATGTCATCAATGTTGCAAAATGACATCAACACAAGTTTGTTTTAAGCACTTCAGCATTTCCCACAGAATTATTTAATCCATGTTGGTAATGGGGTTGCATGTGTACAGTCACAAAGGTCACTCTCACATGCAACAGACTCTGAGTGACAGGTACACAAACTAAAGAGGGAAAGATTGCATTTCATGCCATCACTATGTCTTTTCCATTTTATCACATAATGGTATTATACAGTGCTGATGTGATGATGTGAGATGTAACTGTTTGTCAGATTCCCTCTATTCCTATTTGTCTGACGGTCGGTTGGTCGGTCGGTCGTATTAATGATGTCGTTGCAGGTCTTTATAAAGCACCACATGCAGCGACAGTCAGACTTCACCAGACAAGCTGTGACATGCTTGACTCCATGCAGGTCTCCATCCACAGAGCCCAGGAGTTTGGTTTCCTCCAGCAGCTCACCAACAATAATGGTAATCAAGAGGCTTTGCTGGGTGGTTTCTACCTCCAGGTACAATGAAGCTGCAGTATCACAAAGAAATCAAGATTTGAAACACAATCAGGAGTGCAGAATTGTTTCTGGAATATTTCTGGAGACATGTTTTGTAGTGTGAGGGGATGATATTTGATAGATTATAATCTATATTTGTCTTTATTATGAATCCATTAGTTCTCTAATATTTTTTAAAAATACAACAATATGATAGTAAGCATTTCAATGATGTTGATGAAAGGACTGCTTTGCATAACCTGAAACACATTACTCTAACGACATGTATGATTGATAGATTTCTTGTCAGGATCCCTTTTGTCCCATGGTTTCTTCTCGGCTGTTTCCCCTCCCTTCTGTGTTCGTGAGAGTGTACATGTCTGGCCTCTGGAGCTCTGCTGATTGCCTATACACTTGTGGCTACTACTACTGGTATCAACTTGGCTCTGCTTGTGTCTCATTTTCTCTCCCTCAGGTAATTTCGAACTAACTGTCTGTCTCTGTGTTTCAAGATCTCCACCTGGCTCATTAGCACCTCTGCCACGCTCAGACTCTCAGCCCAGATTGACAATCCAGCTTCACCCAGCCTTCCAGCACGCAAGCCTCCGCTCAGCTCACTCTAGAAATCCATCCACACCTTCGAATAAACTGCTTAAACTTATTTTTGTCTTCAGCCTGTGACTGCTCTTGGGTCCAGTTTACCATTCATTATAACATGCACAACAAACACATGTTTAAATCATATAAAGATAGCGATGATTTTGTGTGCATTTCTTTTCTTATTCCCTCCTATTTTTGGTGGGTATTTAAGTTACTCTCTTATGGTGTCTTAATACTTATGGGAGTCATTTGTCAATTTAAACGCACTTTCAAACTAAAATAACCCCCTGAGAAAAGTTTTTCAAAGCTTGACACAAGACAAAGCCTGGTTTCTGCATGGCTCAAAAAGAGACTTGGTCCTAATCACAAAAATGACATTAACTGAGGTGTGCAAGTTCTCCTGTAGTAGGTTCTTTTGCGTTGTCACAAATCTGCCTCAAAGTAGCGTGTGGCAGGAGACTGTGGTTTGGTTTCTTTTGTTTTGTTGACATCCACCGCACAGGGGATGTCAACAAAACAATCAGCATGGTTTTTACTCTTGAATCAGCATGGTTTTTACCCTTGAATATATTTATTTCAACTCTGCTACATGTAGAAATATTAGGGGACTTACATTTATTCATGAAGCTACTTAATGCATTCATGTACATTCTGCTAAGAGGCTGTTCAGCTGGTACTCTGTTATCCCCCCGCAGCCACATCCCCTCATGAATCTGTTCGTTGTAGAATAAAAGCCGAGGCTCCAGCAGGTTTGCATGTTGGGTGTTTTTTTTTCAAACAATGGGGTCTGATGAAGACAATATAATAGAAAGAAAGTGATGCATCTAAAAGCAGAGAGACACCTACAGTTAGTACTACCAAGACTATTTTTTAAAACACAAGGAAGGATGAAAAATCACAATCTCATTATCTCCTAATTTGTCTAAATGAGTCATCTTCCTGGCCTTTCGATGCAGATATCCTCTGTAATTTTTGATATATACTATAAATGTGAATCCCACATTTGTGTATTACTCTTTTATAATTTACTATAGTATCTTAGGTGAGTGATGTGGATCTCACTCTTATTGATTAAAATGTTGGCATGGTTTCATTGCAATGGGAGACTTGTTGAAACCCTTCTGTAATCTTGACACCAATTCATACAATTCTCTTACTGATATAATGGTCATTGCATATGTGATACAGATATAATATAATTTATAATATACAGTATACTCATATAACAATCACGACAAGGAATATTGTCTTGGTGTATAAACTAAATACATCAAATGTCACAAAGACCATAAACTCCGGTGTTTTGTATATTTTCTTCTATACCATTACCTGAGGTAAACATAATATGGTTGTAATGATGCCATCCATCCATCTATACCATAATAATAACATAATTGCATCCTGCTATTATTTGAATACTGTTTTTTTATGAGAACTGTATACAATAGATCAGATTTAGGTTTAAAAACAGAGGGATGACTAAGACGTTGAAGTACTGGTGTCAGCATTAACATTGAACCATGAAGTGTATTTATTTATGGAGAAAATGTATAAAAACACCTCTTCAAGTCTGTGACAACCTGCCAATGTTCATTAACCCTTACTCTGCTGGTCACTTTCTTTCTGTCACTTCCTCTCTTCCTTTTCCCTCTCAGCTTCTACAGGCCCATTTCTTCATCTCTGACTCTCTACGTCAGCCTTGACCTTCAGTTTACCACTTTCCCTCTCTGTCCTGTTCTTTCTGCTCTGTTCCACTAATCACTCTCCTCTGTCTTCTTCCTCTTCATCAGGCTAACAGGCTTGTCTTCAGCCTGGACTCCGTCCACAGTCCTCAGGAATATTGATTTATCTCGGCAAACTGCCAATAATGGATTTTTACATCCGGGCTGGGTGGATTCTACCTTCAGGTGAGACAAATATACAAGTTTAATAAGAGGTAAAATATACATATGTATAATCTACTAACTTTACAAAGTGGATTTAATGTTAATTTAGTCTTTGACTAATTATCTTTGTATTTATTGAAAATCCAAAATGTGTAATCACAACTTATTTAACTTCAGTAAAATACAATACAGTATATGGAAACACAACCATGTACACCGTTATGCACGGTGAAACTGAAACCCCCCAATACAACATATGACGGCAATGATTAAAAGCTAAATGAATAATTAAATGATTACTACCTGCATATAATGTATACAGCATCTCCCTATACTTCTATCATGTGTTTTGGACCATGTTCAATATTTCTATACAGATTTTCCAGTCCTATCGACCACTCGAAGTGCTTTACAGTACAAGTCTCATTCACCCATTCAAACAGATTCATATAGTGGTTCTATACAAAGCTCTTTTTCTATCAAACATCACTCATACACTGTCGGAACAGCTGCCATGGGCTCAGGGGGTTCAGTAACATGCCTCAGGATACATTAAGGAGCTGGTGATTGAACCACTGACCTTCTGATTAGTAGACATCCAGAAGTTGCACCATAAGCTTAGATTGTTAAATTAGAGTCCAAAGCAAAAGAGAGCATAGGTGGAAGTATATGTGATGTAGATCATTCTGGAGCAAGATAGCCTTGGTCCATACACTGGAGGCCATGTGAAACCATTTATCTTTGTTTTTCTTATATCCACAACCAAGTCTAAACTTAACCAAGCTTTGGAAATTCCTCAACCTCAGTCATGTGTTTATTTGTGTTCACATGAAAACCACGGCCTGGTTCGCCTGGTACAGTCATGTTGGTTGTATCTGAGGGTAGTGACAAGCAACCTGTAAGTTGGAGAACTGTGGATGTAACCAAGAACACTTTCGTTCAAATTCCAAACAATCCTCTCATCCATGAGAAGTTTGGACTCAGCTCAACACTGAGTAGTATGACAAAATAATCTTTTGTAGTTAAAGGACCATAAATAAGCAGACCTTTTCAGTGGAAAACTGAATTAGACATTGAGGGGAATAAAAGATACTCATGTAATCTGTAATCTGTTGCACACCTTTAAAAAATATACCTGAAATTGAATATGGACCACACTGTTTAAATAACAAAGTCTAAAGAGCTATTGCGCTTTATATTCAGACAAACTGGCAGGAACTCATATTATTTTATTAGTGATTCAAAGCGGACCCCAAACACAAAGAAAATTGTGACATATATCAAATCCCTCCAGACATCAGAGCTGGCAGCAAATTAATAAAAGGGCTTAGGGCCACCACCACACATTGACTTTCTGCTCATCAGACTGTGAGCTGTTAAGATGGCGTCTGATCTCACTTGTCTTGCTGGTCCCCACATCTCTGAAAGCTTCAGGGCAAATTTTCAAACAAGCATTATTTGGATAAAGTGGATAAATGTTCAATATCTAAATGGATACAACATATCAAAATTGAATAAGCCTTAAAGTAACTGCTGCTTAGCCAAAAGGAGCCCATTACTTTTCCTTCAGCCTGGAGCTCTGCCAGTGGAGCAGTTCTTTTTGCACATGTTTTCACTTGTTGTATTTTCCTCTTCATCACATTTTTATGACAGCCAGTTGCCAGAGGCATTATTTTGTTCAGCTAATGCGTCTCTCTGTATGTGAACATGATATCTCAAGAATACCTTGATGGCAGTTCTTCAACTTTGGTTCAGAAATTAACTTGGACTAACAAATGAACTGATTAGAATTTGGTGGCCAAAGGTCTAAGGTCAAGGTTACTCTGACCCTACAAAACATGTTCTCCTTTGCAGTCAATCATTTCGTTAAGTAACTTAATACAAAATAATTAGTAATAAAAGCCAAGATCTTTTTTGAGAACTGTAACTCTTTCTTTTTTGCCAGACAAACTTTAATATGTATGGGGATCAGGCTTCAACTGCAAAAACATGGCAAAAAGAAAACTGAAGCAGTCTGTGGCAGGACAGCGAACACTTCCTCCTGTCCTGACGTCAAAGAGAGAAGAAACATGCAACAGCTTACAAACAGGGACTGGTCTGTGCCTGTATACTTCTGAACAACCTCTCCTCATGGCAGCGCATTCATGTTGTTCCACTCATTTGTACATATAAACAGATGGGGAAATAAATCACTTGAGAGTGACATCATCACTTTCTCAATCTCTGCATGAAGGCCAAATTCCATGTTTGAACAGGACAGTGTTACTGCTCTCCATGTTGCCTGGTTCAGCAGGAGGCTTTGTGTCCCTCAGTCAAGCTCAAGCGGTTGAATGGTTGCTCTGCATTATACATTCAAAGAAGATTTCATATTTAACTACTCTGTAAATCTGAAGATCAGGTTGGGGGAAAAACAGATGAACTCTGGAGTAAGGCTCTGAGCTGAGGTCAGCTTGGTACCAGCACCTTAAGGACTCGGATGTGTCCTTAAGGATGTGGCTCGATGGGTCCTTGTTTTAGCACAGATATTTGCTCAGATGTCTCAAGACTGCACCAACTAATGTCTTTCACCAGATAGTCCAGTTAAGAAACCACACTGACTGTGTTATGAAAACAATCAATTTTTTTCCAAAGAAAAGACATGATCCTGGCCATTTTTTATATTACATTTTTCAGCTCAAGTTCAGCAATTTCAGTGGTTAGATTGTGATGTGGAAAGAAAATGTAAACATATTTTATGATGTGTCTCTGGTCTGTATGAAGTAGATCTATGAATCTATGAAACTATATAAACTTCTAAGTCAGGATGTCCACCCATCAAAAGCCTTAAAACAAGATCATCTCAAATAAGTTACTTTCTTGTTTCTAGAAAACGTTTATAAGGTTTTTCCCAACCAGGTTTTGAGCCAACAATCTTAAAGTGGAAGTCTCAGGGGAACCTCAGTGAATGGATATAAATTACAGTAGTTATTGCATTAGTTATTAAAAGGTGACCTCGTACAACAGCCTAATTATGTGTGATATGGTTAAAGAGATGTTTCAGAGATGAAGTAGTTTTGGGGAATTGTACAGTTTTTATGTAGTGTAGTCCTTTTTGCTCATTCTAACAGAATCATAGCCATCCAGAAACCAAATGAAAATAAGCATGTATATTAAGGTTTCCAGACTCAGATTTTGAAATCCCCCTGGTCTGCTTAATTTTGTCTGCACCTTCCACACCGCAAACATAGTCATTGGTTTAGTATTTTAAGTGTCAGAGAAGGGGAATTGTTATTCTCAGACTACAGATTGGTGTCATACTGAAAGTGAAAGAAAACATCGAAGCACTGTTGTCATCAATGGACTGTGATGTGAGTTCATAAAAAACAAAAATTTAAACCATGAAATTAAATATTTTGTCCCAACATGAGAAAATACTGTCATCATACTGCCAGAAGACTGACATTAAAAATAAAATGGGCTTTTTTCTTGAAACTTCAATGTCAAAGTATTTTATAGGCTTGGATTTAGCTAAACTAAAATGTGATGAGGTCAAGGCCAGTGACATTTACTTTACATTAGTCAAAGAGCTCTGCACCGTCAGCACCAAGAAAATCCAATCCACATTTAAAACAAGTCAGACAAGCTATTAAATCCAATTGAAATATGATCTCAATAACACTGCAATGTTTTTGCAACGGTTGCAATAAAAGGACCTATCCTTTTTTTTTTTCTAATATCTAACTATGTCTTTCTTTCTTTGCAGTTGTTTAGAGAACTAACAACTGTGTTGGAAACTTGCCTTTGTTTTGTGTGAAGAATGCGATAGCATAAAGGATGCATCTGCAGTCCCCACAAGACAGACAGCGTAATCGAATATTTCATTCGAGTGCATATTTAACACCACTTGTATTCTTCTTGTACACAATTCCAAACAAATTAAAGTAATTTATCATTCCAGATTTTTTAAATTATTTATTTTATTACGACACAAGCACAGCATGGATTTCTATACACAATAGATAAAGGTTCTTATTTCTAGAACAACCACAGCTTTCCATTCTGAAGCTGGCCTCAAAGTCACAAGGCAGTTATCTGTGCCACAACATAAGACCAGACTTCTTTAAAGTGATGCGTAATCACCAAACGTAAGTTTACACTATGTTGAAGATAAAGAAGAAGAACAAGAAGACTTTTGACTTTTGATTTTTGAATAACTTTAATTATGTCGTCCGTGCGGGCACGTACCTTTTTAATGGTCCACATCTCCACATTGAAAACATTTCATGCTTCATGAGCTCGTGTACACCATTTAAAACTCCTCCTCATGTCGAACCCGGAAAGACACGTCCAGTGCCTGAGACTCAGTGTCCAAAAACATAAACGCTTGTCTCCGCAGAGACTGGACATGTTTTAGCTTCAGGTCTCTACATCCCAGACCCACCTCACGGAACGAACGCGCAAACTTCCCAAAGCGCCTCAGCTCTCGCTCCAGAGCTTCATTGGGGATGAAAGGAGGGACGAAGTACACGGAGATGTTCCCGTGTCCTACCTGCTCTCCCAGGGCTAACAGCACCTTCTCCAATGTGGAGCTGAGCTGTGGCACCAGCCTGACGCCATGTTTCAGGGACATCGGCGGCATCCCTGGGGACGCCATCCCCGCCACGAGACACGGAAAACACACAGAAAACTACACGAAACGTACACAAACACTACAAAACAATGATCATACAATAAACATTCAGTAAGAAAACTGAAAAGGTTTGATAGCACTTCCCTTCGCTCTTCACCACTACACTTCCACCACAGAAGAAGAAGCAGAAGAAGAAGACTCTGCATTTATGTGTTACTCTTCAACACATATAGGATAAAAAGTTAAATTAACAGCAGATTGAGGAGATTGATCTCTCAGTGGATGTCTGAACACCAACTGAAGATCAACCTTAAAAAGACCGGGCTACTTTTCCCTCCAGGGACAGGTTCTCCCACCCATGACCTGACTTTTACCTTTGACAGCTCCGTGGTAGCCCCCACCCAGACTTCTAGGAACCTGGGTGGGCACTCGACAGTCAACTCTCCCTTACTGCCAACAGTTATGCAACAACCGGCTCCTGCAGATACAGGCTGCACAACATCAGGAGAAAACGTCCTTTTCTCAATCAGATGGCTGCAAAGGTTCTGGTTCAGGCTCTGGTCGTGAAAAAATCTAGAAAAATCAATAAAGTTTAGCTGCACTTATATGTAGCACTTTGTAGTTTGGCCTTATTTAAAGCAAATTGTGCTTACTTGATTCTTGTTGTTCTGGGTTTGTACCTTCATGGTTGAATGCACTTAATGTAAGTTGCTTTGGATAAAGTGTCAACTAAATTAATTGAATGTAATGTATGTAGCACCTTGTTAAAGCCCAATGAGAAAAATTGTGATTTGTGAATATGGGCTATGCAAATAAAATTTGATGAATGATTGATAATGTAAATGATTACTACTGTGAGAACAGAAAAGGGATAACACACATGCTGTAGAAACAAACACACTCGAATAATCACTGACTGGTTCACATATAACCTACAAATTAAGTAGCCTACATTGCAGGTATCCATATAATAAAAATATCAATGCATCATAGAAGTCTGCAGGAATGCTAGAAACTGAGATTTACACACTCACAGTGACTGCTAATATGATCATAATATTTACCTTGATCATCAGCTTTATTTCAGTGTGTTAGCAGGCAATGCTAACATTTGCTAATTAGCACAAGACCCTTGAAGAAGCTGGGGCTGGTGAATTTCGTTAAGCCTTTGCATCTGATCCTATTTAGTATTTTCTCACTGCAGTATTGGACACAATGACCTGATTATAGTGCTAAAGAGATTGGAGGATCACTGAGGTTACATCATGCAATCTATCCACACACTGAGACACTTCACTCCTCATGCTTTTGTGCCATCATGTCCTTTCCTGTCTGTATGTTGTTGTTTTATCTGTGCTTTTATGCATGGTTAGGTTCGGCCTCCTGGTTCCTGTTCCAGTTCACCTGCACTCGTGGGATACATTCCCTTTTTAACTCATCAAGCCTCCTACTGTATAATACTACTGTATAGCTGCTTTCAGGCATTCACTGAACTTTGAGTTTCTCTGGAGGAGGTGTAACTGTGAACGCAAATGTCTGTCGATTACCACCAGAGTTTCTTGGGGAGCGGTCGTCCTCTAACCAGAAAGTCAGTGGTTCGATCCCAGTCTTCCCATCGTGAAAGACTGGGATCGAACTGTATAATGGCAAAGATGTCAAGAGAGTTTGTGGTGATGATACATTACCATGGACGTGTTGTTGATACAACTTATGATACAATTAGGTCCACGACATGTCATAAAAGGTAAATACATTTTTTTTTATGTTGATATGGGACTGAGATATTGTTAATTATAATTTATTGTATCGTTCATTTTTATTTTTAGTAATTTTTGCTTTCTGCAAACATTCCTTATTTTTTTCTGGAAGGCTGATGAAGTGTGTAGTAGCCCCTGCTGACCTACAGAGGGCAGGAAACCACCATTGAAGTTGTGGCTTGGAGGCTACAGCACGAGAGGAACAAATATAGAAAACGTTGTTCTCAATTACAGCATGTGCCAATTGCCAGATCTGAATATAAACTAGCTTTTGAAGTTATTTTGTTTTTGAATTAATGAAAGAAGAGAACTACCTGTGAGTTTTCTCATTATCACAGTTATGTCTCCAATCTTTCTCAACTCTAAAACTTTCCCGTTCTCATTCATGTGTCTTCTCGCGTCTCTATTCCTTTCTTTCCTCTGTCCCTCTCATGAATAGAAGTGCTTTCATCTCAAGAGTGTCTCCCTCCTCCATTGATGACTGGTCGTTTTATGGATATCCATCCACCTGTTGATTAATTATTGGTATACCACCACATCCACGATGCTGGCCCACTTCATTTGTACATTTTCCGTCATCTGTACCTCAAGTTAAGAACAAACAGCCCTATGTTATAAACTCTTGACCTTATAAAGAACCTTGCAGTGATAGGTCTTCATGTGAACAAGCCCTATGTTATAGTGAAATAATTGTGTCCCTTGAATAAATACATATTTTATAATTCACATTAAATCATAGTGAATAACATTGTTAGTGGTAAAAGTACCTAACTGTCAAGAACTAAAAAATAAACAAAAACAAACGTTGTCATTTTCCAATGTGCCTAAACATTCTAGATGAAAAACAGTTGCTTTTCTTAATATGTGTAATTTCTGTTTTTCAATGTTCCGTTGTAAAGACCACAGATGATTCAAACCAATGGAGACACAGAACGTGAAATTAAACAGTCAAATGAATGTGTGAAAACTTTATTGACAGAAGAGCAAGGCCCCTTGTTCCTTTAGCTTCAGATTGAGTTAAGTTAGCTAGTTAGTGTCATACAGAGTTAGTTTAGTTATGTGGGGTTAATAGTCTTTTAATAACTCTTTCTAAGGTATAACCAATTAAAGAGCATCTATTGTCAACAGCGTTCCAACCATGAAGGTGAAAACACTGACATGGTTTAACATAATAACATAATTCATAATAATGATATTTATACTCATATTAGTACTATCAGCTTGTAAAATAAGCTACTACCAAATACAGCTTTTAAATTAAACTTTTTCAAATGGCTGAGATAAATATATCATGTCATAAGTTAGATAAGAAGAATGATGTCTGGCTGACATGAAGCCACAGCTGGTAACTGCTAAGCTTTATGGAAAGAGATATAACAGTTAGGCTGCAACAGAATCCACATATACTGGCACCTATAAAACACATCATAACTTGTTTGCTTGACAACGTGTGGTTTAAAAGGCCCAAATAAGGCCTGACAGCCTCATAGTGTGCCAAACGTATCTAGCTGTATAATGTATACAATATATATACAAGAGACTTGCACTTTTGGCAAGAAGACTTGCACTTTTGGCAAGAAGGCAAACATTTCCCCCGAATCTTCAACTATTCTTTTTTAAGTTTTTCTTTTTCTTTTATATGTGTCAACTCCAAAGCTGCTGCCATCAACAATACAGTAAATGTAAATGAATGACCTTAGTTTTAAGGTTGGCTTCAGTACCATTAGTTGCACCTTCACCAATAATGTCACTAAAAGATCAGAGGACAAGGTGGAGCTGGCTCAGCTTAGTCCTCTTTAGTATCCGTGTACCCAAAGCACCTGAGCCTCTCAGGCTATTCTTAATCACAGCAGCATCTATTTTCAGCCCGGGCCTTAATCTCAGGGCTTATGTTGGGCTGTGTTGCCAAAGAAATGTGCTTCAAATAGCACATTAGCAGGCAGTCTGAGTGTACACCTTTTTACAGTGTGTCCCTGAGGTCAGCTCTCAGTGGATCTGGGTCTGAAGTTACAGTCTTAGTGAACAAGGAGTGCTGTAGTGTTCCGGACATAAAGAGCAGTATTAATGTACATTTCTACAATTAATTTTCATTAAAATCTGTCCGTACCCAGACATACATCACACTTTAATGAGGAGGAATTGTCACGATGAGATACTACCATTGGGTTTCTATTTTACATTACATTTTGTAGATAGTGGCGGTAGAATGTGAGAATTAAAAAAGGGATTAACAGGAATTATGCCACGGACCTTCAGGTCTGCTCATTCCAACATGTAACTCTGTAAACTGTGATAAATAAAACACATTGAGGGTGATGGCTGGAGTCTCACTGGTTACAGCTCGTTTTACAGTGCAGTGTTGAAACTCTCCCAAGTGATGATAAATAACAATTCCAATGAAATTCATGATAAGCTGCCTTACATTGTTTCCTGAAACTGACACCGCAATGTGAGAGATGAGATGAGTAGTGAGGAATGTTGGCAGGATTAGTATCAAGCGGTATTCCCGAAACAAATGATGGTCATACATTGAGGTTTTTACTTAAAAAAAACTTTTTTGCAGCGGAGCAGCAGTACTTAGAACTGCACACTATCAATAAACTGAGCAAACTTCAACACAGAGATAAACTCAGAATCCCACACACTCACTAAACGATGACGCTGAGTTGAATATCAAAACTAACAATCAATCAATCAATCAATAAAATTGTATTTGTATAGCCCATATTCACAAATCACAATTTGCCTCATAGGGCTTTAACATGGTGTGACATCCTCTGTCCTTAACCCTCAACAAGAGTAAAGAAAAACTACTAAAAAACATTTTAACAGGGTAAAAAGAACGTAGAAACCTCAAAGAGAGCCACATGTGAGGGATCCCTCTCCCAGGACGGACAGAAGTGCAATAGATGTCAAGTGTACCAAATATCAGAACGTCATAGTCTATGGTGAGCAGCCAGTAAGATCATGATCCACCATCAAGATCAGATGCCACTATAGTCCACAGTCATTGTCCACTGCCGCCAATTAGGATCCATCATCAGCTGCCACCTCGGTCGTGGTCCACCACCATTATCAGATGCCAACACGATAAAGGATCCGCCATTATTATCACGATCAGCCAGCACGATACAGAATCCGCCAAACTGGATCCACCATTGCGATCTCTGATACCGGTCCACAGATCGTAATCCATGATGTGGCCACAGCTGCGGCCCTGGATCTGCGGACAGTAAGGCAAAGGGACTCCAAGGAAGGGGTCAAGTCAGAAACATGTATTGATGAGATATGAATTACTTTGATGTGATAATGATTTGAGAAGAGGAAGGAGAAGCTGGAAAGATAAGCTCTGTTTGTCATGTGTCATAAATTCCCTTTGCACCTTAGCGTCATTAGTGGTTTTTGGCTTGCAATCAATGATACAATTATACAAGCCGAACTTGAGGGTACACTGAGGCTCAAGGTAAATCTGACTGGCTACTGGTTTGTATGGTAGTACTATGAAAGCCATGTGGCCCACTCAGTAGATCCGACATCAATACCTCTATACCTTTTTAAACTAAACGCTTCCCATTTTAGAACATAGGACAAGTTACGTTCTGCCACACTAATAAATGCATACGGTCAGTTGATATTATCAACCTTAATCTAGACCTATAGCAGCATAAAACGTATAGCAGCATAAGACCTATAACAGTCATTTAATTTCCTGATAATCCTAATCTGTAATACTCCACTCTTCCCTGAATATTATACATTAGAATACATAATAATTCATACTTTCTGTATGATTCAACAGCATTTTTGCTGTTTATGTTTATCCTTATACATTCAATTTTGACAGGGATTTTTTAACTGTAAAACACAGAGACCTTCCAAAGTCACTATTAAGAAAACAGTTTATTGTCCCGTTTGTTTCAACAAAGGAAATTCATAGATTGACGTTTTTAACCACTACCTCCACAAATCAATGAAAGTAGATTTCCACTTGTAAATTGTGCAGCCACTAGCTGTCTGGATGTGGCTTAATGACATTTCCATGTCGATAACCCGCTCACTGATGGTCTTGTCACCCTCCCGACCTGTTTCCCTCCTGTTGCACAGCTCATCCCAACCTACATCCACCATCACAGCCAGACTTTCCCTCTGTGCTCAGCTATATTTAGCTCTCTTAGCCCAGTCTGGCTAATGCAGTATAAAAGCTCCCCTGACCTGGCTTATTCTCCAGCAGCATTTCTAGATCAACACCTCCGTGTTCTGTACATGTTGAGAGCCTCAGCAGAAACACAGATGAAGACCACAGACTGGTAGCATCCTGGGCGCAAATAGAGAGCAGAAAGAGGGAGCTGTGACAGAAACACAGGACAAGAACCACAGAGACATCCCAGGTGAGTGTGCATATGGATGGATGAACTTACCCTGTTAAAAGGGTTTTTAGTAGTTTTTCCTTACTCTTGTTGAGGGTTAAGGACAGAGGATGTCTCACAATGTTAAAGCCCTATGAGACAAATTGTGATTTGTGAATATGGGCTATACAAATAAAATTAGATTGATTGATTAAAATTGGGATTCACTATTTAAGTCAACATTACAAATTTTAACATGACATTCTTTAACAAAATCATCAATACTTATTTTACGAAATGCTTTGTCCTAAACTTGACCAGTTGACCTTCTACACAATAAAATTTAATCTACTCAGGAAATCCTTTTGATATGCTCCGATCACAATACAACAATACAACTTTAAAGGGCGTGCCTTCTTATACAGGATGAAGCCCAGATGCCTCCTCTCCACGGTGGACAGACTTCCAACCATCAATGAGATGCAAGAGAATGACTCAGAGGACAGAGACCCTCACTGCTCCACCCACACCATGGAGGAGTACATGGACTCCATCAAAGAGCTCTCTCAGCCTGCTCCCTATCCTCTTCACGGGCCCCTGAGAGGTCACCGTCGCTGGATGGTACGCCCATGTGCCACAGTAACGACTGTGGCTACGTCTGGATTTTTCAATTCGGTCTTGACCTACGCACCCTGGATTCCAATTGATATATCAGATGTGTCACTGACCTTATCCGACCAATCAAACTTTGACACATCAGCGCGTTATAACTGCAACCTGCTGGACAGGTTGGCTGCAGAGTCCCTGTTTGCAGGCCTGGTGTGAGCCAGAGGTGCGGGATTAATAGGTCAAGAGATAACCTCCTCGACTGGATTTACTCAGTTATCCCTGCAGCATGGTTTGACATCAGCTCTGTGTTGGATGATTCATTTATGTGTGAGAAGTAATTGAGTACAGATACTCTCCAAAAGTGATATGCATTCCCTTTGATGTGCTAAATTAGTGCAACACATGAAACAAAAGATGAAAAGGGAGAAATATCAAGGGCAGAACAAATGAGCAGAGCAAGCCTGAGGCGTGAATGAACATAGGGCCCCCTAGCCACCAGGGGGCCCCCGCAAAAACTGAAAATGTGAACTCTCTTCCGTTTTACTCTTTGTTATAAATATTTTAAGATACACTCCCTGATTTTGCTATCACACCCTTCTGAGGGGCTCAAATATGGTGGATTTAGAATGTCTAAATAGAAAAAAACAAGTGGTAGCCTAGGGCCCTTTATCTATCAGGGGGCCTTGGAAAACAAACTCTCATTGGGGCTTAGAACTTGATTTAAATATTCAAAGACACATTTGCAATAAGTCTCTTGGAGAAAAGAGGATTAGAAATGTCTATATAAAAACAAATACATAAAATGGGTATGCTGGGCCCCTCAGACATCAAGGAGGCATTGAACCAACAGAAAGTATGAACTCTCATTGGAGTTTAGGTCCTGGATTCTAAATACACACAGATGTTTGGTACCAAATACTTTTAAGGCCCCGTCTAGGGAAGATATAAAACGCCTAAATCAAAACAAATTAAATAATGACATGAAGGATAACAGTTCACATTGTGATATGTATATGCTTTGTAATAACTGTTTCATTATTAAGTGGCCTGGCAAATAAACTGTATTTATATATTGATTTATAAACAGTTTTGCCATTCATAAAGTGTGTTTATTGGCAGCACTTATTATCACACATCACTCACACACTGCCGGTACAGCTGCCAGGGGCAATTTGGGGTTCATAATCTTGACCAAGGACACCTTAGTACATGGAATGGGGAGACTGGGAATTGAACGACCTTTCTAGTGGTCAACGTGCACTTACTCCTGAGCCACAGCTGAAATACACAAAATTGTGTTTTTGTCTTAATTAGCTGAAAGTATGATTTTTTATGGTGACATACTTTGTCGATGCTATGATACATATCACACTACATTCTGTATATCATGTCACTCCTTATGAGATGAAGCAAATACCTGCTATGTGTAAATCTGTTTACTTGTATGTAATGTGATATTTTCAACTAAATATTTGTGAGAAAAAACATGAAATGTCTTTAACTTTGTTCTTTGGTGTGAAAACATCCTCTCAGTAAACACAGCAGGGGCTCATTATTATTTGAGGCTACATACTTCATATAAAACCATTTACTTTTGGTTTCTTTTTCCCTGAAGTCTCATGATTCCGTGGAGTCGTCCACATTGTTCCAAACAAACATGTGGTGAGGGTGAGCAAGGGAACAGAGCGGCCTCCCTGGAGACATTCTACATAAGAATCCTGCAAGTCTTATACTACCTGACTGTAAATTGCTCTCATACATTGTGCAATGCAATGATCAGAACAATTGGAGTCATGCACAAAGGAAAACCTGACTGATGCATCATTAGTAAGTTAATGGTATACAGTCAAGAGAATTACTTATTATCTACTCTTACAATTGCACCACAGTAACTGTAAAGTGCTGCTTCAGAGCTGTGTCTGTTGACAACATTGGATCGATTTTTAATTGAATCCACTGTGATGTTGAGGTGCAGATATCATCTATTCTCCAAAACTCATTAAATTAGAAGGAGTGAGATCATAGCAAGATCTTTGAGCAGCGCTCTGCAATAAGATATACTCCAGTGTCTCAGGGGAATAATACAAAACAGATTCACTGTAGTCGACTCAGTTTGGTTTGTAATATCCCTAAGACCTGTTTGATGTGTGGCTTTAAACATGAAATACAGCTGGAGAAAGCTGTGAGATTATAAGAGCTCTACAGTAAGATCTCAGTATTGAGGTAGAAGAATCAGTTAGCATCCTGAAATACAATGATTCAACGTATAGAGACAATGAAGAGGTATTGAACATAAAACTATAGTGGAACTATCGTTGCTTGGTTGCTTCAGTCTCAACATGGATGACAATAATACGGGACAAACAGGAAATGTTCTCATGAGATGATACACTGTTGATGTCAATGTCAGCATGAAGGCCAAGTCCCCTGTGGTCAAACCAGTCTCTGTGACTGTTTAAAGCTGCTTTTGTTGATCCTTTGGATGCTGAGAAAACATCTGCTATAGAGTGATGGGTTATTTGAACATCCAGCAGATGCAAAAGCAACAGTTACATTCATTTGGAAGTGTTAAGCAGGCCAAATGTCAAGTATTCCCTCTCTTTTTAGCTCTGGTTCGTTCTCTACCAACTCTTTAACCACTAAATCCTCTGCTATGTTCTTCTTGTAGAGATACGCATGTCCATCACTGAGACTGGTGCAACACACATCTTGATGCATTGCCAACAATCTAATCAGAGGTTTAACTGTTGCTAGATTGCACCATCATTAAGTTCATGAATATCTAATAATCACTAAAATGTCATGCAAGGGAGTTAAAATTCTCATTTAAGGTGAAGGGATTTATTCACAGTGGCTATGTCTGAAATCCCCCCTTATTCACTAACCACTATAAAGGGACTTCTATGTCAAGGACTGCAGCTCAGGGGTTAGGGCAGTCCTCCTCGGAGGTTCAAACCCATTCTACCCCATTCAGCATGCCAGAATATTCTTGGGCAATATACTCAACCCCAAATTGTCCCTTCACATAGAGAAAGTGCTGTACATAGATCCACTGTATGAATGTGGTTGAGAGAAAACTGCACCCCTTGACGGGTGGTCATCAAGACTATTTACAGACCATAGTGTGCTCAGTGGCGTTTGCACTCTATTCGGCGCATGTTCTCTGTGTCAATGATTACATCACTGTGTAAATTATACATTTGTGCATGGATACTCTATTAGAGGGTCCCAAAAACAATCAGAGGTGCACTTTTTTTTTAATACTAAGCTCCAAAGGTGTGGAACAGACTGAATTATCACAGCCTTTGTTGGTTGGGTTAATTGGTTTAGGTGTGCAGAGTGATGATTTGTTAGTTAGGGTAAGAATAACAGAATAAGCCAATCAGAGGCAGAGAAGGGAGGGTCATTGCTGCCCTAGGATCAATGTAACCTGCCCTTTTCCTAACCTCCTGGTTAACTGAAATTAAAAACTACTAAATACGGCTTATAACATTATTTATACATATACATTTTGTTTAAGGCACTGGTGCTCGCTCCGTGCCTCAAGTCCCTAACCCTCCTGAGAAACGATGCTGATGGTGACAGAGATGCCTCTGTCTCTGCCTCTTCTACAACAACTTCAAGGCGAGATGTCAACCACAGTGAGAACTTTTTAACCGCAGAACCTTGCAAATCTGCACCTTGACAAACAGTATTAATTGTATAATGGTGGTACACTCTGACCTACACTATCTGCTGCAAATCAGCTGTTCCAAATGAATGTTTGCAAAATAAACTATTGTCCCACAGTCTACTTGCAAGATTGGAGAATAATTGTCAAATTTTCATGTGTAGATGGACGAAGTAATAGTTGACTCAAAATGCATGATCATGTAGTTGTCTCACCCTAAGGTTTGTGGTACAGTATTGATGCAAAATCTTCATCTGCATCAGACAATGTGCAAATACTATTGGCCCATTTTAGTGCAAAATACGTATGCAGTAGTCGTACACGCCTATGTCCACCAATGTTGGTGAACCTGGGCCAAGATGAGTGTTGTGTAATTGATTGTGGTGGGCTGGTCTATAGGCTGAAATGCCAAGGCCCAGTTTTCTGTTGGTGTTTTGTTAATGAGTTTCTTGAGGTCTTGCAGTTGTTACATCCATTTGTTAATCCTTTGAAGGAGCCTTATGACCTTCCTCATCTTTGTGTTGTTGGTTTCGCAACTTATTGGCGGTCACTTTAACAAGGTTTTATTTTACACTTTTGGATTCTTAAGAGAGTAATTTTATATAACCATTGCTCTGCACAAACTGCTCTACAATATACAGTCACTCTTTATTGTTTTTGTGCTGGCCATGTGAAGCTAGAAAACCTAATCCTAACTGGTTTCTCTGCAGTGAGTGTTTAAGTTCTGTTGTTGTGTGGGTTAGGGTTAAGGTTAGGGTTTATATAAATTTGAATTATTCATTTAGCTGGTGTTATTTTTTTTTGCATTTTGCATGTTGGCTATTTTAGTGGTCCGTTAGTGTTAGTAGACCTGAAACAATCTTCAGACAACTCATCAAAATAAAAGCTCTGTAATTCAGCTCAACATTGAGCACAGCAGCAACAAAAACAAATGTTGTGTCTTCACTTTGAAGACAGATTGCCAAACATGAAGGGATAATATGGTAAACTATGTCTCTCTCCCATTTAAATGACGTATTATCAAGGAGGAGGAGGCCACATGTCCCAGTGTTAATTTCATTTAATTCATTATATAGTTAGTGCTACTGTTTTATCTCCGTGTTCTGGTTTACAAGCTCAGAGTGTGATGACTTTACAGACAGAGCTTTTCACACTCAGCTCTTCTCACTTGGAGTTGGTGGGGTTTTTAATAGACACATAAAATTGAAATGTGATTATCTGAGGAGCTGCTTGCCTGTAATGTGTGTACAATCATATTGGCTTTGGAATAAAGTTGTTAATAAAAAGGAGACCTCAAGTAAATTTCAGTGTGACTTTCATTATGTTCTATCATCAGCTAAGAAACCACAGATACAATTGATAGAGTGAGCCAAATCAATAAAGCACAGATCCAGCAGAACAACCAAATGAGGGGGTTAATATGCCACGATGTAAAATCATAGCTTTGTGTTTTGTAATGTGGCTGCAGTCAGACACTCAGTTAGGCCACAGGATGCAGCTGTGAAGACTGAATGAGCCTCCTCATGTCTGAATCATTTTCACTTCAGCTCAGCCACTACTGCAGAGGATTTACCAAAGGCATGACAGAGAACTTTGCTTAGGTCTAAGCTTCTTTGGTCATATTGCAGGCTGTAAAAGTCTCCTTATTCTTATACAATTAAAATATTATTATACACTGGGGTTCACTGTCCTCAGATGGCTGACGAGGCCAATAATCTGTTGACCTATCTCATTTTGTTCTCTGACCAAAGTAAAAAGACGCTTGCATCAGCTCATGTTGCCCAAATCCCCGAACAATGCTGGCCAAACTTCAAGACAAGTTTGTCTCCTGTAGCAGCTGTTGCCAGTGTAATTCATTTATGAAAACTGCTCAGATATTCTATAGATATAATTACAGGTTTTCTAGAAGGTAAAATGTTGCTGATATAATATATTCTTTTGGTTTTAACAGCTTTTAAACAAAAAATATTTTCTAGACATACAAACAACTTGAGTACAGCAGATTCATGATGTTTTACCTGCTTAACTACTTCACAATAAATCATCATAACTGTAACAATGTTATATTTAAATTAGATTTATTTAAAATCTATCCTATATCATTATCTTAATATTTTTAATATTTACAAACATCACACCAGTCCTCTACATACTGTTGTCCTCAACGTAGTCAAGTCATTCATACAGTTTTTAAAGTTGAACTTAAACTTGCCTGTTGGCACCAAATTCTGTTAACTTCCAAGTGCTTGTGTTCTTTTCATTAACTGCATGTTTCCAATGACACTTAAGATTTGACTCTTTCATGACTTTTAATGCAGATTTTAGGCTTCAGCAAGTAAAAGGTTTGTCCATTTCTCTTGAAAAGCACAACTTTCCACATCCACTGTTGAATGTCAACTTCTGTTGACATTCACCATGATGCTTGAAAGTGCTGATATGTTACAGTTACACAAGAGTTTGGTTCACCCTGACTGTGACATGACAGGAAAGAGACCATGACCATGAAGGACACTTCAGCTCAATATTCCTTTTATCACTGAAAAAGCGTAATCGCTTTTGCATTTGAGTTGCTTCTTTTGTGATTTTGAAGTGCCACCGGGGTCGGATATTCAGCCTCGTAATACCAGGAACAGGAGCATGTTCAACAGTTATCCACTCATTATTTCTCATTAACCATGTGCTGCTCCACAATCTGCTGGCCGGCTGCCATCCAATACAATGTTAGACAGGAATAGAACCCCCCCTCTCATGACGGCCTAGTGTGTCATGTCTTGTGGTTTCCAGTAAGTGTTGTTGCGTGTCAAGGAATACAGATGGTAGAAATAGAAAGTTGCTCTCCTGTAGGTTTACGTTTGAGAAACTTCACATCATCACTTCACTTCATCAAAGGCAACCTATACATTCATATGCAGAATTCACCATTCCACAGAACGAGAACTAATAAAGACTAATTATAAGACCAGATATGATTTCCCTCTACTCAGAGTAAATACATTATTCATGCTTATTTCATATAATAAACTCTTAGCTGTTATATCAGCACTACTGCAAAACCAAAGTTTTGCTTCAAAGGAAACCTCCCATGTGGTCTTGCTTGATAGCACCTAAACTGTGTCTCATCAGGTCCTGGCAGGAGATCATCTATCAAAATCTACATGGTGGCTCTGTACTCATGTCTGATGACACAGTTTGGTTCATCAGGACATGTCTAGGCATAGTGTCCCTAATCCCCACACGACGTAGTTTATGATTTAGTCACTGTAACTAATCATGTCAGGAATCCACTTAACGAGCGCATCCTCCCCTTTCTGCCCGTGACACGACTGCTGGGCCCATTCCAGAGTGTGTCTCCAGAGTGCATGTGGAAATTCCAGAGCATTTCGCAGGTTTGGCTTGACGGGAAAAAGCATGGACTTGGGGGAAAACCCACTGTGCGCTGCCTATAAAAGGGAAACAGGCTCGCAGCAGTGCTTCACTCCTATCTGCTCTCTTCAAGTGGTTCTGGAAACCCACTCTAGCTCTCCTCCAAGGGATCTCTGCACTTCTTTGTCTCTCAAAAGAAAAATGGCCTTGTCACAGAGAAGCGTCATCTTCCAGCTGTTTGTTGCGGCAGCAGTTTGCATACAGCTCTATCAAGGTGAGTTGAAGAGCAGATCTTTCTGCTAACAGGGGCTTTTTGATGACATGACTGCAGGATGTGGGATTCAGTAATGATGAAAACATTGCAAAAGGTTTAGAATTTATGATGCATTATTCTTACAGTACAACTACCGTTTAATAGATGTTGTTTCAGTGGTGTTCCTCAGGCTGCATATTTAACTGCTCTCTTAAAATATTTCCCTCTAGCTCATAATTTTTTTGGACGTTGCTGGTGTTCCGACCCAATTAAGTTCATCAAAGGCAACATGTCAGATTTCCAAGTCCTTGAAAATCAGCCTGGGTGTGATCGAACTGAATTAATGTAAGTTTTAAAAGAAGTTAACAAAAATGAATAAGTAGCTTTGTTACATTTAGAACCTAATCAGTCGTGCTTACATTGATTTTATCTTCCGATTTTGACATTTCTCTCAGTGTTACCATGACTGGACCAGATAACTCCACTGAGTTAATCTGTTTGGACACTCAGGGAAGGATGGCCCAGGCTTTTTTGAAATGCTGGCAAAGGTAAGTTACGCCATAGATTGCTGCTTTTCTGCCACACAGTAATATCACCTTCAGCTCAACAAGCTGTTGAAGTCCGTTTTACTTTCAAGATGTTAAAGGACCAGTGTGTAGGATTAAGTCACATTGAGAAGTGAGGTTGGATGTGGTGAGGATCCCACTCCCCTCATCTCACCCTCTATAACAAGGGTGTAGAACATATGGTGGCCTTCAGGTGACAAAAATACAAAGCAATGCTCTTAAGTGTTGGATTTGTTTGTAGAAATATGGAATTACAAGGTTCATTCTGAAGTACAATTTTCACTCACTAAAAACCATACAATTATGAATATCATATTCAGTTATTGTCAATATACCCTCCTTAATTCTGCACACTGGTGATTCAACAACTTGGGTGGGTGAAGAAGTTGGCATTTACTAATATTTTCCCCTTTTTTATGCTGCTAATGTTAAATCTGCATGCACATTTAAATCCTTTAAAAATGCAATAAACTGCGTCTGAGTCATCCAGCAACAGTTGGCTTTTGTGCAGCATTCACAGGGATTTTTGTTTACTCCACAAAATACACAAACTAAATGAGAAGGGTTTTATTACCTCAACAAATTTCATCACACTCTGGCTGCACAAACCGACAGATGTTTCGTATTAGTCTTCTGGCCTAATCCCATTTTTTTCTTTCCTCACTCTTTCTCAGGATAAACAAAGACAATAGCCGTAAGAAGGAGTGTATCAACAAAAAGAGAAAGGCCGAGTGAGAGTCCAAGAGAGGGGAGGCCTGGCTGGGGAGGAAAGTTTCCGGGCCCGAGTCCCGGAGGTCACATGAAGACTGAAGCACACAAGCCCAAGAATGCTTAAAGCAGAGCTTTCACTGAGGTCCTGCACTGGAGAGGATTGGGAAATGACGGAGAGAGGGGGGGAGAGTGGTGGGAGGGCAGATTATTAACAGCTGGAGGCAGTAAGGGGGAGGGGAGCAGAGTTTGATAATGTAAATATATCCACAGTACTATCGCAACAAGTCTGTTGAAATGCACACATGTTTATTGTTTTGTTTGACATGCCACAACTATTTATGATGACTAATTTATTGGCAATATTTAATTATTGTATTGGATATTTTTTGTTACAGATGAAAATAAAGCAGATTTTGAACTAAATACTTCTGTTTTTATTGTTATTTTTTACAAACCCAATTTTTAGCAGAAATATCAAAATGATCTAACCCGGAGAGGAAATGACTTGTTGGTATCTTGTGAACCACCTGTGTCCAACTGCCATTTCTGAACCTCTGCTAATGAAACCTGCAGCGCACCACCAGCATGTCTGGGGCAGAGCGGTCCGAACGGCATCAAAATAGAAACATGACGATGTTACTCTGCAGTGAGGACGCAGCTGGCACTCCGGGACACTGAAGTGACTTTGTTGCAGGGAGCGACAAATTAATTGTTATCATAGAAAGACTGCCTCTACTCGGGGAGAAACAGGCTTAGCATGATAACAATTAAATGATGCCCATGAGGAAATTTGACCACAGCTGTTTGCAGCAGCTGCACGCCAGAAGACAGGGGGGGGTGGGGACTCACCGAGGTGAAAGGTGATGAGTTATGACTGATTACGTTTTTAAATTTTTTAGTCAATGGAGCAACAAGTAAACAGTCGTAAAGTCAGAGTGAAACTCAAACATGTTGTGCAAACAAATAGGAAAACAGTTTTTGGACTGTATATGATAAACAGTAAGCCGCAGGCTCCTTGGTGGGGCAGTGACCTACCGATTACAGCATCCATCTTTAAACCGTTTTTACCAGCAGCGAAAGTAAAAGTGGGTTGTATTGTTTTGACATTGTGGGTCTATGTGTGTATGTGTGTGTGTGTGTGTGTGTGTGTGTGTGGGAATGAAAAACTTGGCAGGTAGAGCAACATAACTATGAAGGAGACAAGTGATGGAATATTCTATACTATCACAAATATTGTACTAATCCAATTATCAGTATCAACTGTGATAGTGGATAAAACAAAAATAATAGAAAACTATTAAGGGGGATGCTTAAAAATACATTTAAACGTTTGATTGTTATTTAGTTGTCACTTTGAGCAGGTTCTCTTTTTTAATTTATTGTTCATCAACAATATCACAGGTGATGAAATCTTTTTTAGGGTGATGTAAGGTAAAACATTTAACAATCAAATAATGCCTTTCAGACATACCAGCTTCCTCTGAGTGATCAGCTGAGCCACCACATCTTGATTTTTTGACCATTAACTTTGCTGGAGAGATAAAGTTTTTTTGTAGAATATCAGAGCTTCTTGCGGCTTCACTCCAGGGAAATCAGATCAGGCCTGGCCTGGGTCAGAGCACCAGAGTGTGGGAAAGAATAGATCCCCGATAAGCCCACTCCATCTTCCAGTCCTGAGGCTGTGCTTGGCCCGTCTGGCCATTCACAAACACACACACACACACACACACACACACACACACACACACACACACACACACACACACACACACACACAGCAAACATTTGCTAAGCTATAAGCTACACTGAGGCACTGGCTGCTCGTTCACAGACATTCAGTAGTTCCTCACTGCTCTGCCTCGAGATACAAAGAAGTCTGGGATTGGAAACAGAAACCTGAGCCAGCTACTAAAACTTCACCCAGCTAAAGAGAAAATCTTGTTAGTGTGATGAAGTCTTTATATACACTTTACGCCTGGTCCACACTGCCTGAACGAGTGGCACATGACGGCTCCGCAATTAGGTATTTATACAAAAACATCCTCCCTAACTGAGATTCAGAAGATTTTTTGCTTTGATTATGTTCTGGGAGGTTTACAGCAAAGGAGTCAGAGGAGTAGTGAAGCATGAGCTCTGGGGTCGGTAGATGAGCAGTTTCCTGCTGCAGCCATTTGGAGGCACCAGAGTGTTGACTTCTCCAATACAGCTTTCAGGCTGTCAAATCACATACACACGCAAGACTTTCATACATTTCTTTGAGACCTATCGGAACCTTAACCACAACACATGCCATTATTGTACAAAATTATTCTTACCCCCCCCCCCCCCCCCCCCCCCCATAGAGAAGGCAGGTCCCCACAATGTGGATCACATACACAACACACACAACACACGCACACGCACAACACACAATGAGGTTAAGTAAATAACATCGATATCAAAATAAAGTCCAGGTTCGCTGGAGTGTTTTATTCGTAAATGTAAAACTTTGACCTTCATCTGTCATTAAATTTAGGTAATCGGGTTTTACATTTTGTGAACACACTCTATTGTTGTCTTGTGGAAATAATAATTATTCATACAGTATTTATCATATATATACATTAAAGCATTTAGCTACAGTGTTGTGTGCAGTCTGTGCATTCGTATTGAATCAAGCCCCCCATTAATTTGATCATTTACTATCACAACACTGGTATTCCAGCATTGACACTTTCCCGCCTTCATGTCGAAACACACCTCTTGCATTCATGACTGTAACTGTCATGCCAGCTTGGGCCGACTCTCCGTCTCTGTCACTCTCCAGAGCTCAGCGTCTCGACAGCGAAGCTCAATTTGCTCTACAAGTCACAAACCAGCAGATGAAAGGAGCCTCGTATGCTGAAAAAAAAAATCATCTTTGCTTCGGGCAAAGCTGAGTCTTGTGCATCTCGGAATCAAACTGCTGCCAAGTACACTGATCCTTGGCTTGTAGTAGGCCTGCGTGAACCGCTGATCAAGTTTGGCTTTGACCTTGAGAACAGCGCTTTTAATCCTGTTGTTGAACCTCTGAGCTGCTCCCTCTAACCCTCCACATTTCTCAGACTCTCATCAAAGTCTCAGGACAAGTGGTGCTCTTAAGAAAGTGTCGGCTCTCTTCCTTTATCGATCAGCGAACATGATGTATAAACGCACTGTCATCCTATTGCGCGGTGTTTCAGCTGTTAGGGCAGTTATTACAAGGCTCTCCCTGGCTGTCAGACCAGGGGAAGCTCTGTGAAGGGATCTCTCACCAGCCAAGCTTACTGTTCACCAGTGTACCATCTCTACACAATTAAAAGCATTTCGATCCGGGGAGGCATCTCATGTTC
Source organism: Limanda limanda (assembly GCF_963576545.1). Lineage (NCBI taxonomy): Eukaryota > Metazoa > Chordata > Actinopteri > Pleuronectiformes > Pleuronectidae > Limanda > Limanda limanda. The sequence continues at coordinate 30,497,676 of NC_083637.1, read as the reverse complement.
TCACAGTTGCAACTAATAATTTGTCAGGCACTGTGTAAAGACTGCAACAAGCTTCTTTACATTTTTTAGCATTCTGCGGCAAATGCCAGTCCTGAAAGGAAACTGGATTTTCTTTCCATGATATTATGGGTTGTTCTCTGTCGCTTTTAAGTTTATATATATCTTTGTGACAAAAAAAAAGACACCAGTGATATTGTCTCCAGTGGAATAAAATACACTTTAAAATCAAAGTTATGTGAGAGCTGTCACTCGCTCGCTCCTCTGTAGTCCAACATATCTGTGGCTGGCAGCAGATAGAGAGAAACTTTAAACACACACACGTTGTATTGTTCCCCCTGATATTTTATTTATGCGAATGGAAACCACCCAGTTGCCTGTTGATGGAGCTGTCAGACAAAGGAAAAGTGTAAATTGGCCAAACATGTTTCATGGTGCAATATTTATGGAGCGCTGTTGGAGCAAAGCCTTTCATGTGCTCACTCATTGCCTTGGAGGGGGCAGGCAGTGAGTGTGGACAACCGTCCAACAGAGGATTTTTCTCCAACCCAAGCAACGTGTGTGACGGAGCAGCACAAGAGAAGAATGTTAAAAACAGCAACAGAATAAACAGGATCAAAGTATGTCAGCATGTGACTCAAGAAAATACAGATGTCGCTTCATGTGCATTGTCACTTTTCATATTCAATTCAATCTTTTTTTAGGGTGTCTGCATGTCAGCGAAGGTGCTGCTGCTTTTCCACACTCAGGTCAACATGTCACAGTTGTCATATCCAAATCCTTGTATCTCCAAATGTGATTATTTGCAGCCCTTGTGGTATTAAAGTTTACCTGTTCCTCTACAAAATTCTACCCTCCTCCAGATGAAGTCAGAAAGGTTTCCAAACACAAAGCAACACTGACAAGGTGACATTTCGGATATGGGAGGTTTTCACCCTGCAGCGCTGATGTTTGTGTGGGTGTGTTTTTGTGACAGCATCCTGGGTATGAGACAGCCTGAGGCTTTTGGTGGGACTGGGTGGGGGGGGAGGGAGATGGACTTCTCTTCTATCCCTGGTTGTCACTCATGGCTGCTTCCAGCTCCATAAATAAAGGATAGCGCATCCACCCCAATTGCTCCCTCGTTCCCTCTCGCTCTCTCAGTGTTGACTGGACGCCTTCCCGCTCAGAGTCGCAGGGTCACACACGCGCCACTTGTCATTTTAAGTGCAGAAGGGGGTAACTGCACGGGGAGTAGAAAAACACAGAGCTGGCCCCTGCATCAGTTCCATGGACTTCTTAACTATTGAGTAAACACAGAGCTGCTGGCCCATGACTCCGAATGCTGAACCGTAAACCTTATCGCAAAATGGATGATACAGCCTCATGGGATGCAGAGCAAATCTATGTCTTTTTTTTTACAGTGTCACACGTGGCTAAAGTTATCTGTAGCCGATCACAGCAATAATCGGCTTTCTGCTCTGTGGTCTTTCCGTCAGAGTGGATCTGCAATGATTGTTTTAATCATAGCTGTAATAGCCACAGTGTACACTATGCAAATAATATCTCAGTCAAACAGATTGGATTTTCTTCCACCTGATGTACCACTGGCCGACTCTGGAGCGGCGCGCTGTGCTGCATGTGGCTCTGATTTACAGAGATTCAGGGAGGGGGGATGGATGGAGGGATGAGAGGAGGGGAAGCAGAAATACACAGCCTGCCTGGGGATTGTTTCTGGTCACTGGTTCAGGTCCCCTGCTGCTGACGCCCTCTGTCAAGTTGTTGAGATGCAGTGTGAGATGCAGTTCAGATACTGAGACAGAGCAATACACAGACACTCATTCTCTCTCTCTTTTTCCTCTCGCACACACACAAACACACACACACACACAAACGCACACACTCAAACACACAGTGACAGATTAAAACTTTCGCCATCCCCCATGCAGCCTCGCCTCTTCTCTTTATGTTCTGCTTGTTGGTGAATTTGCTTTCTGTGCTGCTGCTCACTGATGAGATTACTGGGCAAAGGGTCTGATCTTCCAATGCAGCGCTTCTCACTCTGCCTGTTCCTAACGCTACTGGAATGCTACCACACTAAGTCTGTAATTGTGATTACTTTAATGTTTTTTGGATCCTACAATAATACACAAACTAATGATCATTACCTGTCAGAAGTTTCAAGAGCTGACAGTGATGAAAAGACTATTCAGTTTACTTTATTTTGTTGTTATGAAATTGGTAAGAGCAGCAGGCTTATATTTGAGAAGACAGATTTAGAATGTTTTGATTGTTGATATATTAATTTTTTTAAATGCTTTGAAAACTGTGACTTTCAGCATCTAATCAACTCATCACTTGGTTCTTTCAGAACTATTTGACAGCAAGTAAATACAGGAAATTACACCAAATTTCCCCGAAAATGGCAGATGAGCTGGATCACAAATAATTTACGTAATTGAAAAAGATATTTAATCAGCAATTTAACATCTGAAAAGCACAGGACTCTAGAGAGATCATCTGATTAGAGACAATTTGTTCAATGATTTCCGACATTTCCCCAGCCTCCCTCTCAGTGGCCCCTCACACAAACCTTGCACCTGCTGATCTCCACCTTCAGGGGGCAGTGACACTCTCCTTTACTGCTGCGCCTTCATCAGCATGCTGTCGAAGCCCTGTGCACCCGCCACCTCTCGATGTGCCCACTGTAAGGGGAGTCGAGGCTTACAGTGTTGAATTCATTAACCTTTACACCGCTCCCAGTGAAAGCGCATTGCACCCATTGGAAATAAACACGTAACACTTTAAACTGTTTTGTTAGAGTGGACAAACAAAAAGGGGGCAGGACCCCATTTGTCCTTATCCCAAAAATGTCATCTCACATCAGACAGTTAGTAATTCAGCGATGCAAGGCGTGTTTATGGGTGTGATGCACAATCATAGCTGTCCCAGGGTTGACGAGGTATGCTGCAGGACAGGCGGCAAATTTTCAAGAGAACTTTTAATTGTCTTGCTTGAGACGGTCTAATGGGCTTTCTACACTTGTGAGGGAGCTTTCAGTAGCTGTTTGTGTCAGTGTGACCGGTGTAGTATAGCATCAAAGGGAAGATTCAAACAGATGAGAGTTACAGAGCAGCTCACATTCTAACCTCCTGGTGAAAAAAACAAACCAACACTTTGTCACTATTAAATTTAAACCTCCGATTTTTATCACTAAATTTTCTCACAGTGCACTGTAACATGGGGAGCCATCTGTTAATACACACCGGAGTATGCATGTGCAGGTTGTGGACAGCTATTACAACTCCCCTCTCCCCTTTGTTTTTGTATCCACTCGTTCTATCTATTCTTCATCCTCACTTTAAAAACCTTGACTTAAAACCGCTTCTGCATGAGCACTGATGTCTTTCCACAATTCATGTAAATTAACACAAGAACTCACAAGTTTGCGTGGTTTGACTATCTAATGTATTAATGTTACTTTTTTTTGAGGGGGCGGGGGGGGGGGGGTTCTTTATTTTAAATAACATGCTTCAAATGCTGCACTGTCAAAATCCCTTTTTTTTGTCACAGACTTCATCATTAGGTGCCCAGAGGCCGATGCAGAAAACAAACGTTTTCATGAAAAAGGAAGATGCACTGCAGCACAAATATTGCATTACAAGATCCACAAAGCTGACAGAATTCAGCTTCAATGTGAGACGGCGTTCCTGTGAATCTGTCCTGCCGGCACTGAAGGCTGCCAGAGAATTAGAGGGAGACAGCCCCAAGATCAAGAAGAATTAAAACTGGTACAGGAGGATGTGTGAGTCTCCTGTGACAGGAGGCTATTACAGCAGACAGTTAGGGAGAAACAAGGATAAAAAAAATGAAGTGACAAGGAGGGAGAAATGAAGTTTGACTTGAGAAAGTTACAGAGGCCAGTGGTGAACTAACAGGGAGAAACTGGTGCAATGGTGAAGGATTTAATGAGCGAGAAGGAGAAGAGCGAGAGATGAAGGTGAAGAAAGGGCAGTCGGTCAGTGTTTCCCTACAAGAAAAGGGCAAAGAAATATGCAAGGCCTTACGAAATGTTTGGATAAAAACATCTACATCATATTCAAATCAACATGTTTCTTATAACCCCTGCAGTATGTATCAGCTGACTAGGTTAATCATTTGCAGAAGGTTAAACAATTTTCAAATCTTGTAGCAGCCTGAAATAAGAAGATAAAGCAATAAGTCAGTTAGCTATGCTAAGCTAAGAACAGCTGGAGTCTCCTATGGTCACTTCATAGTGATACCAAGACTCCAGCAAGTCGCTCCTTCAAGCCAACGAACAGACCAAAACATACAAAAACTGTGGCTTTCACACTTTCAACAATGATGACGGTAGGTGGATTTTTTTTTAAACTTTGGGACAGAGTAATGTTAATTTTAAATTTTTTTTCAATTTGAAACTAAATAGGCTCTGACATGGTCTCACGTCATAAAACACATGTGGACATTATCAACGATAACAGAATTATTGTTGATGGAAAGAGACAAGAATTGATTGTAGAAAAAAAAAAACTTGACCAAACATATTTTCCATGATGACAAATTCACCATAAACTAAGTGTTGTTGTTTGAATGACGTTTCTCCTTCTACTCGAATCATCTTCTTGGTGATCCTCAACAATTCAAAACATTTTCTATGAATCAGTTCAGTTCCCAAACCAACATAGCACTCTTCATTCCCAGCAAGGTGAGACTAGCATTATACCAAATGTAGTTTCCTTTGTGTATACAAACTATGAGGTGGCCAGCAACAAGTTGAACATAATGTGAAAACTATAGATGGAGCCAAACTTTTAACTTTGTACGTCTAAAGTTACACAAATGGTAAGCTAACTTTCGTCCCTTCATTGAAAATGAATGATTTTGGCATTAATGTAAAAGCGGATGATTGCTGCTGGAATTGCTTGCTCGGGCCCGAGCACCGAACAGCAGGAGACAGTGGGAGGCCCTATTGAAATTGTAAGGATTATTATAAAAACATTTTTTCAGGCAAATTAATCGGCCAAGCCTGAACAGCTCAATGTGTCAATATTAACTCAGGGTCATAGCACCACCTACTGATCAGTGTGAAAATGAAGTTGTTGTAATATTGTCCCATTGACACAAAAATGCTAATGCTAGATCAGAGCCCCTACTTGAACAGATCTATTAGTCTGTATGCAATAATACTGGTGGCGCCACCTTCTGGCAACAGGAAATAAGCTTTGTTCTACAACTATCATTCAATTTACATAAAATGTTCACAGTGTGATGTGCAATTGTTAGCGTTGACCGTAGTGAGCAATTAGCAGGCAAGAATCGACATCATGTGACGGATGCACGAAGTGATGCGTTTATCCTTGCCGCAGTAAGCAAAACACATGCAACACTTCAAAATGCATGTGTTCGGGACCGTTCAGTGCTGCTTTGCAGCCCTAGAAATTGTAGAAAATTTAATTATTATTAATATTTAATTACATATGTACTTTATGTTGCGGATGTATTAAGTGGTTTTCGCTGTGAAAAGGTATCTGGTTCAGTTTTCCTCCAGACCACCAGGAGATGCTGTTAGATGTATTTTCACCGAGGGGACTCCCACAATGCACCTCTCCAGGAGTGAACATAAAGTGTGTTTAATATTCAGCTGAGGTCAGAGCAGAGTGTCAACAACAGCTGAGTCTAACTGTCTTTAATTAAATGAAGTGAACATGATAAAACGTGTTTGGAGTTAAAGTTATGAAACCGTCACTCAAACCGCTGTAGAGGAAGATAAATACGTTCAGCGCCATGTTGCTTTCTGATCCTTCGGTTCATGAGCATGATGAGTGGTGATGTCACTTCCTGTACGTGACAGGTGCAGCCCACCTTGTTACGCTGTGTGCCTCAAACCAGCTGATCACGAACCAGGGAGCCAATCAGAGCTAATATAAATGTAAACAAATTATATCGAGGAGCCAATTAAAACGTATTTATATATATACATACATTAGGGCTGCACTATTATGGCCAAAATCATAATCATGATTATTTTAATCAATATTGAGATCACGATTATTTATCACAATTATTCATTTATTTTAGGGAAACATCTTTTTATTGCACGTTTAAATAAACAAGAACACTGCTTCCACTTCCATTGTTGTGCTACATTCCAGCTGATGTACACGTCTTTGCATCAAAATAAAACGTATGCGGTTCTTATTCACCTGAAGCAAAAAAAATCACAATAAAGGGTGAACTAAAAATAAATATGCCATCAAAGAATGCAACCAAATGAAAACAATTCAGGCCTATGCAGAAAAGGCAATAACAAGGTGTTAGGCCTACAGGTTTTTGGCAACAAACACCAGCCTGTCGACATTTGCTTGCTTGAGAGATGAGCAAGGCAGGTCACTACATTTCCCCCAGTGCTTAAGACCTTCTCTGAAGGGGATATGTGGCCGTAATGCACAAGTACTTTTTTGCCAGCTTTGAGAGTCGTGGGTAAAGTCTCTGGTGTTCCCTCCACCAGTCCAGTGGTTCCTCCTCACTGTGACGGTTGGCGCACTGTATGTAAGACTGTAGCTCAAAGGCTACAGCTTGTTGTTCCTGGTTTTAATTTATTTTTATCCAGCTCTTTCTGTCACTGGTGTCCTCTGACTGGCTCGTCGGGTGGTTTTAATGGTGGGAGCTGTTCTGGGTCCTTGGTTAAAGAACTTTTCTCAACATTAGTATGTATCAGCTGACTATGTTAATCATTTGCAAAAGGTTAAACAATTTTCAAACCTTGTAGCAGCCTGAAATAAGAAGATAAAGCAATAAGTCAGTTAGCTATGCTAAGCTAAGAACAGCTGGAGTCTCCTCTGGTCACTTCATAGTGATACCAAGACTCCAGGAAGTCGCTCCTTCAAGCCAACGGACAGACCAAAACATACAAAAACTGTGGCTTTCACACTTTCAACAATGATGGTGGTAGGTGGATTTATTTTTAAAACTTTGGGACAGAGTAATGTTAATTTTCAATTTGAAACTAAATATGCTCTGACATGGTCTCACGTCATAAAACACATGTGGGACATTATCAACGATAACAGAATTATTGTTGATGGAAAGAGACAAGAATTGATTGTAGAAAAAAAAAAACTTGACCAAACATATTTTCCATGATGACAAATTTACCATAAACTAAGTGTTGTTGTTTGAATGACGTTTCTCCTACTCGAATCATCTTCTTGGTGATCCTCAACAATTCAAAACATTTTCTATGAATCAGTTCAGTTCCCAAACCAACATAGCACTCTTCATTCCCAGCAAGGTGAGACTAGCATTATACCAAATGTAGTTTCCTTTGTGTATACAAACTATGAGGTGGCCAGCAACAAGTTGAACATAACGTGAAAACTATAGATGGAGCCAAACTTTTAACTTTGTACGTCTAAAGTTACACAAATGGTAAGCTAATGTTCGTCCCTTCATTGAAAATGAATGATTTTGGCATTAATGTAAAAGCGGATGATTGCTGCTGGAATTGCTTGCTCAGGCCCGAGCACCGAACAGCAGGAGACAGTGGGAGGCCCTATTGAAATTGTAAGGATTATTATAAAAACATTTTTTCAGGCAAATTAATCGGCCAAGCCTGAACAGCTCAATGTGTCAATATTTACTCAGGGTCATAGCACCACCTACTGATCAGTGTGAAAATTAAGTTGTTGTAATATTGTCCCATTGACACAAAAATGCTAATGCTAGATCAGAGCCCCTACTTGAACAGGTCTATTAGTCTGTATGCAATAATACTGGTGGCGCCACCTACTGGCAACAGGAAATAAGCTTTGTTCTACAACTATCATAAAATTTAAAATGTTCACAGTGTGATGTGCAATTGATAGCGTTGACCGTAGTGAGCAATTAGCAGGCAAGAATCGACATCATGTGACGGATGCACGAAGTGATGCGTTTATCCTTGCCGCAGTAAGCAAAACACATGCAACGCTTCAAAATGCACGTGCTCGGGCCCGTTCAGTGCTGCTTTGCAGCCCTAGAAATTGTAGAAAATTTAATTATTATTAATATTTAATTACATATGTACTTTATGTTGCAGATGTATTAAGTGGTTTTCGCTGTGAAAAGGTATCTGGTTCAGTTTTCCTCCAGACCACCAGAAGATGCTGTTAGATGTATTTTCACCGAGGGGACTCCCACAATGCACCTCTCCAGGAGTGAACATAAAGTGTGTTTAATATTCAGCTGAGGTCAGAGCAGAGTGTCAACAACAGCTGAGTCTAACTGTCTTTAATTAAATGAAGTGAACATGATAAAACGTGTTTGGAGTTAAAGTTATGAAACCGTCACTCAAACCGCTGTAGAGGAAGATAAATACGTTCAGCGCCATGTTGCTTTCTGATCCTTCGGTTCATGAGCATGATGAGTGGTGATGTCACTTCCTGTACGTGACAGGTGCAGCCCACCTTGTTACGCTGTGTGCCTCAAACCAGCTGATCATGAACCGGGGAGCCAATCAGAGCTAATATAAATGTAAACAAATTATATCGAGGAGCCAATTAAAACGTATTTATATATATACATACATTAGGGCTGCACTATTATGGCCAAAATCATAATCATGATTATTTTAATCAATATTGAGATCACGATTATTTATCACAATTATTCATTTATTTTAGGGAAACATCTTTTTATTGCACGTTTAAATAAACAAGAACACTGCTTCCACTTCCATTGTTGTGCTACATTCCAGCTGATGTACACGTCTTTGCATCAAAATAAAACGTATGCGGTTCTTATTCACCTGAAGCAAAAAAAATCACAATAAAGGGTGAACTAAAAATAAATATGCCATCAAAGAATGCAACCAAATGAAAACAATTCAGGCCTATGCAGAAAAGGCAATAACAAGGTGTTAGGCCTACAGGTTTTTGGCAACAAACACCAGCCTGTCGACATTTGCTTGCTTGAGAGATGAGCAAGGCAGGTCACTACATTTCCCCCAGTGCTTAAGACCTTCTCTGAAGGGGATATGTGGCCGTAATGCACAAGTACTTTTTTGCCAGCTTTGAGAGTCGTGGGTAAAGTCTCTGGTGTTCCCTCCACCAGTCCAGTGGTTCCTCCTCACTGTGACGGTTGGCGCACTGTATGTAAGACTGTAGCTCAAAGGCTACAGCTTGTTGTTCCTGGTTTTAATTTATTTTTATCCAGCTCTTTCTGTCACTGGTGTCCTCTGACTGGCTCGTCGGGTGGTTTTAATGGTGGGAGCTGTTCTGGGTCCTTGGTTAAAGAACTTTTCTCAACATTAGTATGTATCAGCTGACTATGTTAATCATTTGCAAAAGGTTAAACAATTTTCAAACCTTGTAGCAGCCTGAAATAAGAAGATAAAGCAATAAGTCAGTTAGCTATGCTAAGCTAAGAACAGCTGGAGTCTCCTCTGGTCACTTCATAGTGATACCAAGACTCCAGGAAGTCGCTCCTTCAAGCCAACGGACAGACCAAAACATACAAAAACTGTGGCTTTCACACTTTCAACAATGATGGTGGTAGGTGGATTTATTTTTAAAACTTTGGGACAGAGTAATGTTAATTTTCAATTTGAAACTAAATATGCTCTGACATGGTCTCACGTCATAAAACACATGTGGGACATTATCAACGATAACAGAATTATTGTTGATGGAAAGAGACAAGAATTGATTGTAGAAAAAAAAAAACTTGACCAAACATATTTTCCATGATGACAAATTTACCATAAACTAAGTGTTGTTGTTTGAATGACGTTTCTCCTACTCGAATCATCTTCTTGGTGATCCTCAACAATTCAAAACATTTTCTATGAATCAGTTCAGTTCCCAAACCAACATAGCACTCTTCATTCCCAGCAAGGTGAGACTAGCATTATACCAAATGTAGTTTCCTTTGTGTATACAAACTATGAGGTGGCCAGCAACAAGTTGAACATAACGTGAAAACTATAGATGGAGCCAAACTTTTAACTTTGTACGTCTAAAGTTACACAAATGGTAAGCTAATGTTCGTCCCTTCATTGAAAATGAATGATTTTGGCATTAATGTAAAAGCGGATGATTGCTGCTGGAATTGCTTGCTCAGGCCCGAGCACCGAACAGCAGGAGACAGTGGGAGGCCCTATTGAAATTGTAAGGATTATTATAAAAACATTTTTTCAGGCAAATTAATCGGCCAAGCCTGAACAGCTCAATGTGTCAATATTTACTCAGGGTCATAGCACCACCTACTGATCAGTGTGAAAATTAAGTTGTTGTAATATTGTCCCATTGACACAAAAATGCTAATGCTAGATCAGAGCCCCTACTTGAACAGGTCTATTAGTCTGTATGCAATAATACTGGTGGCGCCACCTACTGGCAACAGGAAATAAGCTTTGTTCTACAACTATCATAAAATTTAAAATGTTCACAGTGTGATGTGCAATTGATAGCGTTGACCGTAGTGAGCAATTAGCAGGCAAGAATCGACATCATGTGACGGATGCAGGAAGTGATGCGTTTATCCTTGCCGCAGTAAGCAAAACACATGCAACGCTTCAAAATGCACGTGCTCGGGCCCGTTCAGTGCTGCTTTGCAGCCCTAGAAATTGTAGAAAATTTAATTATTATTAATATTTAATTACATATGTACTTTATGTTGCAGATGTATTAAGTGGTTTTCGCTGTGAAAAGGTATCTGGTTCAGTTTTCCTCCAGACCACCAGAAGATGCTGTTAGATGTATTTTCACCGAGGGGACTCCCACAATGCACCTCTCCAGAAGTGAACATAAAGTGTGTTTAATCTTCAGCTGAGGTCAGAGCAGAGTGTCAACAACAGCTGAGCCTAACTGTCTTTAATTAAATGAAGTGAACATGATAAAACGTGTTTGGAGTTAAAGTTATGAAACCGTCACTCAAACCGCTGGAGAGGAAGATAAATACGTTCAGCGCCATGTTGCTTTCTGATCCTTCGGTTCATGAGCATGATGAGTGGTGATATCACTTCCTGTACGTGACAGGTGCAGCCCACCTTGTTATGCTGTCTGCCTCAAACCAGCTGATCATGAACCGGGGAGCCAATCAGAGCTTATGTAAATGTAAACAAATTATATCGAGGAACCAATTAAATGGTATACATATACATTAGGGCTGCACTATTATGGCCAAAATAAATCATCAATATTGAGATCACGATTATTTATCACAATTATTCATTCATTTTAGGGATAACATCTTTTTATTGCACGTTTAAATGAACAAGAACACTACTTCCACTTCCATTGTTGTGCTACAATCCAGCTGATGTACACGTCTTTGCATCAAAATAAAACGTATGTGGTTCTCATTCACCTGAAGCAAAAAAAATCACAATAAAGGGTGAACTAAAAATAAATATGCCATCAAAGAATGCAACCAAATGAAAACAATTCAGGCCTATGCAGAAAAGGCAATAACAAGGTTTAGAGAGAGGGGAATCAGCTGCTCCAACGGGTTTTGTATTTTCCCTCCGCAGCAGCAGAGGCAGGACGCTCGGCCAGTGTTGGGGAGTAACGGAATACATGTAACGGCGTTACGTATTTAGAATACAAATTATGAGTAACTGTATTCCCTTACAGTTACAAATTAAATAGATGGTATTCAGAATACAGTTACATTGTTGAAATCAGTGGATTACATGACGGTACTTCTCGAGTTTATTCACTCTCTCGTAAATCCACCGGCGGCAAAGCCCCCAGGAAGCAGCTGGAGACCAGGGCTGCCGTAAGAGCGCCCGGGCCCCCGGCGGCGTGAAGGAGCCTCACCGCTACCGGCTCGGGACCGTTACAGGCCCGGGACCGAGGCTCTGAGAGAGTTCCGTCACTACCAGAAATCTACGGAGCTGCTGATCCACAAGCTGCCCTTCCAGCGCCTGGTGAGAGAAGAACGACCTGTGCTTCCAGAGCTCTGCTGTCATGACTCTGCAGGAGGCCAGCGAGGCACGCCGGGTTCACACCGGACGTTGAAGCGCCGGGCAGCGCTGATAATATCACCCGTTGACCCAGTAGCATATGGTCACTTGTTGCTCCAACATTAACTGCAACAGCGTCCCAATTTAATTTCATCCATCTTCAAGAGCTTCTCCGCTGTTTGCTCCGTTCAATGTCGGGTGTCGAGGGTAAATTACGTATTCTCCGCCCCCCCTCTTTTTATCTTTATGACTGCTTGTGTGTCTGTAGTGGATGGGCAGAGGGGGGCATTTAATAATGTGATCGGTAAAATTGGTAAAATGAAAACTCCAGGACAACAGAAGGGGAATACAAACTATGGGATGCATACTTTATCATTTATATCATATAATATGTCATCAATATCGTTTAAAATCATTTTTCAGTGTGTTTCCTGGAGTGATACGCTCGCGTCAAGCGCAAAAAAAAATAGACTCGACGCCGAAACGATCGCTGCACGGCGCGAGGCAGCCTTGGCGCAGGGGGGGGGGGGGTCCTTCAGCGTCCGGTGGGGCCGGCACAGAGGTGGGAGTGGATGGGAGCCGGACATCCAGCTGGCCCGCAGCATCTTGCGGAGAGAGAGTTTAAACTGCTGCTGCTCCACTGACTATAACAACGCCGCAATCATACACTTAAAAAATGCAATACAAACCGGAAGTATTCCAAGTATTCAGAATACGTTACTCAGATTAGTTAATGTAATGGAATACGTTACAGATTACATTTTTGGGCATGTATTCTGTATTCTGTAACGGAATACGTTTTGAAAGTATCCTTCCCAACACTGCGCTCGGCTGTGACGTCTCCACGTGGGCGGAGTCTCCGGTCAAACGACAGGGAGTCTGAACCTTCGAAGCTCGAAAATTAAATCCAATCCCCCCGAAGCCCTGCAGGGGGCCCTCAGCCTCGGACTGAGAACCACGTCCTCCCTGCAGTGTGGCAGAAACACTTCCTCCACCTCCTCCTCCTCTCCGCTCAGTGAATGTATAACAGTTGTTCTCAGAGGGGTCCTGTCTGCAGGGACGACGACCCAAGCTCCACCTGAAGAAAACAGGATGAAGCAGCACGATAAGATGAAGATGAAGACGCATCTGAAATCTTAAAGTTGTTTTTTGTTTGTGTGCAATTTTTGTTTGTGACTATGATCCAGATCAGAACTTCCTAATGTCAAACCCTGAACACATTCATTTTCTTATCAGTTGAATCACAGACTTTATAAACAGATGGCTGGAGTTTGGTTTCATCAAATTAGATTTGTACAGTCTATATTCACAAATCACAATTTGTCTCATGGGGATTTGAATGTTCACTGATGTCAGGAAATCCACAATCTCTTATAGTTAATACACAAACTGAACTTTATCGCCTTTATTATATGGACAAATAATCACTGACAGAAATCAGCCTTCAGTCTTTGTATTTGTATTTGAAGATAAGAATTAAAATGATTAATGTTAAAACAAAGAATCTTTGTGTCTCTTTGTGTCCATTTGTCTCTTTGTCTCTCTGTGTGTCTCTGTGTCTTTGTGTCTTTGTCTCTTTTTGTCTCTGTGTGTCTCTCTGTGTGTTTTTGTGTCTTTGTCTCTCTGTGTCTCTCTTTGTCTCTCTGTGTGTTTGTGTGTCTTTTTCTCTCTATGTTTCTTTGTGTGTCTGTGTGTCTTTGTGTCTTCGTCTCTCTGTGTGTCTGTATGTCTTTGTCTGTCTGTGTCTCTTTGTCTCGAAGCATCCTGCTCGAACAGAAAAAATTAAAAAGTGACCAACAGTTTATTTTAAATTAATCTATTTTAAGTTCTATCAACACAATAAAGTAAAAGTGTTGTAGTTTGTTATTATCAATAATATGAACTTGTTGAAGTGGTTTTTTTCACCCGTGAAGTTAAAAAAAAAAACAAAGTTGATTGAAAAAGCTCCTGAATCATCAGATTGAAAGTGTCTTTTTTATTTTCAGCGTTTACAGCGTCAGTCCGAATTGAACCAACAGATTGTCGGGTCAAAGGTCAAACTGCACTCTGTTTGTTTTAGCTGGTTCGTCAAAAACTAAACATACTAACCAAGGACGATTCAACAAATCAGTAAACGACAGATACACAAACCCACCAGTGTCGTTACGAAATCTTCTTGGAACTGTTGGAGAAGCTTCTTTCCTCAAAGTGTAAACAATAAAAAAAAAACAGAGCATCAGCTGTATAAAGGCAGAGCGTCTCCAAGCCGACGTTACTCTGCTCAACCTCTGCTGTGCTTTTTCCTCAGATTTATCTGCAGCTCATCGGCCGTGAAATCATGAATCTGTGGCTCAGCTCTCACTTCCTGGTTGTGGGTTTGCTTGTGTGCAGCGCAGCGCCGACACCTGAAGAATGTTCACAGCTGGTCTCCCCGCTCTCTGACATGGGCTCCAAGGTAAAACTCTCCTGTGACGTCACGGCCAGACCTCAGCTCTGTTCTTCCTATAAACTGTAATAAGAAATACAAACACGTTTTGATTTAGCAACGTTTTGGTTTTATTAAAAAATGTAAGGTTGCACACTTTTTCAGAGACTGATACATTGACTACTTTTACTCTGGATGTGTTAGTGTGTGTATTAACATAGAAACATGTTTAACTGTAATATTAGCTCATGGAAACTTAAAGAAGTCCGAGGATGGAGCCCTGAGGTGCTACATGCACCAGACACCAGATTTGGTTATTTTTTCTATAGTATGTGTGTGTGTGTGTGTGTATCTGTGTGTGTGTGTGTGTGTGTGTGTGTGTGTGTGTGTGTGTGTGTGTGTGTGTGTGTGTGTGTGTGTGTGTGTGTGTGTGTGTGTGTGTGTGTGTGTGTGTGTGTGTGTGTGTGACTGACTGGTTTCATGCTGGTTTGCAGATGTTAGGCAGTTGGAACTTTCTGACTGGTTACACTGAAAGTGAATTATTCAAGGACATCCTGAAGATCACCCAAAGCTCAAGGATGAACATCACAAAGAGCAGCAATGATGGAGTTGAATTTTCTGAGTACAACAAGATGTGAGTCCACGTGAAAAAAAATCATTTAAGCTTTTTATCATATGTATTTCACACCTTTAAATAAAACATGTGACAGGATGTGATAAACCTGCTACGACAGAATATACATTTTTCCTCTTTTTAAAGGAAAGGACAATGCATCAGCTCGGTGGCCAACGCGAAGATCGACGGTGACACAGGAACAGTGTCGAGTAAGTTTCAACACAACACTGGAGTTTTGAGTTCAGTTTCTATGTTCAATAACTTCTCACTTGATTTATAAAGTCAGAAAATATTATCATAAGATGATGATGATGATGATGATGATGAAGAAGAAGATGATGATGGTATTGAAAATGATGATGAGGATGAGGATGATGATGAAGAAGATGGTGATGATGATGATGATGATGAAGATGATGGTAATGATGATGAATAAGATGAATATGAAGATGATGAAGATGATGATGATGGAGATGATGATGATGATGATGATGATGATTAACATGAAGATGAAGATGAAGCCTCCCTGACCAGTGTCACACTTTGTGTATCTGTGTGTGTGTGTGTGTGTGTGTGTATGTGTGTCTTCAGAAATGAACGTCACGTCTGTGTTCCAATTGTTATCGAGCAGTGACGACTGTCTGGTCTTCAACATCAACAGCACCATCGGGAACCTGGATCAGATGATGAGCTTCATGAACGTCAGCTTCTCTGGAGCCGAGGGGACGACGATTCACTCTCTGTATCTGATGGGTAGGAAGCAGAAGGTCAGAGACAGGAAATTACTCCGTCAGTATCTGAAACCTTGATGGATGTTGGGTGTGTTTGTTTCCAGGCCGGGAGTCGACAGTGAAGGATTCGGACATGGAGAGATTCAAGCATCTGGCGACCTGCCTCGGCTTCTCCGGAGAACCAGACTTTCACCACGACCTAAAGAATGGTGAGTACCCCTGCAGCCTCGCACATTGAACTCTGACATCACAAGCTCACATGACTCTTCTCCCGCAGGTTTCTGCACCGAGGGAGAATCCATCAAGTTGCCATTCTGAAGTCGAAACTCAACGGTCGTCAATATTTCAGACTGAGCAACAAGAAGTTAAGACACAAATTTCTCCAAGCATCCAACCTTTTGTCTGTGGTTTTATTTTCATTATTTACCGAGAATAAATGGTCGTCACTGCAAAACTTCATGTGAAAGTTTCCTTCAGTATCACAGTCAATTCAGCTGCTTTTATTTTAAAGAACAAGATCTGATCAATAGATATTTAGACTTGGAAATTAGAAGAAGCAGTAAAAATGTATATGTATGTGGGAAATAAAAGTTTTTAGTTTTTTTAAATCGATTTGTTGAATCAAATTAGTCACTTTAATTCAATTTTGTTTAAAATGTGTTATTTTTGTAACTAATAATAATAATAATAACTAAACATATGAATAATTATAGAAAATCACCTTAAGATCAGATGAAGAGACACAAACATCAATAAACACGTGACACGAGAAAAGTTCAAAATGAACCAAAAGTTAAAATCGGGTTTTAGACATTAAACAGAAAATTAGTGACACAGAGGGAAATTTTTAAAAAGGTTAAATCTGATCGGAGTCCAGATGTGACACAGACAAATAAACAGAGTCACAGGATCCTAGTCAACAACAGTGTTTACACACACACACACACACACACACACACACACACTTTGGACAGACGGGGCCAACTAGCGGGGGCAGACTGGGGCAAGTGGGGTGAGCCCGTGGGGCAAGGAGGCGAGGCCTGCAGGGGCCAACTGGGGCAAGTGGGGACAGACTGGGGCAAGAAGGGTTGAGGCCAGAAGGACAAGGGGGCGAGGCCTGCAGGGGCCGACTGGGGCCAGTGGGGACTGACTCGGGCAAGGACCAAGGGCCGTAATAACCTCACCAACCTCCCTCCTCGCACACTTTGGTCTCTGAGCACGATGACTTGTGTTGAGAAATTGCTGCTGGTGCTGGTGGTGGCATTGGGTTCCAACAGACGACCTGCACCAGGTGAATCATGGTCCTAAGCTTTGGATTCTTCAGGTGATCCTGACTTCTCTGCAGCAGCTGTTTCTTTATAGTCATTATTGATTCATCTGCTTATTATTTTTCTAATTTAAAAAGATGAATTCTGAAAATAGTAAGTCATAGCAAGGCCAAATTGTCACAATGCACCAAACTATCAAAAATACATCAAAATGACGAAAAAGATTAAACAGGAAATCCGCCAACAGAGAGACAACTGTTCTATGACATAAAAATAATTTAATTTTAACAAACAATCATGATTTGTGTGAATCTAATGACTGTTAAAATTATATTATATTTGATGAAGGTTGCATTATTTGAAACAGTGACATCCCGTCTCTGCAACACACTGTCGAAAAAATGAGAGAGGGAAAAGACAATAACTATTTTGAGATAACAACTTAAATGCACCAACCTGAAAAAATAAACTAACGTGACCATGTCATAATTGTTTTTACAAAACACAGCCACTATTAAAAGCCTTTTTGACTGATGACAACTGATGGTTGAGAACTCTCTGGTTCCAAATGTCTGCAACTCCTGCCCACTGTACTGTCCAGCAGCCCTGAGAACAAGGAGAATATTACAAAATTTGCATCATTCACTTAAACCGCTCGAGATTAAATATTAAAACACAAGCTAAATATTTACATTATGTGATTTTATCCAAGCCAATCAGCATTGAGATTCTTGATGTGCGACATTTCTGAAATCAAGGACTGAACTATGGTCACTGTATGAGGGCATTCTGAGCTGTATGATACAAACTGCTAGTTATATCAAGACGAAGAAGGAGAGGGCTCTGAAGAAGGTGAGTGAGGACATTGGACAACTGGTAAGTGATGACAATATGTATCTGATTCTGATTGAAGTTATTGGTTGCACAAGTTATTTTTAGATTTACATTCAACATTTCATATTTATGTGTGTGTGTGTGTGTGTGTGTGTGTGTGTGTGTGTGTTTGTGTGTGTGTGTGTGTGTGTGTATGTGTGTGTGTGTATGTGTGTGAGCTTTTAAAAAAAGTTTGTTCGAGGTCTCGAACAAACTGAAGAGTCTCAGGGGCTAGCATCTGAAGCAGAGGAAGGAGACAGAGAGAAGGAGCAGGTCAGTGACAGAGAACAGACACATATTTGCAGGTTGTTTACTCACAGAAGGCACTAATGGCTCTAAGAATACAGTCTACCTGAATCCCTTCTATTAATTTTGTTCTTCTAGAATTGTCCTCTGTCTGGAGATGGTGGACGGCAGTAGCCATTTGAATCCAGAAAGGTGTAACTGTGGTCTGTGAAGTCCAATAAGTCAAACCAACAGTATATCACTCAAACACAAACAGTTTCAGTAATGGGAGAGCTGTTGTACTCAAGTGTTCAACTACAGCAAGCATTACCATGGTCCTGTGCAGTTACAATACAAGAGACTTTAACAAGATGGCTGTCAGCAATGAGCCCTTGATTAATGGTGTCCCCTCAGGACTCAAATACTGAAGTGCAATGTGAACTACGCTAAACTCATTTGGAGGCAGCTAACAACTAATCATTCCTAGCGCAGCAGCATGTGTGCACGCACTATTCATGTCCAAGCACACTGTGATGTGGTGGGCAACAAGTTGACATTCCATATTAATTGTGTTCCTGGGAAGAGGTGTTAGCTAAGCCGCCGGCCGGTAGACTTAAAGCACAATTAATGTGATCCCCAGTAGCAGGTCCTGGCCCGCATTCCACTTTCTCTCAATCAGCCGACCGACACGTTATCTGTTCCATGTTCACTAATCTTATCAGCTGGGTGATTGCTCTTTTTCCCTGTTCGGCTCCAGTGAGTGATATTTAAAAAAAGACGACGCAGTGGCCAACCCCAAGACAAGTCGTGCTCTGGGTCCTCAAAGACATGCGATAATTGACTTGATATGCAGGGAGAATGCCGAGAACGTGCCGCTCACTAGTGCAGCCTAAGACCTGCTAAGTATGTGTGCTGTTACAGGAGCCACGGAACCTGGACAGTGAGGGTCTGTGCTTAACAACACAAAAATGTATTGGTTTTTAATGCTTCATTGGTTTCAGCACCACTCAGTGACCTCATTGCTTTAAAATTGCAGCTGATGAAAAGGGGGAAATATAATTTCGCTTGAAATAGGCATGCTGCATTTCACAGGCAATTAGCTGTGTAGCCACCAAACTGGACTTCAGTCTCATACTGTGAGTCAAACAGGCACAGAGACCATCTGGGTGTGAACAAATTAAATCCTCTTGCAGCTACATAACTGTGAAATTAATACTAAAAGGAACCTTTTGAAAAGTCTAGGAAATTTTCCACAGGGATACTTCATAGAGTTCACACGCTGAAATAGGAGAAGGAGAAGAAGGGATGATGAGATATATGTTTTGCTAGTTGGTACTACTGCATGAGGACTTACTAGTTCATTGTATTCCCACTGTCACTGGAGTCAAAACAGCAGGGAGGTTTTTGTCTCCTCAAAACACACAATGGTTTAACTATCTCAAAGCACTTACTTTACATCTGCCGTACAGAAAACATCAAATCTAAAAAAAACACCAGCTTCCTGGCTAATGTCACACTATTTACAAGCATGGTATGTCAGCTATTTATTGAGGCTCAGCTATTTAAAAATCCAAATACTAAGTTTATATTAATCTGACCTTTGTTGGAACAGTTGGACATTAAGCTTGTTGAATTAATGTCAAGTGCTTTGCTGTTTTCAGTCAGCGACAAAATCCTGAACACCTGCTGCCTGACTGGGTTCTGGCTGCAAAAGCAACCCAAAGAAAACAATGTAACAACTATGATTTGTTGTGTGTGATTCAGTGCTGAGATAACCTTTAAATTACCCTTTAAATCCCTAAAATATATGACAACATGTCAGGCTCCCACTTGGCAATATTCATAGATTCTCTGCTACCTACCTTTCTGTGGCTAGTATCTGTCCCACTGGAAGTTGTGGGCATGTAGAGATGAAGAATATTCACAGTTTTTTCTAAACTTGCTGCATCTGTAGCTTTAGAAGGAAAACCATTTTGGATCCAGATCCATTTTCAGACAGAACAGAAACAAAATCCTTAGGGATTTGCATTGTGTCGTCTTGAGATATCAGTGTTTCTTTTGTTAATGGGCTGCTGAGAGCAGACCACCCGCCTGCTGCTGCCCGCCTCTTAAAACACCAGGGACTCATTCATGAAAAATTGATTTTTTTTTCATGGAGCATTTACCAGGGCTCTGAGTTCAAGCCCTCTGTATTGTACAAACACTAAGTCCAGGCCCCACGAGGGAGGTAAGGAGGATGGAGGGTAAGACAGACATGCATGCCGAGGTATTCTGAGGTGAGGCTTTAAATCAGTCTTGTTGCTCCGAGAACATTATGCTTTCAGTCATTAATTTTCCCGAAAGAGCCAAACAGAATAAAGCTAAAAGGGTTTTTGCATTTGGGGACAGTCAGGTGGATGAATTGAAGATAAGTTGGCTCTTTCAACCGTTTTGGCAAAATGTGGAGGGAAGATTCCATTGTTGAGAGTGAAATGAGAAATGGAACAACAATAGTGCTGCACAACAATCGCGCCTCCTTGATAGACCCTGTTTAGCCACGGGCCTACACACATACTTTGGAGACAATTACTGCCACCACTATCCTGCCTGCAACCCCGCAATACCGTCCTCCTCTGTGTCTCTCGAACACACACACACGCACACAAACACACGCACACACACATGCACACACACGCACACACACACAAATACAAGACATTTTCGCTTAAAGCAGCAATGTTTTCTGCCATTGTTAGAAAAGAAAGAAGAATCAATCAAGATATCAACATTAAATGTTGCATAATGAATAAATCTGCTGCGTGCCCCTGCTGATGATGTCAATTTGTCATGAGGGGATTTTGTTACTAATCTGTTTTTATACCTCTGAGAGTTATTTTTTCTCACTAGCCTATATTTAGAAAGTGAGCATTTCGGGAAGTGAGGCTCATATAATGTCTTAAAATACAGGGGTTTTATGGATCTCAGTATTACATTAAATCACATAAAATATGATCTAACCTTAAGTTCCAATGAAAACTACTGACATTTGAGTTATTATGTTCTTATGGCGTGCAATTTTATATTTTTTCTCTCATAAAACTTTTCTTGAGTTTCCATTAAGTGCTGATGCATAATACATAAGACCAAAACATTACCCAAGCTCATTCATTCATGCTTACAAAGTTCCAAAACTCTAAAACGTTTTGGTCTTGAAAAGTTTCTTCTGATTAGAGACATTTAAGTATTTCAGTAGCAAACCTTGGTCAAAGTGATTAACGTTCAGAAGGGATCTGCTGGCAGCTTCTCCCAAAGCATTTGTCAGATTTGACCATCACCGATGTGAAGTTCAAGACAGGACTGGATGAAAAGAATCTCAACTATCTGAGCTCACAAACATGGCATAGACAGAATACTTCATTAGAAAACAACTATCAAGTATTTTCTCCGACTGAAGATTTAGCGTTCTAAGACGGCATTTCAGGTTATAGAAAAGCCCACGACTGATTCCATCTGCCTCAGGTTGCCTGTGGGAGAAAAATTATATAATATTTGTAACTTATAGATTAAGTTAAATATTTTTCAAGGATATTGATTGCTCACAATCTGCAGGCTGCAAATCACAACCTGTCCTCATTAGTGTGTTTGATGTATGTCTGTATGTGTTTCCACTGGCGGTCTTGTTAATCTGAGTTGTTTGTCTATCTATCTGTGTATCTATGTCTATCTGTCTCTCTGCGTTTGTCCGTCCGTCCTTCCTTCCTTCCATCTCTCTCTGTTTATCTTTCTATCTATCTATCTGTCGCAAATATCTCTCAACCTGTGCCACTTAAATCCAGCGCAGAGTTACAAATGGACCAAAGATAGATGTAATACGTTGTTGTATGTCATGCAGAAAAAAAAAGTCAACATGTACGGAGCTTGGAGAAGCATCTGTCAACCTAACCTGCAACATGACATTATGTGAAAATACGGGATTATCATGCGTTGGTCGCTGTCTTTTGTTTTAAGGTTGTTGTGGAAAAAGTGACGATAATACATTGAAATTATATTAAACTAAGATATTACAATAATTATCGTAATTTTTATATCCTTATTAATGGAGAAAATACTGCATGGGTGGCAGTGATTCACAAGTAATTCTGGGTATCGCTATGTTCTAAGTGAGGGTTGGAAAAATCTCAGTTTGGAGGGGTATAAAGCCCTCAGCCTTGGCCCTTCCCCACCGTCCCAACAGGTATAGGGACAGCCTACCCCGACACGTGAACGCGCTAAACGAAGGGGAAGGGCCAAGGGGTAAAAATGGGATTGGGCATAACTGTACTGTAGCTTAATTCAACAGAGAATAGAAATGAGTATATTCGTAAATAACATATGTAATGTTTCGACTTTCCATTCGATCTAGAGGAATTTGATGACCAAATTTACGTGTTGATTAACTGATTAGGCAAATGTCAACATAATGACCTTAAAGGACCCATATTGTATTAAATACATTTTCTGGGCTTTTACTATCCGTAATTACTTGAAGGGGGTCAGTAGGAACCCTCTAAGTATAACAACAGTCACTCCTCTGACTTTTTTATTCAGTCCATTCTAAGAAATATGTTATCGAAGTGTTTTGTTTCGTACTTCCTCCCCCGTATGATGTCATTCCGGATCGCACTCGCCTCTCAGCCCCACCCAGCCGGCACCAGTCCAGCCTAAGCAGACATGTTGCTGAGCTAGCAGCTTGTTAGCTACCATGGGCTAACCACAACAAACAACACTGACGAAACACTGCAGCATGGAGGGATGTAACGTATACCTTACTCCGTATTGAAACTCCATTGTGAAACTCCTTACTGTAATTCGGAACGTTACTCCGACATTGGCCAACTGTTCTGCTAAAACTTGAACAAACATGAGAACGGTGTAACTTATCGTTCAGAAACATCCTGTTGTAACCGACTGTAAATATGTGGCTGGTATCCTATAGCTGCACACATGACAATGTGTCTTTCAGTCTTAGTGCATGCGCCACAATGCGACCGCTGATAGGCCTGGTCGCGTGTCACTCAAAGTGCAGTCAGCCAATCAGAGGATGGGCTCAAGAGGCAGGTGAAAACAGCCTGTTCTGTCTGCAGCTCCAGAGGGAGGCAGAAGAGAGGACATGGAAATACACATTGCAGCAGCTCTTTCGACTTTAAACCACTGATATATCATCTTAGGGGGCCCTTTAACTGAGCCTCAACAGAGGGACAAAAGGTATTCTTCATGTTTCTGGAAACACTGGAACAAAAGCCTGTGTCTTAACCATAATCTAATAATCTTGGATTTGTGTGCTGTCATGATTGTATTTATATGTTGTTTGTTTGTATTTCATGTTATATAGATATGGACCTTTGTGTCTGCAATAATGTTTAATTGAATATATGGACCATATCCAGTGGTTATTTTAGCCTGAAATTTCTGGTGGGGCAATTTTGTATGACGTCAGGTCACCGTCACAAAAAAAGATGTAGCTGATTATTATAAGCAGTAGGCCTATATAAACCAGTAAGATATACCATGGGCTGCATTTTGAGTGCCAGCAGGGAGCAGAAATCCTATTTCAAATACATATCACATGCTTTAGCGCTCAGCGCGACACAAAGATGTTGCCTATAATACAGCATTAAAGTAAAATGATTGCAACAAATTACAAATATTAGACAGACACATAGCTCAAATAACTTGCATAATTTATTAATTTATTATCAACATGAGGACAACATGCACCAGCTTCATCTGCACAACACTTTGTGTTTTCCTCCCTAACTAAAGACGGCCTGCAACTGTTTAGAGTTGGCAGTCATTGCTAAGTGTCATGGATAATAGAGTTAATTTCTATATTCATTATGTATTATATATTCAATGAACACTTATTAGAACAGTGTTTATTTTTCTTCTTTGCCATAAGAGACAGAACACGGTCAGCACAGCTGTGTCATTCAGGCTCGTCCATAGGCTACCTAATAAAATTATAGGAAACATAAAAGTAGGGCATTATTGTAGAGGAAGTGTTACTTATGAACAAAGTTTGTATCTTTATTTTCTCTGAATATTCAACTACTGATTTTGAATATGGTTTTGGATTAAACTGTGCAAAACACACTTATCCTCATAAACTAACGCTTCTCTCTGCTGGGTGGACCGGATCATGTGGCTTCATGTCGGGTAAATAACTCCGTAGGCTACGGACCCGTTAGCATCGCTATTACTGCTGCTAGCATGCCTGCGGGCTACCCGCCGGCTAAGCTAACAACCAGGTACAGCAGGTACCTGCGAATCACAGATAAATACAATACTAAACTTGACTAACCTCAGAGACGGGAGCTCACACGTCTTTAGCCTCTCTGCCAGGAGAACAAGCAACTTCAAAACGTATTATTCATCCGATGTGAGTGAACCTCTCCACAGACTCGGGTGGTGTTCACTGACGGGGGTAGCCTGTTAGCTCAGGTGACGCTGAGCAGCAGGCAACAGGCTGACGCTGGAGTCGAGTAGCTTGGGAGATTTCGTAGGGCCCATCTGAAAGTGCCCACTCTCCCAATGTTAACTGTGGCCTGTGTGGTTCACGCTGATTGGTGTTCCCATGGCACAAGTCTGACGCTTGCCCCGTTTTGCCCAGAGCAGAGAGGACGGCAAGAGGGAAGTGTGTCACACAGCCAACACATAGACAGAAACATACACACGAATCAAATTACTCCAAAACAAGACTATAATGCTTGTGAGTCAAGTTTATTCAGACACACATTCACGCTACTTTGCATATAAAATTAAACAAAATATATTTTGCCACAAAGTCCAGATATGCAGTATTTAGCTTTCTGCACAACAACGCCATCTGGTGGGGCAGTGCCCCACCTTCCCCTAATGTAGAAACGCCCCTGACCATATCTGTTTATGCAGTCTTATCGACCACTTAAAGCCGTTTATGTCGCAAGTCTCATTCACAGGTTCACACACGCAAACCGAACAGCACCTCTTTAAGCAGCACTTTTTTACAGCACACATCACTCATAAACTGTCAGCACAGTTGTCAGGGGCAATTTGAGGTTAGATCATATCTTGCCAACTGGAAAGAGCTTCTACTTCATGAATCATTTTCTTCTTTGTTTTCAACAAGGGCTTTGAATTGTATGTTGCTTAAACATAACCATGAAAGTGACCATTGTGCTTTTGCTGTGGAGCGATCTGATAGTTCTGTCATAGTTCTGTCAATTCTCTCAATACTTTTCTGCAGATACACTGATAGAACTTGTGTCCTAATTGATGTGGAAACATGATAAAGGTGCTATTTATATAGCACCAGTCTAGTCTTGATGACCACTCAAAGCTCTTTACAGTACAGTTTTACATTCACCCATTCAAACACATTCATACACATTCATACACATTCATACAGTGCATCTATTAGCAGCACTTTGTTGTTCCATGAGGGGCAATTTGGGGTTCAGCATCTTGTCCAAGGACACTTGGACACAGGACAACCGCTCAACCCTCAGCCACAGCTGCCCACGTTTTCTGTTTAAGTAAAAAACAGGAGTCTGAATTTTGCATCAAGGTCCCTCCCTTCGTGACTCAGTTTTAACTGTTAATCATGCTGTTTCACCTCATTACACATAGCACTAAATAACAAATGAAAGCAAAGCAACTTGATGGAAAGTGAACACTTGAACATACCCTACTGTGATTAGAACCTGAAATGACAGAAATCCCCTCTATTTATCTGAGTTGTGCCTGAATTATTTTGTTTGGTCCATGTCTCTTCCACTAACACGGAGAAGGCAGGGTTTATAACCTACTGTAAACTGCAGCCAGCAACCAGGTGGCTTCACAGGAGCAGTCAAGTTTTCTTCATCCTGGTGTAGTAGGCCATGCCTTTTCACATATCCATAGTGTGGCATTCGACGTTTTGAGGGACCAATAAGATTAAGTTTTAGTTGAACTAGTGACAAGTTGCCAGCAACGCCACCCCAGGAATTTCACCTGGAGAGTTAGATTAACCTTAAAGTTAAAGCACACAAGTTCACTACTAATGAAAGCTTGAGACTGGGTCCAGCGTACAATTTCAATTCATTTTAATTAATATATATATAATCTTTAAACATGACTTCACAATAACATATGTTCAACTTAAACTAACTCAGTAAATGCAAACAAAAGAAAACTAACAGAGAAATTAAATCAAAAGTAATAGAGATTTATCCAAACTGATAAATCCAAATAATTAAGTAAAGCAATTTAGCCAAACCAAAATAACTAAGAAAACAAATTAAACCAAAAACAGAAATTAAATCAAAAGTAATGGAGATTTATCCAAACTGATAAATCCAAATAATTAAGTAAAGCAATTTAGCCAAACCAAAATAACTAAGAAAACGAATTAAACCAAAAACAGAAATTAAATCAAAAGTAATGGAGATTTATCCAAACTGGTAAATCCAAATAATTAAGTACCAAACCAAAATAACTAAGAAAACGAATTAAACCAAAAACATGCAAAGCAAACCACAACAAACAAATAATATCATCAATAAGATCAGTTAGAAGTCGGTCAAAAACATGCAAAGCAAACCACAACACACAAATAATATCATCAATAAGATCAGTTAGAAGTCGGTCAAAAACATGCAAAGCAAACCACAACACACAAATAATATCATCAATAAGATCAGTTAGAAGTCGGTTAACTGAATAGATTAAGATGAGACTGAAGATGAGGCAGCAGTCACCATACTCAGTGGCAGGTACAGCACCTTAGGAGATGCAGAGTAGGATGGATGTGTTGGCTATATAAGCCAGTGGGCAAAACAGCAGCCGGCCAACAGCAGCGTGAAGAGGGGGGGGGGAGAAACGTGCTGGCAGAAACCGCACACACACACGTCAACCCGTCAGGAGTTGAATGAACATCAAAGGAGAGGAAGGGGATCACTTGTGTCGAGCAGCACAATGACGTGCACTCGATCGATCAGCTGATCACTCCCCGCTGCAACCGGCAGAGGAGGAAAACACTCGCATGCCCTACAATTGGGGCCGATACGGGAGAAGGAAGACCCGGCCAATGAACTGCCAAACAACGGCGAGCTGCACGACTCAGCTGAAAAGGCGATCAGGAGAGGCGGCCAGGTGCGGTGATAACAGGAGGCGGGGCAGTCTGTGGCCCCAAGGCAAGAGGGCTCCCAGTGCACAACCACTCACCTTTATAGACAGCGCAACCAACCGTGATAGGCCGGTACTGCAGCACTAATTAAAGGCGCATCCTGCTACAATAGCATCCTAACATAGAGGCGGACGTATGAAGGAAGCAGGTTTGCCACCTTATACAGGCTGCACTAATCTGTTATAACACTAGAGGCCCACACACTACACAGCAGATCAGTGAGATGAATTATCACATCGCAGTGCATAGACACGCTGAATGAGTACATACAAATAGATGTGTGTCTCTCTCCGTGTGTAGAGCAGGCTATGTCTGCACCTCCGTACATGTGTTGTGTGTCTGTTTGTGTGTGTGTGTGTATGCGCAAACAAATGTACATATGCCTGTGTGGGTGTCAGCATATATTGAGTGTCATAAAGGCTACGATAAAAGCTTTGGAACTAAGGGACTCATAATTCAGTGGTGAAGCGCTCTGCTTTCGCTGCTGTGGTTAGCTCTGTTCCCCACTGGGACCAGCACTCTCAAAACCCACAGACGGCAAGCCTGCATCGCCATTTCTTTGTTGCTTATGGAAAAAAATGACCCCAATGAAATATGACAGTCTCTGAAAAAGTTGTCATGTATATCCAAGAGTGTAGTCTAGCTCAGTAGCCATGAGGAGGGAGGGTGTTGTCTTTGCTCAATAAGAAATCAATTCTCAATTCTCTGCCTCATTTGTTGCTGCTGGCAAACTCCTTCAGAGCCTTGAAATCCTATTTAATAATCAAGCATGAAAAGCCATGGATAATAGACTATTATGAGATGCAATTGCAAAAGGGAAGATAAGCTTATAGTGTAATTGAAATATCATTCACATGACATATACTAAAGGACCACAGCGGTAAGATGTGTTAGTCACACAGAGACCATTTCTCATCTCTGCTTTCAGTGGCAGATAGTCAAAATTTTAAGATACCAACATTTCTAAAACCATCTCAAGGTCGGCAGAGAAATTGCAGGTGAATGACATTGTTGTGAAAAGCCAACCGACATGGCTTAATACTGAGATAAATGGGGAAAAAAATGCTTTTACTGCATGTGGCCACAAACACTACCCACTGACCCACCATCAACCAACTTTTGTTTTCATTCTTTAAATGATAAAATGATTAATGGAATACATTTAGGACAATTAAAAAATTATATTAACACTTGTCGCAGCCTCACTATATTTAGATGCATCACACATGTAGGTGTGATTTTCAGGGATTGGGTTTTTGTAATTATCACAGCAGTGTCAAGCAGTGTCACTGGACATAAACTGGAGATGAAATCTGATACACTGGTCATGTTTTTCTAAAGTGTGTGTTGCTTAATGGTAATGATTACGTTTCCCTCTAAAATGAGTCATCTGTTATTTGAGGAGAGAGCATCACATTTGCAGAAATACTCCTCACTGGATTTGACCTACGGAGCATGTTTAGCCTCTTATCTGCAGGGTCATATTGACACAGGGAGCACTAAGTAGCCTGCACAGCAGCACTCTGGGAACACTAAGGTCAGTGAAATTATTAAGTGGAGTCTTAAAATGTGAAGTCTTTGTTCTCACTGTTGTTCACAAATGAGTTTTTTTCTTTTTAAAATCTTATTTAGAAAAGATGGCTGTTATTTGTCTGGTCAGGGTCACGTTAACAAAAGAGACAGATAATACAAAAATGAGTAAACAGGACAAAATGCTGCACTGATGACCACAATGTTATGGTCACCTTACATTTTCTTTAGAGGTTCACTCCAAACTAAACTAAACCACCTGCTCAGGAGTCTGCTCCCTCACAAGAGGTAGTTCCATTCCCCTCTCTGTTTCATTTTATTTACCTTTCAGTGCTCATATCTCTTCAATCTGATCAGTGAATCATCTGGAGCCGTGTTGAGCTTGTTAGATGATGGTTATGCCTTTCAAGGCTGATCAGACACACTCTAAATCCTAATATTTCCTCAGCCTGTTACTGTTGCTTTATCAGTTCCTGTCACTGATGTCTCTAGTTTCCCAGTGTACGCTGCAAGAACGGGCAAGGCAGCTTCATTTGTACTGCACTTTTCCTACACAGGGTTATTCGAGGTACTTTACATTGAGAGAAGACAGCAGCGGGAAACAGACAAAAAGTTGAGATAATTTTTTTTTGCAAAGATTGAGAGAATAATACGCAAAGTGCAGATCTGAAAGGAGCTGAGTGTACAAGCAGGAGCAGCAAACTTTCATTCACAGTTAGAGTAATAAGTGTTGAAGCCACATATCTCATAAACGTTTGTTCCAGGTACCTGTAGCTAAGTAAGGTCCAAACAACCAATATTTCCCTGGTGTCTGGACACACTTACACATACAATCTGTTCATTCATCCATCAGAAGTTTGGCTCTAGAATGCAAAATAATCAGTGTTAATATAGAACTGAGAGTTAATTTGTTGAGATTTGACATACAATTTTGTTCTTGTGACAGAGGGCCGAAGAGTACTAATCAGACAAATCCACTATACTGTGTAGCTTCTTTCACTTTTATTTAAACCCGTGTATTGAAATAGAATTGTTTTAAAATTATGAATTCTTTGCTGACAGTAATGGAATTAATGGTACTAATATATCTATTGTATGAACTGTGAGAAGTCAACTGACTGACGATAAGCATTCCTGTTAACTTGAGCTTTTATTTTCCCTATTGAATAAGTTGTAATTAAATTGTTTGCAATGATGAACAAAAAGCATGCATAAATGTCACCTGGGATGTCCTCAGTTAAAGAGTCTCTCTATATGTTTAATACAGTAATTTGTATAAATACATGTACATGGATTAAATGGGAGGAAAGATAGTATAAAATAAAATAAAAGAATAGTGTGCACATCATAACTGAGTTGGGACCGACTAAAAGCAAGACCATGTCGCTGCTAAATACATACAGTGGAGGGCTAAATGAGCTTCAGTATCAGGAAAGATATTTTTAAACCACATAAATGTTGATTGCAAAAGAAAGAGGTACACAGGACCAGAGACTTAAGAAATGTTAACTATGGAAAAGGTGAAGGCTTGAGTGTTGTATTAGTGGAGGTAAACACTTTTGCATTTGGAGAAGCACAGAGAAAGGGTCCAGAGATGAGACAAACCAGGAAGTCAGAGCTAAACCTATGCAGTTTGTGCCCTTGAATGTAAAGTTGACAATGACAATTGGTGTAGCTGTTGAAAGAAAGGAAATACAGTATAAAGTGAAGATTTATCGGCACACAGAAACTACACAGTAACAATCACGCACAGAGTAATGGGAAAATAATGGAAAAATTGTTGGATGGCAGATCACTGATCTGCAGTAACAATGGACAAGGTATGACAGTGGATGTGAATAGGGGACTGATATCACCCTTGGATCTTACCTTGGTTTCAGATAATTTGGTAAATGTCTGAGAATTGTATGTTGAGAATGATTTAGTTGTGGGAAAGTATAGACGAAGGGAGTGCGTTTACCAGATGGTGCTGTGGCAAGGCTGACTGGAGAAATTAAAAATATGTTTTGTGGGAATGAGTAAGCACATTATTTAATGCCAGAAGGAAGCAAAGAGGAATGAACAATTCAAGTTACATATTTTGCAAAAACACATTTTAAATGCAGTCAACTTTGGTATATACCGTATACATATATTAAAAAAAACACAGGCTAGGAAGAGACTGGGGCCTTGGTGGAATGAGCACTGAATCAGCATGTAGCAAAACATTTGAAACATTTCAAAGCTTTCATGAAAGCTTTGAGGAATAACATGTCAATCTAAATTAATCGTATAAGTGCCAAAAGATATGTGCAGTGACTTGTAGAATAATTAAATACACACAAATATATGGTGGGAATTCTGTTTCACCATTTGCAGAGGAGTAAAGTTGGCGATGTCTGGTCCATAAAATCAAACGGGTGGTATAAAGAGGCCAGTTTATTTACCAGCATTGAACGATGGGGAGAGGCTGGCAGTGTCAAACAAAGAAGGCGGATGTTTTAGGCAGGGCATTTGGACCAGTATATAGTCCAGTCAGACAACTCACATTCGAACATTTATTGCAGCATTACAACAGATTTTGTGTTTGGCGTCTAGGCTCCAACTTAATCACTCCCCCATATGATTACACAGGAATGATGGGAGTGATGAGCAAATACTGTAACCCCCTCGTTGGAGCCTACAGGTGGATGCTGGGGTGGTGGAGGGGCTGAAGCAACAGGTGGCAATACTGCAGCAGCAGTGCGAGCAAGAGGGGTTGATGGGAAATGTCTCTCTTGTTAAATAGACCACCTGATAAGGTGGGTGTGTACTATAGATGGTTGTGGAGAGTGAGGTATGTCACATGATGAATGACACATGTCGTTTGTAACATGATTGGCGCAGTGCAGCTCGAGTTGCCTGCCAGAACTAGCTCGCCAGCGTCGCCACATTTGTGAGCACCTTGATGATATCCAGTGACAGCAAAACCCTGTGTTCTCAGAAGGAATGAGAGTGTGAGGGGGAAGAGAGAGGATGACATGTCAACTTTACATGTGGTCTTTATAATGACAAAACTCAAAATAGCATCGAAAGATACTGGATATACAGCTGCAGGTCAGAAACCGCTATGTTAGGCAATGTTCTGACAGCTACCAGGGAAAACACTAAAGTGAGTGTTGAAACTGTTTAATAAGATCTGGAGGGATAGACCTATGCAGATATACCTTGTAACAGTAAGAATATGGAATGGGGCATACATAGGGTCTACTACAGTTAGTGGTATAGCCACTTGTTTTTTTTTTAAATTTTATGAAAAATGGAGAGAGAATGGCAATTAATGAAATTGGAATCAAATCAAGTGTGTACTCCAAGAATAGTTTTCTCTGAAGTATTCTCTTACTCTGTGCAGATTGTTTTCAGAACAAACTGAAGTACGTGAAATTTGGTAAATTTTTTCCTGATTTCAAAAATATATATCTTCAAAAGACTGTCCAACCATTGATCAGTAATATGAAGTGATTTAATAGAAATTAAGAAATGGAGTAGAATGACAGGGTGTTTCATTCTTGTACAGATGGTGGCGGCATACTAAAAGTTACGTCCGACCCACCAGTAAACCAAAAGAAGGCGAAGAAGAAGAATATGATTTCGGACGCTGGCAAGTAAAAAGCAGGGAAACGTTTATCATCCTCTGGGTGAGCTCACCATAGACCGTTTGCATCATGTTAAGTCCACGTTTGACCCAGACTTGACATGTGACCCTAGGAACATGGAATTGTGACATCACTTTCCTCTTCCTATCGAATTAGTCATGGATCTGACAATTATAACCCCACATAGCTGACAGCAGCATATTAATGATTCACCATTTTAATTGATTTGTGCTCTAGTAATAGTTTAAAACAAACAAAATAGTATGGATATAGTGTTTCACCTAGGTTTACAGATTTGGGGGGGGGGGGGGGCGACGGTGGCGGCAGATTGCGCGGGGGGGGGACAGGGACACAAAAACTTAAAGGAATCATGATGTTAATGTGTTTCTTTTAATGATTTTGAACTGTACATTGGATTTCTGACCGGCACTGACAGGCTATTCTGTGATGCTCAGACATCATGTGTTTGTCCAGTTTGTCCTTTCTGTACGACTGGCAGGGACACTCTATAAATGGCCGGGTCTGGTTTCCTCTCACCACTGCCTGTTTATGCTGTCTACGTATTCGACAGAACATTCCTAAAACCAAAAAGAAAACTGAAATAATCCCCTGTTCATTCTCTATGAACTGTAATTTATCTATTTATCTATCTATCTATTTATTTATTTATGTAGGCCTATACATGCATGTATGTAGCGTATGTATTCACTGACTTCCATACGTAACCTGGATTGCCGGAATCCGGAAACATTTTTGGATCCGGTACTTATGTTTATCGCGTCTACACGAAGCCCTGTCACGAAAACACGGAAACGCTGGAGTGGAGTGGTTAAAATCGCTGTAAAGACGTTATGGAGCATGCGCATAAAGTGAAAGAAGACTAAAGTCGAGATTAGTAGCAATCTTCCCGTAACGACTTCTCTACCACCTGACATCCCTTTTACCACAGCATTCAAACAGGACGAGTTAGAATAGAGCACTTTGCCATAACCCTCGTTTGTGTTAAGTTACCGTTTTGAAACTTCTGTCTATAATAAAAATCTTTTCACGTCAGGTTTGCCGGTTTTGAACAATGGTCCGATGAAAATAGATTCAACAGTGATAGAAGGAAGTGACGAAGCGGGGTTAATAATGGTTCAGGCTGAGGTTGCGAGGCGAGGTGCGTTCACGGTTTAATACAACAAGCGGAGAAAGCAGAATCGCGGGGGCTGACCGGCGCTGAGAAATGCGCGTCCCGTGCAACACGTGGACTCTTCTCTGAACTCGGACCCGGAGCAGGAGAGCTCCTCCGGCTGCTACTCGCAGAAGAGCGGGAGTTACCATCATCCACCTGGGAGCGTTTAAAAAACGCGGATATTTTTAACTGCTTCTCAGGTGGTTCATGCGACATGTTTTCAGATGGATGCTCTCTGTCCGCTGGTGGGAGGTTGCTCACCTGTGTGTGCGCGCACGTGTCTGTGTGTGCGCGCATTTGGATGGAACTCCGCCGTGCGCGATACAGAGAGCAGAGGAGAACTCTCTAACCGCGCGACCATGTCGAGACAGAAATGCAAGCTATAGACCTGTTTTATAGGAAATGTAACCTTAAAATGATTTATGTAGAGATCTGGCGCTATATTAAAAAATAAAAAATACAATAAATAATTAACTTGACCTTCGAGGGGGGGCGGGAGGTCCCGTTGGGGGGGCGCAGCGCCCCCCTAATAGAATGGTAGGGGAAACACTGGGATAGTACCAGGAGAAGGTGATACCAAGTAGGACATTAATGTCAGATAAAAGAAAACAAATTGTAACACTGCAGCTCTGAGGAAAAGTAGAACCTTTGGCAGTCAGCCAGTTCACCTTTACCGCTTAGCTGACCCTTAATATATAGAATAAAACATACACGAGCTGCGAATAATGGAGCCATAAAATCTGAATAAAAAAAACAAAACACAGAGCTTATTCTGAAGTAAACAGAAATTAGTCTAAAAGAAATACACAAACCAAAGAAATCTCTATAATGACCCATGTCCTCTTAACCAAAGCTCAAAAGAGCTGTATTATTTTGTACTATGTTTTACTGGATTACTTAGACATACTCAGTGTATTAATCTTAGGTTTCATTATCATTATTAATCTTTTACTTTTATCCTGGTTTAGTTGTATCAATTGTTACTTTTTATTTATGTTGGATTTAAAAAATAAAACCAACCACACTTTCACAGTGTGAGTTGCTGAGCTGTGGCTGGCGAATATTTGTGGTAAAGTACAACGTGAGTTGTGAGAAGGTGTCATACGTTGATATAATGCTAAATTCGAAGAGTGACATTTGAAAATGTCCCACTCGTCTCTCCTCACCTTTTTGTCAGAATCAATCATGACCATAGCATCTCGTTATAGCTGTTTGTCAATACATCACATCAATATCACTCTGTCCAGACAGGTAAGTAATGACAAGGGCCATTAAGATAAGTTTTACTGGATAGATGTCTGAAACACAGAAGCGCTTGTTCATGTCTTGCAGCTTTAACATATTCTCTAGTAGCTACAACTGCACAACGGTTTCAGTTTTTATCCATCAAAGTTAATTCATTTTCGTCTGACTTTCTTTTGACTATCATGAATTTATCTCTCAATGATATGGCACCACTATACCAGAGCTCATAGGACCATATTGCCCCAAGGGACCACGGCAATCCCAGAAATCAGGCTTACTTGTCGTCCCTAAAGTCTCCAAATGTAGAAAGGAAGCAGGAGCCTTCAGCTCTCAAGCTCCTCTCCTGTGGAATCATCTCCCATTAGTCTCAGTTCAGGAGGCTTGAAACTTGCCTTTTTTGATGAAGCTTATAGTTTCAGCTGGTTCAGGTCTGACTTGCACCAGCTCTTAGTTATGCTGCAATTGTCATGGAACATATGTCACATGGATCCTCTCTTTCCAACTTCAGCCCGTCCTGGGAGAGGGATCCTCACATGTAGCTAACTTTGAGTATTCTACTTTCCTCTCCCCTGAAAAATAGGGTATTTTTGTATTTTTTCCCTACTTTTGTTGAGAGTTGAAGACAGAGGAAGTGGCACCTTGTTAGGCCCTCTCGCGCAAATTGTGATTTGTTAAAGAAATGTATTCATTCATACAGTGCTTCTGTGTGAGGCACTTTCTCTATCATATATCAATCATCAGGCACAAGAAACTTTGGCACACAGAATGGAGAAGACAGGGATCGAACAACCAACCCTATGGTTAGTGGACGACCCAAAGAATCTGTTCACAAAGGTGCCACTGCACTGCCTGGAAGGTATCTCCAGGTAAAAACAATGCACAGTTCTACCCCTGACTTGAACTGGAGTGAGTGTTTTCGGATTGTTTGGTGAAGCCCACACTGTATTTGTCACACCACCAAAATACAAGATAGGACGGTCTCTAAAAATATTTTGTTTCATTACAGGAAAAAAAGTTAAAACAATGCCTTCCCGTAGAGCTGGCAAATTGGTTCCCAAGACATTTCCTCTTTGAAGAGACTGGAATCCAAAAAGTCCTGGCTGCTCATTTTTAGGTCAGACATTCTCAAACAGCAAAATATAGCAAAATAGGAATCTTGAAAACAATGTCAAATGCAGCAGTAAGGCTTGTTTACACTGTTGTGTGAATTGTTAATAGGTGCATAGTGTGCTATGGTATTATCACTGTATTAGCTTTGATGGTGAGGCAAGGACTACTGTCTGTCTCTCCCTGTGCTTTGAGAACAAGGAGTCAGTGTTTAGGGACGAGTATGAGAAGAGCAAGAGCTGGTTCGTTATTCCCTCTGACAGAGAGACACAGGAATAAAGAATCAAAGGCGGAGAGAGGAAGAGAGGAGAAGGAGGAAAGGAGAGAGTGTTTTGAGGCATTGGCCTTGGAAGTGTTTTCATGTAATGTAACCAGCTATTGTCTTAATAATGCTCAAATCCCATTACCAAGAGTGTTGTGGCAGGTAATCAGCAAAGGCTACATGCTGGCAGATGAATAGAAGAGCGACTAGAGAAGGAGAGAAGGTTAAATCAAAGACAGGGTCCAGGACCACTCAGGAGGTGAAATGTAAGTCTGGGCAGCATCATTCTATTCTTTAACATACAACTGTTCCGTTCTCTGATTTTGAAAGGTAGAGGACTACTGCACATCTGGAACCACTAAAACTGTGATTCTCCTTCATTTGTGAGTTTGGTTATTGAGGCAGAATGACACAGGACAACCTCCTCTACTCTCTTAAAATGCTGTTTTTCTCTCCATTGTCGCCAAGTGCTTGCTCATTGTGAGTAAGTCTCTGCCTTACTATGTGAAGTGCCTTGAGATTATGTACTGTATGTTGTGATTGGGATACATACAAATTGGATTGGATCTTATTGCATTATGGTGCCTGGTGGGTTCCAACATTGTGGTTGTGGTTTCATTTTAGCCAAATATGTGGATTAGCTAAACTAAGAAGCAATTATTTTTGACTGTAGATTATACAATCTGGAGGCAATAAACATGAGGTCAGAGACCAAGAGTCCAGTGTACCTCAGGAGAGGGGTCCAGGCAAAAGCCAATATGCTCAATCCAGATGTCAACAATTTATATTGTTTTAATCTTACCTAAATGTCTTTTCAAAGTGAAATGTAAAAAATAACTGTTATTTTAGCAAGCACATTTGCTGGTTGACGTGGTAAAAAACTTTCACATCAGGGCCGAGTTAACATTACCACAAAAACAATAAGCCAGTGACACTAAAACTTCCACACCAAACAAGATATTGTGCCACACCACACTGACTAATATCTAGGGGGGGGGGGGAGGTGACAAACAAGCATATGCATTTTTTAGGGCGGGTAAAATGTGTCACGTAATGAAACGGGAGTGTTACTTTTATAGGAGCTGGTGTGACTTGTACCCTTATGCCAGCACAGTTTGCCATTATTTTTTCTTTTTAATTGTAGCCAAAAGCAAACCTGCGAGGGCTGACTCCTTCTGCATGCGGGATAGGATTCACTATCAGTCTGGATATTTGGGGGGCTAGTTGAGTGATTGTGGCGCTTTGCCTTCAAAACCTATTTGACTTTGACTCATACTGTGTCAACACTGTTAAGTTTTATGACTCAATTTACATATTTATGCCTCTTAAATTAGTACTGGATGTATGCATGTGTACAAAGCATGCATCACTATCATGGCTTTTTCTCAGTCTAGCACTTGGCTTCCAAGACAATTTTCCCTGCATATATTTTATCTCATCCCCTCTCCCTTGGTGGCTGGGAAAGTTTTATCACCCTCCACCAGCAAATGACTATGTCCATTTGTACAATATTTCACAATTCAAATCAGCCAGGCACACAGGCTCAAATGACAGCCATGGTTTGTGCACTCCTCAATCACTGCAGAATGAGCGCACAAAAATAATCACATTAGCATAGTAATCTGAAGGAGAAGTAGTGGTAATGACTTATTTGCCTTGAATTACCAACAACTGAATAGTTTTTGTCTTGTGTACACATTATAGCAGATGTGCAATCAAACATTTAAGGGGCTCTGAAAACAGTCACTATCTATTCATTAGTCCACTATGTGTGAGACATTCTCTCAAAAACTTTTCAGTGGTGTGTATGAAATAAGTGACTTTTTGTACTGTGTGTGTCAATAAGGCCTTAGAGCAGTGGTTCTTAACCTGGGTTCGATCGAACCCCAGGGGTTCGGTGAGTCACTCTCAGGGGTTCGGCAGGGGTCAAAACACACACAGTATAGCCCGGTTCACACTAGCAATGTCTGGCCGTTTTTGTCGGCCGTCAAAAAATTGGCTGCCCACAATTTGGTAACACACAATTTTTCTTCGCCGTGTCAGATTGCAAACATTTTGTTGCTTAGTAAAAATGTGTTACACAAAATAAATTCAGGCTACTCATATTACTCGTGACGTCACGCTCCGCAGTGATAAAGCTTGTTGCAGCTGATCACGCCACATTGCTTATCTTTGATATCTGTGCTGCTTGGTGCGCTCAGTAGTCGACTTGTGGCTGTTGTGATTGTACGTCATTCAGCAGAGCCAGCTTCAACAGCAACTCTTCAGAACAACAATGCTCTCAACGTTTTGGTGTCACCAAATCGTACCATACCTTATTGCCCTTGAGATACTCACACTGTTTGTTACAACGTATTTGTGCGAGCAATCCTTTTCGATAGTAGACATGAAAATTAAGAAAAGGAACAGACTTTGTTGCGAAAATGATATGAAAGTGGCACTTGCCAAGGTGAAGCCGCGCATTCCTGAACTTGTATCTGAAAGGCAACAGCAAAAGTCACATTGATTTGCAGTAAATAGTCATTGAGTTATGTTTTTGTTGGTTTTTATGGTTGGTTTTGTTCTTTGAACACATTGATTTTGTGTGAAACTGATGCATGGTTCATTTTGTGCACTTACAAATTATATACCTATGTTTTGAAGAAATCATATTTTATTGTTCCAATTACGAAGGGTTCGGTGAATGCACTGATGAAGTTTGCAGGGTTCAGTACCTCCAATGAGGTTAAGAACCACTGCCTTAGAGCTTAACAGACTGTTGTATTTATGGCTTATGGCTCTGCTGACAGAAAACTACGTTCACACCTTGTGTCGATATTAAATGTAAGGCTGTGCCAGTTTCTCATGGAGATCTTATGTTGCCATGTAATTCTCCAAGGAAAGAGGAGGTTTTAAGTATCCAGCTCTATATTGAACCAGTAGATCCAGTGATCATTAGCTGCATGGTCACTGCACAGCATGACACCCCACTAGAGGGAGCATTTACCTTTCTGCTTTCAGCTGTTCCCACTACACACTTCTCCATTCTCTGCAGGTCAATAAAAAGAGGCTGTTTTCACTCTGAATGTGTAAAGTCAAGCTGACTGAAAGACATAAAAAAATGACAACGTAATATGAAATCCGTATCTACTATTGTACCTGCATCAACAGTGTGCCACTGCCCTCCTCAGACACAACCTCCCTATTGCTTTTAATGTCCTGGATCCTTGTCAGAGGTCTCGTCCTGTAACGTGGTGGCCACAGAGTGAACAATCAAGCTGCCCCTGTTGTTCTGTTGTGACATTTGCTCCTGGTATCTGCAGTGATAAGATTGATACGACTGATCCCGCTGATGAGCTGCCCTGTCTCTGTTGAGGCCTGCAGCAGTTTATTTCTCTCAGGATGATTTCTATTACAAGGAAAAACTATATTGAAAGAATCCTGCAGTGGACACAAGAAAGTCACAGAATGTTAATAAGATTCACAGATTTGCAGTCATTAACAGTTTCAGGTCCTGCACTTCAACACTTTATTGTCACCTGAATGAAGTTGACACCATTTAACTTCAGTTATAGTGTAGATATGAGGATTGATCCCAATCATTTAAAATGCTCTAATCACACTTTTATATTAGCAATGGCTGTTATGACACAGGTCATTTGTAGTGATGAACCTGCAGTGAATTATAAGACTTCTGTCACTTTTAGTTCCATGTGAAAATATGCGCCCTATATTATCAACAATGTGACTCAACCAACAGTTTCAGGTGTGTTTGGGTGGGCAATACACACGTGTCATACTCATCACCTGTTTTGTGCCGGTTCACACTTAAACTAATTCACATTCAAAGTTAATTTTTATTTTATTTTAATGGAAAATTTTAAGTTCCCGGCTCCACCCTTCTAATTATTGAGCAGCTGTGAACCATTGTGGAAAGTCTGTATTTTCACTGTTTGTTTCCACTGTTCTTCAACAAATCGTTGTTGATATAAACTGCATTGAGTTTGTGTAACCCTGACACTCGTGGCTAATGCTTGTTTTCACTGATTACAGACATGTGCAGTGTAACAAAATAAAGCAGATAGCCCAGCCAACATGACAGAACCCATACAACCCACACCATGGTCCAAACCAGCACGTGGACAACCACATCCCAAAACCACATCACCGACCTCTGCCACACCATAGACAACAAGACTAACAGATGGAAAGACGTCACGAGACAGGACAAGCTTCTTCTCCCAAAACTTGAAAATAAAGTAATACCATGATATAATCCTATCACCGTCATAAAGGGGAAACTACCATCATATTTATTTTTAGGTTAAATCACCCACCCCTCAGCCAATGTAACCTCAAGCTGCGAGCTGACATGAGGAAAGGGGTCTTGCACACCCCAGTCTTAAACCTCATCCAACACTGACTTAAATGACATCACCTGAGGCAATCATCAAAACCAGTGGTGTGCAACTGGTTCAACAAAATGAATTAAGGTGAAAATGAAAAATGGTTCAATGTCTGTGATATGAGTCATATATCCTTTATTACAGGGTGTAAACAGTAATGTGTTGCAAGGCTTAGGCAAAAGATAAGAAGAGAAATCTAAAGCATCTGTGACACTGTGTCATTCTAAGCCTGCTACTGTGTACTTACTGAGAAGGTTTAAGCTTTTACAGACGTCTCTGAGTGCTTCTCCAGCCAATATGTGTGTCACATCTCAGGAAATATCTCTGAACAGGTTTTATTAAAATATTACATTATATTGTGTCTGTAGCTGTGCACCTGAACTCCATTCTGAAAGGTTTGGAGCAGAAAATAATCACACAGGAACGCAAGAGATGAGAGGCTTTCAGAAGACGCCGCATGACTCAGAACAGTTGTGTCTGACACAGCTGTTTGCAGAGACTCTTCAAGCCACGAACATGACTCGCTTACTACTTTCTGTCACCTCTTTCCCATCCACTTGCTAAAAATATAAGCTTAAAAACAATATGTCTAGCCCAAGATTGACTAAATAACTGTAAAGTACAATCTCAGCTGAGGATAAAAGGGATAAATGAACAGATTAAGGTTAAC
Source organism: Limanda limanda (assembly GCF_963576545.1). Classification (NCBI taxonomy): domain Eukaryota; kingdom Metazoa; phylum Chordata; class Actinopteri; order Pleuronectiformes; family Pleuronectidae; genus Limanda; species Limanda limanda. Next base: position 30,456,468 of record NC_083637.1, on the reverse strand, counting down.
CACATTTTATAAAAGCTATGGTGGCAAAGTTATCTGTCTCTCTAAGGTCAACCCATTTGTCAAAAAGAAGGTATTATTAATTAGCTTTTAACCTTTGGGCACTTTGCTAAATCACATTGTTTGCTCCTGTTTGATTTTCAGGGCTAGTATATTAAAGGCGTTGATATTTGACAACGAAAGGGACTATGCTCAAAAAGTGTGTTTCACTCACTATTATTTCACTTGGATGTCATGTTTGGTGTCAGTTTCTGAGGTAGTCCTCCGCAACCCAGTCTCATCAGTAAACATTCAGTGGAAACGTTGGTCCACTTGGACCAACGTTTCCATCTCACAATCTGGCCTATCAGATTGTGAGATGGAAACGTTTGGTCCGCCCATTGTTTTGCATTGGCGTGTTTTCACGTCACGTGACTCCCGAGTTCCCGTCTACGGAAAGAAAAAACATGGCGGACATTTTCTGATTTTTCAGATAAAAATATGATTTTGTAACTTAGTCTGGGCATAAAAATACATTCTGACACCATTTCTAGCGAGAAATGTGGTCTTTGCTTCCACAGTCTTCAGCCAGTTCGTGCTTATGATATATATTTTAATAGTTATCACGAATGTTTTTTTCGTTGCTAGGATGGTTGCTATGACGCTGCCATGCCACAGCACGTCGTAGCGTGCTGTTTAAATCACCGTCCCTGCGTGGTGTCGTTCAGTGCTCGTGAATGTTATTCATGTTATATAATATTAATATTTGAGGCTAGATTACACCTCTTATGCGAAGGATCCGAGACTGTTCATACGGAGGCGGACACGAGTGGGCCACCGGACCGAGTCCGTGAGGGGACCGGACATGACGTGTGGCTGTCGTAAAAAAAGTTTATGTAAACATCCGTTCCCTTTAACTCGGCGCTGCGTCCTAAACACGGAACACTTGGGAGACCACGATGTCGTCTTCCTTCTGTCAGGTAAGTAGTTTATTGTTTTTAAAGATCGTTACGATCTAGGTTCACAGTCCGAGTGCTGAGACAGCGGATGCGGAGTCCGTCGATACCCACAATGGATGCTTTTCTTCAGCTAATATGCCATTGTTAGCCATATGCTTCAGCCATGGGTAGCATGTGCTTACCTGGGAGGTGAAAACATGGTTGTTGAAACCAGTTCAAGATGCTTAGCTCATCATTGAGGGACGCTACAATATAAATATAATCATGAATTTGATTTATGAATGCTTTAGATTAATAAGGAGCGTATTTCTCTACCAATACTCCACAATAACCATATTGATATTATATATAATTTTATATAAACCATATTGATATTATATATCATTTCATACAATAATATTGTCTTTTGCACACTCTGTCTACATATTCATATTTCATTTTTACATACTGTCTAACAATAACATTACCATCATATCATCAGTACTATTACCATCATCTTGCCAATGCACCTTATCTACCTATTTTATTTTATCTTGTGCTTCTGTTTTTGTATTCTTTCTACCTCAATATTTTTTATTTTATTCAATTGTATTGTATTTTATTGTATTCAAATATACCGGCTGCTATGACAACTTAATTTCCCTTCAGGGATGAATAAAGTACTCTATCTATCTATCTATCTAACAGATCAATTTGGTTTAATGTATAGAATGTAATATGACAATAATGTTTTCATGTTATGGAGTTGCGATTCATTTTATAAAACAATTCCTATGTTCTGTTTTTTAATCAAGGAGGATCCAAGTGAAGCTACAGGAGTTTCATTAACGTCAATAACTTGGACCGAACAGTTTGTTTTGCTTGATGAAGAGCAGGAGGCAGCGTGGAGAGAAAGAGGAGCCGGGTTGAGGCCACTACCATCCTCCACGTACCACAAGGAAGATGAGGGAGAGAAATTATCCTACCATTAAAGAGGTACTTTTAAGTTACATACCAGAAACACCATTTTATATAATGTGCCAAATATAAATTTTTATTAAATCCCCAAAGTACGCTGGCTGAAATACAAGTTAATATCACACTGAAAGAGTTTGATCAATCATGCTTCCCTGCTGTGGTTGTTCAACTGGGAAAACAACTTTTTCCACAGGAAGGCAAGTAAATTTAAGGAATGCTTGTGCAAAGTTTTCCTCTGTTATGTATAATGATGACCCCCATCAAACATTATGTTAGCAATATTTACACGTTTTCATTTATACTGTTTATTTCTGTCTACATGTGTGAATTTGCCTTCATTAGTTTCAGAAAAGAGCGATCATGTATCGGTCAGTGGGCGGCAGCACAAGACTCCGCAAACTAGTCTTTAAGCAAAGTAGACAAAGGCATTGAGGTTGCGGCCTGCCATCATTATTATTTTGCTTAAGGGACTGAATATGTTTCATGCAGAAATATTAGCATTTCCCTTATATCTACCAAAACTGCTTGTTTCACAGAGTGCAGTTTTGATCCGATGTGGTGTGCAAATACCAACTGTATCTGCAATGGGTTGTTGGGCATTAACATTTGTAACTCTAATTTTGTTTTGACAGACTGTGCAAAGAATGTTGAGAACATCACCACTCTACAGGAAGAAACAGTCCAGTAATGTGTGTCAGAAGTTCAGTAGTGAACGACAGGTACTGTGGAAAAATGTGTGTCATTGTTGTACAATGTCCTTTGACTCTGTTTACACAAGGTCAACACAAAAAGGTTTGATTGTAAACTGATATTGGTATGAATTCATGTTATACTCCTCTTCACAAGAAACAAACAATTTACAAAAAAAACCACTAGAATTACCGCACTGCGTTGTATGACTCCGCTAACCAGTGCAGTGTCCGTCTACATATTTCTACATATTTTCTCTCATATAAATGTCACTGTAACCTCTTGACAACTGAAACCATAACATGAGGTCAGTGTGGCCTTGACCTTTTGACTTTAAGACAAATACACAGTTAGACAACCCGAAAACATGCAGTAATGCCTCCGGCGACTCGCTATTGCAGAGGCATTAAAATGTTAGTGTAGTAGACTGGATTTTATTGGTGTTACATTGGACATCTTCTATTTGTACACAAAAAATATATTTGGTTTCACATTCTAGATGGCATAAGCAGAGACATCAACTCAGGAAATGGATTTCTGCAGAAAAGAAAGCCTTGTATGTGTGTATATATACATACAAACGCACTTTTAAAACGTTTTGTTTTTTATCATATATTCTCAGGTAGTACTGACGCATTTACGGAGATGGGACATGAGGGCCTTGTCTGCATGCCCAAGAGAAGATTCCACAGAGTTCAAGCTGAGCAGGCTGCAGCAGGTTTGGATGAATCCTCCTCTGAAGAGGAAACATGGCGAGGTACTTCTCAACTGATGAAGAAATGTGAGTGCTGTGATTAGGTCAAATCTGCTTAAATGCTACTGTTGCTCCTGGGCCCTGCTATTAGCTTGGTGTTTGGTAGCTGTTAGCTTTAGCATATTTATTTTTTAGGGGCCTGTCTGACGTTTATGTTTTAAAAAAAAAATCAGAGGGAACCATCTTCATAATTTAACACTATGGTTTGTTTGTGTCCTTCAGTTCTTCTGAAGTGAAGCTGTACCACTGTGCTCCAGCACCACGCTCCCTCCTGCAGCCTCCACTCCTGATGCTAACCCCCGGTCTCCATCACACCATCCGGGCAAACGTGGAGTCACAGAACTTTGTCCAGAGCTGCCGTCTGAGAATTGTTGATCATATAATTTTCAGCAGATGCCTTAATGTAATGTTTGTGCACAATAAATGACATTGATCATAGCATATTGGTATGTCCTTGCAGTCATACACCATGATATTGGCAGATAAGATGTTGATTACATTAAAGCAGTGAATGCTCTGCTTTAAGCAACATAAACACGCAATGATCCAATGGATTTGAAGTAGAATGGGCATGTTACATTCTGTAGAGTAAGTAACGGAAGTCAGAAAATAACTTTCTTTATCTGAGGTTCAGTCAGTTATAGTCACAGCAAAGCACACAGGTCTTGTTGTCTAAGTGGCAACCATATCATATTGTTTAAGATGTGTAACATCAAGCTTGTGTATCAGGGCTAAATACATCCAGTTATAAGTAAGTTCACCCTCTTGTTAAGACTAAAAGTAGGTGACCCAGATGTTTCACAATGCAATCTGATAAGGTCTTATGAGAAACATTCTCAACATTAAAGAAATGAACACAGAGGATAGCAATAGATGTTTCACTTTAAATCAGTAGCTGGTAATCGGCAGACTGACTTATTCAAACACATTAATACTACAATGAATGAGGCAGGTGCTTCCTAGGTGCAGGTTTCTCTTGAGCTCATGGAAATGACCTTCACCTTCCACTTACTGTCACCTGAACCATACAGTTGTTTCTGTATCTACAATGACTTAGGAAAACATATACTAGAGGGCAATTTATAAACAATAATACATCTTATTTATATAGAGCTTTTCAAGAAGTGCAAGTACTTCACTGAGGGAGAGCCAGGGGTTAATTTGTGCCGGATCATGCCGGAACAGGATCCGGCACCTCTTGGTTTTGGCCTGCCCGTGTTCCGGGACTTATTTGTGCTGATCCGGTACCTCTCGTATAGAAAAAAATATGAATACAGAGCTGACAACTTTCATGCTTTCGGCGTGTGACACACATCCAATCTGTCACGCCAAAAAAAAAGTGATTTCTTACAAGTGGCCAATATGTCGATCGCGAATGCTGTGTGGGCCGGCGCCGCCACGCCCCCCCCCCCTGACAAGAGGTCCGCAGCGGACGAGGTTCGCTACATCGTCCAGGGCAGGGGGGGGGCGGCGGCGGCTAAAGACACACCGCCGCTGATGCACAGTTTTGTAATAAATCTCTCATTTGATTTTTGTGTTTGCAACTTGTGCAACAAGTTAATTGAGGAGCTGAAGGTGCTTAACGCACAGTACTGGCCCGAGGACGCAGGTGCGCTGTATGGAGAGACTGAGGTTGAGTCGCTGTGCAGCGCTTTAACATCGCCAACCCGCCCGCAGTCATACGGGCCTACAGAAAACACAGAGACTCGGAGGAAAAGACATCCCCGATGAACTGATGGAGTTACTTGTTGCTGTCAACAGCATTCCTATTGCGAGTGCTGAATGTGAGCGCGGATTTTCGCAAATGAACTTAATTTACATTCCCAACCGTACCTCTCTACTCACATCCACCATATCATCTTTACTCTTCCTAAATCTTGTTGGACCCCCCCTGGCTAAATTCAACACAGTCCCGTACGTGAGGTCGTGGGTGGCCAAAGGACACAGAACTGCTACAGACACACGCAGTAAAACCCGAAACAGGGAGGAGGAGAATCCGGACATGGTCGTGATGTGGGGTGTTTTGGACTAAATATGATGAGCATACTGTCTATTAATAGGCCGCCGTGCCAATCTTTAAATAATAATAATGGAAGATTTATGTGATTTATTGTAAGCTTTGAACTTTTATTTTTTATGTTTTACAAGTTAGATCTATGTTGAGAAATGAATTGCTGACTGTAAGTCCCACCTGTGTTGATGTGGGCATTTGCCTGTTCTGTATAGCCTAAAATAATTGTAAATTATTGTCATAAAATTTATACCATGGATATTAATTGAAATTAAGGCTTGTAAGTCCCACAGCATTGTCAGTGGGCATTTGCATGTTTTTTTCAGCACCGTTTTCTGTATGCGTTCCGGGACCTGTGCCCGTCTCGTCACCCCTGCGCTGTAATATGTACTTTGCGTTCCGGCACCTTGTGATTTACAAATTAAGCACTGGGGACAGCTAATACAAACAATATATATATCTTAAATCCATGAGATGGGACAGCCTCTCACTTGGATGTAAACCAATTTTAGAACACATTTGCTTATACTGGAGATCTTTTAAATTAATGTCCCAGAAATAATTTCTGATAGCAAACCCCTGCCTCATTCATTGTAGTATTAATGTGTTTGAATAAGTCAGTCTGCCGATTACCAGCTACTGATTTAAAGTGAAACATCTATTGCTATCCTCTGTGTTCATTTCTTTAATGTTAAGAATGTTTCTCATAAGACCTTATCAGATTGCATTGTGAAACATCTGGGTCACCTACTTTTAGTTTTAACAAGAGGGTGAACTTACTTATAACTGGATGTATTTAGCCCTGATACACAAGCTTGATGTTACACATCTTAAACAATATGATATGGTTGCCACTTAGACAACAAGACCTGTGTGCTTTGCTGTGACTATAACTGACTGAACCTCAGATAAAGAAAGTTATTTTCTGACTTCCGTTACTGAGGTTCTCTCTACAGAATGTAACATGCCCATTCTACTTCAAATCCATTGGATCATTGTGTGTTTATGTTGCTTAAAGCAGAGCATTCACTGCTTTAATGTAATCAACATCTTATCTGCCAATATCATGGTGTATGACTGCAAGGAAATACCAATATGTTATGATCAATGTCATTTATTGTGCACAAACATTATATTAAGGCATCTGCTGAAAATTATATGATCAACAATTCTCAGACGGCAGCTCTGGACAAAGTTCTGTGACTCCAGGTTTGCCCGGATGGTGTGATGGAGACCGGGGGTTAGCATCAGGAGTGGAGGCTGCAGGAGGGAGCGTGGTGCTGGAGCACAGTGGTACAGCTTCACTTGAGAAGAACTGAAGGACACAAACAAACCATAGTGTTAAATTATGAAGATGGTTCCCTCTGATTTTTTTTTTAAAACATAAACGTCAGACAGGCCCCTAAAAAATAAATATGCTAAAGCTAACAGCTACCAAACACCAAGCTAATAGCAGGGCCCAGGAGCAACAGTAGCATTTTAGCAGATTTGACCTAATCACAGCACTCACATTTCTTCATCAGTGGAGAAGTACCTCGCCATGTTTCCTCTTCAGAGGAGGATTCATCCAAACCTGCTGCAGCCTGCTCAGCTTGAACTCTGTGGAATCTTCTCTTGGGCACGCAGACAAGGCCCTCATGTCCCATCTCCGTAAATGCGTCAGTACTAGGGATGAGCGAGTACAGCATTATCTGTATCTGTATCTGTTAACCATATGAATTATCCGTATCCGTACTCGGAGTGGGCGGGGCCTAACCCGGAAGTGGGTGTGATTTAACCCGGAAGTGGGCTGGTTCAACATAACTTTCTTTTTAACTTTGACATTTTTTTATGATTTTTTTATTTTTATTTTTTTTAAATTTGTTTCCACACCAGGTGTGTGTGTGTGTGTGGTGTGTGTGTGTGTGTGTGTGTGTGTGTGTGTGTGTGTGTGAGTGAGATGCGAGGGACGTTCGCTGTCTCCCGGAGAGATGAGCACTCTGTGTTTTTGTTGTGGAAAGACGTGAATCGTATTAGTTCGCAAGTCATACAGACTGGTTTTGTTATTTTCACTTTACATTAACACTTAAAGTTTAGTGCAGTGTAATTGTTTGCCGTGATAATTAAATGCCAGTGTGATAATAAATGACAATTTCAAACCATACAAACTGTCATGTTGTACTACGTCATCAAGGCATTCACATGCCTTGATGACGCGGGCCCGAATGCGCCACAAGAAGCAGACGGAAAACCTGCATGTCCATGCAGCAAACAGACAGGTCTGTCGGCCAATAAGGTCCTTCGGTCCGAAGAATTTTATTGGTTGAAGTTTTCACTAAATATTATGAGAGTGAAATAATTGTTTGTTTTTACTCCTGGTGGGTCTGTCTTGCATTTTAGAGTGTCATTACCTTATTAATACCAATTTAACCTTATCCAAAAAAAGTGTAAAAATGCAACAAAGGTAAGAGTCCCTTTAAACAGAGCAGAGCTAAAGTATAGTCTTAAGAAATGGATCAAATCTCTACGCTGACATTCCACACACTCCTGCTGCTGCTGCAGCTCAGGAGAAGGTAGGCGTTCATTGAATCAGAACATCACACCTATTCTTGAAGATTTTAAAATCTCAACTGATATTGTTCATTAAATTAAAGATATTCTCATGTGGGCATGTAAAGGTAACAAACACCACCAGTCAACAAATCCATAAACTCAGTTTTAGCATATTCTGTTGCCAGCCATGAGAAGTGCTGTGAACGAGCCTGAGCAGGCAGCCCTTCAATCCAGGTCTGTGGACTGTTACAGGGTTAAAATATTATTTTGCATCTCCATAAAGATTTGGATTTCTTTCAATTTGTTTTCTTCCAGCCCCAAAACTTGCTCTTTAGAAAGTGAAGGTTCCGACCCCTGTTTTAGTTGGTAAGACAACAATAATGCTTAATTGTATTGTTTCAAGGCCGCATTCTCTTAGAATGTCACTGGGTGCATCCTCAATTCACTGAGAGAGCTTCATGCACACTTCACACACTCACACACACACACACCACACACACACACACACACACACACACACACACACACACAAACACAAACAAGTTGACTGAAGCATGGACTTAAAGCAACACTAAACCCCACAGTAACATATGAATGGTAGATGGATATATTTTTGTAGATGTAACAAATAAAAGACTTTGTCCTGGATTAAAACATAACCACAATGATGACTTAATACCCTGGTGTTCAGAGGTGTGATTTCAAAGTAAACCACTCTGAACCAACACTGTACAGGTAGAAAAAACATGAAGTGTTGAAGTCTAGAATTATTCCAAAGGTCACTTTTAACAACAGCTTACTCCACTTTGGCAAGGAGCAGCCCAATTAACATTCAGATATGTTGGCAGCTCTGCACCAGTGCTTGTCATGTTCTTTACAAATGGACCTGGATCTTTTGCACGAAATGCATGATAACTCAGCCATTGTGCTCTTACAGTTTTTTTCAATTGCTTAAACACTAAAATCAAAAGTACTACACAATTATCAAAACCTTACACTCAAGGAGCATAACATGAGCCCAGATCTGCACCGCTATAAGCACAATGTCAGCTTCACACTTTTTGCAAAACAATACACACAGTGATTTGCAAAACACTAAACACACTTGTATGCATTAGACACAGAAGGATATGAAGATGTCACTTCCTTGCAATTCCTAAGCACAGACTGTCAAATGACACCCCTATGAGCCAATTGGTTAAACACAACCACCAGCTGCACAAACACATGACTGCTTAATTGAAGACACACCAATCAGGTTTAAGCACTATACAAAAGCGGCAGCTGAGTTCACCTGTCTTCAACCAAAATGGAGCTTGTGCTCAAAAAAGAAGAAGAGTGAGGGTGAGAGGGGGAATCCATGGAGGAGGAGAAGGCTGCAGCATGAGTATGTGGAAGGATGTATTGTTCACTTTAGCACTGTGATGTTGCATACTGCACACGTAACCTTTATAATGTAAATGTACTGTATACCAGACCTATGCTGAACTACACAATCTTGTCTTTCACTGTATTTCGGAGAGTTTTACAGATGGATTCTGAGGAAATCCTGCCTTAATTAATATCCATAGATGAGGCAGGGTTCAACCTGACATAAGCAAGTAGGAGAGACAGAAATATCATTGGCCAAGGGGCTATAATCAATGTCCCAGGGCACCGTGGGGGTAACATCACACTTTGCGCTGCCATTACACAGAATGGGCTCCTCCTCCGTCACGCCAGTAGGGGCCCTTACAACACACCTCACATTCTAACATTTTTGGACCGACAGCACAACATCGTCACAGCAGTAAACCACAGGCACCAGATGCAATACATTTTCATATGGGACAATGTGTCATTCCACCGCTCTGCTCTGGTCCAGAACTGGTTTCAACACCATCCACAGTTTACAGTACTATACCTTCCACCATACTCTCCCTTTCTAAACCCAATCAAAGAGTTTTTCTCTGCATGGGGGTGGAGGGTTTACGATATCCGGTCCCAGGCCCTCATTGAAACCTGTACTGGTTTCAATGAGGGGTACTGAATTTTCTTGTCTGATATTTGCTGAGCTTACAGTGTTATGCACACTCCTGTAGTAGCATGAAAACTGGGACATGTTTTGTTTTGATTCTCAATGTTGACTGATTTGGGAATATGGAGAGAAATAAATTCTATTTTCATGAGTCTGCAGCATTGGTGTTGTGTAGAGTTTTGTGAATTTATTGTCTATTTTTCCACTTTTTCTGTGTACTTCACTTACAGGACTCTAATCACTGAGAACTGTAATTACTAAAAGTGTTTTAGGTTAGCAACAGCAGTGTTTAACTGGTTCAAACAGAATTAAGTCATATGAAAAGTGTGTGTTTCATATGGTAACAAAATATGGTTTTGACAAATAAGTGTATAGTTTTTGCAAGAGTGTTTCATTTTGCAAAGGATCTGAGGTGTTCTGCTGATTGTGTGTGTGGTTGTGCTAATTGTGTGTAGAGTTTTGAAACACCGGGCCCTGTTTTCAAAATCATGCTTAAGCAATCGTGAAAAACTGTAATAGTGGAGGTGATTCATTGAAAACACCTCCATGGTGGACAAGAATGGAAATGTGAAATGAAATGTCACTCCCCGTCTGTCTCCAGTCCAGGAAGAGAGGCATTAATAATAAAATGGTAATCCCACCCTACTCGTAACCTGTTATATATCATCAATCTGTGATATGCCAAACATTCCACGAGTCATTATGTGACAAAATTAGGTCCTTTTATTTTTCTGGTCTACTGACTTTACCCTAGCCTGGGTGCCAGACGAACTTAGCCCCGCCCACAACATTTGTTGTTCGGGAAGTTCGGTCTGGCATCGCTCCGTTGGGGAGAAACTATGATCGAACCGAAGCTGGTCGATCCAATCAAATCGTCAGGGCGGGCTTTATACGATGATTGACAGATGATCTACAGTGACGTAATCAACCACGTCACCAGAGAGCGCTGCCTGCAGAGCTGAGATGTGTCAATGCTGCCATCGAGTCTGTTTCAGCAGACATCGACAGCGCATTCATTTTGAAAGAGGAACAGAGGAACGTGATCAAGGCATTTGTAGATCGAAAAGATGTTTTTGCCGTCCTCCTACGGGATTCATAAAAAGTTTAATTTATCAGCTGGCCCCGATGCTGCAGCCACACAAGCAGTCATATAAATAAAAAGAGAGTGGGGGGGGGGGGCGCTACGCTCCTCAGCACATATGAGACAAAAAAGACACAAGTTGGGACGCTGTAATGTTGGAGCAACAAGGAAGTGTAAAACGATTAGCTGCCATTTCTCCTCCTCGCTGGCTCCTGCAGAGCCATGACAGCGGAGCTCTGCAGCGCAGCGTGCGGATCAGCAGCTCCGTGGATTTCTGGTAGGGACGGATCTCTCTCAGAGCCGCGGTCCCGGGCCGGTCCCGGGCCGGTAGCGAGGCTCTGAGAGAGATCCGTAGCGGGCTTCTTCACGCTGCCGCCGGCCGGGGCTCTCACGAGCAGCCCTGGTCACCGGCTGCTTCCTGGGGGCTTTGCCTCCGGTGGATATACGAGCGGCATTAGCAGCAGTTCCATTGATTTATTTAGAGAGTGAACAAACTCGTGAAACAGACAACTGACAACAACTATGCGTCGCTTGACATACGTCACATACTAAGTTGCTCTGATTGGTTGTAGGTCTATCCAATTGAGCGAAGAGGCATTTTGTTTCCTGGTTCTGTAGAAACACGCCCCATAATCACAGACCAATGGAGCGGTCTCAGACTCATATTCTGACTAGAATAATGAGTATGACAACGTCAGGCTAACTTTACCCCACCCTGCATCACCTATTTCCACTTCACTTAATGGTTTTATAGGGTTTCTTCCAACTTTTGACAACTGGCAGAGAGCAGGGGGTGAGCTCAGGGCAATTAGACTGAGGTGCATTAATGCACATGAGCTCAGTAAAGTCAGCTTGATAATGGATATCAGATCTTCTTTGGATAGAGTTTCTTAAAGTGAGTCCAAGGATACAGTTTTTCTTTCACTAGCTAATCATCACATGAACATATGAATGATAACATCCACTTTCACTTTTGCATGTGTAATAATTAAGTACACATGCTACACCGGGACTGGTGTAGTTTCAATTCCAAGGGACAAAAGCTGCCAAAAAATCTTGGCCCATGACTGCAAAGGACAAAACAAAAGGATGCTTTTAAAAGCTAAAAAAAAAAAATGTCCAGCTTCTAAGCCTGTGGACCTTGTGTAATCTATTCAGTGAAATTAGAGACAAAATTGTCATGTGTGGTATGTAAATACGATTAAAAATGTGTTCAACAATTTGTATTTTCCCGTACATAAGTACAACGCAATTTGAAAAAAAAAACACACGAAAACCTGAATATAAGTATATGTATACTTTACAAACAATTTTAGCTTCATTTAAATTGATATATGCGTGTGACAAATTACCTGAATCCCACAGGTCAGGTAAATTGTGAACCTATGACTTTCTTTTCATAACTGCAGCTCTCCACTGAACCACATGCAGCAATTAAAACATCCATGTGAATCGTTTGGTGTAATACATTAAATGGACTTATTATTCATGAACATCATGCTATGTAATACCACGGCGAGTGAGAGAAGTCAGAGAGAGTGAAACAAATCAACACATGGTCATCAATATTGCATCTTTTTTTCCACCAACAGCTCATAACAATTATACAGCACATGAAGTTAATGAAGGAACATCATGAAGAAAGAGGGACGACTGAAGGACACAGTGGCTGTTCAGTGAGGATTCATTAGTATGCGTTTATAGAGGAAAGAATGGGAGAATGCACGGCGGCTGGAGAGCAGGAACATGAGCGAGAAAGCTTAGAATTCATCAAGCTTTTTTTCCTCTAAGTGTTGATTTTCATTCATGAATTTATCATGAAGCAAGCTGACCTGAATGCACGAAAGACATCTGAACCACTTACAAAGAAAGTATCAGAAGAATAAGTAATTCCTTCACCACTCCGTAACTTTTTAAAGCTAGATTTTGGTAAACATGCTGTCTCTCTCTCTCCCTCTCCCTTTCTCTCTCTCTTTCTCTTCTCTCGAACCAGAAAATAAGTGATGAATTGTTCTGACTCTGCCACCTCCAAATGGATGCAATCTGTAAAGAATTGCCGTTGTGTGAAAATGCTCTCATTATATGCTTATGGCGAACGCTTTCTGGCTGTTAAAGCATACAGCTGTCATTTAGAATTATAGCCAATGTACTCATATCTACATGTGGTTTGTTTCCTTCAAAGTAAATAATGATTCAGTCCTGATTGAGTCAGCTTCTCTAGTGATATGTTGATACTTAAATTGTATCTGCTTCAATTGAATATGCATATTTTGTATATGGTATTTTATTTTGTTTGTAGATCCGAGAACCAGTTTGGTTACTAAATGTTTTATCAAGCTTAGATTTAGCCTCTATGATATACTGTATATTGTTTGTTGTTTTAACATCTGATCATTCTTTGGCTTAGCTGAAATTATAATCTGTGTGCACGATAGAACCATGTGAGGTTTTATTTCTTGTTAAAGTGGGTTCCAGTATTTTTCAACCTGGGCCCTATTTTGGTATAAATGTTGCTACAATGTAATCTTATTGGGTAACTGCAACAGTCCACAAAATGTCCACCGAAAGTGTTTATTTTTACCAATAAAAGGTTCAAATTGTTATTGTGGTAACATAACACGTCTCAATCGATGAGAAGTCTCACTCTCAACTTTGCACCAGTTCGTTGTGCCTTCTCCATTTGTTGCCTCTCTCTTTCTTTGTAGGAGCTCTAAGTTTTTATACCCCAGCTCAAACAGGTAGGGACAACCATCATAGTTAGATGATTAGATGATTCATCAACATTGTCCACATCAGAAAAAGTTTCAGCCAAAATAGTTTTTCTCAATAAACTCATCCTTCTAACTTTCTCTTTTACGCTCACTCTTTCACTCACGTTTCTACCTTCACTCTTCCTGCAACATTCAATTCTCACAGGGAGGGACTGTTTGTGAATGAAGTCTTGTGATGTTGAGCTGGGACAGGCAGATGACAGGCTGGTGGCTGGCTGAGGGTGAGCAGAAGATCCTGTGAGCTGGAGAAGAGGCAGGCAGGTTGGCTCTGGCAGGAACACAGAGAACAGGGAAAAACACAAGCAAAAAGGTCTGAGCCATGACAGACACTCTGACATTGTCTAACACTTGTTGAGTGAGACATGTGTAGACTCTTACAAAGACCCCAGATACATTTTTTAACCTTTATTGGTGAAAAAAGCAATAAAGGTGGAAATTTGGTGGAATGTTCCAGTTGCCATGAATGAGATAACATCGTAACAACTGCCACCGTTTTGCGGCTGCTGAGGAAGGCGATGTACTGGACACCCTGTAAACAAACTTGTGGTCGTATCTGATGCTTACAAACTAATGACACTTTAGTTAGTAGTGGTAATGAAGAATAAGGAGCAGACAATTTAGCAATGACCTTTTCACATATTTAGGCAGTGTGCCACATCTTGCTTGCAAACTGACTACAGCCGGGCAATCTTCCCCTTGTGGATGTTTGTTTTGTCTCGTGTTGAGCGAGCACATACATACATTTATGTATTTGGAAACAGAAAACCTTATCCAGAAAGCTAATGGGAGTTGGGTTTCATGGCAAGTCAATGGCTCTTTTATCTGTCTCCATAGACAGAGAAACAACAGCACTCTGGCAGGGGTTGCTATTGTTAAACAAAGATGAATAAAAATATACTGTAATGAATGCAATGTAATGCAATGAAATACTGCCCCCTTAGGAGACATATGGCCAAGCCCAGTAATACACTACGTGATATGAAAATGATAATCTCAGCGCAATTGATTAACACTTAAACATTATTGTGCACATTTCACAACTCTAATCAAATCACTTTACAATTGGGAATATTTAAGTACCAAAAGGTCGAACATGTCGAGTGGTTTACCAACCTTCACAAAGCATTTTCTGAATGTTTTGAAACCTGAATTATTCACATCCTAAGTGCATGCACTGTCAGTGTGCACTCCACTTCTGTGGTCGATCAGTGGCTCTGCTGCTGCTACCTCCAGCTCTGGTGGCTCCATCCATACTAATTTATTTTAGTTTTAAAACTCACTTTTAAAACTAAAATGATTTCCGTCCAGTGCTTTTGCTCTGTATATGAAGTCATCCCCATTTATACTTCCACACCTGCAAATGCATATAATGCGACCATTCACACACTCTGGGCATGTATGTACTGGTGTGAACAGGAAGCGGATTGACTTTTCTGCAGTTGATTGTGTAACCCTCTGGGAAAACCAGTTGTTACCAAAACACTTATTTATAGTATTATTTATATTTCCACCTTACTGAGAATTCCTTTTATTTAATTAACAATTCTGTTTTATTTCTCTGTATTTAATTTATTATTATTAAGTCATTTCCTTTTTGCTCAGGAAGTGTTCCACAGGTCAAAAAACTTGACAACGAATTAGCCTATTGGTTTAAGGTGAGATAACTGCATGTTATTGGTGTAAAACGGTCTAAGTCCCGCCTCCTCACTCACGTTAGATAGGTGTGCAGTCGAGTGTGGAGACAGACCCGGCCTGATGAGAAGTGGAGAAGTTGAAATTACGGAGCGATATTACTGCTACTGGTACTCGATATAATACTGAACAAAGAGAAGTTAGGGTATGTTTGAGCCCATAAGAAGTTTATCAACTACTGAGAGAACCTGGAGAGCAGCTTAGAGCACCGGTTATTCTTTACTTTTCCCGGTGAGTTGCACATGCTCAATTAGCCACCACACGTGGCACAGTAGTGAAATGCTATATGACTTAGCATAGCCTCGTGGTGTTTTTGCCATTGAGTGTACTGTAAGATGTTTCATATTTCTTTAGTTATAGAGACAAAAGGGGACATTTGTGTGTGTAATATGAGTATGTTTGTTAGTTACATTGAGTACAGAGCTAAGGATTATGTAGCTGAATTTCAGCTTTGAGATTAGCTTTCTGTTCATCATTGTGCTGCTTGCATTCACAAATGCAAGGTGTCAGTGTTGTGACAAGAAAAATATTCACATATAGTGAGTATTTGATGTTGAGCTGTAGGTTGTTTGCATAATAATCTAACATTCATATGGTTTCACTGCTATTAAAATTGTAATTTAATAGTATTGCTTATACTTTAATATTAAGAGTTAATGTTATGATACAACAGTAATCCTTTATCCATGGGTTAAGTACTGAATTGTATTATATGTTGACATTGATAAAATTGAACTGTACAGTTAAGAGAATACGAATATTTGCATATGTTGCTATATAAGCCGTGTTATGTTACACAGGCTGGGTTTTCTGGATACCCTTGAACTTTGAGTTGGATTGGAATCTCTTCCTGACGAGGGAGATGGCGAGCCACCCGTGTTGAGCACCTGGATTGAGGAGCGCTTCCAGCATTCATCTACCTTGCTGTCAGTGTGGTAGGACTGTGGGGAAGGACCTCAAAGGACAGTTGAATCTAGCAGAACATCCTATTTTTTGAGGATCACTTTTATTTTCTGGGTGCACCCATTTCAAAAGATATTTCTAATTTTTCTAAACTGAATGCCGGCAATGTTGTAATTTGTGTGTTAATACAATTGTTTTCATTTAAACTTAACTCTGTGTTCTGGTTGTTCATTGTGGTGTCTGATTCCTGTTAATTACTCCTCCCTACGAATCTGGGTTATACTGGTCCAGTGTGCACCTACCCTCCATGTGGGTTACAATTGCTTAGCTGCAAAAATACTTTGGAATTGAGAAAGAATGGTGAAAATAAGGATGGGGAATTTCCTTTCTTAAAACGTAACCGACAGTAATGTCAGCATTCAGCAGTGATAGTTGAGTTGTGACTGATAAGAATCATTAAGGAAGTGAATGTGGGGGACTGTGTCATCATTTACGAAGGTCTCTGTTTCTAACCCTCCATACTACTGGAGTTTTCAAACTAAAACCAGTAGTATTTCCAAGGTTCTCAGTTTTAGATGTCCAAAAATCTAGAGTTGTGCAGATGACAGGTGTAAATGCTGCTACAGTGATGTGCTTTGAAACTTAAACAGAGAAGTGTGGATGTAGCCTGAGCTCAGCCGAACAACCCTCTGCTGGAAATGGAAATAAACAATAAACATCCTCTCGGAAGATGCAAATGGCGTCTACTGAGAGGATGACAACAAGCAAGTAATATGGTGTGCCGATATCACCAGGAAATCAAATACAACATTTTTTAAACCAATAAAACTTTTTTTTAACTTTTTAACTGAATGTTATTTTGGCTGTTGAACAAGACAGTAATTAAAAATTGCTCAGCTGTCCCCCCAGTATAAATCCCAACGCAATGACACAGCAAATTCAACTCCAAAAGGGCACTGCTCCAAGCACAGCTCTGTGCTGATTTTAGAGCTCCCTTGGCAGACTGCCCTGCAGCCCCATGATTGAATGCCACTTGACATATTTTCAATAGGTTTGTCACCTTTTTCCTGTACTCCTGAATATACATCAGAGCAGCCAATGTCTCAAGAGAGGTGTTGATCCTCCCTTTTCCTTTTAGCTCTCTGATACTATCTTCAAGCCGCAGGGTACCTCCTTTTCCTCGACAGATGGAAATGTGCAGGTAGAGTTGATCTATAAACCTCTAGATGTGGCTGGAGAAGTTTGTGACTAACACATGGAAAAAATATAAATATATAAAATGAGGAAACCTCAAAGCAAAGGACATGTTTAACTTGAAGATCAGAGACGCAGGATTTTTACACTGGAGCCATCTTAATTTTCACCTAAATGCAGACCAAAATATTATGTAGGCCATATTCCATTGACAGGGATGACAAGATTCCTCTGCAAAGACAAGGCAACAGCAAGTACCTTTGCATGCGTCATGTGTAGCACAGTGGAAGATAAGAGTCAGAAGCTGACTGTGGGTAACAGTGAGCCAATGGCCTTTGACAAAATGCGTTTAGGGATGATAGGTCTGCCTAATGAGGTCTGGCTGAGGAAATGACTCACCTTAAAGCCACTAACAAGATTGCTGATAATTCAAAAAAATGACAGCTATTTACTTGTCTGTAAAATTACACTGTAAATTAATTAATGTCCCTCCAAAGGCTAAGACAAATTGCCAATTAAACACATTTAATATCACAGTTGAATATTGAAAATGTCAGCTTTCCAGTCACCTTATGTGTTGTCCTGAAAATGTATACAAGTGGCAAGTGACTCATTTTCCCCATTCAACTGTCAACATTTCACTAAGTTAACTTTTAAAAGTACAGCAGAATCTAAAGTACATCAATACACTGACAGGGAAAACAGACACTTCACAATAAAACAGACGACATTTCCCACACTCCTACAGGGGAGCCACAGGGATTGCACTTACCAAAGTACAATTTGCTACCTGCAGTAAAGTAACATCACGATGCATGCTCTTCATGCAGTTGTCAAAATGTTGGTAAGTATCTGTTGAAAGTTGAAAGCATCTGCAACTCACAAACACTTGCAGGGGAAATAAGGGAGTTTACATAAGCAGCCCCAGTGTCCCTACAGTACAACTATAGTCACTGCTGATGCTGAGACAAACTTCTATATGGGACTGCACCTGTCAGAGGACCTGCTGTGTGTGGGCGCCACCGGAGCTTGTATTTACCCCGGAGGAGCCAGAGCAGCTGTGTTTAAGGTCTCAATTGAGTGGGAAGAAGAGGATTGCCCTGCTGACTTGGCACAAATATTACAGTACATGTGCTGTTCAATTAATAAGGTGTCTTCAGAGGACCACCAAGGAGGGAAGGTGAGAGGAGGGAGCCTGAGGAGATGGCCGTTTGGGTTCATGGCCCATTTGCACCCACACAAAGGCAGTTATTTCTAATTGTGTCAGCTACTTCAACCAAATCTGTAATAATGACCCTTGTGTAAGTAAAAAAACATGCTGCTAGTCACTTTTCATTTCACCCTGAAGGAACAATAATTAATTTATTACCTTTGTCAGCCTTCGTTTTAGTGTCCAGCGGTAAGGAAAACGCATGGGGGTGCTTTCCCAAGTTATCGTTGAAAGAAAGGGGGGGCTTAGCCCCTAAGGGCTCCTTTGGGGCTGCGGATATCCATTGTTTCAGACAGTTCATAGATTGGTTCAATCAGAAAGAGTGTGATTTTTCTCTGTATCTTTGCTTGCATTCATTCAGTATAAGATAACAGAAGTTATCTGTCCCCTCTGCTAAAGAATCTTCTTATATCCATCTGGTCAATGAATTGGATGATATACCGCTACAATAGCGTTATGAGGGACACTGACATTTAGTTTTCACTAGCATTAACTGATTATAAACAACATTCTATAGGCACTGATATAATTGTTTTAAAATACTAGAGATAGATATTAATGCAAAGTATAGAGAGCTGTCGATAGTTATTTCTTACATTTCAAATTTGCTTGTTCACATTCTTGCTCACTGGAGACATTTTCTAACAAAATTGCTAGCTAGCTAGCTTAGTGTTAACATAGCTCATTACAATATTCCCTTTCATTTGCCTCAGGTAAACCTCAATTTAAGCAGATAACAATCGTTAACAACTACAGATAGCCACATTCTGTAACCACCTGTACTTACAATTTCACTCTGTGCATCATTTACTATGAGCTAAAATCCTGCTGTGTTGATGAGAGACGTTACTTGGCAGAGTGAGAAAGCCAGCGCAGCAGCGATGCAGACCCCCCAAGGTCCTAGTGCCCTGTCTTGTATTGTTACAGTTTTTTTCAGTCGCTAACAAGCGTTTTTCTAAACAGTAGTCACATTTTCAAAACTCTAAACACGATTAGCACAACATCGGTCCTTTGTGGCCATACCATTCACACATTTCATGTTGTTTTCACACAATATGCAGTCAGTGAACACATTTATATAATGCCTACAACAGACAAGCTATACCTCCAAACAAAATTATGGATTGTTTTTGTATTATTTACAAATGTTAACACACAACATCCCACAATTGCAAACACAACATTCCAAACCTTAGATACAGTATAAAAACCTCTGCTTCTGTAATACAGTAATATCAGTTCTAAAACAATATATTTCAGCGCCCAATCACAAACAATCACAAACAATTGAATAATTGACACACAGCTGATGTATGTTGGGCATATTGGGTCAACCACAGCTGATTCCACTCTGGCTTAGAATCAATGGCATTACTAAAAGGAGGACTTTGAGGAGTGATGTTTTTGGAAACAGAAACCGAAAAAGATGTCTGGACGAGGAAGAGTTAGAGCAAGGGGCCCAGGGAGAAGAGCAGGCCCAGTGAGAGGAGCAGTGAGAGGTGTAGTAGTGAGAGGAGCAGGAGTAGTGAGAGGAGCAGGAGAAGTGAGAGGAGCAGGTCCAGGGAGAAGAGCAGGCCTAAGGAGAGGGCAAGGTAGAGGTATAAGAATGCGTGGTGGTGGCATTCTAAGGGCTACAAGGGCAGTGGTGAGTGATGGAATTCGTGCCACTATCATTGACCATGTGATAAACCACGGTCTTTCACTAAGGGAGGCTGGTGAAAGAGTACAGCCCAATTTGGGGCGGTCAACGGTTGCGTCAATTATACGCATCTTTCAACAAACCAACAGGTAAGTTTGCATTTTACATGGATTGTTTCTATTCTCACTTGACATGTCAATGAGGCCATACAGTAATGCATATGTTGATTTTTTTTGTCCCTCAAAAGAATGCAACGTCTTCCTCCCTCTGGGGGAAGAGGTAAGCTCCTTAATCATCAACAAGAGCTTGCCATAGTAGATATGGTTGTTGCAAATAACGCAATTAAACTGCATGAGATTCAAAGCAGAATTTTGGAGGACCAAGAGATATTTCACAATATCAATAGCATCAGCCTCGCAACCATTACGCGGACATTGTCCAAACACAGAGTGCGGATGAAACAGCTCTACACTGTTCCCTTTGAGAGGAACAGTGAGCGAGTCAAGGTGCTACGACAACAATATGTCCAGGTATAGTGTGTATATTCAATTCAATGTACAGTTCTATAAGCTTTGCACTTTTCAAGTAGGTAACCTACTCAGTAATAGGTTACAGTACTGTATGGTATATAGTACTATAATGGCATGATTTACATACATTTTGTTTCAGAGAGTTATGGAATTGGAGGCCAACCAGGCCCCTCATGAATTCGTATACGTGGATGAGGCAGGATTTAATCTGGCCAAAAGGCGTCGACGTGGAAGAAATGTCATTGGAAAAAGGGCCACAGTTGATGTTCCTGGACAGAGAGGGGCAAATATCACTATGTGTGCGGCAATTTAAAATGCAGGATCACTCCTCCACAAATGTCAGGTTGGACCTTACAACACCGAGCGCCTCCTTGCTTTTCTCGATGATCTCCACCAGCGCCTGGTTCCAGAGCAGGATCAGGAGGGTGAAAACAGGAGGACCTTCGTTATCACCTGGGACAACGTGGCCTTCCATCACTCACAAGCAGTTACAGCATGGTTTGAGGTCCACCCAAGACTGATTCGTCTATTTCTTCCACCCTATTCACCTTTCCTCAACCCCATAGAGGAGTTATTTTCTACATGGAGGTGGAAAGTCTATGACCATCAGCCACATGACCAGTTGTCCCTCCTTGAAGCCATGGATGCTAGCTGCAGGGACATCACAGTTGATGATTGTCAAGGGTGGATCAGGCATTCCAAGCGGTTTTATCCAAGGTGTATCGCCTTGGATAACATCAGATGCGATGTGGATGAAAACTTGTGGCCTAACCCTGAAGATCGCAGGGATTAGATAAAGGAATTTTGTGCTTTTTTTTAGTTCTCCCTTTTTACTGGGCTTTTTGGTGTTGCTTTTTTGTTCATGGATATTTTGTTAACTTTAAACAATACTGTAAAACGTTTTCTGTTGTATCATACTGTAAACAGTATTTCTACTATACCTCCTGTAGTAAACAGTAAAGAAAAATAAACTGATTCGCTTTTTACTGGAATGCTTTTGAATGTGAACATTACATGTGGATATACAGTACAGTTCCCAACCAAAAAATTTGGCATAAAAAACAGTGGATTGCATGTTTTGCATACAAATACCTGTAAAACTGAAACATAAAAGTCTATGCAGTTTTGTAATGTCCACAATAGCCAGTATTTTGAAACCTGGTGTACTTTGATTGGCTGCATGTTCCTTGTGAAGTGAAAACAAGAGTTATTCTTTGAAAGAATAATTTCATTTTGAGTCAGATGTCCAGTGTTTTGGTAAAGTTAGTGTGTGCAGAGAAAGATGTCTTCTATTTTGAAATGAAGAGTTAGTATATAGTTAACAAAATGTGCTTTTGAGAAAAAAATGATCTATTTGGCCAATCGTGTTTTGTAGGTGTAAGTCTGTGTTAAGAGTTTAGAAAAAGTATTTTAAGTATAGGTAAGCGCTCGTTAGCGATGGAAAAAAACTGTAAGTATGATGAGAGGCTATTGGATTGTAATTTGAAGTGGGAGAAAACATACAAAGCAGAAACGCACTCACATATGTAGCATGTTAGAACTTGTTAACTTGTCCATGTGTAAAACAATAGTTTAATTTTTTTTTAAAATTAAAAAAAAGAAATTAAAAAAAATCCCAAAAATTATTTGGGGGGGCTGAAGAACATTTTAGGGGGGCTTCAGCCCCCCTAAAAACAGGCCTAACGACGCCCCTGAAAGTAACCCATGTGGCCCACTCAACTTTCATGATTATTGGCTGACCATTCAACTCCCAGGATAAATATAACTTTCGATTCCATTTTCTGGCCCCAGCTCTTCAAAACCAAAGGTGCCTTTTTCTGTTGCTTCACTCAGGTTCTAGAATATACGTTCCCTCCCACAACTGGTCATTTTAAATAAATCTTTAAAAGCTGTCTTGGTTTTAATTTATTTTAATCTGAGTCTGCCTCATAATTGTGTCAGTGTCCTCTCGTCATTTTTCATCTTCGATATGCATCATGCTTTAAATTCAATTTTCAATAAATTATGATCCCATTTTGTAAAAAAAAGATGGAAAAATGATGAGAAGAAGATCTGTTACGCTGAATGTGTTTTCTTGCTTTTTGATTGAAATGTCTTCACTTTGTCCAGTGTTGTGATGTTGGGACTAAGGAGAAGACTGTTTATTGTGTTTGCCACCTTCCTGATTTGTAAGAGTTACGTACGGTTACTAATTTCATCCCACCTCTCCAAAGGTGTTTTGGCCGATTTGATCACAATCCAATTTACTCCTGTACTTTTATTTAGCTTATGTTGATTTAATTTCATTCCCCAACTGTTCAATCCATTGTACTTTATACAATAATTTAGTTAGCATTACACATTTGACAGCTCTTTGTCCAAACCTTGCAGCCACATTACCCACAATGCAGTGTGGTGAGTGTTTTAGGTGTTTTGTGTACCCCAAGCACGGATGAGGAGCAGGCTACAGAGGTCTGGTGAGCTCATTTTCTACAAGTTACCAGATTCCATAAAGCTCCCTCTGCAGCCTTGAAGGATTGTAGTCAACTTTTTCGACATACGCAGCAATTCACCCTAAAACCTGTACACTAGTCCAAACCTCTCCGGAGACTGTATACAGGGTTTAAAGAATGTATTTAAAACAAGAAACTAGTGTTTTGAAAAAGGTTACCTAGACTTCCTGTACCAATGAAAAGCTCAATTTCGAAACAATTTAACACACCATTGCTCTGTTCATTACACGTAGGCCTCTCTTGGTCTCGTATGACACGTTATATGGGCTAATATTTTCTGGCTCTGCTCCTTTACAGGACTTTTGTCTACCTTTGTGGTCGTTTTTGGATTTTAGAGTTTATTGTTTCCTGTTTTAATTTGAAATGTCTTAACGTGTGTATCTTTTGCTTGTTTTACAATGTTTTTGTCTAATTTCCTGTGACTGCCTTTATGTGTTTTACTGGTTGTATATAGTCTCTGTGTTCTCCCTACTCGTCTTTGTCAGTTTGTCTGCTCAATTAGCCTTGGTTCAATATCAGTGCTGTTTGATAGACAAGCTGAGAAAATCTTGTCTCATATGAGTAATTGCCTCATTCAATATGAAATAAAAAAGTTCCCTTGAAGGTTTAACATCGATTTTACCCTTGCAATAAAGTATTGCACAAATTAAAGAAGATATCTCTCCAACATGCTCTTTCAGTAAAGTGTAGATTGATTACTTAGCTCATTTGCTTTTGAATGTGCCTACTCTCAAGAGTTCTGCTGGTTTATCAAATCTTTAAGACGTGTCATTACCTCTCAAATTTTGGGGGAAATATTGTTAAATCACAATCATATAATTGACACCAACTCTCCCGTGTACTTCCTTTCTACTTTTGATTGTATGTTTCCCTATTCTATCAACTAGTTAAAGATACCTCTGTGTGTTTGTGTTTCTACCCCAGGCCAAACAAACAGTCCATTCAAAAAACCCACATGTTGAACACATGCACTGCACAAGTGTAAGCAGTAGTGTTTTTTGAATTATACCTGGCCTTGACCACTGGAACCTGATCAAGTACATTAAGAAAAGGCACATAACTCAAATTGATTCCAGATATTAACATGAGTGGCACACTGAGTGTAACATCTGCACCAAATGAAAGGCTGACCAAACTAAATATTTTCAGATCAAATTGCTTTATCTGCTTAAGCTGCTCTATAACCAGGTGGTTGAATAGTCTATTTTGCTTAGGGGGGTTCCTTATTGAGTGAAATGACCCATAGGTATTTCAGTGTTGGCAATGAAAAGAGCTGTTAGAATTCTCTAAAAACTACTTACCTTCAGCGTCCTCTTTATGAAAGGAAAGGAGAAAGCACCATCCCAGAGGACATAACTGCCCCAGGGCAGACCCATGTAAATACTTAAAATACTATTAAGCTGTTCAATAATGGTGTCATGATCCAAAACTGATTGAAATCCTCACATGAATGACTGGGCTGTAAATACATACATTTCTTCTTCACGTGTCTAGTCATGTTTAAGTACAAGCACATTGTTCACAACATCATCAGCATTATCATCACAACATAATACATATGTAAATGTCACTTTAATACATTGGAATCAATGAAAGTCTATATATTTATGTCTGATTATCGTTTTCTTTGGTCCCTTGCTCAGTTCTTTTTATTAAATTACTATTTCAATTTATTTGAATGACTCAACTTTCTCTGCTTGAATATCATTTCCATCCTATGAATTATAATTTCAGTCATATATTTTGTTGTTACTTCCATCAAGTAACGTATGGTCAAATTGAATTGTAGGTGTACAGCATACACTATTTCACTGCATATAATCTGAATAAACTTGGTTAGTGTAAGCGAGAGACTGTTTTTGCACCACGGCTCTCCTTCACATCTTTCCTTGAACTCATGGCACTTTCAATCAGGGTCAGGGAACAGCGAATAAAAGGAACATATTTTGACTTTTAACAAGAATTAGACCGGAAGGGGGGATGAGTTTGGGCTTCATCTCCAGCAGTGGCCAATCTTGTGCCAGTGTTCCAACATCCTGCTCAGGATACTAGGGAAGGGCAAACACAGGGGAGGGAGTGGTGCATACAGCTGCAACACATACATAACACGACAATGACATAATATCAGCTTTAAGTTGATATAGTAAGCAGACATCTGTAATCTCATGTAATAATTCTGAGTCACAGTACCTGACACCTTTTTGATTCACACATAATTGCTTGATTTGTTTTTAAGGCTTTATTAGAGCAGTTGTAAGCAACTGTCCTGAGGATCTTTTGAAGTGAAGGTATATTGAAAAGTTACATAACCTCATTTAAACTTTGGGGAAAGGTTGTGACAAGGTAAGACGTAAGCAACGTTAAATGTTGGCACGAGACATGAGGCAGCAACAGGTACAGCTGACCATCAACACTGACCTCTTCTTGTTGAGGTCATTGATTATTATTGCAGGAAACAAATTCTACAGAGATGCCGCTGCTGGGTCTCTGCTGCTGTGAGGCGAATGGTCAGTTGCTATAATGGATTGATGTATTTGCCTTTGGAGCCAAAATGTCCATTAACGCTATTCATAGAGGCTTCTTCTTTGTTGGAGTATAAAAAGAGTGTGCAGGTGGGATTGGTTTGAAAACAGCATTAGAGAGAAAATAAAATCTCTTAAAACTCTCTAAATGTCAGCACCTGGAGAAGTAATTACTGAATAATTGCTATTGATCAGTACTTCTGTTAAATCCCTACAGAGATAGTTTTGGTCATTTTGCAGTATGATGCAGCACAAATCATTGTAATTATTCTTGCTAACCATTGAGTTTTTATTTAAATTAAATTTGTGAAAATCATTTCAGGATTTTGAAAGGAAATGGAAATGTTTTCATTTTATCTAGGAGGACAAAAATAACTATTCGGAGGACAAGAGACGTATTCTGACATGACGAGTCCTGCTAATGATTCATAAAAACAAAAATCACTCTAATGAAACTAACTACAAAGATTTTTTCAGCTGCAGGGCACAGACAAAATCATCTAAACACTGAATAGGAAATGAGACTCTCTGAATTAACAATTACAAACATTAAAGGTGGCTCTGATTAGGCTGAACAACAATCTGAAACATATTTTAAAAAGGTCTGACAATCAACAAGATGAGCATTCTCATAATGATTCGATAAATAACTCAGACATTCAGGGTTAAAACTAAACTTTAGAAAAAAACGTGGTCATCATATTTCAGCGTTCTTTAAAACTGCTCATTCAACAGCATGTATTTCAAGAATATTCACTGAAAAATACATGAAATAGCTATTTCATGTTGTTTTATATGAACAGTCACTGCATGAAAGTGTATTTTTTATCTTAACATCTCACTATATTTGGTCTAGAAGGGGCAGAGCCGCATGGCATAGCTTTGGATTTACTGGTCAATCCATCTTCTAACCAAATTATCACAAGGTTTACGCCCAACCAAGAGGAGACCCCTGTGGTAGACCCAGAACTCGCTGGAGGGATTTAATTTCCCACCTGGCATGGGAGCACCTCAGGATCCCCCAGGAAGAGCTGGAAAGTGTGGCTAGGAAGAGGGACATCTGGGATACCGTACTTGGCCGGCTACCTCCACGACCTGAGCCTGGATCAGCTGAGAACAGTACACAGATAAATGGATCTCACTATTGATGGTTTACAAGATGACATGATGAGATTAACAGGCAGATATATAGTATGTGTTTAACAATAAACACAAAAAAGACAATGAGCTTGCAACGTAATGTGTCACAGTTACCACAGTTTGGGGGTTAGGGTTAGATCTTCTGTTTCTCATCCTTTGTTGTAGGCAAGCCACCATCACCATGGTTCCCAACCATACTAAGGTGGAAATTCAAAATACATGTGTCTCATCTACATCCTTGTGGTAAGACCAACAAACTCACTACACTACTACTTGTTAAAAGTAGTTAACTCATTACTAGTCAAATCACAATAATCTTAGTGTAACATGTTAATCCCTAACACTGGACCAGGTGGATTCCTACTGTCCCGCATAGGAACACAAACCTAAATTGTTGCTCAGCAGAAATGTTTAACACACTGACTGAGTTCCATTTAGAGTGGATGTCATTTTAGCACAAGGATTACTGTCATATGTCAATCTACAAAGGCTAACCTTAACAGGCCATTCACATAAAGTTCGGAGCTATTCTAATTAATCCTGCTTTGCTTATTATGTGTGGATAGTACTATGGGAGTTGTTGTTGAAGTCCAGTGTGACTAACTTTCTTAATTACAGCTCCCCTCTTCTCTCTCCTCCCCACTCCTCTCTCCTCTCCTCGTCCAATTCACACAAAGGATCTTCTGCCCTTTTGTCCCCTCCGGCTTTCTGCATAGCTCATTTATGAAGTCTGGAAATATCTGCCAACTCCCACCATCCTCTGCCCAAAATAGCCGCTTCCTTGTACAGCAACAGGAGCAGGTCATGTCTGTCCTCTTTAGAGGATCGACGAGAAATTAGAACCCAGGGGTGATTGTCAACAAGCTCTGTCAATACATGGATAATGGTTGCCGATTGAAAGATGCCCTTTAATGGTGCTCCTGACATTGTAATGAAGAAACAAGATTGCAGAGACAGAATGAATATGGCAGTAATGACAAAGACCTGGATATGGGGAAATTCAGAAAAGTAATTTACAGAGAATGTGATTTACTGGAGTAAGACAGTAGAATTATTTTCTACAGGCTGCAGATATCGTGCACATTTTGATTTATTGATGAATGTTATCAGGGAAAGTCACACAGAATTTACTGGTTGTTAGACATTCATCCATCTAATACTTCTCAGAGTAATATTGCATTGCTCATTCTCTCCACCCATGGAATTCATAAACTTCTCAATATTCCAGTGCAATTTGAACATCATAATTCAAATTTGCTGCATAGTAATCTGCCTTGAGAGGCAAAATAAATCACACTCAGCCTCCTTGCAGTAATTCATGAGCTTGTTTGGGTCCTTTATTCCTTCCACTCTGTCACTACACATGAGCATGGCTGCAAAGCATGAGACTACAAGTCTAGGAAATGACAGAATGTTACACATCAGTTGTCGCCATCCCCAGTCATCATCACCAGGAAGTGATCACATTGCCCGCAGCTGCTGAGCATTGAGTAGCCCAGCTGGCAACTGGCCACACTAAAGTTAAGACCCTTTATGGTTAATTTGTTAACTATAACTTTTACAACTTGTAAAATAATAATATAAGAGCCTACAGCCATGCTAGTGTTCCTTTGTCACGCAATTGATTTGAGCTGAATGCAAACATCGGCCTGCTCGTGTACCATATGTGATTGTAATGTGATTCCACTGGCCATTATCTCATGTTTGTATAAATGTATTTATTTATTGGCTCAGGGCAACCTCTTGAGAAGAAAAAAACACTGGAGGCTTTGCGACATTGACACATGGGAGATCTCCTTAAGAGTAGTTGCTGACTGTGTACTAATATTGTGTATAATTGTCTAAATGTAATCTTTATGTGCACTGTGACTTATGGGAATGTAATGAGTTATGGGTGGGGTCACTGTAGTTTTGAGGGGCTGAAATGTTTAAATAATGTCATATCACACTCTCATAGTTAGCTTAACCCTTGTTCCAACATAACGTGCTGATCTGTTGTTCACTGACCAGTTTATATTCTGTTCCTGAACAGAGCAACATACAACAATTATGCTGATAATAATATACTAATCATAATGCTGCATATTGTTTATCATGGCAATAACACAAGTACTGTGTGAGTCAATGTCATTAGTTTGTCTGGAATTTTGATCATAAAACAAAGTATTGGATAAAGTGGATGAAGTGACAATTGAAAAGTGAAGAGATCCCCAGTTGTTACATTTCATCCTGAGGGAAATGGGACTTTCTGCACTAAACTCTATGCAACACATGCAACGGCTTTTGAGACATTTCACTCTGAACCAAAAACATCATCCTGCTGGTGTCAGAGCCAATCTATCTTCGGGATACGTCCTCTGGAGACCATCAAAGTCTGAACTTCATTTCATGGTAATTCTTCAAGTAGTTGTTGGGACACTGCTGATGAGAGATCAGATCACAAGTATGTGAGACTCATCCAGTGGGGATTATGAATGTCTGGGCATAGTGGTAGACTGACAAACGGCCTGCCAGACATTCTGTCTCCATGTTATTGCATGAAAAAAGTATTGCTTCTATTACAAAAATACAATCAACAATTGTGTGGAAATGGCTTTTGATCCCTGATTCAACAACTCAGAGACACTGTTCTGAAATGTCCTTGGTGCAATCAAAACGTTTTGTGCCAGTTGAAGTAGTCCACAGAATGATTTCATCCCTTGTTAACCATCAACCTAGAAAACTTTTCTTTCCATCCCTGGGATAAACCACATGTATTCTATTATGTTAAAATTCAGTTCTTGTTCTACTGAGTGGTTTCTTTTTATTTCTCAGTGCTGCATTAAACTATTATTTATGAGTGTCTGCTTGTGTGTGTTTCTGTGTGTGTGTGAGGGGTTTTCTTAGAGGGGGCGGGGAGTAGTTTTTATCTGAAGCACTTTGTGTTACATTTTGTTTGTATGAAAAGTGCTGTATAAATAAAGTCTGATTGATTGATGGATTGATTGAATAACACTTGAGGTTAATGCCATAAATAAAACAAGCATGTTGCTCTAATCGCAGGATGTAAATCCAGCTTGATTCTAACAGCTCAGCAGGTTAGACCCTGGGCGTCCTCTGCTGAAAGTGAGCAAACCTCATCTAAACACATGCTCTCAGAGGATCTTTCCTGTAAATACAGATAAGAAGAAATTAGACACATTTATTTAACAACGTGTTGACACAAGTACTTAAATGTGAACTGTGGATTTGAGTCTTTCTACACAGCAATCACAACTCTCCAAATATTTGTCTACATATAATGGAATGAAACCAACACGAGGGAGTAAGGCCACAACACTGCTCAGTCATTTTGGAAGTTAATTTTCTCCTTGTTACTTTCTTATGCACTATAAAGGTGTCACACACACACACACACACGCACACGCACAAGCACGCACACACACACACACACACACACACACACACACACACACACACACACACACACACACACACACACACACACACACACACAAACATCATGCATCAGGTGATTTTAGTCTCCCTTTTGGTTACTTATGCTAATAGCGAGGCTACCTCTGGGCCACAAACATATATTGTAAGTATAGGAGGTAAGAAGGTTTTATGATTTTTCCAGATTGTCAAATTTCAGTAAATCAAGTAAAAGCACAAGTAAAAGTTCTGCATTTAGCCCTTATCCCCACAAAAATTGTGTTTATTATATACAGGATATGCAGAATTGTTGCAATATTACTGATTTGTTGACATGTAAAGAGAAGCTTGTAATTAATTGTGGTTGATTCGTTTTTTCTATTATATCTTAAAAACGTTTTTATGTATTTACAGCATTTACTTATTTACTGTATTTGAGTACTTGCACTGGTAAACAGTGGTAACAGGTAATTATTATAAATAATAATAATAATAATACAGCACAAAATTAATCAAGCAAAGCAAAGCAATACTATGATTTAACATAAATTGCCCATGTTTTGGTCCTTCTCTCATACCTCATACCACTTTAGCTCTAGGCCCACAACTTAACCAACTATTAGAGTGTGTGTAGAAAAGTTTGCCACTAACCCACAGGCATCCTGATCAACTTTAAAGACAGTCGAAGGCTGTAGACGGCCATATTACATGTTACATGTCAAAGTACAGGTAACAAAGTAGGAATGTAATCCAGTCAGGCTCTCTGCCCCAACCTCTGCTCTTAAGGAGCAGAGGTTGGGGCAGTCAGTGCTGTGGAAAAGGGGAAAACACAAAACCTTTGAAGAAAGTTATGAGATTACACTATCATTTCTGCTAAATGCCTATGGCTCTTAATATGACAAAGTCTCAAGACATCACCCTTCTCATGCGAAGAGCAGAGGCAGAGAACTTAACAGATGATCATAAATATAAAAAATATTAACTATGGTATTTCTCTCTGAACATGTTGCTGTGAGATTTTGAGACTACTTCTAAATCTGATGGTAATTGCTGTCCAATCTCCAAGTTTCTATATCGTTGAAAATTACAGAAATCAATAGTGTGATATGATAACATGGATTTTAATGCATTTTACTGAAGCATTTCTTTGCTGTGGTGCTTTATACACTGGATTTCACATACATATTAAACCATTTCCAAGTCTTAATTTCAGTGGCTATCAACATTCAATTTTGATTATTACTCACCTTGTAAAAAAACATCAATGTTAGGCATAAATATTTTGAGACCAGGTTTTCAGGTGTGTCAAGTTTCTGTCAGTTTGTAAGAACATATGTTTTGCATTACTTAAAACATTTGTGTAAAGTAATATTGATACAAGTAGTACCTTACTTACTCCAAAATAAGGCAAGACATTTTGACAAAGGTATTTATCACATGCTTGTTGTGGAAAATCTGATGGTCAATGATCAACTCATCAGTGAAGAAAGCGTTCAGGAGCCTTTTGATGTCTTATGCTGAAATATTTATTGAAGCTTGGCCAAGAAGAAAATCTGAATTCATCGATATAACAACTGTGCATGATGTCCCCTCATATTCTGAAGTTGGCTTTCCTGCAGTCACACTTTGAACCCCTGCCGTCCATAGAATCTATGGGTCTGCTAGTTCCTCAACAATCAGATGTATTTTCTGGTTCTGGAGACAGTACTGCCTGCTTACGCAGTCTCATATCCGTTGTGTCTAGGAAGTGAAGCCTTTGACCTTTGCCAAGCTCTCGCACTTCCCCAAACACGACAGCCAGCTAAACAATGCCCCAGAGAGAGGCCAGGTAACAGTGTCTCCCAAAATTCCATAACAATGCAAACCCTCACACTGTGTGATGCAATATTATTCAAATGAAAAAAATTGAAACTGCAGACACTTGCTTTCTCTCCCTTCCTTGTGTTTACTGTGATAAAATGATGTAATAAATAAATGTGACGGAGATTGAGTTATTGGTAAATTACAAAGCAGCTATACATAAGTAAACTGCAACAGAGATTATGATTTCTATTAACTTCATGAGAAATTGTTGGTCATTTCCATAGTAAATTATGACACAAATATGTTGATACTGAACAATTTAGTAGAATAGTTAGTTACAGACAATTGTATTGGTTTGCTGCCAATGTGTCTGATCTAGACGTACAATTTCCACTGGACTGGGTTAAATAGCACTTTTATGGCTGTGTCCACACTAATATCATATGCGTTTATTTTTCAAAAACATTTACCTCAATGCCTCACAGTAGTACAGTTTTCCAGCCCTTTTTAGAGTTTTTAAGAAATGCTGCTAGCCCTGTTTAGTTTGAAAACTCTGCATTGTCATATTTTGCCACTATCATTTCTCTCCATACTGTTAATGGTCTTTATATGTAATCTCAGTGTTCACCATCCACTACAGCCACCTCATAGGGACTCAGTGGAATGCAGTGGTGGTGTAGTCGTATATCAACCGTTTCTAGGACACAGGGTTGCTCCGTCTGTGGGCATCATCGTCTGAAGGCAGGTCCTCTGGTCCTGATGACCTGATGACCTGAAGGCCAGACTGAACCTGAGCCTCTGCCCCAAATGGGAACGTCAAGCCAGCAGAGACCAAAACTGATGATCCATACAAATACTCCTAGTGAACTTTCAAAGTAGAGAACAGGCAGTTTGCTTCAAATTGCTCGGAAACAGGTTTTTTTCCACAAATCTCATTTTCAGTAGAATCTGCCTCACACTACATTGTGCTATGTAGTTTTATCACACATAATACATTTCAATAAATTCACTAGGCTCCAGGTATTATAGATAGATAGCACACAAAAGAATGATGTAAATAAAACACATGGGTTTATCAAGCCCTTGTTGTTTAAGATGAATCCTAGTGACCTTTATAAATCCTGTTGAAATAACAAACTGACCAACACATCAGTTTGCTAACAAACAATACTAACAACAAAACCATACATCTTAACACAGCTTCCAAGTTCTTGTTGTAGCTTAGTTGGCAAGATCATGAATGGACAAACAAGACATGCTAAACCTTATGTCAAATACTAGCATACTAGTTTATATGGCATGCTAATGGAGGCATGGACTCACAGGAACCCTGTACAATTTTGCTAATCCATGTATTCAAATAAAGTTAGAGAAGATGTTATGATAAGAAAGTTGTAAACCCTTTCATTTACTGAACTGGGGTGACCCTACTTCATTTTGATCGTATCATAAGTTGTAGCATCTTTTCTGGATGTGGTGGACCATGGTTGCACAGATTACTGTACTAATACAAATACACTGGTGTACATGTCAGTACACACACACACACACACACACACACACACACACACACACACACACACACACACACACACACACACACACACACACACACACACACTGTCAACCCAGAGACACACATTTCTGTACCAGTAAGATTTTGTACAGTTGACTGCACCAAGTTCTTAAGGGATAGATACCAAATTATGCAGCGCCCATGCAAACCTACATATTCATGCTGAGCACTTGAGTGAACTTGACAGTGTAAAACCATCCTCCAGCAGTCTGCCCGCGCCCCGTCACTGACTTTTGGATTCCATAAAACATATCCCCCTCCACGGCAAACACAGACCACCATGATGCATGTGTCTCAGATGTGCCCAATTACAACACAACACAAGTGAGTCATTTAAGGTTGAACAGTCATTCTCAACAGTCATTTTATACTATTCGGGTCAACATGGTCCCCCTTAGGTATCATACACCCATGTTAAAAAAACATATTACTAATAATGTACCAACTCAGATGAGATTCATACACAGTTGCCAAATTCTGTTCTATTTCATTACAGTTTATCGTAGCCGGCTGGTTCATTTGTCAGATAAGGCATTTCCCTTTGGGCAGGTAAAATGCTGTTTGCAACGACTCACTACTCACTGACGCATGTAACATTTAATGTCTGTGGATGAAAACAACTTCATTTTTGATGTTCGCAACACTGGTTCTTTTGCTGTCAGACTTTGTGGTGATTAATAATGGATGTCAAGGTTACAATTTGCTTTTGATACTTTTTACTGTGAATGGGCAGGGGTGCGTGTGTGTGTGTGTGTGTGTAAAATAAAAAAATAGAGATAGTCTTGTAAGCTGCACATATCCCATCAATCTTATTTACAAAAAAACAAACAGAAACATAATTTTTCTGTGACTCAGCCGCTAAATAGCGGCATGAAACAGCACAAGACCCTTCTTCTGCTCCTCATTTCTGTTAATGAATAATTTAAGCAGCTCTGAATCTATGACTGAAGGAGGATGAATCATAAGCAAGCCATTGTATGTTTTTTTACTTTGAAATCTGGTAATAAATTGAACAATCGTTTCAAACAAACATCTTCAGCTGGGCAATTTAGGTCTATCATTTGCATTTCCTTTTAATTTGTCTTTTTTACTTTTACTAGGTTGCTTGTCTGTGGTTCAGTTATATGATAATAACACTCAAACCAAACACAAATTGAGGAGTCAACACACAATTAAGGCTTGATGCTGATCAAATGTGGCCACAGTATGATCCAGCTCAGCAAAAAATGAATGAATATGATTATTATACCTGAGCTGTCAGCGTCCATGAAATGCTTGACTGTTTTAAATGGCATGCGGAGGCTCATCTTTGTGTGTGCATCTGTGATGTAAGACTAATAGGCAGCTCTGATTATTGTCTTCACTGAGTTAGATGTACAGATGACAGTGGTCTGAGCAGGAGGCTCACGTGTGGCACATTCACTTCTTTCATTCTATATGGCCGTAGGAGAATGGAGTGAAAACACCATCACAATACAGCCATCTTATCATGTTAATTTACAAATCATGGACTTGGAGGTTTGAGTGTGTCAGGCTGGAGGAGAAAATCGACAAACGCCAGTGACCATGCAGAGTAGGCAGATCGAGGATGCGCATGCAGCATTGGAGTAGAACACCACGGTGTCATATAGCTTACAGACATTTGTAGTAGAATGAAAAAAAACAGCTGTTGGAAACATGTTATGTTATGTAACTCACATCTTTGCATTGGATCCATTTTAACTAAAACACATTGGATAGATCTGTGTCTGGCTGGCTAACCTGACACATATTAACAGAGTAACAATGACATAAAAACATTAGCATGCTGTTTGGCTGACACATAGGTTCAGAGCATTGTGGCATTCATTCCAAAATGGTAATATTATGAAAATCCTGTTCTTTTTCTTCAGACTGTTACAGACACTGGGTACATGCCAGATGTGTTATGTTAATGCAACAGCTCCGATTAGAGATGAGAGCAGTGTAAACAGGCAGAGCTTCACTGCTGACACACTGTCAGTGCAGGATTTAATCACTGGCCTCTGATCAGCCTCAGAGGATCGTGAAAAGACTGTGTAATTATTTTGTCTGGAAAATTATAAGCAAAACAACGTGACACATCATGCATCCGAAGCCATCAGATTGCTCCTCTATCAGCTGTTACTGAGTCCCCAATTGAAACTAAACACATGACAAACACAGAGCCGGAAAAATGTTCAACCAAACACTCATTAAATATTAATGAGCACACAGTTAGACTGTGAAGTGTCTTACCTGAAGACAGATTCTTATTCCTTTCAGAGCGAAACAATCCACAGCCTACATAAGATCAAGGACCAGGGGCCTCATATACAACCGTTGAGTACACACAAAACGGGCCCTGAAAGATGTGTACGCCACTTCTCACGCAAACGCTGGGATCTATATAAAAACAAACTTGGCGGTAGAATGTGCACAGTTGTACACTAGAGAGATAGCAGTAGACCCAAATCATTAATAGTTTTAAATTATATCTTCTAACACTGTGCGTGTACCATCAAGTACCACTTTGGTTTTCATATAGTGTATTTGTGTGTGTGTGTGTGTGTGTTTGCAAAACATAAAGAAAAACAATTCACT
This sequence comes from Limanda limanda, assembly GCF_963576545.1. Lineage (NCBI taxonomy): Eukaryota > Metazoa > Chordata > Actinopteri > Pleuronectiformes > Pleuronectidae > Limanda > Limanda limanda. The sequence goes on along the minus strand of NC_083637.1, from coordinate 30,420,004 downwards.
TTCAAAGTTCCATTTTCAAATATCATCTGGAGTTAGGTTAGGATCCACTGATGTGGGAAGTATTCGATTAGATTGCTCTAAATACATGTGTTCAGTCATCACACAAAACATTTTTGGCCCATGATGATGAATGATCAGCTGTTACAGATTCTATAGATCTGTGATCTTGGATCTTTGTGCTGAACTGAGTCCAGTATTGGATCAACCTTACAGAACCGAACCATCCAAGTTCAAATACTCAGGTATGTTAGTGCATCTTCTAATCATTTAATAACAATAACTTTGTTAAATTTGATATATCACAGCGGTCTTTGAATTGTATAATCCTGTAGTTTTGGATGATTACAACACATACAGGCGATACAACAAGTTACCTCACATGTCCCACAGTGTGAAGAAATTCATTTTTTGCTTCCACCTTTGAATTTTTATTTCAGGCTCTGTTCTCTCTATCGTACCCACTCTCACTCACTGTATTATCCACAGCAGCAGCAGCAGTGTATTTTTTTTATTAGTGACATCACTGCTGTGGCCACCAAACAATCTCTCTTTCTTCACCTCTACCTCACTAACAAAAACCTTGATGTTGGGGTCAAATAGTTTCGCTTCTTCTTCTCATCGCTTGATGCTAATTAACCAGAGAAACCCATTGGTCAGCAGGTTATTTAAATATGTATGAGGTGCTTTGCATTGACCACTTATGGTTGAATGTGGGTGTTAAGGGGGCAGAAAACGTACTATAATGGAAAGTTTGCAATTTGTATATGTGAAACATGAGCAGATGTGTGGAAGGTTGACCAAACAGCTAAAAGCCCACTTTAGGTTTACGATAATCGCCAAGAGGCTTTCATTTTATGGCCTCATTGTATATGGTTGCGATTTCACACCAGGGGTCTTCCACAGAGACGTGAAGGCAGGATCTCTTCCAAACTGATAAGAAACCAGGAAGGTACCAAATACGTTTGCATACCCATGGGAGGCCTGTGGGTATAAGGACACAGACATCCCCTCTGTTCTTTGTTGATATGTACATGTCATTCAGGCGATTGTACTCTGAGTCCATCTGTAGATGCTGAATTAAACTGAGAGACAGACGAGTGCTTGACCTTGTACTTGATTGACAGAAATTGCCACCACAGTACGGAATAGTTTCCAGGTGGACTGTGATTTATAAGGGAACATTGCCATCAGGTGTGCATGCAGCGGTTTTATAAATCTGAATCTTTTTTTGCATACACCATCATCGGCTTTTGTGCACATGCATAACAAACATTTTCTACTCATTACTCTCCTGCTGGCCTGCACAACTACTTCTGAACCTATCACTTTATTTTAATTCCACCTTATGAGTAGGATTGTGAGTTTCGGGGCAACCAATTGTTCATATTTATTCATGGTTCCAGTTTATATTTTTGTGACCTGTATATTCGGGGCCACTAGTAAAGCTTGTTGTCACGAGGACTTTGTGCCAATGTCATTTTTCCTAATCCTTCTCAAATATGGCTGTATTTTCCTGGATGCATTCCTGCAGAAATCTCAATTTTGGCAGATCTGTAAGGCTGCTGGATGATGCTTGAGGGGAGGCGCTGGTGCAGTCGGAGGGGAGGGGGAGGGGATCTTGTTTCTTACATGGCTTGTCAAAGTGTTGCGTAGTGAACAGATGCTGAAGTGAGATGAGTTGAGGAGGCTAGTTTTGGCGAATGCAACTATATGTCATCGTACCCCGATTAGGTTTTTAGGGAGACGATACATGAGAGTATGTGAGAAAGCAGAGTCTCATCCCTCTCCCCATCCTCTTTTTACAGCCGTCAAAACTACAGGCTGAGGAAGGTAACATCGTCCTCTCTAGTGTTGCAGAGACCATTAGGATTACTTGAGTGCTAATTTTGCTGTTGCTAATGAAGTGAGTTCAAATTAAGGCACACTTCCTAAGTGATAATTGATTGTGTGGTCATTAGGTGAGAAGTAACAAAGCATAATTCTACAGCATCCACCTCCAGGCTCTGTTATTGAACGCATGCTACCAGTCCCACAGGAGCCCAGCCCACTAACAGATCATTTAAATAGTCCAGCCATATGATGAAACCTCTCTCTACCTGGACTCTACTTTGCCCTTTGAAGGTGCCATTAAGTGCTTGGAGCCACATGAAAGAAATGAACCATGATAGCGCCAGTGGCTCCATCTTTCTGCATAGGCTCAGCTTCTTCCTCAGCGGCGACAGACGGCTGCCATTGATAATTGGACTTAAGGTCCTCTCCTATTATGTGCTTGTCGAACAGCAATCTAACACTTTGCCATCTGTTTGTGTTAGTGTTAATCATATCTATTCTCCTACGTTATTGTTCCAGATGGCCTATGTAATTGCATTGCATTGCATTGTTTCTTCTGCAGATGTTTTATGGTGTGGTTTCAGAGCACAGCCAGCTCTGAGTTGATAAAGTACTGGAATTGTTAATGGGAAAATAACCGCTTTCACAAGCTGGTTCCAAGTTTTTGTCACTAGTCACACAAACATTGAAATTGCCGCTAATGGGCCGAGGGGAGCCATTGGAGGACCAGCGGCCGTATTTGCATAGTTCCACAAAATGGAGGAATCCAAATTTAGACAGTGGTAGTGATTGCATCCACCATGGTGTGAAAAAACAAACAAATTTCTTGGCAATCGGATGTTGAAAGAGCTCCAAATGTACTTTATGCAGGGCCTTCTCATTAGTTTGGTTGGAGGGAGAAAGCATAAAAAATATACCATGGTGGCAGCGATAGCAGCTGCAACAATAGCAGCAGGAGTTTCAGTTCCAGGGATTAAGTTCTTGTGGAGGTACTCTTGCTGCTCGGTTTGTTTTACAATATATGGAGAGATGGGAAGTATCCAGAGCATAAATGAAACTGTTTTATGAAGGCAGTGCCACTCCAATAGCTGTCATACTGTCTAACAGATTTGCCATTAATTTCAAGAGTCGCATAACCTTTAAGGCTTATGAGTAAAATACGAGACAGTGGCTGTATAGACTGCCTTGGCCGTGCGATGCTGTACCGCAGCTTATTTTCCCTAATCGCCTGTGTGAGCACAACACCGCTGATTCAATCTGAATTTGACAAATGCTGCTGACTAGAGGAGGACAGCTCTGGCATCCTACATAGCAATTTTGAAAACTGACTCATTTTCCGGTGCCATTGTCTGAATAGCAATAGTGTCTGCGATGAACTGAAATCCCATTATCCCGCAGATACCTGAGCATCAGCTGTGCTGTGTGCGACACCACCAGGGGAAATGAGGGTCACTGAGACTCCCCCAGTCTCTGATTCATCTACTCAGACGAGGCAAAGGTCAAATCATGACTCCAGCTCATCATCAGCAGAGCTCCCTGAACCAGCCAATCAGTGGGGAAATTATTTTAAGGAAAAGGTGGGGAAACAGGTGTAGGAAGCAATGGAGAATATCAATTGCCATGTGAATATGTCACGATTATTATTCTCCGTTCATAGTCAGCAATAATTTATTCTGTTTGTTGAGTAAATCCTGTCACTGATGTCAGATGGGTTTATTTTAGGGAGCAGAGGAAACTAACAGCACTAAATACTTGATGAGAATGTGAATCCGTTGCTGACAAAAACACGGTTACTCCACATCCTCACTTTCCAAGGGCCAAGCTTATCTCCTCTAAAAGTTTGAAGTCAGCACATTTTCCTTCTCACCACTCTATTGTCTATTTAATGACAATGAAATCCTGCCTACTGTTGCTCCATTTTCATAACAGGCAGTGACAAAAGAAAACACAATGCTCATCTTACAGTGCAAAAATCACAGCAGGCTATGTCATGTTTCGAATTTAATTTCCTTTGTGTTACATGAATCAAGTTCCGAATCTAGTTAATTAAATCATGTATGATTCAGAGCCTAACAGTCGTGTGTGTTCACGCGAGGCAAAACTGCTGTAGTTGGCGTTGGGCTAAATAAAAAAGGTGCAAGTCTCATCTCATCACTAATGAAGCTATGTCTGCCGGATGAACGAAGTGACAGCGAGGAGGCTCATTTTAAACTGTCCACTCTACACTACACCAAAAGTGAAGATATTGTACAAGGCTGCCCACACTATCGAAGAAACAAAACATTACTCCCTCTGATCACATGTGAACAGACTCCATGTCAAGGTATCAGTCCTTATTACACAATGCTGTATAATCCTCTGCAGGCTGCAGAGAAAAAGGCTGTGAATAATAGTCAGGAGAAGCTCACATGAGATACAGTGAAACATGATGTGATCAGAGTGGGCTGAGGAAGGACAGTGAAATGAAGCGGTGCCGCGAGGAGCTGAGTATCTGCGATGGACCAGGGCACATGAAATGGAAAATAACTAATCACTGCCATCATAATAGCTGCTCAAAAAGGGTGTTTTGTCTCCATTTGGAGCAAAGCAGGAGATTAGAGGAGATTTAAAACTCATGCAATGTGCAGCAATATCAATAAGTTACAGCTCGCAAATGCAGGAGAGAGGAGCCGGGAGAGGATCCAAGGACTGAACATGACACCATGTCTCTCCCTTTATAGGAGTTTCTCAGGCTCTCATCTATTACACGTGCCATTGTGATTACAGATAGTAGTCTGGGAAATCATCAGCTAAAGTCGGAGTATTTTTCAGCTCCTGCCTTTGCCCTAAGGCCACATTTTTTTGGGGGGTTTGTTTTTATCTTGGTGAGTATTTCACTGAATCATCATTTTGGTTTCAACAGCTCAGTGACCTACTGTATTTGCCTTTATCCAACAATCAGATGATAGAGCAAAACATGCTTACGTACTGCTTTTAAATCACTTTATCGTACACTTCTCTGAGAAATGTCAATACAATTGTTGTCAAAGTAATGTAGTTACATGCTTTTTGGCCGGGAAACAAGTGAGAACAGACCAGAATAAAACACGTGTTGTGTGTTAAAGTATTTCTTTGCTGCTGTTCCTGCTGCAGAGGGAAAATTCATTTTTTCAGTGATGGTGGTTCAGGAGGTGAACATGCGGTCACTTCCCTTTTATTCATCACGGTGTCGCGTGAAGGTCAATGGTATTAATGACAATTTTACAACTACTGCCCACAATATTTGCCATAAATGTCTTGAACATAAAAATACTTGCACGCATTTGATGAATTATTAGTAGAGATTAGAAATCAATCAGTACAATTTTGAAATTAGAGCTGTCCTGCAGCATGTGTTGAAAATGACATCCATGTCTTGGGGACATCCTACTATCAAATTAAACTGTCTAATTGCGACGATGAACCAAGATAAATGCCTAGTTTAACATATAGATCTGCTTCACTGGTCAAATAGATCACTCTTAATGCCATGTATGACCGGCTGCTCTTGTATTAGCATTTGGAAGATTTTCACAGATTTAATTAATTTTTTTTTTCTACACTGGGCTGATAGTTGCTAAGCAGCTGAATTAGTTACACGTCAGGATGCTATATAAAAAAAATCGAAAAATTTAAGCCCATTAATTGTTGAAGCATGATTCAATTGTGGAAGAAAATGAGATAAGTACTGACAAGGCAGAAAAGGGCAAGATTTAAAGTCAAAAAAATATGGATTTCTTTTTTTTCTAAATGATTCACGTAAATCAGAAGATTCCGTCAATGGCTTTCATGTCTCAACTGAGAGAATTTTCCCTGTATCAGCTAATAGTGGGGAGGGGGAGGCAGCTTTGTAGTGCGGACAGCTCAGGAGGCTTGTGTTCACATAATGAGAGTCTTTATACCCTGCGTGAGTGAATCTGTCTTGTGTTTCAAAAGGCTCAGCTCTTGAGTGTACGATTGCACAAATGAGAAGTTAAGCATTAAAACACCTTGTTTCTGCTTTATCACATTCGCTGTGTTTTTCACATTCAATTCTTATGTTGTTTCATACCTCTGTATGACAACCTCTACTGTAACTCCATGATAACTACACACCTCAGATTTTGCTGATGCCCAGTCAGCAAACCTTCACATTTATTCCCCCAATTCCATTCTAATGTTTCACAGGTCCTCTATCATACTTAAAAGTACATATTCATATAGAAAGAGACGTGCTGAATGGAGTATCTGAGAGGGTGAAATGTTGGCAGGTTTCTAAATGAGATTATTAGCAGCGGGATCATTAGCATACACAAACATGGACTCTTATTATAAGGCAGCTGGACCACTTGAAAAAGTGTGAGACTGGGTCTGACCTCATTAGTCGGAGCATATGGGAGGCAGACCCGCGCATCAATGCAATAATCCAAGTTTCACTGTGAATGCCCAGCGTGATCTCCACACTAAACTATATGGGCTTAGTCTAATGAATATGGATTACCAAAAAAAGGCTGGACGTGTTTGGCTCTTCCACTTTGTTGAGCACTTCTCTAATCTGCAGTAATAGCCCAGAGACACAGGGTTGTTTGTCACAAACTCTGGATGTTCTATGTTAGATCTTCATGATATTGTTTGTAATTCTGGTAAAATGGCAATTTAAACAATAATAATAATAATAATAATACATTTTATTTATAAGGCGCCTTTCAGGGCACTCAAGGTCGCCGTACAACAGTCAGCAATACAGTCAGTTTCAAAAGTTTTAAAATGCACAAAGCAGAGCAGCAGCAGAACATCAACGTCAGCACACAGTAACATTAAGAGTTATCAAAAGTTTTAAAATGCACAAAGCAGAGCAGCAGCAGAACATCAACGTCAGCACACAGTAACATTAAGAGTTATATGCCTGCTTAAATAGGTGGGTTTTGATGGTAGATTTAAAAAGATCAATTGAAGTTGGCTCAATGTTCCTGATGTCCGGAGGAAGGGAGTTCCAGAGTTGAGGGGCAGAGTGGCAGAAGGCTCTAAATCCCATGGTGGACAAATGGGCTCGGGGGACGGTCAGGCTGATGGAGGAGGCAGACCTGAGAGACCGGGTAGGGACATTGATGTGGAGGAGGTCAGAGAGGTATGGAGGAGCGAGGTTGTGGATGGCCTTAAATGTATGGAGGAGGATTTTATAGTTAATGCGGTGTTTAATAGGAAGCCAGTGGAGTTGATGTAGAACGGGGGTGATGTGACTGATGGATGGTGTTCTCGAGACGATCCGGGCAGCAGCATTCTGTACCAGTTGAAGTTTATGGAGGAGTTTGTGTGGGAGACCAAAAAGAAGGGAGTTGCAGTAATCCAGGCGGGAAGTGACAAGGGAGTGAACCAGGATTGCGGCGGTGTTGGGATTGAGTGAGGGCCGGAGGCGGTTGATATTGCGGATGTGGAAGTAGGCGGACCGGACGGTGTTGTTGATGTGGGTATGAAATGATAGGGTGCTGTCGAGGACGACACCCAGACTCTTAACCTGAGGAGAGGGGTAAACCAAGGAGTTGGCTATGGTGAGGGTGAAACTGGGCTGTTTTGAGTTTTTTTTTTTTTTAGGACTTTGTTTTTAACTATGTACTTGTGGCACTCTGAGATCCTCGGATGAAGAGTGCCTTACAAATAAAATGAATTATTATTATTAGTGTGCTTAGAGCCAATGATGACTGCCTCAGTTTTTTCACTGTTCAGTTTGAGGAAATTGGAGGAGAACCAGGATTTGATTTCCTGTAAACAGGCACAGAGGGAGGAGGGTGGGAAGGTGGAAGAGGGTTTGGAGGAAACGTAGAGCTGGGTGTCGTCCGCATAACAGTGGAAGTTGATTTTGAATTTACGGAGGATCAGTCCAAGTGGGAGGAGGTAGATGATGAATAGGATAGGGCCAAGGACAGAGCCCTGGGGAACACCAGAGGAGAGGGGGGATGGGTCGGATGTGAATGATTTTAACTGGATGAACTGAGTACGGCCATGGAGATATGAGCGGAACCAGTCTAGGGGTGTGTCAGTTATGCCAATGGAGGCAAGTCTGTCAAGGAGGATGGAGTGGGATATGGTGTCAAAAGCGGCGCTCAGGTCGAGGAGGATGAGGATGGATAGTAGTCCGGAGTCAGCTGCCATCAGGAGGTCATTTGTGATTTTGAGGAGGGCTGTTTCTGTGCTGTGGCGGGGGCGAAAACCGGATTGGAACTGTTTATAGAGGTTATTGTTGGAGAGATGAGCATGGACCTGGGATGCCACTTCCTTTTCCAGGATTTTTGATAGAAATGGCAGCTTGGAGATGGGACGAAGGTTATTGAAGTTGTTGGGGTCTGAACCAGGTTTTTTAAGCGTCGGTGTCACTGCAGCAGATTTGAGAGAAGATGGGACAGAACCAGAGGTCATAGAAGAATGGATAATGGCAGTTATCAGGGGCAGTAGAGAGGGGAGGGAGGCTATAACCAAGGAGGATGGCAGGGGGTCAAGTTGGCAGGTGGATGGTTTGGATTTCCGGATGGGCATATAATAGCTCGGCGGTAGAGGGGAGTTGGAAGCATGAAAGTGGTACAGAAAGGGGGGAATGGAGAACCAGGGGGGGTGGACAACTAGACATGTGAGGGGTCAGTTGCTGGTGGATGGTAGCTATTTTTGTGTTAAAAAAAACCTTCATTAATGGATTTTTGGGCCACTTATTGAACAAGTTTTAAACACAGCATCTGGAAAATAATCACCTTATAAAGTTGGGGCCCCTCTGGGTTGGCATGCAATTTACATGTCCAGGAGATATAAAGTCAAACATGCTTATCTGGCTTTCCAAAGGCTCCAGCTCTGTTTCAGCAAGAAAAGTATCTGGCTCTTAATCTGTTCAGATGATTTACCATTACAAGCTAGTTTCCAAATTTTCCAACTGTGGTCCGCTTCCGGCTGCAGATGGAAGAAGTGGGAATTTGTAAACCATTAAACTAGAACACTTAGCTAAAAGAGGCTCTGAGCAGGAGAGCAGAAGTGTTCATTTCATCAAGGAAGACCATCATGAACAATATTTGACAATGACCAAAATTAGACTAACATTGGGCGGCTGTGGCTGAGGGGTAGAGTGGTCGTCCTCCAACCTCAAGGTCGGCGGTTCGATCCCCAGTCTGAACCATCTGCATGCCGAAGTGTCCTTGGGCAAGATGCTGAACCCTCAATAGCCCCCCATAGAATAACAAAGTGCTGCAAGTAGATGCACTGTATGAATGTGTGAGTGAATGGGTGAATGTGAAACTGTACTGTAAAGCGCTTTGAGTGGTCTTCATCAGACTAGAAAAGCGCTATATAAATACAAATCCATTTACCATTTACCATTTACCATTAGTAAAAGTAACCTTAAACAAAATGCCAAAATCATAAAATCTGTCAGTGAACAAAAAGGATGATATGAAAGATGCACAATTGACCTAGTTGCTAGTCTGATGCAATATTTTTCACTGACCTCCCTGGATATGACAGACGTATGCCTATGAGCACATTCCAGAAGTATTATAGTGAACAGGAGAGTGAATTATCTGTGCAGTGCGAGAACAGTATGACAGGGAGATTGGCGCTGTCCAAACTGTGGCTGATTGGACATGATGAATGGATTTACTGACGACTACGAGTCACATGCCAAAAAATGAAATCTGCTGACGGTAAGGAGGGGGGAATGTTGATACCATCAAAACCTAACATCATACACGTTTTGAATGTTTGATTTAATTGATGTCTTATAGTCTATAGACCCAGCAGGGAGGCTATGCTTTCATCTGCGTTTGTTTGCTTGTTTGTCTGCTGGTTAGTAAGCAGGATTATGCAATAACTACTGGACCTGAACACTGGGTAAATCCAGAATTTTTTTAATTAGCAAAATTAGGTGTTTTACAACAATTTCAAATGAATTTCATTGATCTTCATGAAAGAAATTAGGCATGTTTAGGGGACTGATATTTATGAGTGTATGTATTTTGCTCACCATGAGAGCAAATACAGCACACATCGTCCTCCATCAAGCAGCGACTTTGATTTACTGACAGTAATTACATGTCCTTATTTGACGGTGCACTTTCTGGCTCAGCTGTTCAGAGGAAAAGTCTCCAGCTGACTCTGCATCATGTAAAACGTTTCATTGGAACGGACAGTCAGACATACACATCAGGCTATAACATCAACTCATATTACTTCATATTTGCTTTCATGTTACTTTTAATAGGGTTGATTATTTAAGATACAGAGGGAGGGATGTAAATTATTTTACCCAAGGTAAAGGAGAGAGTGAAAAATTGTGTTTATAATGCTTTAAAAAAAACACATAAGAGGAGCTGCATACCCATTTAATAATTTTCATAAAGTCCCTGAGAGAAACTCAATTTAGCCAATTGATGTTGATAAAATGTGTATATTTATAAAGTATATCTATATTATTAGGTAAATCTTTGCATTAATATAACAGTTAAACCTTCACTCATTTGTTTTGCTTTTTGTGCAGCAGAGATATAAAAACAAAATGATTAAAAGGTCATCAGACGCTCACAAAGAGGTCAAACTCCTATAAAAACAAGACAACATATGACTTATATGTTGTCTGGTTGTCTGGCAGAGCAGAAACAGCCTCATATGATATGCTCTGCTCCCCGTTTCACTTATGTGTAAAGAAAGAATTCCTGTCAGGCCTTGTGTCCAGTCATGACTGTTCTTCCAGCCTCATGATCCTCATGGGGTACTGTTAGTTAGCCGCATTACTGTCAGCTTACATCTGACAGGAACCAGGAGAACGACATGACGGAAAAGAGCCTTAGAGTAAAGGCAGGTCATTTGGGAAGGGAAATGGAGCTGCCATTACTACCTGCAGTGCTAAACTGGCAGACATTTCCACAGCGATCATTACAGGGGTGCATAGCCTGCAGAATAAGGCACGAGGTGCTTGGATGTTAGAGATTTTCTCAGAAGGGCTCTGATGATGCCCAGAGCTGCACCGCTGTCAGGAACCCCAGGGGAGACGGAGAGAGGTGGTAAGCTTTTTTAAAGGTTGGAAATTGCAGGAGAACTACTTTTAAGGTCCCTAAAAGCCATCTAGTAGTCAGAGAGGCAGGGTGGAACACAGGGCATCTTCTCGTAGGTGCAACAAGTGTGACATGAATACATATCCTTGGTTTTCATGCTTTTTTGTATAAAAAATAAAGGTCTTGCTGGGTATGGAGGATGACTTTTTGAGTTATGGAGTAAATATCCAGATTCATAGATATCTAGCGTTTAAAATCAGATTAAATGAATAAGATGCAGATTGGGCTGCTAATATCCCCAACCCGTTCCCATGCTTCAACCCAACTCTTTGCTGACAAACACCATAGTTCATACGTTGAGCTAATCATTTCCAGGGCCATGATTTATAGGCCCCTTTTGCTAATAAAGACTGAGTAACAAGCTGTCAATGCAGACTCAAGGTTATTTATGTCCCCTGTTACAGCAACGTTTCCTCTTCACTGGGACAACAAGACCCCCTCGCCAATGATATTGGAACCCTGACACAGCAGCTTGATGGCATTTGTTTGCTGACGTAAGGATAATTTCATCTCATTTTAAGATTGCCATTGAAAGAACATTGTAAATCAAAAGAGGCCGCATGTACAGGAAGTGATCTCAAAGGTACATTTGTTGCCGCTGAAATGTGGTAATTTCCTTTGATTACAAGAAAGTTTGCTTGAGCAGTTGGAAATTAAATCTGGAGCTTGCTTGAATGTCAGTACACTTCTTGATCTCTGTGGTCAGTCACTGCTCCCTATCACAGCAGCAGTTTCACCTTTAATGTAGGAACAAAGCAGCTCTACTGGAATCAATGCACATGTCAGGACGGTCAGATTGGCAGAAAGGTCACAAAGCCCAAGACCGTTTAGTCCCCATATAAAGTATTCACAACCAGCAGCAGCTACTTCTCAGTTTCCTTTCATAAATTCCTTCTACATCGTGTCACCTGTCCTTTTTGGCTTGGATACAGCTCTAATATTCATTACCTGTCATCTTTATGATTCTGCCGGTTAATAATAAATAGTGTTGCTGTGGAAGCACGACCAAAGGGTTCGGTGCCATTTAACAGTACACGAGATTTATTAGTATAATGAACCCTAAATTACTTGAAATCAATATTAGCATTCATCTTTCATTGTGGCTATGCTAAATGAACTAGCTAGGGGCAGTTGAAAATTCAAACCTAGACCTGCAATTGTATTATTGTAATTAAATGCATTTCCGTGAGGCACAGTTAATTTCTTCATGATTGCCAGGAATTAATCATGGCTTATATTGCCATGCAGCAGGGGTCACAGTAGCTTTGAATGGTTTAAGGGAAATGCAGAATATAAATGACAGTAGACAGTGTTGAAGTTAATACTATTGTTGTACTACTACTACTATTACGATACTTTTCAGTTTGTGTACAGCTTTCATTCAACCTTCCACATCCCAGGATATGGTATGTTCTGCAAGTCTGTTGTGGCGAGCACCATCTTCTTTGCTGTGGTGTCCTGGGGTGTGGGCATCAAGGCAAAGGACGCCAACAGACTGAAAAAACTCATCAGGAAGGCAGAGTCTTTGGTTGGCTCTAAGCTTGTCACCCTGGAGGAGGTGGTGGAGGACAGGATGCTGGCAAAACTGCTGGCAATCATGGACAATCCCTCTCACCCCCTCTACAAAACACTGGACAAGCTAAGGAGCAGCTTCAGCCACAGACTCATTCAACCCCGCTGCTCTAAGGAACGATACAGGAAATCGTTCCTCCCAACCGCAATAAGACTGTACAACTCCTCTACCTCTGTCAGAGCCACCATCACAGAACTGCACTAAATATACCTATCTCCTTGCACTGTGTAGCCTGGACAACACTCTGCTCCATATACTGGAACACTTACTTCACATCATATGTGATATGTGTTAATAAAAACCATATTGATATTATATATCATTCTATACAATAATATTGTCTTTTGCACACTCTGTCTACATATTCTTACACTCATAGTATATTATATTATCTATTGTATAGTCAAATACTTATATTTATACCTCTACTATATATCATATCATATTATATCATACTCTTTGTATATTATTTGTATATATAAGTCTATATACACATTTTTATACATGTGTACATGTTATTATTATTATTATATTTACTATTACTATTATTATTATATATAGTGTTGCTGCCATTATTACTATATACTGCTATTATATTGGTATAATTACTATCATATATAAATATATATTATGTTATATTATATACTATATATACTGTGTTTCTGTTTTTATGCTTTCTACCTCAATATTTTTTATCTTATTGTATTGTATTGTATTTTATTGTATTCAAATATACCGGCTGCTATGACGACTTAATTTCCCTTTGGGGATGAATAAAGTAATCTATCTATCTATCTATCTATCTATCTATCTATCTATCTATCTATCTATCTATCTATCTATCTATCTATCTATCTATCTATCTATCTATCTATCTATCTATCTATCTATCTATCTATCTATCTATCTATCTATCTATCTATCTATCTATCTATCTATCTATCTATCTATCTATCTATCTATCTATCTATCTATCTATCTATCTATCTATCTATCTATCTATCTATCTATCTATCTATCTATCTATCTCTATCTAATGCCAATGAATTATGGATTACTCTCTAATTCCTTAATGTTCATCTATTGAAGATGATGCTGCACTGAAATCTACATCTACTTTAGCTCTACCAATCTCTCAACAAAGACTTCCCTGGCGGCCATTATTCATTCAAAGGATAAACATAAGTCTGGTGCAATCAAAGAAAACAGTCAAAAGATTCAGATCTGACTCAGTTGGTGGACACATCAATGAGAACACCACTTGCAGCTCACATACTTTCTGCACCAAATATATTCATGTTTGTGACATGTCTGTGTGTGTGTGTGTTTGTGTGTGTTTTAAGGCTGTTTAAGGGAAGTCTTGGGATAGACGAAAGACAGACTAGAGGGGGGGCGGTAGGCAGCTACTGTAAATTTGCTACATCATCAAATTCCAAAGGTCATGTTGGAGTCAGTGAGAGTCAGTGTGCATTATCTCGTCCATCACAGAGAGAGTTACCCTGAGCAGAGCTATCCTTCACAACGATGCAAGCATCACACCGTATTTATAGCCACAGTTTTAATAAAAAAGGTTCCAGCCTCTTCACAGTCAACTGTATTCAATCACTTCAAAGACAGTCTGTAAAGATAACTGTATTTTTTATTAATTTCTCTTTTAAATAATTGTAAATCGAATATCGATTTTGTTTCCTTATCTTTATTTAGGAGCGTGTTTAGGTTTGTGAGCAGGACTTTTTCACATTCACATTGTACTGCTTTTACTCAAAACTCTGCACTCACACTCAAACAGCACTAGATTTGCTCAGCTTGTGCTCAAACTGTGCACTTGCCCTCAGATCTCTTGCAATCCAGCTTCAGTTCTTCTCGTGCTTTAGCTGCAGTTTTTTGCCGTTTTTTTTTTAGAAAATCCAAGCGTAACCGTGGACAATTCACACATGCACAGAAGCAGCGTGTGCTGGAGGTGAAGAGTTGAAGCACAATAAATCTGTTGAAGCAACAAAGTACAAGTAAACAGTTTGAGCACAAGCAGAGCTAATCTAAGCACATTTGAGTGTGAGCCCTGTGTTTTCGGTCAAAGCATCACAAAATCAGAGTCCTGGTCTGAAACTGAAAGATCTGGCACTTGAATAAAGGTAAGAAAAAAAGCCCATTTATCTATAGCCTAAAAAACTAAAACTAACTAGGGCTACGTTGTAGCACTAATGGGCTAGAGCACCCGCACGTTGAAGCCTGTTGCGGGCGGTGGAGACAGCGATCGATGACCAAGCACACGTCTCTGCGTTGCATGCGTTTTGCGTACTGCGGCAGCGATAAACGCTTTACTTCCTGCGTCCGTCACGCGATGTCGATCCTTGCCTGCTAATTGCTCATTACGGTCCATGCTATCAATTGCACATCAATCAAGATTTTATGTAAATCTAATGATAGTTGTAAAACAAAGCTTACTTCCTGTTGCCAGTAGGTGGCGCCATCACTACTATTACGTACAGACTAATATATCTGTTCAAGTAGGGGCTCTAATGTAGCGTGACCAATTTTGTGTCAATTGGACAATGTTACCACAACTTAATTTTCACACTGATCAGCAGGTGGCGCTATGACCCTGAACTAATATTAATATATGGATGTGTTCAGGTCACCACTGTGATCATAGGTCAGTAGTTCGAAGCCGGTTGGATAATGCAGAATGGATTAACAAAATACTTCCTGTTTCATGGCAAATCAATAGGTGGCGCTATGACACTGAGGAAATAATGACACATAGAGCTGTTCAGGCTAAATGGCCAAAATGGCCACTAAATGCAAAATTGCCGGCCTCCTGTGTCGTTTTTCATAATGACCCTTGAGACTTTTTTTTATTACTCATCGAAATTTCAAACGATTTTTGTGAAGATCGGTCAAAGGGAAACCTAGGGGCTGGTTCCAAGAGGCGCTGTTGAGCCATTTTGCCACACCCATTTCAAATTACTCCAGAATACTAAAATATCCGTAGACCTTGAATATCCTGCAAAGTATCATAACTTCTTGAACATGTTCAGACCCTGAAAAAGCCCCCGAAAGAGGAATAATAATAAAAACTCTTACAATTTCAATAGGGCCTCCCACCGCTCGGTGCTTGGGCCCTAAATACAAAAATAAAGCCCATGTTTTTCATGGTTAATTTATTACGCCATTCTCAATGAGATTCAATAATGTGACTGTTTTATTAAAGAAGCGAAATCATAGTCTGCGACTTGGAAATTAGAAGTTAAATTCATGAGCAACCAAATGCAGACTTTGCACAATTCAATACAGCCTTACTGTAAGGATTAAAGAACATGGTTGGAGTTGTTGTTGGTGCAACGGCAGAAACAAGTAGGTTTCGAAGGTTTGACAGAAAAGACACAGAATAAATGAATCGACATGGGATTGATCTCAGAGCCCAGAGCTCCAGGTGAAGGTTTCAAACAGGTCCAGTTTTCAGAATCCAGTTCAGGTAAAGTGCGGACAAAGAGGCAAACATGAGCGTGTGGCAGTAGGGGCTGGCTAACTTAGGCAGGTATGGTGAGGTCGGTAGCTGATGCTTAACGTAGGCAAAATCAGTTATAGTTTTGATTCAGGTGAGGTGACAGAGTAACAAACCATGAAACAGAGGCAGAGAGGCTTGAAGGTGCTAAAGCATTACTGCTGTAAAGTGTATGATTTGAATACGTACATTAAAGGGAGGACGTTTTAGTTCAGCGTTGGGGATCATATATCTGACAAGGGGGAGCTGCCTTGGACCTCTATTATTCTCACTTTACATGCTGCCACCGGGCGACATCATCAGAGCACACAATGTTTGTTTCCATAGTTACGCAGATGATACACTACTTTACCTTGCTGCTGAGCCAAATGATAATGCTCTGAGCTCCATCACATGTCTCTCAGCAATAAATGCATGGATGAGCAAAAGTGTCCTAAGAATTAATGAGGACAAAACTTAAATCCTATACAAATATTGTAAACATTATACTAAATTGAGATGGAGCATATTTTAAATGTTTTATATATATATATAGTAGCTACAACTTCTTGTAGCAATTGTGAAATAAATTTCCCTCTGAAATGTCATGGATAGTCATTTTAAAGTGGCATCAAATGCCAATCTGCAGAGAGAGAGAGAGAGAGAGAGAGAGAGAGAGAGAGAGAGAGAGAGAGAGAGAGAGAGAGAGCATATGGTGAATAAAGGAAGGAAGTAAGATACTGAATTCACAATGTTTCTGCTACACTGGTAAATAATGGCAATGGTAACATGGGCCTCAAATGTGTACTTTCTTGCATAACTCTACATGATGAATTCCACAACTGCTGCTAAATAGCGCTGACGAACATGATGCTACAAATGTAGAATTTTGTAGTGAGATCCAGAGATGTATTTCATTTCATTCAGTAACTGGAAATGGCTTCAGATGTGACAAAGACATTGTTTAAAGAACTCTTGGCTAAAAGCACAAATATATACATGTGTATTTTACACCCTATGGAAATGAGCCTGATGTATGCTCCTCCTGCTGCTGCTTTACTAATATGATATAATCTATGTATTCTGATTTGACTAATGTAATCAGAATTTGATTAGTAACACTAAACACAGCCAGGGTCCTTTTTAAAGTCATTAATAAACATGAACATTAATAGTACACTGTTAATGTCATCAAACTGCTGTTATTCTCCAAGACATAGACATACTTTTCAATAGCTCTTTTATCTACTTGCAGCATAAATGCTAAGCCTTGTTCAAACAGGGAGAATTGCCCAACATCCCTCCGCCAGGATGCTCCACATTGTGCCTTTGTCCAGGATACTAGCAGACCATGAAATTAATACACTGTGGTAAATTATTCATTATTCCAGCCCCTTTTTATCCATTACATCTCAAAGGAATCCTTGACTGCATTCATGTTGACAATGCACAACCGGACACTGTGTGGCGGCACTCGTTTGTTTTACTTTGAACACGAGCGTTAACAAGCTGAACGTGGCATGTTAGATTAATTATGCTGCACAGGAAATGACCCCCAGGGCTGTGTGTGTCATATCACACCTATCGCTATGTCCCGAGGCCTCGAGATCCAGACTCCCTGTTCACCTAAGAGAGATATAACCAGATTACCACCCTCAGGCTGTCTTTGCTTCATCTCTCCACTTTGCAGAAACAAAAGCCTTTAAGAGTGTAGAAGGTCAAAAAACTGATATCTGTGTTATGGAAACCAGCGTTGTTAAAGTTTGGTTTGGGGGAATTGTTCTACTTTTCCTATTTATCCAGAGGGTGACAAACTCCTGGATGCCGTTTTTAGCCCCACCAGCAGCGTAGCTCCAGGGTTTTATCAGTGCTTGTTGAGTTGGTTGGCGCTACTACACGTGTTGTTATATGACGTACCATAAACTTCATCACAGGTTTCTGCTTTCTCCAATGTGGACTATGGACTTAACTGAGCATGTGAGAATGAGGGGATTTGTCAGTTTTTCCTGATTAGAGAAATTGGAAGTGTTACAACTGATCCACATTTCTCTCATCCCTGGTCTCCCAAGACAGATTTTAATGGTCCCCAGAAGATAAATAACAAATGAATGGCAATTCTCTGACTTGCCTCCCTTGCAATTTTTGCCTGTGTTTTGAAGGGGATGACAAAATATCATGCATATCAAAATACATTTAATTAAAACTCTTTATTCCCTGTATTGATTATTCATTAATTTCCTTGAAAATGCTACAGAGTACACCACTATTTTGTTAGGTAATTACAAATCCTGTTCATTTGTTCAGCTTCAATGGTGTTTTTCAAAAAAATTGAAATTTACAAAAGAGAAATTATTGCCTAATTAAATTATAATGAAAACTCCATTAAAGAAGAAACCGTCACAAAAGGCAGAACACCTTCATTAGTTAGATTAGTAAGAGGTCATATTGTTTTTCCTCCTTTATTTTTTATTTAAAAAAAATGCATCCTACTGGACATGAATGTTACAAGTCCTATGTGTTGGGAAATGTTCACCAAAGAACAGCTGAAAAGAATCATCTGTAGAAGAATGGCAGGACGTATTTACTTACCCTATCTTCAGCTTTAAAATACTCCGTAGCTTTTCCATTTAAGTCATAAGACAATTGTGCAGATCGTAGTTTTTCTCTTTGTTTAAAAATTGTTTGGTATCATGTCAGACAACTTCTGCCAAGCTCCTTCAGACTGGGAGGCAACCTGTTATTTGGTATAATTACAGGAACACTCTCCCCCTCATGTTTAATGGACTTTGCAGTAATTATGGTCACATTCATACCTGCAGAATAACAAATGTGCTGCCAGTATTCATCAGGCTTCTTTTCATTCTCTTTGAGAAAGTTGCAGTGTTGTGCTCGTCAACACCTCATCTTCTTGGATGCTGTCCATGGAGGTTGACATCAGACAATGTCCTTGACACATTTTGATCAGCCACTGAAATACCAATTTCAAAAGAAAAATCTGTTTTTGTAAATGGTTCTTCCTTTAACCATTTTAAGCGACTTTGCCTCTGCTCATATTCGTAAGCCTCCACATGATTTTATACCCTCTCACTTCTTAATTCAGCCTCACAGTCTGGTCTCTTTCTTGTACAGGCAACAATTACTTTTCATGCGGAGCCATGTTGCATTAGACAATACCAATACGCAATACCTTAGGAAGAGATGTGTTTTGTACATGACAATATACTTTAGATTTTCCAAAGTATGTGGTCAGATTTAACATGCTAGCATTAACATTAAAAGACTAAGTAGAGTTGCCTTTAGAGTCCAACACAATACACCTCATGTCACCCTCCCCTTCCAAGCATGTAGGGGAACCTACAGTGGAATGCAAGTAATGTAAAAAAAAAAAGCAAGATGCCAGTGTTTGGTTTGTCTGTTATTGGATACTGTAGAAAAATGGTGGTGCAACTTGGTGGAAGGGGACACAATCATGCACTAATTACAAGATAACAATGAATAGTATACTCTATTTGTAGTGATAGAACCCTAAATGTTACGTGGGACTGTAGAACAGGTGAACCCTGGTGCAAACACAGACGTGGAGACAGGTGTAGGGGAAAGATATTTATGGCCAGACATGGGGGAATGGGCTGCAGGTTAGTAATTACACCTGCTTCACTTCCATGCATCTTAGCCTTACAGTAAAACTGTTCTCATCATAACATGCACCAGGGAGGTTATGTTTTCAACCCTGTCTGTTTGTCTGTTGATTGGCTTGTTTGCTTGTAAGCAAGATTATAGAAAAACAACGGAATGGATTTCTACGAAACTTGGTGGAAGTCTGAAAGAAGCAGTATGGGTCAGGGAAGAACCCATTACATTTTAGTGCCGACCCAGATCAGGGGCACAGCCATGAATATTTTTTCTTTAGTTTTAACATAGCAAGATTTTTCAACATTTTGCTATTTACCCAGGGAATGAAGATAACTCGTATACAAGTGTGTGAAATGTTGTGCATGTTGGTTGAAATGAATGGGACTGCTGGCCCTTGTTATTACATTTAAACATGCAATCTGTTATATCTTTCACATAGGCCACTGTAACCGACTAAATCCACACAGTAATCGTTATGACCTGCTCTTTCAGAAATCTTTTTAGATTTATATATCAGTTACCAATTATTCTGGTCTCCCCTGTGTATTTAGACTCTGTGCTCCCAGTCACTTTCAACGCTATGTCTACTCAGGTTTGCTTGGTTTAGTTCGGTAGTGTTCATGGACCCGTCTCGGCTTAGTATATTGTCCACTTTTTGATGCTTTTCTTGATGGATTATGTGAGTTTTACCTCACTGCAGGTTTTCTGACCCAGCCTGTAACCAACTTTTGTTACAAAAGAACTGCATTGCACCTATCTGCCTTCAAGAGTGTTGCCATTTAGGTCCTGTTTCAAGGACAGTAATCAATTAGTCACTTGCATGTGGTTTGAATCGTAAACTGTCCTCTAAATAAGTGGTCACCAACCTTTTCAAGACAAGATCACTTTTTAATACCAAACGTAAGCAGAGAACTACCAACCTGATATCTTCCAAGAAACCCACCTAGGAGGGTCATGTTTATTAGTTTTTGCAATTTCTGTTAAAAGCTGAATGTACGAGCATTAATATACACAACGAAAGGCGGTTGTGCAACTTATCTATTCAATGCACAGTGTTCAAATTAATATCAATTTATATTTACTGCATCTGTTCAGTGCACAATATTTAGCTACAGTTCAACAATATGTTCTGCAGAGGAGCTGCTACTGTAGCAGAATGTTTTTTAAATAGGCTTTGCCTTGAATATATATATTGTGGTATCATCAGGGGTTGAACCACTTAGCAGGGTGTGGGGCTGTGCGTCACAGAAGTAGAGAAGTCAAAATAAGGGTTTTAAACAAAAGCCGGTTTATTAAATAACAAAAAGTCTTTCCTGAAGTAAAGCATAAAGTTCATCCACCGGTCATTAGTTGTCCTCCATCCACTTGCTTCTTCAGTGGGATCCTGTCCAAGGGATTTTCCTCCACGTCTCCTGCTCCTTGCTTGTGGCTGGTCTCCACTCCTTTGTTCCCCTCTCTCGCTCCCACACCTGAGCTCCAGCTTTAATGAGGGCTGAGGCCTTGGCACCTCCCCCAGCCGTGCCTTCTGGGAGATGCAGTTCCCCCGGCATCCATCTTGTGGGGATGTAGCCACTCTCCTGATGAGTCACATAACGCCCCTCTATAACCCGCCCTCTTGTGATGCCACACATCCCTCCCCTCGGACCTGACGTCCTCGGCAGGGTGAACGAGGTCCAAAAGGCATCACGGCGGGATAGTGCGTCAGCGTTTCCATGACTACGACCGGGCCTGTGAATGACAGAGAAGTTAAAAGGTTGCAGGGCTAAAAACCACCTGGTTACTCTGCTTTTAGATTCTTTGTTTTTGGCCATCCACTGTAATGGAGCATGATCCGTTACTAGAGTGAACCTCCTCCCCAACAGATAGTATTTGAGTGTTTCTAAAGCCCACTTTATCGCTAAACCTTCTTTCTCGACGGTGGCATAGTTCCTCTCTCTTGGCAGCAGCTTACGACTCAAATAAAGAACTGGATGTTCCTCACCCTCATGGATCTGGGACAGGACAGCACCCAGCCCCACCTCAGAGGCATCTGCATGGACCACAAACTCCTTACTGAAGTTCGGAGCCGTAAGGACTGGTTTTGAACATAAGGCCCTCTTGAGATTGCCAAATGCTTCCTCTGCTTCCGGGGTCCACTTCACCATCCTCGAGTGCTTCTTTGTGGTCAGATCTGTGAGTGGAGCAGCTATCCCAGCAAACTCAGGGATGAATCGTCTGTAATAATTTGCCAGGCCTAAAAACGATCTCACCTGCTTCTTTGTCAATGGGATGGGCCACTCTTGGATGGCAGCAAGTTTCGCCTCCTGTGGTTTGACGAGGCCTCGGCCAATGGTAAACCCCAGGTAGTTTGTCTCACTGTAGGCCAGCTTGCATTTTTTGGGGTTCGCTGTCAAACCTGCTTCTCTTATGGACTCCAGGACCTTCTCCACCCGAGGTAAGTGACTATCCCAATCCGGACTCTGGATCACGACGTCATCTAAATACGCAGAAGCATATTCTTTATGAGGTTTCAGTACCTGATCCATTAAGCGTTGGAAGCTTGCAGGTGCTCCGGCCAAACCAAAAGGCAGCATCCGATACTGCCAGAGACCTCCCGGCGTGGCGAAGGCTGTTTTTTCCTTTGCCTCTGCTGCCAACGGAACCTGCCAATATCCTTTTGTGAGATCAAGAGTAGTTATGAACCGGGCATTACCCAGGCTTTCAATGAGTTCGTCAACACGAGGCATGGGGTAGGCATCAAATTCAGACACAGCATTCAGCTTTCTAAAGTCATTACAGAAACGTACTGTGTTATCAGGCTTGGCCACCAGGACGATAGGGCTTGACCAGGCACTCTTTGACTCTTCAATCACATTCAGTTCCAACATCTTGCTTACCTCCTCCTCAATCACTTTCCTGCGGGCCTCTGGTACCCGATACGGCCTTTGGTTAACGGTTTTTCCTTCCGGCGTGCGTACTTCATGCTCCACCAGGTGTGTGCAGCCCGGCAGGGAGGAGAAAACGTCTTGGTTGCGTTCCACCAGCTCCTTTGCCTGCTGTAGCTGGTGAGGGGAAAGTTCGGGACCAAAACTCACTGCTTCCCGGGCTAATTCTCTTTGCTCCTTTGGGAAACAGCCAGTAAACAATGTCTCTCTGTCATGCCATTTTTTCAAGATGTTAACATGGTATATCTGCTCACCTTTACACTTTCCGGGTTGTCGTACTCTGTAATTAACTTCCCCCACCTTCTCGATGACTTCGTATGGACCCTGCCAGGTAGCCAAGAATTTACATTCTACGGTGGGAACCAGAACTAAGACCCTGTCCCCGGGTTGGAACTCCCTGGGTTGGGCTGTTCTGTCATACACAGCTCTTTGATCTCTCTGGGCTTTTTCCATGTGCTCCTTCACAATGGGAAATATGGCGGCCATTCGGGTGCGCATTGCCGTCACGTGTTCAATCATGGTCCTATGGGGACATGGTTGTTCCTCCCAGGTCTCTTTGGCGATGTCTAGCAGTCCCCTGGGTTTGTGTGAATACAGCAGGTCAAAGGGCGAAAACCCAGTGGAGGACTGTGGGACTTCCCTAACTGCAAACAGGAGGTAGGGGATGAGCTGATCCCAATTCCTTCCATCTTGGCCGACTGCCTTCCTTAGCATGGTTTTAAGAGTTTTGTTGAACCTCTCGACTAATCCATCTGTCTGGGGATGGTATACAGAGGTTCGGACCTGTTTCACCCGCAGCAGGGCACACCACTGTCTCATGACACGGGACATAAAGGGAGTCCCTTGGTCAGTCAGTATTACTTTTGGTAACCCTACCCTAGTGCTGAAGAGGAATAGCTCATGTGCTATTTGCTTAGCATTAGCTTTTCGGAGGGGGATGGCTTCTGGATACCTGGTTGCGTAGTCCATCAGGACAAGGATATACTGATGGCCTCGAGCACTCTTGGGTAGTGGCCCTACAATATCCAGCCCCACCTTTTCGAAAGGAGTCTCTATAATGGGTAAGGGAATGAGAGGGCTCCTGTATCTTGGTTTTGGAGCAGTGACCTGGCACTCAGGGCAACTGCGACAGAAATTCTCTACCTCCCTGTGAATACCTGGCCAACAGAACCTCTGTAATATTCTCTCTTTGGTTTTATCCACCCCCAAGTGAGCCCCTAGTATGTGCGTATGAGCTAACTGCATAACCGTTGGACGGTGAGGTTTCGGCACCAGAAGTTGTTCCACCACTTTATCCTGATACTTAATGACCTGATACAAGAGACCATTCTTGACTGCGAAGTGAGGGAATGAAATAGTTAGCCTAGGTCCCACCAGGGTTCCCTCTACCACCTGGACATTCTTAAGAGCATTATTTAGGGTAAGGTCCTGTATTTGCGCAGTACCAAACTGACCTTTCAGAGGGGGTTTCGCTTCCACGTCCAAAGCCTCATCGTCACTTGGCCCGGGTTGCAGCTCTGAGTCGGCCGGCTCTTCTGGTTCTGACTCCCCACCACTGGAGTCTGCTGCAAGAACTTGAGCTACAACAGATGAGGAATCGCATGGCTTGGAAGAATTGACCCCTGACTTGTTAGCTTTTTTGCCTGGAAACTTACGTTTTCGTGGTTCTAGCTCACACCTCTTTTCTGCCTCTTTCCACAGCATGGAGAAGGCTGGGCAATCTCGACCGATCAGGACGGGGACAGGGAGGTTCTTAATTACCCCCACTATAACATTAAATGTGCCTTTGGTAGTTGTCAGCCTCACCCTGGCAGTGGGATACTCACGAGTGTCCCCATGTACACAAACGACCGGGACGTGTTCACTTTGGGCAAGAGGTGAGGCTTCCAGGACGGACTCCTTGACTAGTGTTCGGGCACTTCCCGAATCGAGCAAGGCTTCTACATCCCGTTGATTCACAGTTACGGGGCAGGTCGGTCTGCAGTCTGCACTTTCCCCAAGGAGAGCAGCAAAGTTGGCGTGTAGACTGCTGGAGGACGCAGCTGTGGGCATTGGCTCGTCCGGCTTGTCACACTGCCACGAGATATGTCCTATTTGGCCGCAGCGGAAGCACTTCCGAGGGTCTGGGTTTGAGGATCCTCGTTGCCGTTGAAACGGGTTAAGCACCCTTCTCAGTGGGCTAGCAGGAGCACTAACCTGTGGAGTAACTCCAGGTCGAATTCCACTACGCCGAACAGGCACCGGAGCTGTTGGTTCTTTCCGGGTGAGACGAAGCATATCCATGGCTGCTTGATACTGTTCTACGGCTTCTACTAACTGCATGGTTGTTGTTATCTTCTGCTGGCTGATAACCTTTTTAGCATCAAACGGCAGGGCTCTTAGATATCGGTCGACGAGAAGGATCTCTACAATGGCTGCTGGACTGTTTTTTTCCGGATCCAGCCACCTGTTTGTTATTCTGGTTAACTCATGTAATTGTGACCTTGGGGTTGCCCCTGTTTGAAATTTCCACTCATGGAACCGTTGCGCTAAACTAAACTTGGTAAGGCCCTGACGGCTTAGTATCTCCTCCCTTAACTTATCATAGTCCCGCCCAATCGTCCCTTCTACATCACGAAAAGCTTTTAGAGCCTCACCAGACAGAAAGGGAGCCACAATCCCGACCCATTGTGTCTTCGCCCACCCCTCTCGAGCGGCTGTGGCCTCGAAAGCATGGAGGTAAGCTTCAACATCATCAGTCACTCCCAACTTAGAAAGGAAGTCACTTGCCCGGGGTGATGACCTGGTTTGTAGCTCCTGCTCTTTAAGTTGATTTGCCCTTACTTGCTGTTCCAGCAAAGCCGTGTTCATTTCCTGTTGGACTCTCTGTCCCTCCGCCATCAGCTGCAACAATTCCTCCATGTTGTTTTCGGGATCAGCTGTGTGAAGTTCTGAAAAAAGTTGAACTAAAGCGTCAATTCCGTCACTTCTGCTCATTCGCACTTACGCCCACATTCTCCACCACATGTGGTATCATCAGGGGTTGAACCACTTAGCAGGGTGTGGGGCTGTGCGTCACAGAAGTAGAGAAGTCAAAATAAGGGTTTTAAACAAAAGCCGGTTTATTAAATAACAAAAAGTCTTTCCTGAAGTAAAGCATAAAGTTCATCCACCGGTCATTAGTTGTCCTCCATCCACTTGCTTCTTCAGTGGGATCCTGTCCAACGGATTTTCCTCCACGTCTCCTGCTCCTTGCTTGTGGCTGGTCTCCACTCCTTTGTTCCCCTCTCTCGCTCCCACACCTGAGCTCCAGCTTTAATGAGGGCTGAGGCCTTGGCACCTCCCCCAGCCGTGCCTTCTGGGAGATGCAGTTCCCCCGGCATCCATCTTGTGGGGATGTAGCCACTCTCCTGATGAGTCACATAACGCCCCTCTATAACCCGCCCTCTTGTGATGCCACAATATATTGAATAGTTCCTTGTACTCAAATAAATAGAAGTACTATATAGTATGAAGATGTGAATCTTCTGCTCCTGTAAATATTTCACAACAAAATATCCTTTTTAAACAAAAGAAGGGATTCTGTCAACAGAAACGCTGGAGTGCTTTTATTTTGAAACGTATACAGAAAGTAGTTTTAACATTTTAAAATGCACGTTTGTGACATAATTTCAACAGATAAGCATTAAACTCATGTGAAATATAATTTTCTCTGTTTATTCTTTTGTGAAACACAAAGTTTATCTTTCTATGACACAAAGGTATTAACAACACTTCCCGAACCCGTTCCAATGTAAAAGCACTCCAGCGTTTCACTTTCTGAATCCATTCATTTGTTCTAACGGGCTTTCATTGTTATCAACAGACCGAAAGATGCGCGTCTTCATCCTGTAGTGTCCTGGTGTTAAGTCTAGTACATAACACGACTTGTTTCGAAGGCAATGCAGTACATAAACCAGCAGCTCTGCCGCCAGAAGCGGACACTCTGCCGTCTGAACAAAAGACACACAGCTGATTTGCGGCGCAACCGCAGACAGAGAGTTCAGAGAGTTGGGGGGTCGACAGTAAAGACTGTGAGATCGACCGGTAGATCATGATCAAAGGGTTGGCGACCAATGCTCTAAATGATAAGAGTAACTAAACATCCCATCTAAAACTTCTTCAACTCCAGTGAATGACATGCATATGGCTGAATGTTCAAGGTAAATCTTGGGTTTCTTCTAAAAAACCGATCCAGTAAGGAGAGAATGAGAGACAGAATCAATTAATGAGCTGTTGAGTATCTGTCCACTAGAGCTAAAAATTGTATCTGGGGTTGAATCACATGTTATAAATTGCATGAGGTTTGGCTGGAGCAATGTTCAAAGGGAATAGATTTTTGAATAAAGACATAACATATAACATAAAAAAAAAATACACATTAGAAAACTATTTTGCCCTTTCTTTTTTAGACAGTGTCACACTCACATTGCTTATCCAATGTAAGTGTTATAATCTTTATGAATTATAGATGAACAGGACATATTGGTCAAATGAAGGAGCCTTTCCAACATGATGTTGGTAAATTGGTTATAGCTGAAAAAAACCATCTTGTTGTAAATGGGGATATAATGGGAGAAACTAGTTGTCGTGTCACTGGAAATAATATTATAAACCAGTACCTCGATTTCACCACAGGTCATTCTTTTCAGTTATACGGAATGCAGACTCAGGCCTCTTCCTGGTTTAACGCATATTTGGGTTTATGTCAAACATCTTAATACATACTCTTTTTCTCCAATGCAATTATTGCTGTACCCAGTGTGCAACCAAAACAGCTCTCCTTGTCACTGCAACCCAAGAAAATAATTACAGATTTGTTCTCCAAATTAAATTCTTGAGGGACAGCGTTTTAAAGAGTCGCTCCCTCGAGGATTGAAAAAGCTGACGTAGCTGCTCTGTCTGTGACCCTTGTAGGCTGTTTGATGAGATTCACACTGCAGTTTATAGGAGATAATCTCCTGTGTTTAAATAATTGTACACACTTCAGCGAACTTCTTTTTGATCTTCTCACCTAGTCAACCCAATACCCAGGATGCTCTTTTCTAAGTGTTGCTTTATCTTTTAAAGGTCTGCTCAGTATAGAAAAGCAATTAATGTAGCCAAATATACCAGTGGGAGGGATTCGGATGTTGTCTGACTTTTTCAGGAAAATTGACCCAGTAAAGCACCAAGATGAAAGTCCTTAGCTGTGATCAGATGCTTGTCCACTTAATGCACTTTTGGGATTTTTAACGTGTTGGCTGGAAAATGTTTTTTTGGGGGAAGGTGTTATGTTGGTATACTTTATAGGGGTATTCCCATCTGTTGCAAGCATCAAAATAGGTTTGGAGGATTAATGGAGTATTTTTATAAACACATCTTAGATTTTTCATCTTGCTTTTAAACCATTTAAGACCCACAACTGGGAATTAGATTTAACAGTTGCTTTTTATACTGCAAATAAAGATGTCCATGCATGCTGGTGATGACGATGGATAAACCACTGGACTAGACACTCGATTATCATTCAAGGATATCTTGCAGAACAGCATTTCCAGTCTAGACAAAGTCATTATAAACTCCAAACCAAGGTTGTCCTAAAGTCAGTGGCAAGTCATTTTTGCTCGACAATCACTGGCAGCCTTTGCAAACAAAATGTCTTATCCTGGCTTCATCTGAAAGACATGGAGATAATTATCAAGGGGGGCCTCATCGGAATTCATTAGAAGTCCCTTGAGACAATGTGGCTATTATGTCAAAACCCCTGTCAGCTATTTTTATCATATCTGCTGCAGATCTAGTTGTCAGTGAATTCATAGGGAGGTAATTACCTCACACTCAGAAAAAAATAAGGTGGAAACGGGCAGACAGTGGGAGGGGAGGATTGCCACAATCCAACACCCCTCGGTGGTCTGACAACAGGAAGAAAAACGGGAGACAAGATTACTTTGTCATTCCGAAGAGAACTGTTGTGGAAAGCTAAATGTCAGCAGGAGCTATGAGTTTGATTAACCAGGTTCCCTGGTACAAAGCTGGAGGCAAACTGTGCTGCTGCATTTCAGGTTGTTACACAACTGAAATAATTCATTACCATCTCTGGTGCAGAAAGTTGAATCTAGTTCGAGTTTTTTTCTCAGTTGCCCTGATGAATGGAGTGGATTTGGTTGTTTTTTCTGGTGGACTGGTGTCCTGCCTGTAAAACATATTGATATATTATGAGAGCTTATTACCAAAGCCCATGGGATATTGACTCCAATTAAAGTTTCACAAGTAAGGCTTAGTGTAAGTCTTTTACCTCTATGACCCATTCATTCTCAATCCTTTTTCCCTTTCCCCACCTCTTTCAATCAGCTGATTGTGGGTGTAATCCAAAGAGATTCGACCACAATCTCAATCAGCCAATCATGTTGCGGTTGTCAAACTTTAAATCTGCTCTCCTCTCTTTTATTGTCATCTGTCACGTCTGATTCGCTGTAGCCCCCCCCCCCTCCTATCCAATCACTTCCAGTCTCCGCAACAAATGACCTAAGTGCCAAATTAAATATAATTTCCTATTATTGTTCAATGCAATAATCTTTCTTTTCAATTGACTGTCCCCCGTTTGTGTGTAATTTTCTCCATAGTACATCTCAGGCCACCTGTCCGTTACCAGATTACGATGTCTCTCTCTCTCTTTCTTGCTGACTGCCTGTCTGTTCCATTGCCTGTACCTGTCTGTCTGTAAGCCCTTGTCATCTTTGTGTATCCGAGTAACTTCTCGGCACCTGCCTGTCCAGACTTCATCCTGCTGCCACTTACACACAACAGTGACTGACAGCAGTGCAACCTTCACTTACATCTGTGGACTGACCGGCACTTAATATAGCCCTGCAGGACATTTTTCTACAGTTTGTACCATCATAGTAATTTAAAAGACATTCTTCTGAAAGGATGTTCTTTTAAACATCTCATAACACTGCACAGTGAAGGACTGAGCAAAAATAATGGCCTTTGCGTCAGTAGGGGAGCATTCAGCACTCGTCTCTGCTCATTTTCATAACACGCAGGAGAGAGAATTGTTAATTCAGGCCTTTTTCATCCCATCCCCTCCATCACTAGTCAGGTGCGACAGCCTTTTAATTAACCTGAGTGACATGGAATGATCACATTCATCATGTAGACATTCACTATTCACACAAGTGTTATTTGAAACCAAAATGAGAGAGACCCTCATCTACTGCTGCATGTCTACATGTAGGGAAAGAATGAGATAGTGGTAATGTTTACTAACTAAACATCCCCATGAAACAAGCTTCAGAGACATTCTGTATCCTGCATGGAATGATTTCCTGCACACATGATTTAATTGTCCAGGCACATCTCTATTAAGAAGATGTCTATAATTATGATCACACGGTCCTCAAGAGAGCTTGTAATATTTACACAGGCAGCTCTGATGTGGGAGTCGGAATCTCATTCACAGAATGCTTGGAAGTAATTTATTGCACCAGAGCACACGCGAATGGTTAATCGATAGGATCATAGCAAAATACATTTGCTTGATGCACTTTCACATCAATATTATGCACAGAATTTGATGTATGTCCCAATCTACCCAGTGTAATCCCTTCACTCCCAAGACAAATATGTGTGCGTCAATTTAATCAAGTGGTCACAGAATAATCTCATCATAAACAGCCTCAGCTGCTCGTCCTCTGGAGTGCAAGATGCGCTCCGATCTCTTATGCCCAATCACAGCATCTCGTTCTGGCTCAACGCCAGGTAAGATAGTACCCAAGCTTGCCAGACAGACAGACACCCTGGCCGGCAAAGGCCCACCCGGTGTTAATTCAGTGCAGCGACCAGCCTGCCAGGCAGACTGTTGGGTGATTGATGATGTTGCTGGGTTTAATTACTTTTATTTGTGTTTTTGGCATGGGGATGCCTGAGCAGTTTTTTTCCCTCTTTACTTGTCAGACAAAACCAATCATGGTGACAAGGATTTACAGACCTGAGTTTCATCCTGTCTCCATCTCTTAACTACTTATCATTTGTGTATTAGGAGACGCTACAGTGAAAAGAGAGGTGCCTCGGAGAATACTGTACAGCCAGAGCGACGGCTTGAGTAACTTCGTGGTGCAGAGTGGAGACACAGTTTTCCAAGCACTTAGAGTGTTGTGTTGAGAAGCCCAGGAGTCAATGGGCTCACACACACTAAAGACACCTTTCGACCTTTTGAGGAAATGCCTGCAGGGCTATAAAGAAGGCTCTTTCTTAAATATTCCCTTGGCTTAGCAGTACGACTTTATTTAACCTTCCTATTCAGCTTTTATAGGCTGTATATAAACATTAAATAAATGTTTATAACACAGCTGTAAGTAAATATTATGACTGATTAAGTGTTCTCCTGACAGGCTTCTTCTCATAAAAAGCATCAATGTCTAGTGTAGGAACTAATGAATGGATGATAACACAGTGTAACACAGCGGCAATCATATGCAATGATAAGATATAATCAATAATTAAATCTTCACACTATGTGCAAGCATTTATTACCAGTTTATATGAGTCTTTACCGAGCACCCAGTATATGCCATCTTTATCAAAACATTTAGTGACATACATATATTCACATGAGTGTTGAGTGCCCTGAGCTTTGATATATTTTTGGTGTTAATCAGTATTGGAAGAAGTACTTTCATCATTAAAGTCATACCAAAGTGTAGAAATATTGTAACACTGCACATTTGATTGAAGTGGTCTTTAAATATTCACCCACTCTCTTTGAATCTGATGCGGTGAGACATGGGTTCACTTGGGGCGAGTAATGCAACATTTCACCCAATCGATGTTCTGTTCTGTGGGTTATGACGCTCTCATCATTTCTGAAGACAACAAGCAGAAACAAAGGGATTTTGCACTCACTCACTGACAGATAAATAAGATATTGCCCGTTTCTTTGGTGTTTATTTTTAGAGCAGAGGAGTCGACAGATTGCTTACTTCACAAGAGTACCAGCGCCCCGAGGGTAGAGCGCCTCCCCTCTCACATAGCAGGCACTTTAAAGCAAAAGCAGTCACTGTCAAATTCCCCCGCAGTGTGTCACTGCTCATCCAGCTGGACTGGCAGTGGACGATAGACATCCAGAACTCCAGACCTAGTCATGAATTATACATTCTGATCCACTCTTAAGATGAGATGAGGATCTGCTGATTGAGTCTCACTGTCCTCTAATGAAAGAGTGACATCATGGGACAAGGGCAGAAAAGGAAAAGGTTTCTGAATTCAAAAAAATTCAAGATTTGGTCCACAGATGTGAGTGGGTTAATATTATTTGAAAATGCAATGTTATTTTAGCCAGAAAGAGTTTATGTCACTGCAATGAAAATATAAATAAATACAACCTCCTTGGTGGTTAGAAAGATTCCAGGATTATAAAAATAATTTTCTTTAACATTGCAAGATTCTATAATTTTTTTTACATTTCCACTGATTTCCCAGGACATTCATGGAACTTCAGGCAAAATCAGGCATACTTGGAGGACTGACATCTATGAGTATGTGCAATTTTGTGCAGCTTGATTTAATTTAAGGAGACTGTTGGCAGAGGTAATGACTGCATTGAGTGCAATTCTAGTTTAAATAAAAAGTTTTTTTTTTTTTTTACTGTTAAATGCTCTTTAGACAAGAGAATGAAAAATTCTTGTTTTCAAAATCAATGCGTTCTTTGCTCCCTTTTTAAAATATATTAAATATATTATCCTATATTAAAACTGAGCAATGGTTCTGATGCAAATTCAACTCAGGCTTGTGAGCCTTTGTGTCTTCTCTTGATGAGTGGTTTCACCATCACACCTCTCAGGAAACAACTTGACAAATTTATGCGGTAAAAAAGAAAAGAAGATAAAGGTAGGTTTCCATGTGTTAATTTCTCAGTAAACAGGATGGATGTCTAAATCTTACCCTGAGTCTGTGACAGTCACTCAAGCACTTGCGACAAGCCGCCACCCACACAAACCTTCATGCCCGCAAGCATTCTTCTTGCACACGCCCAAACACATGCGCTCACAACCCCCAAATTTACCAGTAGATGGGTTCCAATTTGCCAACAGAATGTCTTTGAGCGAAAGGATGACTGATATATTCATCTAGTGACACTCATTATCGTTCACTAATTGCCAGGTATAGGAAAAAATTATATCTCCCCTGCAGCAATTGTTTGGAGTGTGTCTCAAGTGATCACAGTGTCATACAGTATTTCTCCGTCTTATTTGTGAACGTCATCTCACAGTCTCCCACCAGTAATGAAATGCGGCAGAGGAGACAATTTGCAACAGAGTTATACCTTGAGGGCACAGCCACTGCCACCCAATTTCAACTCTTTATTGTTTTGCACCTACAATCAAGCCACGTTTTCCTCAGCTTCCTAGCTTGATGCTGCTGAGAAGCTGAAGAGCTGGGAGCTTGATTGTAAAGAATTGCAGGTCTGTTCTGGGAGTGTGCTTTTTTCCCCCTCTGTTGGTGATTGCCTGGCACAACCTAAGAGAAATGAGAAATACAAGCTGAAGTGTAGTTCTACTTGATGACTTCTGGTGCTTCATGTTGTGCTCTTTTTTAAAGAGACCAGTGCTGTCACCCCGTTATCTCTCCCCAAAAGGAGAAATCATCATTATCTCAACTTGTTTGTCTGCTGAAACGCAAGGGCTGCTTGTTCTTCAAATGGGCCTGTGGTCCAGCCAACACATCCAGCAACAAGTCTTAGTGTCACCATGACAGGAAACTGATCATATTCCCACCGCTGAATGCAGATTGGAAGCCTGACTCCCTGCAACCTTTGCAAATCATCAGAGAGGGAGTTGGATTTACAAGGGAGGTAGCAACAAAAGCATCATAGCAGATGCTTAGACAGTAACAGGATTGCAGAGTGCCTGCAGCCACAAAACGCACAAATAAACCACATGGTGAGCACCAACACCATCTAGACACACAAGCATGAACCAATCTTATCAATCAGCACAGATGGCAACATTGCTTAGTCTTGACGCATACTCCACAAAGCTGACCGTCGGCACAAAATATGGGCAGGGAATATTAAGGCACAACAGCATGAAATACAGCACTGACTGCAGGAATAGAGATCTATATCCCCGCACACACAGAACTGCCAGCAATTGCAGCATTACTTAAGTGATGAGCTGACATTCTATTTAACCAACTCGTGATGTCAGTTTTGATCTAGAAATTACATCATAGGATTACTTAATCCCAGGAAACAGGGTAATACAACCTGTTTAATTTGGCCAGAAAGTGGTAGTACTACTCAACATTTTAACTCCACTTCAAAGAGAGATTAACTTTACATGTGTAACTTTGTTTATTAAGATCAGGAACTGAAGAAGAGTTTGGCCTCAAGACCCCGTTATTTTCATTAGAGCAATAGTTGGACATTTTTTTAAATGTTCTCATTTGCTTAGTGTTAATGCCACTTTCATATCCATCCATTACATATTTAGCTAGAACTAGCACAGCTTGACTCTGTCCAAAGTAACAAAATTAGACTACTGAGCTCCTCGGGACCATAAACCTCCCAGTCCACCAGGTACTGAAAACCTCCAGGATGCTGGAGACAGTGAATGCTGGATGGTTGTCGATGATCCGTGTGAGCCAAATCTCCGTTTGGAGGGGTATAGAGTCCTACTCCACTGTCCCAAACATTGATCTGAAGCTTAATTCTAAGGCTGTTCTGTAAATAGATTTGTATAATACAATACATATTTAACTTAACTTCTGTTCAACCCATATCCATGTCAGGCTTAAAATGCCAACTTCCCAGCCAAGTCTGGTTTAGGACCCGGCCGAGTACGGGCACGGATAATTGAGTTGGTTGAACAGATACAGATAATGGTGTACTCGCTACTCCCTAGTTGCAACATTCAAATTTGTATACAGTAATTGAGTGCATGTACTTAGTTACATTCCACAATTGTTTACGGCACACCAGTACAAATAAACAATAACAATAATAACTACGCGCATGCATTGTAGGGCGAAGCGAATTTCAGAACATCTTATGAAATTTACACCTACTCTGAGCCAAAGACAACAACCGGATCTCCTCCTTGGTCAAGTGCCATACCAGCATTTGTGAACAACAATAATATTGACTGTAACCATTTACTTTATCCTGAGGATGGTGGCATTGACTGGATTTATTTTGCAGGAGCAATCAATTTGGCTGAAGGGACTAATGGGCCATTGACAGGGCTGTGGTTAGGGACCACATGAAAAGGGGCAAAGGAAGGTGGAGGGTGTCTGATGAGAGATTATCTCCGTCTTAGCTGGCAATCTTAGGCAGACAGCCTTTAGAGAATGGAACTGTTGGAAGAGCCCTTTCCTGTCCTGCTGCTCTTTGAGGCAAGTTGTACCAATGTTGGGGGCCAGGCTGTGGGGGTGCAGCAGTGGGGCATACCTGCACAGGTGGGAGAGGCACAGGAGCAACAGAATAAGTGGCAGGCATGTTGCCCCCATGCAGCAGAACACCACAATTCTGCATCTTCAGTTGCTTGTTGTGCCACCAAG
This sequence comes from Limanda limanda, assembly GCF_963576545.1. Lineage (NCBI taxonomy): Eukaryota > Metazoa > Chordata > Actinopteri > Pleuronectiformes > Pleuronectidae > Limanda > Limanda limanda. The sequence goes on along the minus strand of NC_083637.1, from coordinate 30,384,919 downwards.
TGTTGTTTGATTGACCTCTGCATGACCACACCATCACCCAGGAGCAGCTGTATGATCTTGCTGTAGTCCCAGAGCACAATTATCCTGTTTTATGGGGCTCTTATGGATGTTACAGAGTTTTATAAAGATGGCCACTGGTCAGGGGATCCTGTTGAACCTAAGACACAGCGTGAGAGGCTCTCCACACCTGATGTGATTTAAATAAGGTTTATTTTTAGAACGCTCGAAGCGTCCTGTTGTCAGACAAATCTGGTGCCGTTAAGCATATGCCACCCGCTGCGGATCAAAGGGCTGGAGATTCTTCCACGGAGCTGTAATGATATTGGCCTGAAGGTGGCTCAGTGTTAGGGCAGTTTCAGAGTGCCACCAGGTTCTCTGCCAGTCCCCGCGGTCGATGCACAGGTCACAGTGCTCATCCATAGCCTGGTAAATATAAGAGTACATAATAAAAAAAAAAATTGTCAATATCACAGGAAAAAAAGTACCACTTCTGTCATTGTAATCAGTTGATGGCCGTGTGCTGCTGGGGTAAAGGATAGTGATACAAAAGTAGCTCCAGCTATAGCTGCAGGGACAGTGGGAATGGGAAACAAAGAGGTGTGGAAATTGGGATAAATCACATCACAACTTCCATCCTGTCTGGAACACGAGTGGTGCTCCGTTTATTTAGCATCAGTTAGCATCACCATCAAAACAAACAAGATGGCGTTAAATACCCCAGCATGCCCCGGGGTCCCGGACGTCATTACGTTCCCGTCGCGCCGGGCCCCTGACGTCATCACGCCACCCAGCATGCACTGGGGTCGACGTCATGACCCACGCAGGAGCCTGACGCCGAACGCATTACGTAAACAATGGTGCGAACACATACTGAGCGCGGAGGTTGAATTATGTAAGTCCCCCACTCACTACACACGTCCCCCCAGAATTCACCATAGCAGACAAAAAATATCACCAAACAGGTGGTTGTATTAACCGGCCAAAACGACTGCGTTTTGGAGGGGGTGGAGGAGACACTACTGTGGCAGGTATCCCGCCTCGACAGGAGTGTGGGGCATGGAGTGTGGGAGGTTCGATAAGAAGGGGAACAGGGGGTGGATGCATAACTGGAGGCCGCCCGCGTCGTGGGGGCTGGGCTACTTCAACAGGCTTAGCCACGTCCAGATGAGCTGGTTTGAGGCGGTCAATGGAGAGTCGCTCCGGTTTGCCTCCCATGTCCACCACAAAATGTTTGTCCCCCTTCTCCAACACGCAAAATGGGCCCTCGTAGGGCGGCCGTAGTGGTCCCCTGTGAGCGTCGTGGCGAACAAAAACGTACTCCGCCTTCTGAAGCCCAGCGGGGATGTGCGACTGAGGGAGGCCGTGCCGGGAAGTAGGGACAGGTGCGAAAAGCCTTGCGTTGTCCAGTAGCGTGGCCCGCTGGGGAGCCGCAGACCAAGGGACGTTGGAGGTAGGAACAAAATCCCCTGGGACCCGCAGAGGCTGGCCATAGACAAGCTCCGCGGATGAGGATTGCAGGTCTTCCTTTGGTGCAGTTCTGATGCCCAGCATCACCCACGGGAGCTTGTCGACCCAGTTGCAGTCTTTGAGGCCAGCCCGAAGTGCAGCCTTCATCGACCTATGGAACCGCTCACAGAGACCGTTAGCCTGCGGGTGATATGCAGTCGTGCGGTGGAGTTTCACTCCGAGGCTCTGGGCCACCGTGTTCCACAGCTCAGACGTGAACTGCGCACCCCGGTCAGAGGATATGTCCGAAGGGGTGCCAAAGCGGGCAACCCAGGTGCCGATAAATGCCCGTGTCATCTCCACGGATGTCAGCGATGTCAGTGGCACAGCCTCAGGCCAACGGGTGGTCCTGTCAACCATGGTGAACAGGTAGGTGAAACCATGAGAGGAGGGTAGAGGGCCAAACAGATCCACGTTGACATGATCAAACCGCCTCTCTGGCACCGGGAACAACTCTAACGGGGCTTTAGTGTGTCGGTGCACTTTGGCCCGTTGGCACTCCAGACAAGTGGCAGCCCAGTCTCTAACGTCCTTTTTGAGGCCGTGCCAAACAAACTTCGCCGCCACCAGTCTCTGCGACACTTTTGACCCAGGATGGGAGAGGCCATGGATGGCATCAAAAACGCGCCGTCTCCATCCCGTGGGCACGATCGGCCGAGGCCTGCCTGTGGAGACGTCACACAGGAGCGTGGTGTCAGCCTCCCCAAACACGACGTCCTCTATCCTCAAACCTGTAGTCGAGGTCCTCAGGGTGTGTAAGTCTGGATCTGTGGTCTGGTCCGCTGCCATGCGGCCGTAATCCAGGCCAAGATGGACAGCTCCTGCCACAGCCCGTGACAGGCAGTCCGCCACCTGGTTGTCCTTACCGGCCACGTGCTGTAAATCCGTGGTGAACTCGGAGATGTAGGACAGATGACGTTGCTGGCGGGCGGACCACGGCTCAGCCACCTTGGCCATGGCGAAAACCAGCGGTTTGTGGTCGACGAAAGCGGTGAAGTGTCGACCTTCCAGCAGGAAACGGAAGTGTCTGATGGCGAGGTAGAGACCCAACAGCTCCCGATCAAACGTGCTGTATTTCCGCTCGTTGGTGCGCAGTTGTCGACTGAAGAAAGCAAGCGGCTGCCAGGCCCCGCCTACCCACTGCTCGTAGACAGCCCCGACTGCGTAATCCGAGGCGTCTGAGGTGATGGCGATGGAGGCTGTGGCAGAAGGATGTGCCAGCATTGCGGCATGCGCAAGGGCTGCCTTAGTGTCAGCAAAAGCCTTAACCCTGCCCTCAGTCCAGTCCACAGCGTGCATGGGCTTGCCTTTCAAGGCTTCGTGCAGGGGCTGCATGAGCTGAGCGGCTCGAGGGATGAACCGATGATAAAAGTTCACCATGCCGAGGAATTCCTGCAGGGCTTTCACGGTGAGCGGGCGTGGAAAACGTGTGACCGCCTCCACCTTTGATGGGAGAGGGACTGCGCCATCCTTAGTGACTCTGTGTCCCAGGAAATCAATGGTGGAGCGACCAAACTGGCACTTAGCAGGGTTAACAATCAGGCCATGTTGGTTGAGCCGCTCAAAAAGCACTCGGAGGTGCGACCGGTGCTGAGATTCGGACGTGCTTGCAACCAGAATGTCGTCCAAATACACAAAAAGAAAAGGCAGGTCACGTAAAACAGAGTCCATGAGGCGTTGAAAAGCTTGGGCTGCGTTTTTAAGTCCGAACGGCATCCTTAGGAACTCAAAAAGCCCGAACGGCGTAATCACCGCTGTTTTTGGAATGTCCAGTGAGTGCATAGGCACCTGATGATAGCCCCGGACGAGGTCTACCTTAGAAAAAATCACCATCCCGGCCAGGTGTGCTGAAAAATCCTGTATGTGCGGGACTGGGTATCGGTCAGGTGTTGTTGCCTCATTAAGCCGCCTGTAGTCGCCACATGGGCGCCAGCCACCACCAGGCTTGGGGACGATGTGAAGAGGTGACGCCCACGGGCTGTCGGATCGGCGGACTATTCCCAGGCGTTCCATGTTGGAAAACTCGGCCTTAGCCACGGCAAGCTTGGTCGGGTCGAGGCGGCGAGCACGGGCGTAGACGGGTGGACCAGTAGTGGCGATGTGGTGCTCCACACCATGCTTCACGGCAGACGCGGAGAAAGTGGGCTGAGTGAGTGATGGAAAGCTAGCCAGTAACCGGTGGAAGTCATCCGGTGTGGACAGCATGCTAGACAGTCCCATGGAGCCAGCCCCGCCGAGTGTGCACGTATAAGAACAGAACGTGACGGCGTCGATCAAACGGCGGTTCTTTACATCCACCAACAGTCCATGGGCACACAAAAAATCAGCGCCAAGGAGGGGAACGGCGACCTTTGCCGTGACA